>NC_081409.1:343400102-344085102 GCF_030272615.1 Cryptomeria japonica
ACAAGTTTGTTGTATTTGAAGATTATGATCGAGGCTATGTTAGATTTGGTAATGATGCACCATATCCGGTGAAAGGTAAAGGATCTATAACACTTCTTGACAATGCAAGATGCAATGATGTTTATTGGGTTGAAGGTTTGAAATACAATTTGTTGAGTGTAGTACAGCTAAACAACACAGGTTACCGAATAGAATTTCAGAAAGGAATTGTCAAAGTTCATGACAAGAATGGAAAGTTAGCTGCTACCGAGACACAAACAAAAGGTAACACATTTCACCTTGACTCAACTCGTAACAAGTGTTTGTATGCAAAGATAGATGATACCTGGTTATGGCATAAAAGGTTTTGTCATGTAAATTTTGATAATCTGATTAAAATAAGTAAGAAGCACTGAGTAAGATCTATCGAGTCTTGAAAAACCTGAGAATGGTATGTGCTGAGGATGCCAAATGGGTAAGATGACAAGATCAAGATTTACAAGTAAGTCTTACACTTCTAAGGGAATTTTAGATCTAGTACACATTGATCTTTGTGGTCCTATGAAAGTTCAAAGTTATTATGGTGATAAATATTTCATATTATTTGTGGATGACTGTTCAAGGATGATGTCAGTAATGTTTTTAAAAGACAAATCAAAAGCTTTTCAAATGTTTAAATGGTACAAGGTAAGAGTTGAAAATGAAATAGGAAGACAACTGAAATGTCTTAGATTAGATAGAGGAGGAGAGTTCACATCTAATGAATTCAACTTATTCTGCAATGACATTGGTATTAAAAGACAAGTCTCTGCACCGAGAACTCCACAGCAAAATGGAATAGCTGAGAGAAGAAATAGATCTATTGTGGATTGTGCTAGAACACTGATGATTGAGAAGAGGGTGCCACAAAATTTTTGGAGAGAAGCAATAAGCACAACAGTTTACACCCTGAACCGAGTACAATTGAAGAAAGGTACTTTGAAGACACCATATGAAATCTGGTATGATAAGAAACCTAATGTAAGTTATTTTAAAATCTTTGGAAGTAGATGCTATGTTCACAAAGATGATAGAAATGGCAAGTTTGATCAGAAGAGTGAAGAAGGAACATTTCTAGGTTATTCTTCTAGAAGCAAAGCATTTAAATGTCTGATCAAATCATCTAACAAAATAGTAGAAAGTGCAAATGTGAAAACTAATGAATTTGTAGAAAGAAATAATGAAGGAAATTCCAAGGAACCATAAGACTATGATGAATTTGTCTATGTTCAACCAAGAAGTCTTACCGAGAAGACTGTTGAAGAAAATGAAGAGAATATCCAGTTACCAAGTGATGAAGAAGATCATACAGAACCGACTGAGCCTGTATTAGCCAAGTATGTCAGAAAACATCATGCACCAAGATAGATTATAGGAGATAAGGATGATCCAATGATGACAAGGAACAAACTGAGACAGAACACATGTTTGATATCTGAATTTGAACCAAGAATACTGAAAGAGGCATTTAACAGTGAAGATTGGATAAATGTTATGATAGAAGAGATTGATCAAATCAAGAAGAATGACACATTGACACTTATCCCAAAACCAAAGGACAAAAATGTAATCGATACAAAGTGGATTTTCAAAAACATGCTAAATGAAAAAGGAGAGGTCATTCGAAACAAAGCAAGACTAGTTTGCAAAGGTTATGCTCAAGAAGAAGCAATTGATTATGGTGAAACTTTTGCACCTGTTGCTAGACTTTAAGGAGTAAGAACATTGTTGGCATATGCTGCTTTCAAAAACTTCAAGGTATATCAAATGGATGTCAAATCTGCATTTTTGAATGGAATATTAGAAGAAGAAGTTTTTATTGAACAACCTGAAGGATTTGTTGAAGATAAGAATAAAGATCAGGTATGTAAATTGAACAAAGCTTTATATGGTTTGAAACAAGCACCTAGAGCATGGTATGAAAGATTGCACTCTTATTTGATTAATATTAGTTTTATAAGAACAAGTGAGAACAACAATATGTACATGAAGAATGATGAAAAGGGAATACTGATCTCAGCCATATTTGTTGATAATATTATATTTTGTGGAAATGACTCTTTATGCAAGAACTTTGGAAATGAAATGAGCAAAGAATTTGAGATGTCATTAATCAGTGAGATAAAGTATTTTATAGGTTTACAGATACTGCAAATGAAAAATGATATTTTCATTACTCAATACAAGTACATAAAGGAAATCTTGAAGAAATTTGGAATGGAGGATTCAAAACTAGGAAGTACTCCTATGACTACCAACTGTAAATTATCAAAGAATGATGAATCTGCATCTATTGATGAGATACTTTACCAATCCATGATTGGAAAGCTACAATATGTTGTTCACAGTAGACCAGACATAGCACATGCAGTAGGTATAGTTGCAAGATTCTCTGCAGATCCTAAGGAAACACACATGATAGCAATCAAAAGAATTTTTAGATACTTGAAAGGCATTGAGGATTATGGCTTAGTATATCAGAAAGGAAATGATTTTGATTTAAAAGTTTAGACTGATGCTGATTGGGCAGGCAACATTGATGATAGGAAAAGCACAAGTGGAGGAGCTTTCTTTTTAGGGGAAAGACTAGTGAGTTATCTTAGCAAGAAACAAGGATGTGTTTCACAGTCAACAACATAAGCTGAATACGTTGTTGCAGCATTGAATTGTATCAACATTGCATGGATCAAACAACTGTTGGAAGGTATAAATGAGAAAGTTACCGAGCCAGCAACTATATTCTATGACAATACTAGTGCCATTAATATTTCAAAGAATCCTATCATGCACTCTAAGACAAAGCACATCTCTATCAAATATCATTATCTTAGAGAAGAAGCTCAAGAGAAGAAAGTGGTGTTGGAGTATGTTAGCACAAAGGAACAAATAGTAGATATCTTCACCAAACCACTACCAAGGGACACTTTTGAATACCTCAGAAGTAAGTTAGGGGTCCTACCCCTATCTTCTACTCACTAATCGAGTTTGGTGAAAGCATCAATCCGATGACTCTATCAAATATCTTTTGGGAGTTGATGTTGATTTATACACTTTAGGATGTTTTCTAAAGGTGTACATGAAATGTTACAGGAAATATTACAGGAAAATATTATAGGGAACAAGAATTGAAGACAAAATGCTCTGACCAAGACTGCATTGATACACAATAGCAGGAAATCTCCTCATACAAGAAGAAATTATGTTTTAGCTCTTTACTTTTTGGCATTGTTGTCAAAGGGGGAGAAGACTAATAAAAAGGGGAGAAGACTAATGTATGGGGGAGAAAGTCTGATGACAACAAGAGAGCATTTCAGCATTTTAGAATCAGAGCAATCCGAATCTTTTAAGGTCAAATCAATTGGTTTTTCCATCAATGCCAAAGGGGGAGATTGTTGGAAATATAGCATTATAATAGACATTGAGAAGATTGTTGATGATTATGGATATAACTGATTAAGGATGTTTACTGTCTTGATATTATTATTTTGTCATTGACGTCAAGAAATTGATTTTTTACCTCAGTATGATGCTGCCATATCTTGAGAAGTATGATTTGAAGAATATAAAGATGTAGGTAAAAGACACAGAAAGAATATGATGAATAAGGGGATGAATAAGGTATTCAATGAGCAACTATTACCGAGTCAGACAATGATGAGATTATGATGTTTAGATTGTTTTAACATCATACAGATGTTGTAAATTGTAAAGGTTAATACTATATTATGTTATCAAGCAAAGAACCTAGTCAGTAAACCCTAAGGTTATCGCTATTGGTTAATGAAGGCGAAATGTCTACCGAGTGAAGTTTAGTATTTACCGAGTTGTAACTGAGTTGTAACTGAGCTATAACAGAATGCATTAAATGGTTACATGCTTTATTTAATGAAGGAAGCTGATGAGCTGGAACTGATTGAATGATTGGTATGTTGTAAATATAGTTTGTTAATGAATCTATGGCAAAGGAAAGTCGACATGAAGATCTACAGTTCAAATTGAACCACAATATTCTGGCACAAGTTCCAAGAAATGTATGCAAGTTCCTAGGTGGGGTAAAATGTTTTCAGATCGAAAGATGCATTGAACCTGGACAAGTTTGAAGATCTGATGGCTATGATTGATCATGGGAAATGTGATCAAAGAGATTAAGTGGTTAGCTAATTGTTTATAAATAGGGAACTGTTGATAAACAATGTATGCAGGCAAGTGTATGCACAAGGATGCTACATGGTGATTACCAAGCACAGAAGTTTGAAGACCTGTTTGAATAACAGAGTATACAAGCCCAGCAGATGGACAAGATTAGTTCTATGTCTAGATTGTATTGAACAAATAAGAATCTACTTTAGAATTTTAGATGTGAAGTTGTAGATAGATTTTTATTACTGTTATTTTGTGAAAGTGATAGAAAATCTCTTAACTGAGTGGACTTAACAGTCTTATTTGTAAAACCCTCTAGCAAGGTGACATTCTGATTGAGTGTTTGAAATGCTTTAACAAGGTCACTTCTAACAAGGTGAAGATCCTAACAGATCTGAGGGAAATCCCTTAACCGGGTCACATCTAGCAATGTGTTTATAATCTTTAACAGGATTTGCTTTTAATCGAGCATATTCTAGAAGAGTATATTTCTTAGTGGGTCTGAAATCCCACAGTGGTTTTCCCTATTTGGGTTTCCACGTTAAATCTGGTGTTATGATGTTTATGATGTTTCTATGCTTTTGAGTTTGCATGTTTGACAGTTATTGTTATATTACTAAAGTATATGTTACCGAGGTTGAATATGATGTTTTTATGGAAGATTAAGTTTGTATGATTCACCCCCCCCTCTCATCTTGTTGGCTATTGGATCTGTACTTACATTAAGTATCAGAACTATCAATTAGTGTTAGGGTTAGGAGTAGGGTTAATATAATAATTCAATTAACATTTAATTAAGCTTGGAATTTGTGTCAATCAACTTCAATCCTAAAAACATCAATGAGACTAAATGTTGAAAGAAAATTAGGATAATGAAACTTAAATCCAATCTTCTTATGAACGTCCCATTGTCCTCTTATCTCCAAGGATTTAGTCAGCCATGTTTGCTCTCAGATTTTTGTACTTGTGGCTTTCAAAAGGACAACCTATAGAATAATATTGAATGCAAATGCAAGAAACTTTCCTACAATTGTATGAGATTAACCTAGATGAGATGCAAGATTGATTCTTCATGATATTGAAATCCTCCATTAATCTAATGCTAAATGCTAATGTTGTGATAAATTCTATGCTAAATGCTTCAAAGATTGCTAAAATGCTTAAATGAGAAATGCTTGTGAAAAATAAACTTCTAGCTAGCCATCCTTGATTTGTGGAAATGAGAGTTATTTATAGATTTTACAAGTCTCATGTCCTAGGTGGAAAAGATGGATAGATGGGATTCAATTTGAGAGAATGAATTGCTAGAGATGCAATAGTTAGAGAAAATTGTGGATCATGCTTCCTTAAGAAGAACCAGGTTCTATGTGGGGGATGGAGAGGAAAAAGGAATGCCAAGTGTTCTCAATTGGTTGCAAATGCCAAGTGTCTCTCCAAGTTTGTTGAATTGGTTGAAGATATTTAATCAATTAAATATTTGAGAATATTTAATTCATGAGATGCATGCTTATATGACAATTCTGTTGAGAATGGGTGTCTCATTTATTGGTTGAAATCTCATTTGGATTGCATTTAGGCTCTGCATTGATTAGTTTGATGTGACTCTAGATCTATCTTGGTGACATCAGAGATCAATTTAGTATGACTCTGAAGCAATCTGGGTGACATCTTATAGAGAAATTCTCTTTATGAAGTCACATTTGTGCCTCATCGAACTCGTATATCAGAGAGATAAAGGTTTTGAGTTTCAGTGAGACATCAAAGTAGTTTTGGAAAAAAGAATGGAGTTCGATGTGATATTGATGTGTGATGAGACTCCTCAAGCTAGTAGCCAAAGGCATGTTGTCATGACAAAAGTTATATTTCAGTGAAACTTTGATGTGGTCTTGGCGAAAGAGACCTTTTTGAGGTGACAATTGATTGATCTTGCTGATAAGCTGAAAAGATTTTGATGTGGCCTGGGGTTTTGGTAAGATGTTCAAATGAGTTCACAAAAGTCTCATTTTGTGGCAATAAGACTATTTTGATGTAGCCATTGGTTGGTGCTGCTGATAGAAGTCCCTTGTCATTGTGATATTGAAGTTTGCTAAGATAGATTGAGAGAATGATAAAAGTTGGGGATATCTTTGATATTAGTAAGATAAATGCAAAATCTTGGCAACCTGATAGGATTTCGATGAGACATCAGTGTTCAGCCAGACTTTCCAAGAATATTGTAGAGGTCATGCTCTTAGGCTATGAGCCAATTTCAATGAGACATGGGGTTAGTCTTGTCAACAAAGCTATTTTTGGGTATAACATAGATGTTTGGTAAGACACTCCAAAAATCCAATTGAAGTTATTTCATAAGTTGATGAAGATCATATTGGTGAGACTTTGTGTGTC
Source organism: Cryptomeria japonica (assembly GCF_030272615.1). Classification (NCBI taxonomy): domain Eukaryota; kingdom Viridiplantae; phylum Streptophyta; class Pinopsida; order Cupressales; family Cupressaceae; genus Cryptomeria; species Cryptomeria japonica. The sequence continues at coordinate 343,406,646 of NC_081409.1, forward strand.
TCTTAGCAAAAGGTGAAGGTTTTGACAAGATATCAGAGTTTGATGAGACACTTAAAGGGGCTAGCCAAAGGAATGTTCGAAGATCGATAAGACCACATCAGTGAGACTATTGTGTGATCTTGGCAAGAAGGAGATTTCATTGAGACTTTGCAATTCAGTGAGACATGTTAAGGAGATTGTAAAAGTCATAAATCTCACCGATAAGCCCTAAGAGATGTGGGGACCATGTTTGACCTGTGCTGACCTTGATAAGATGTCTAATGATGGTTGCTCGAATTGTATGGTTGTTTCAACCTAGAGCTTTGTTGTGAAATTCTCTTAAGCCAATTTTAGGTGTATACAGAGCTAGGGTTAATATTCAAATAGGGTTATAATTAAATTAGGTTTGGGTTAGAGATATTCTCAAGGTTAGGGTTTGATTATGGTAGGTGTTTAAATATAGTTATGGTTACCGTTAGAGTTTACCTAGGGTAATAATTAAAGTTTTGATTAATTACATTAGGGTTAAAATTTAATCAGGATTAGAGTTCAATTATGGATAGGGTTTAAAACTAGGGTTAGGGTTCAACTATGGTTGAATTAGGGTTTAGGTTTTAGGTAGTTTTTCATTCTAGGGATATAGTTAAGTTTAGGGTTAGGTTATGGTTGTGGTTTTAACTATTATAGGATTAGGTTTTTGTTTAAGGTTAGGATACAATTATGGTTACCATTATAAGATAATTTTTGGGGTAAGGGTTGGGGTTCAATTACAAATAGTGATAGGGGTAAGGATAGAGTTCAAAAAAGAATATGATTAGTATTACAATTCTATTAGAGTTTAATTAGGTTTAGATTTAGTCTTACGATTAAAATATGGTAAGGGTTTAAGGGTAGAACATTGTGTTAGGGTTAGGGTTAATGTTTAATTATGGTTATGGGTTACATTAGCATAAAGATTCAGTTAGGGTTGCATTCAATTAGGTTTACATAAGGGATAGGACTAAGGTTACTTTGAATCTAGAGTTAAGGTTAATATAGGGTTAGGGTTCAAGTTCAATATAGGGTTTAATTACAATTAGGGTTAGACTATCATAAGAGTTCAATTATATTTATATTAGGGTTAGGATTAATGTTATTTTACCAATAGGGTTACTATTATAGGATATGTATTAGTTTATGGTTAGGGTTTAATTAGAGAGGTTTTGAATTAGGATTGAATTAGGTTTTGAGTTATTATTACAATTCAATCTAGTTTCAATTATGGTTAGGGTTGGTGAACTAAGATTTGATCCTAAGAATCTCACCTATTATATCAATTAAAAATAAATAAAATAATGATTGATTAAAAATAAAGATACACTAAATGGGAAAAATTGTAAGCAAAAAAAATTACAAAAAAATATTACATCTCATCTAGAACTGAGACACAACTCGCCTTAAAATAACTCATTTTTTAATCTACCTTTTAGAATAAATTAATAGATTATAATATATTTAGATATGGTTTACCTCAATGGAAAGTTACATTACTATCATTATCCATTCCGTGTAAAATGTATAGACCTTAGGGAGTACCATTTGATATACTAGAATTCAAAGAAAAAGGAGAGATAAATCTTTAACTATTCACCCTATTATGTAATTATATAATTTTGAGTACCACCTTTGACCTTTGGTGACATATCTATAGATTTAGGTTTCAATGCAACTCTCAAAGATGATGGAATCATGCCTTCGATAAAAAACACCTGAAAATTTAATTTACATGTGATCACACTAAAGCTCGCAACTAAATCCACTTCAATATTTCTTATAGGATCAAAAACCATAATAAAATATACCTTTATAAGAAAGGAAAGAGAAAACTCTATGTTAATGTCTATGAAAGCCCCTTATTATAGACATCCAAAAAAGTAGCACCCACTCCCAAAGCCTTTCAGATAGAAATCATCATCTTAGGATAACACTTTGTAAAAAATCCCCACTATAGATCTTAATCTTTAAATAGCCAAAAGAGAAATGACTCCTAACAAACAACTTCAAATAAGCTACATGGACAAATCTTATAGACTACTATGCAACAATAGAAAAGATAGAAGCCAAAAGAGGGGCAGAAAATAACTAACAAAGAGAGGGTAATTGAAGACCCTAGATAGGTACAGAGAACACCCCTATATATAGCCTTAAAAACCACTAAAGTAAGCAAAAAGAACAAAGAGAGGTATCTAAAATCTAGCTTGATAGCATGTAACTTCTTGCCAATGAAATAGAAACTCTTCCACAAAACTAAAGCCTCCACATAGATGACTCAAAAAATGATATTCGAACTAGAACTTGAGCTAGCAACCAAACTATTTAAATGAAAAAGAATAGATTTGAGAGGAGAAACCCTCCTTTAAGGAAAAACAAAAGAGAGCTAGCCAAGGAACCCCTGAGCAATGGGGTACCACGCAAAAAAAGACAAAGCTTCCTAATAAGTGTCAACTCCACACTATCCAACCAAAAAACATAGCTACTGCCACAAGAAAGAAAAGGGTACAACACAAGAGAAAAAAACCTCACCATTGTTTCATTCAATAATAGCCTTCTCATCACAACCAACACCTAAGTAATCAACTGCTTATGCACTTAAGTAGCCAAACCGAGCAAGAAGAGAGCAGAATCCCAAAGAAATGACCAAAAAGGTGAACCCCCATCCTAACAAAAATTGGTGGCCTCCAACATTACATAAAACAAAACACAAAGGGTAGAAAACCCTCACCTATACAACCAGATCTAATATGAAAGCCTATAAAACTAGTGCCAATCATAATATCTATAAATTTAATTGAACTTAAAGAGTAAATGACTAACATCCATCTATAATAGTGAAACACAAAAACTAAAATATGAAGAAAAAGTACAATACCAAGAAAAATTATGATATAGAAAAGGCCAAAGTAGGCCAAAGATGATACATCAATCTCAACACAAAGCAGAGTTGAAAAGACCTTTGTCATATATTTCCTTTTTCATTTTAGGATCCCCATCTCCATCTACATCTCTATATTCTATCAAAACCATAGCTTTCCCTCCACTCCCACTCATGTGAAGATTTTTTAAAGAAGACATGTTCAATTTTTATGTGTTGACCATTTGGAGGAATTGATTATGTGTTGAATTGATGTTTTGTCATTGATGTCAACACTAGTTGTTTTGGTTGCTTTACTGGTATTGTTTTGGTCCTAGTAGGTTGTTTAGTTTTTGGTTGGATTAGATCATGATGATATGGTATGCTTCAGTATGTTTTGGCTTAGGTCTACTATTCATGTTACACAGATTCATGTTCAGTCAATTGGTTTTGATTTGGTGATCAGACGCTATCTTATATGTTGGTAAGCTTGGTTTGTTGATCCAGTGAGGGTTTCATCAGTAGAGCTTTGTTGAAGATTTTTTTATGTTATGCATAAGTGGTATTGGTGCAGCTTCTAGTAGAGATTCAGGATGTTGAAGGTGATCATGTTCATGACTTGGCTGATTGGGATCATTTCTTTTGTGTGTGTGGACCTAAATTGGGTCCGGTTTATCTAGTTATGGACCGACTTAATGTAACATGTTGATTGGACTTCTCGACGTGTTTCTGAGATGTCTTATGGGTTGGATATTATTTGTCTAGTCTCAGGCCGACATCTTTCATAATTATGTACTTTCTTTATTGTCTAGTGGCCGACCTTATTGATTATGGTCAAGGGTTTGTATATATATGATGTAAGATTCATTGTAGATCATATAAGAATGTGGTACAGGAGCGAATAATGTAATAATAATTCATACAGAGGATTTGGTCGATCATTGGTCATCGAGTTGGGTTTATGTAAGAGGATTAAGTCCTCCAGTATTGAGGTTAATCGGAACTATACTTAGTCATAGGAGATGCTATCATTGTAGTTCATTCTCTCTACTGGATTGTGGTATGGAAATTTATGTAGACAGTGAGACTCCTTTTGTAATGAGCAGTGTGCTATAGGCTATTGGCCTTCCTGCAAGTGCATGCCCCTCAATTTTTAATCACATACTTACTGCAAAAGTATTATCTAACTGTGGGTAGGCTTCCCACTATGGGTTTTTCCTTTATCGGGTTTTCCATGTAAAAATCTTGGTGTCATGTGGATGGTATTTGTTCTCTAATTGTTGCTTGTGCTTAATTGGTATATCTTCTATTTCGGTAATTGGTTTATGCATTCCGGTATTGATCTTTTGGGTTCCAGTATTTAAGTTTTAATTGCTTAAGGTTCTGGTAATCTAGTGACATCTGATTCACCCCCCCCCCTCAATTGTCTTCCAGTTATTTGAATTGTCTAACAATTCATATCAGAGCTCTGGTCCTCTCTACAGAAGCTTAGCCGCTTGAGTAAGATCCTATGGTGACTAACAGTTCAAGTTCATCTAGTTCATCTACTGCTATCTTTCAAAGAGAAATTCCTATGGTTGATGGAACAAATTATAGAGTATGGAAGATTCAGATGGAGACTCATTTGAGATGTCTTGGTAAGGAAATTTGGGAAATCACAGGGAATGGAGTTCCCATTTTAATTTGGCATCTGACAATCCTCCTCCGACAAACTTGGATAAGGAGCTTGAGAATGATTATAGAGCTAGAGAAGCCCTCTTGTGTGCACTTTCTGATCAGCAAATAATGAGATTAATTGACAAATCATTAGCAAAGGCTATATGGGACAAGTTGGAGACTCATAATGAAGGTGACCCTATTGTCAAGATTGCTAAACTTGACGGTTATCGGGTGAGATATGAAAACTTGAAGATGGAAGAACATGAAAGGATTACTACATTCATGGAAAGGGTAAATGAAATTGTTATGATAATTTAATATTATGGTGGATTTGTGAGTGAAGATGAGATAGTTTCTAAAGTTTTGAGAGCTTTGCCACTAGCTTATAAGATGAAGGCTACTATAATTAATAAATTGAGAATAATGGCTAATACTTATGTCAATAGAAATACCTTAGTTGGGAAATTATCTTCTTTGGAGCTTGAAGAATTTGGACCTTTTGGAGCTGTGAAGCCTGAACCTGCATTTTATGCATTTACATAATCAACTGGCAGAAAGATTGCAAAGATTTGTATGCAAAGGAATTGGATGATATGAGGAAATAAGATGAAGAATTTGAGCAACTTGAAGCCCTATTTTCTAGAAGAGTACCTAAAGGATGGTAGGAAGTAAGTATGAAGGAAAAGAACCTTTTAAATGTTTTGCATGTAATAAGATAGGTCATTTTTCATCTAGATGTCCTCAAAGGAATTCAAGATTTGAAGAGAGAGATAGAATATCTTTTAAGACTAACCCTAGATATCAGAACAAGTATAATGTTAGACATAATGCACCACTAAGAGGGGGGTGAGTCAGTGGCTCTCAAAATTTTCCCTTTATCAATCCTATGTGAGATTACTAGTTAATAGATCTCACCTAATGCAAACTTACCGTTTAGTAGGGAGACTAGCACAAATTCAATCACACAAGGGACATCACATAACACCAATATATACGAGGAAAACCCAAGATGGGAAAAACTTCAGTGAGCAATATTGCTGGAGTCTACTACTCCAATCTAGCATCGCAATGAAAACTCAGTTACAATGTTTACGACACCAAACCAAGGAGCATGAACCCCTGATTTAGGGAACCAACCCAAGGAGCACCAACCCCTAACTTGTTTATGGGCTACAAACCAAAGGAGCTACAACCTCTGCACTGAGCTACAAGTCATTGTTCATAATAAAAACATCAATTACAAAAGAAGTTGTCTTGTTACAAGTGAATCTTCTAACCATTTCATATACCTTACTCCGTCGGTGAGATACCTTCTTTTCTAGACCGACTCAAACTTCTACTACTCTCACCTACTGCTCTACTACTGGAAAACCCTATCGGTACACCTCTTCTCTTCTTCTCTATTTGATCTACTCCTCACTTCTCTACACTTTACTGGCGCTATACTCTACTGGTCCATTGTCTACCTTCTCTACAACTTTCTTCACTTCTACTCTTCCAGTATAACCACTACCAATTCTTCTCTTCACTCTCCTTCTTTTCTCAGATACTCATTGAGAACTTAATGATTTTCTCTCACATGTAGAGGTAACACTCAATCACTTTGCAGTATCACTATCCTCTTCTCTTTAGCAACACTAAACTAAGTCCTTGGCCTACATATTTATAGTCTAGTTTTCCCGCCAAAAGCCAATTCAAAATCCAGGAGGTTAGGATCTCCTCATCACCCTTGAGGAAAATCAAATCTAATCAGATCTTCCTTGATCTGATCTCCCAGACACCCAACTATACAACTCCGCCAATAACATGCCTTCCAATACATGTTTTCCAAAAATAGAAAACACGGTCATGTATCTTGACCTTCCTCTATCAAAATTCCATTAATGTTTTAGTTTTTCCCTCCTTGAGGTCTTCTCATAGTCTGATCTTCTTTCTTCGATCCATGCACTAACAACTCCTTGATTCTTCTCTATCATTCATTCTTCCTCGAGCCAGACTTCTCTGATCTGATCCATAAATCATGGGATCCATATTCAGTGCACACCTCTAGAAATACCTGTCTCTACATGGCACTTCACCAATATCGATGAGCTTCCCACCTTGACTCAAAGTGGCATCCATGTCGACCAGCTACCGGCTTGACTCTTCATGTCAGTCTAGATAGGATCACCGACCAAACATTCTATCAATTTCTCTTCTCTGTCAGTTTATTAACCTTGCCGGTATCTCTCAATCTACCAGTTAACTCATAATGTCTTCTTTCTGCGGAACTGCTAGTGGAACACCTAAACCGGTCATTAGACATGCCTATCCAAAACATGGACATTCCCACAAACTGGGAAGTCTTCTGCATCTGCACCTTGCTCATAGTACCGGTGGACTTACATACCGGTAAATGCTCTTGATTACACCTTGTCTTCCGCATCCTATAGTGTACTCATGTGACATCCCTATTTATGCAACATATCTTGAAACAGGCACATGTGATCTACTGTGGGCACATTCATTGTTAGTCTTTGCTTCCCATGATGGCTGCATCTTCATCAGGTGGGAGTCCTACAACCTTAGAACATACCTATGATCTGTTCATTATTTTCCTTGAATGTTGATGTGATTTAGGTAGCATTCTGACTCTTCACTACAAACAACATCCAAACACCTTTCTCATCCTTCTTGTACACTGGTTATGACCTTTACAGGCTGAGAACCACTCACTTAGTTGATTCGACTTCCCCATGTCAATACATCACTTACTAGTTGACATCCTTTCCTTACCGATGATGCACACCTGTATTCCTCCTTAATAGTGCTGCACATACATCTCTCATACTGGTAGTCATCCCTTATCGGTTGACATCAATGACAACCCAATGCCAACAATCTCCCCCTTTGGCATTGATATCAACTCATGTAGTATTCAACATACTACATAATCTTTCTCCCCTTATCTCTAATCCATGGATTCCCAACACATGTAGTATGTTGTATACTATAGAATCCTTCTCCCGCTTTGACAACAATGGCAAAGGGTACTATCAGGATATCATTCCTCCTTGTATTTACCAGTCATTGACAGAATTATTTCTCCCCATTTTTCTTTATTGGATGCAACTCCTCCTTTGATACCACTTGTTATCTTGTCACTAGTTGTTATGTCTTGTTACATCTTCTTAAGTCACAATACTTGAGATGGAGGACTTCAACCATAAACTGACACTAATTGAGCATGTAAATTATATCCCATTTGTTAAAATACTCAATTGTAGAGGGATGTGCCCGCGAACACTACTCACCTGCTGGTCAACTTGAATCACCTCATGTTTGATCCCAAAATTCTTTAGGAATCAAATGTAACTTTACTACCAATACAACCAACCAACTGACAAATAGGAATCAAATTTTATTGTACTATGAATACAACCAGCCACATGATAGGTAGATACCCCTTGCAATGAAATTATCCTAGGTATTCCTATTGTGACTTTTCATCATCTACAGTTTTGGGCAGTCAGTGCAATTACTCTTCCAAGTTCAAGCATCCCGACTTTGCATCATAGCAACTTGAACTCCCCCTGAGTCATACATCTCAGGTTCTTATCTCCGATGGGGCCTAATACCAAGGCTCTGATCTCCTCCATAAACCAGTTGAGTTGTGCAACTGTGATCATGTTATGATATTTTAGTTCCATTAGATCCACCACAACCTATAACATGATCCTAGATGAACACAATGCCATACAATGTCATCATCAAGTCATAATTCTAACTGGTTAGCCCAAAAATATGCATGCATGCATGATCAACCACTAGGACAACATATGTCATTCAAGTCTTTTCCAATACCACTTGAGACATGAAATCCACATTCCATGCTACTGGGGCTAATACAATGATTTCCAACTTCATTATCTTACATAACCTGCAAGTACCTGTAGGCATCTATGTCGGTAACATCCTCCACATGCCGATTAACATCTTAAACCAATTTTTAACCTCCACTTATTGACACATGTAGTAGTGATCCAATACTGATTTGTAGGTGTGTAGTTAAGGCAGCTTCTACACACACTTATCATATCATTTCCATCCTTCATACCGACAATAACATGTTCTTGCATGTTGCCTTCTTCACTAAGGGGGTGAATGATAAATTCAATGTGCTACTCCCCCTAAGATCCTACATCTCCCTTAGACCTTAGGAGATATTACCTATGTAATGGGTGCACAGTGTTGGTCCATGGTCTTCTTCATCCATACCTGCTTGGTCTCATTCTTCTTCCCATTTTTCAAGCTTGGGAGTAGGTCTTGCCTTCTTTTGATGGGTTCTTCCATTTCTTGATTCTCCATCACAACCAGAATTAGTGCTATAGTAGCACACAACATCTATCCCAACTTCATGTTTGGGGAATGTCTTGACATACCAGTTTGACCATCTCCTTTTGGTCATGTTGTTGTGACTGGCAACCGAAACCAATGGAACTCTTGCTCCTGTAGGGACATTCCTCCTTTGGTTCCATGCAGATCTCTGACTTCCAAATGGTATGAATTCACCTTTTTGTAGAGCATAGTTATACCATCCTCCATGTGACTACAGGTTCCTCTTCCTGTATTCAAACTCTCTATGGCCAAATCTGTTGCACTTATGACAGACAACATTTGCATAATTGGGAGAGGGGACATACATTTATCTACTCTTGGATACATTTTTCTCATATGCATGATGTCCATGAGATCCTATATTATTCTTTCTAGACCTCTTTCTACATTTCTCTGCCCTATGGCCATAAGCATTACATGCAAAGCAGTAACCAATAAAGGATTCCATATGACTTACAGATTTATTTTGCCATGCATGAGGAGATCTTACCGGTTTAGCCTCTCCATTTCTTCTTCTTTGAGAATGGATCCTTGGTTGTCCATTTAGTGCAACTCTTCCATCTGGTCTCATCTTCTCCCACACTTGCTTTGCCTTGTGGGTGGTAGAATTTCTTTGTTCACTACCGGTAGGAGGTCTTCTTTGTTGACTTCTCATGTTCCTTCTTCCAATGATGTTGTCTTCTCCCATCTTCCCTTTACCTTTGAGATCTACATTTTTCCTCCTTCTTGTAGCACCGGTCTTCATTGTTGTCCACAAAATCTTCAACGGTTGTACTTAGATCAACCTTCTTCTAGGGAGCATTTCTTACTGTGAAGGCTTGGCCTTTGTTTTCTCCATTGGAGGAGACAAACAAAATGTCATTGTGGGGGACATTCTTGCTAGTGGAGAATTCAATGACACCACTTCCTAATCCTTCACTGTCCTTGGCATGCTTTTTCTTTTTCAGCATTTTGTCCAAGACATCACTGCTACCATCAAATTGGATTCTTACCCTGAGCTCATCCTAAAATTTCTCAAGGTCATTTTGGAGACTCTCCATTCTCCAAGAAACTTCTGATATTCTTCATCTTTAATTTCTTGCCTAGATGCTAGATCTTCATAGTGACACACTCTGAGATGCATTTCTGAGATTCCTCAAGGCATTTTGTCAGTCGGTTCTGCTCTACCATAGTAGAATTCATGAATAGCTTGTATTCATTTCTTGAGTTCTCCCTTTAACTTTCCTCGGAGTCTAATACTGATTTCAAATCACCAGTCAATCTTTTTGTCTCTTCTAGTTGAGAGGTCAATAGGCCAACCTTTTGCTTTGACACATCATGGTAGGTTCTCAACTAACTACAATCCTCATGAACTAATATTTTGTAGATTTTAAAATAATTTCTAACATTTTGAAGCTCTTGTAAAGAACTTACCAGTTCACACTCAAGATCTACCTCTGCATCTTCTTCTTCTCCTTCACTATCAAATATACCTTGATGGCTAGATCTATTTATCTTGTCTCTTTCTTCCTCATAATTACTGTAAAACACATCTTGTCACTGAGATCTATTTGCCTTATCACTTTCAAATGTGTGCACCTCATCTTTAGATCCTTGAGCCATGAGGAGGTGGGTTCCTTCTTCATCAATGTTGCGAATGCTCATGGATCTTCCTTCATCCTCTACACATGTATCTACTAAATTGTTCTTCTCACTTCAACAAATAGATCCAGTGGTGTAGGGTTCATTTCCATAGAGCTTCCTTAGTCTAACCCATATACTCTTTGCTGATTTACACTTATCCACCTATGAGGAGACATCACTGTTGAGCCCACTGAATATAGCCTTCATGGCTTCTTCATTGCACATGCAACTTCTTTCTTCTTCATATCCAGTGAGAGGACTGGCATTCTTAGGGAGACCATTGATAACCGACATCCATACATCAAACCCTAGAGAGGATAGGAAGGCTTCCATTCTACAACTCCAAATAGAATTGTTTGAATCATCAAACACAGGACTAGGGATTGACAATAAACAAGCCATTGTGTCCTTAAGCCAGAATCTACCCAAGCTGGAGAAAGCTCATCTAGCTGGGAACCTATGCTCTAATACCAATTGTTAGACACAATGTACCACTGAGAGGGGGGTGAATCAGTGGTTCTAAAAATTTTTCTTTTAGCTCTACTATATGAGCATACTAGTTAATAGATCTAACCCAATTTAGACATACTAGTTAGTAGGGAGACCAACACAAATGCAATCACACAAGGGACATCACATAACACCAATATATACGAGAAAAACCCAAAATGGGAAAAACCTCTATGAGCAATGTTGCTGGAGTCTACTACTCCAATCTAGCCTCACACTGAAAAATTTGTTAAACTGTTTAGGGCACCAACCACTGATTTAGGGCACCAACCCAAGGAGCACCAACCCCTAACTTGTTTATGGGATACAACCCAAAGGAGCTACAACCCTTGCACTGAGCTACAACTCAATGTTCACAATAAAAACATCAATTACAAAAGTAGTTGTCTTGTTACAAGTGAATCTTGTAACACTTTCATATACCTTACTCTACCGATGAGATACCTTCTCTACTACACCGACTCATCTTATGCTGTTGATCTACTATTGGCAAACCCTACTGGTACACGTCTTCGGTTCTTCTCAGTTGGATCTCCTCTTCACTTCTCTACACTTTACCATTGCTATACTCTACTGGTCCACTGTCTACCTTCTCTGCAACTCTCTTCACTTCTGCTCTACCGATATAACCAATAGTAGTTCTTCTCTTCACTCTACCTCTTTTCTCAGATACTCATTGAGCACTTGGCTAATGTTCTCTCACATGCAAAAGTAACACTCAATCACTTCGCAGTAGCACTATCCTCTTCTCTTTAGCAGCTCTAAACTAAGTCCTTAGCCTGCATATTTATAGTTTGGTTTTCCTACCAAAAGCCAATTCAAAATCTAAGAGGTTAGGGTTTCCTCATCACCCTTAAGGCAAACCAAATCCAATTAGATCTTCCCTGATCTGATCTCCCAGAAAACCAACAATACAACTTTGTCAATAACACCCCTTCGAATACATATTTTCCAAAAATAGGAAACATGGTCATGTATCTTGACCTGCCTCTATCAAAATGCCATTAATGTTTCTATTGTTTCCTCCTTGAGGTCTTCTCATAGTTTGATTTTCTTGCTTTGATCTAGGGGCCAAAAAATCCCTGATTCTTCTCTGTTGTTCATCCTTCCTCAAGCCACACTTCTCTAATCTGATCCATAAATCACGGGATCCATATTCAATGCACAGCTATAGAAAAATCTATCTCTACATGGCACTTCACCAATCTCTACAAGCTTGCCACCTTAACTCCAAGTGGCATCCATGTCGACTAGTTGCTAGCTTGACTCTTCATGTCGGTCCAGATAGGATCACCAACCAAATAATCTACCGATTTCTTTTCTTTGTTAGTTTACTAACAATGTCGATATCTCTCATTCTACCAGTTAAATCATCATGTATTCTTTCTACTAAACCGTTGATGGAACACCTAAACTAGTCATCAAACATGTCTATCCAAAACATGCACATTCCGACAAACTGGGAAGTATTTTGCATCTGCACCTTGCTCATAGTACTGGTGGACTTACATATCAGTAAATGCTCTTGATGGCACCTTGTCTTCTATATCTTGTAGTGTACTCATATGACATCCCTGTTTGTGCAACATATCTTCAAACATGCACATGTGATCCAATGTGGTCACATTCAGTGTCAGTCATTGCTTCTCATGATGAGTGCATCTTCATCAGGTGGGAGTCTTGCAACCTTACATCATACCTGTGATATGTTCATTATTTTCCTTCAATGTTTATGTGATTTAGGTAACATTATGCCTCTTCATCACAAACAACATCCAAGCACCTTTCACATCCTGCTTGTACACTGGTTATGACATTTGCAAGATGACAACCACTCACTTGGTTGATGTGACTTCCTCATGTCAACACATCACTTACCAGTTGACATCCTTTCCCTACCGGTGATGCACACCTTTATTCCTCCTTGATGGTGTTGCACATACATCTCTCATACCTATAGTCATCCCATACCGGTTGACATCAATGACAACCCAATACAAACATATACGTAGAGGAAAAACAAAGATAAATCATTGTACATTGTGGATGAGGAAGGTGTGACTGATTCTGATGATGAACCGACACAAGAATCTACTAGTGGTTCCAACAATGGAAAGGAATGGGTGTTCCTAGCTATCAAGGAAGATGTTCTGGTAGAGGAGGCTCTTGCTGCTAATATTGAAGATAAGGGTAAATGGGTAATTGACAGTGGATGTACACATCATATGACTGGAGATAAAAGGAAGTTTCTATCTTTGCAAGAATTTGGTGGCGGTCTAGTTAGATTTGGAGATAACAAAGCATGTATGATCAAACGAAAAGGAACTATATCATTATATGGTAAGGACAATACTAATAATGTTTATTATGTTGAAGGTTTAAGGCATAATATTTTGAGTGTAGGACAATTGGTGGATAAGGAATTTCAATTACAATTCAAGGATGTAAAATGCAAAATCATTAATAGATCTGGATTGGAGATTGCAAACAGTACTTAGAAAAAAGGTAACATATTTCATTTGAATTCTGGTGAGAGGACATGTTTGATTGCACAAATTGATGAGAGTTGGCTATGGCATAAAAGGCTATGCCATGTCAGTTTGATTGAATGGTAAAGATCAGTTCAATTAAGGTAGTTGGAGATATACCTAAGATTGTGAAGCCCTATAATCCGGTATGTAAAGAATGTCAAATGGGAAAATAGGTTAGATCCTCTTTTAAGAGTATACAAAACAAATATAATGATGTTCTTGATCTTATTCATACTAATTTGTGTGGTCCTGCTAGAATTAAAAGTTATCAAGGTAATAGATATTTTATGCTAATCATTGATGATTATTTTAGAATGTTGTGGGTTACTTTTCTAAGGGATAAATTTGAGGCTTTTGAAAAGTTTAAAATCTTTAAAGATAAAGTTGAAACTGAGACAGGACTGAAGATTAAGTGTTTAAGGTTAGATCTTGGTGGATAATTCACATCCGGTGAGTTTAATAACTTTTGTGAGAAGCATGGTATAAGGAGACAATTTTCTGGTCCCTGGACACCTCAGTAGAATGGAGTTGTGGAAAGAAAGAACAGAAGTATCTTGGATGTTGCTAGAACCATGATGATGGAAGCTAATCTACCTCATATCTACTAGAGAGAAGTAGTGAGTACAACAGTTTATGCATTCAATAGAGTTCATATCAAAGGAGAAACTAGTAAGACACCTTATGAATTATGGTTTGGCAATATGCCTACAGTTAAGTATTTCAGAATCTTTGGTAGTAAATGTTATATCAGGAGAGATGATTTTATTGGAAAATTTTATCCTAGATGTGATGAAGGAGTATTTATTGGTTATTCTAATGAAAGAAAAGCATATAGATCTTACAACAAGAGGTTGCAGAGAATTGTGGAGAGTGCTAATGTCAAGGTGGATGAGCATAATAGAAGTCAAATAAAAATTTATGAGCAATAATCGACAGTGAAAATGATCATACTGAACTAGTAACACCTTTATCGGAACAAAATGTTGAGCCAGTTACTTCGACAGTATCAGAAAAATCAACAGTCTCTGAAGAACCAGGAAGAGGGACAGAGAGTTAGAAGACTCCTAGGTATGCAACGTTCAATCATTCAAAAGATACGTCATTAGGGATAATAATGAATTCTTCCATTGCATCCAATGTGCTCATCTCTGGAGTAGCCAACACTGCTTCTGCATCTTTGTATGCCCTTTGTAAGATGTCCACTTTGGGTCTTAACTAGTTCTTTAGCTCTTTTAAGGATCAAATTTTCTTAGCCTGTTCATAATCATAGACATCTAACCGATTTTGCAAATCATCAACTGATTTGCCAAATGCTAAGGCTAAATCTTGTAAAGGTATGTAGGCAGTACATATCCTTTCTAGGTCTTGTTTTGTCACTTCTCACCTCTTAATCAAATCATTATAGAAAAATGAAACATTAGATGTATAGGCTAGTATCCTTCCTCCTATTTCAATAGTTGTCCTTACAAGATCGTTATTCAGGGATAAAGCAATCTTCCTTGTATCAATATCTTTTATTATTTGTTGTCCTCTTTTCTTTCTGTAATTCTTCTTAGGTAAAGTCTGAGGATCTTCTTCAAGGGACTTCAGTTGGTTAGAAGTATAAACAACCAATTGGTCAAGCTTGCCAATAGGAGTTGACAAGTTTCCAATGTTGGTCTCCAATAGAAGACTAGATAGAATCTCAACAATAGTTTGAATTGTTTCTGCTTCCTTCCTTTGCTCTTTTAATTGTTTCTTCTGAGCTCTAGATTGCATCACTGTTGCAATCTTTATGAGTTTAGATGCACTCATATTGTCTACATCTGTAGGCCCTTTGATGCCTATTTAGTCATCCTGATCATGAATGTGCTTCTTAACAATTGCTTTTTCCTTTTCAGCTGGTATCTTCTCCTTTGTTTTCTCTTTCTCTTCCTTTGTTTGTTTAGATTCCTTCACTTCAACCTCTTTCTTAGGTTTCTCTTTCTCTTTTTCTGGCTTTGTTTTCTTTTCCTGAGTAACCATTGTAACCAGTGACAATTGATTTTCCACTTGGTGTTCTTTATCCAATGGAGGTTGAATATCCACACTAGGTTGAATTATTGGTGCTTCAACTCCTTTTTCCTGTGTAACAATAAAAACCGGTGATTGTAATATTTGCATAACTAGTTCAATGATATTGCCAAATAAATCAATGGTCTCCTCAATATCATCTACAAAGATAACTGGTAGAGAAGTAGTGTTATCCTTATGCTTAATAGGATAGACAATATCTGGTGGAATAATTTCTTCTTCATCTAACTCTGGTTGTGCTCTAGTCTCTTTTTGAATAGTCTTATGAGACTTTATCTACTCATGCATCCTTTGAATATTTATATCTATCTGATGAGTTTCAACATCAACAAATTGCACCTTTCCATTCATTAGCATCAATCTTCTAGCCTTAAAATGAAACTGTCCTTTGAAATTATCAAGGAATGCTAATATTTCATCTCTAGACAATTCAAGAAAATATTGAATGAAAATACTATCAATTATTTCTTGATCTTGTTCAATAGCCACTTCCCACTTATTTGTAAGAATATAATACAAAGAATCAGAAAAATCATCGTTAAGATCCCGAGGCAATCAATTGTATTGACATAAGTAGTTGGTTACCTTTTGAACAATTTGTTCCTTCTTATCTTCATCAAATGAATCAAAATATTCTTTCGCATTATCAAACCTATTCCTCCCTAATGTTTTTACAATTCTCACAAAATTAGTCAAAGGTTTGTTTTAGGAATACCTTGTTGTGAGGTGTCTTCTACTAGTTTGGCTCTCTTACTAGTTGCTTTCATTTTCTTTCATTCCTCTTAAGTGTCGGTATCATCAGATTCTACTTGAAGAATAAGTTGCCTGCCTCTCTTCTTTGGTGTAGTCTTATTCTTAGCATATACTCTAGGTGCAGGTTCCTTTTTCACTTGAACACTTCTTGTCACCCTTGTACCAGTGGTCATTGGAGGTGCTTGTTCATCTTTCTTCTTCTTTTCTCTTTGGCAAGAATGGGTTCAGCAGGTGCATTTCTTTCCTCATATGTTCCCAGTCTTTTATTTTTATTATCCTTGGGAGATGCAAAACACTTGTTGGCATATCCGATTAATAAGTCATAATTGACTTCATAACTCATTTCATCCTCCCTAGGTTCTATGGCCTCCATAAGACAGAAGTTTGTGGTGACTGTGAAATAGATGTCTTTTGCAAAGTTTTTCACCACATCTTCAGGTAGCCTCACCCTCATGCTCATCTTCTTTTGGAATTCATTAAAATATCTATTCATTGCATCAGAGAATGTGTTCTTTACAACCTTAATGTTGTTCTTGATTTGAGCAATTACCAGTAGGTCTTTTGACCATTGGAAGTCACCTATTCCTGGTAGGAAATTCTGAAAATAAAAAATAGACCAATCAATAATTGACCAAATTTGAAGTTTTGATTATTGTCTTTCTTAATTGATTTCAGGTTCAACATCAATTGACTCATATTAGATATTTGATCAGTCTAAAAGACACTGAGAGGGCGGGGGGGGGGGGTGAATCAGAGTCTAACCAGTAACCAAAAGATTTAAACTTGTTTGAAACTTTATAAACCAAATTAATATACCGATAAACAAGTAATAATGCAATAAAGAGAAACAAAAGTATAACCATCAATGCACACCAAAACACAAATATTTTGGCAAGGAAACCCAGTAGGGGAGAAACCCTCAGTGGGATTTGTGACCCACAATATTTATTCATTGGCCAATATGAATAAATTTTAATTATACAATAGGGGCCTGCACATGCAGGAAGGTCAACAACCTAGAGCTCTCTGCTCAATCACAAAAAGGAGTCCCACTGACTACAAAATTGGATGAATAAATCCAATGGCAATTTACTACTCAAAATAGCATTTGCAATGTTGGATTCAGTACCAGTTTAAGCTCTGTCAGATACCTCTTCCATAAACCTTGCTTTGCTCTCTTCTTTTATTCGCTCACAAAATAGTTACATCATAATGCATATATAGTTATTCACTCTCATATACCGCTTACATTCATTTCCTACTTACATTTTCTTTTCTTACAAAATGACCTACAAGATCTCATGCATATATGAGTCTTTACAATACATCATGTTGTCTATACAAATATAATTACAATACAAAACAATATTATTTCCATGTTAGCTTAGAGTGTCGGTGTGATCTATTGTCGATGTAGATTGGATGCCAGTGAATAACCTTGTAGTGCCTGTCGGTGCCGATAGATGATGTTCGTTGCTGGTGTAACCTATGAACCAAATTACCAGTTGGTTGGCATCAATGACAACATAAAATAATCTCATCTGAGTCTATAATGCCAACAATATCCCCCTTTGGCATTGATGGCAACACTCAATGGAAAAATCCAAAAACTGATATCCAAAAGACAGATTGTGCTCCCCCTGAGAAAATGCTCTCCTTCTGTACATTTTTGTTATACACCACTACTCCCCCTTTGACATCAATGACAAAGGATGTCAAAAGAATCAAAGCATTTAAAATTTACCTAGAAACTTGTAACCGGTTATGTACAATCTAAAATATATTTGCTAAAACCAAGTTAAGACCTTGAAAAAATTTAGTACTGTTAGAAATTATGGTCTCTGTCTATCAAATCATCCTGGTCAAATAATGCATCTGTTGCTCTAGTGATCCATTGCCTTGAATAGATGCTTTAGACAACTCATTATAGTGTGTTAATAAGTTATCCAATCTAGGATCAAGTTTGTTCTTCAACTCTTGGGTCTTTATTTTTAACCTTTCTTTCTGTCTTTCCAATTTCTCAATCTTCTCTTCATAGATTGCCATTTCCTGATCCAAAACTGAAGTATGTTCTGAAGAACCTATCATATTGTTAGCTATATCATCAATTTATTTTTGTGTTTTCCTTATTTCTTTATCAATATCCTCTGTTAGATGGTGAGGCTTACATGCTTCCTTGTCCAACTCCTTGTATTCCATAATGGTGGAATTTAGTGTCGATTGTTATCACTACTTTGACTATTGGGTGATTTTGTTCTTTAATCCACTTAAGTCTGCAATTGTGCTTAGTTTCTTCATTTTTACCTCTAAGGGTTATTTGTCTAAGGGTCTAAGGTTTTTACAATTTACCCTTCTTCTATCTTGAAATCCTTGCGTTATATTTCCTTGTTACTTTTTCCACTTAAGTGGAAGGGGCAGTCCATCATGAGGAGAGGTTCCCCCTTTTAGTTTTGCTAACGGGTCTTTAATAATGTATTAATTTTTTGCCTTCTCCTAAGTTTTTATTTCTTTTTCGGGCTTCCTAAAGATCGTGCAAGTGCTAATAGATCCAATGGTGCGTGCGATCTCGCAAAGGGAAGATGCATGAAGTTTACCTTTCACGAAATGGTGAAAAGGTGGTGGGCCCGAGTAAAGCGGTCGCAAGGAAGGCTAAAGGACAAACATCTTTTAGAAGATCTAATGGTCCACATTGTTTCGTGATGAAAAGATGGGTGAGATTTATATTTCACGAAACACCAAAAGATTGGTGGGCTCGACAGGTAGGCTAAAGAATGAGTTAAAAATCATGCATTTTGTCCATGATCTAGCGGTCATCGTTGTTTCGCATGGTAGAAATGTGTGAAGTTTACCTTTCGCAAAGTAGCAAAAGGGGAGTGGGCCCAAGAAAAGGTTGGCTTGTAGGATAAAAGAAGTGCATCTTCGAGAAGATCCAATGGTGCGCATTTTTTCACAGCCCGAAGAAACATGAAGTTTACTCTTCGCAAAGTAGTGAAAAGGAGTTGGCAGTTACGCGGCGGATCAGGTGGCAATACAATTGGATGTTTGGCTAAGGAAAAAAGTGATCTGTCAGTAGGACATGTGGCTCCGAATGGATCGTGAGGGGCCCGTTTGATTAAGCGGCAATATTGATGAAATCCACAGCTAGATAAGACACGTGGCGATTTAGATGTGGAGACTGATCGAGTTTTTGAGCAAATGAATGGCCAACATGTGGAGGCTATTTGCTCAAAACCAGTAGAACAAGTGGATTCCGCATAGAGTGCCCACTTTGAAGGTTAAAGGAGTTAAAAGTTGCGCATCTCAAAATTGATCCAACGATGCGCGCTATTTCGCATGGTGAAGATGCAAGGTGATTATGCTTCATGAAACAATGAAAACCATTAGCGGTGAAGGTTTCATGCGGTTAGTTAAATAGACTAGCAATCACCATGGAGAATAACAGGCGAGCAGATGATAGAAGATCCAACGGTCAGTGCTGTTTCACATGGAAAAGATGCATGAGATTTATGCTTCGCAAAACAACGAAAGGAAGGTGGGGCCCATTTCTAATTAGGATAACCCAGGTAAGGTAAAGAACGTGCTTGTTTTTCAAGATTAGATGGACAACGTTGTTTTGCAATGTGAAGATGCGGGGCTTTTATCCTTCGCAAAACAACGAAAAGGCAAGACACTTAGAAAATTCTTTGCGGTTTGTTGGAGCCATATTTTGAATTCAATTGCGAATTGATTGTTGAAGCATGCGGCTTAATGTTTCTATTCAATGCTCAGTTTCCATAATGAGCTTCACATCAATTGAAACCTTGGCATCATTTTGAAGAGTCTTGCAGAGGAACTGATGCTCAGAGCAAATTTCTTCAGGCCAACAAGTAAGTTTCTACATATTGCTTGATAATTATAGTTTGACTTGGTATCACTGGGTGCATAAATTCTCAAAGTTCTATTAAGTTTTAATTGAAATAATTGTAATTCAAAGATGGAACCTCGAAGAGATTTCACAGGGAAGGTGAATTATCAGGAGAGAGCCATTTGTGATGATTTTTTAGAACAATTAACCATGTCTACTAATGCAACAACTAAAATGAAAGAATTAGTGTCCAAAGCTCCCCGCCTGAGAATTGGCGATGGTTTATATGACAAAGAGAACTGGTTAAGGGATTCACATATAGGGATATCAGGTTTGGGACTCTTCAAAGTGGGATTTGGCCAGAGAAATTCCTTTGCTCCAATGAATAGTATATGGGAGTTAGATGTTGGAAAGCTCATAGTCCTTGGGGTTTTCATGGATGTGGACCTATTGACCCAGATTGCAAATAACTATGACTCTATTGCTAGGTGTGTAAGAAATGTAAATGGGGGGTCATTAATTGAAATAAATGATAATGAGTTTAGGAAACTATTCAGACTCATTGAGGTGTCAAATTATTTAGAGCCCATCAATTTTAAAACACTTGCATAGGTCTATAATGTGCAGAGAGATCACCTCAGGAGTGGCCCTTTGAAATATTTTTTTGTCAAAATAGGAGGATTGAATATTGTAGGCCCTAGCACCATGGAAACTTTTTCTCTAAATCTATTTAATTTGAGGGCTAAAGGGATGTATTGGTCCCTATGTCAGATTTTTAGGGAAGATGCTGAAACAACCATGCCAACCCATTACATGCTCATGTTAGCACAGATTTTGAAAACCATCTCTAGCAGTAACTTTTGACTTTGCACCTTATCTTACTGATGCCATTCATGAAGGGCTGATGGGCATAAAAAATGCTAAGGTAGACAGACCTTTTGGATGGTATTATCTTCTTATGCACATATTTTTATTCAAAGGTGCTGATTATTTTACTAATGATATGGACCTGATTAAGGAAAAGGATAATGAGGAGATGCTTGTTCAATTGTGGAGCATAATTTTCTCTTGGGATAGAGAGGATGTGAGTTATTTGAAGTTTGATAGATGTTTTGCATCTAGGCTTAGGATCCTCTTGTGCCCACAAAACCCTAGAATTCCTAAAGCTTTCCTTGAATTCCTTAGGCCTAAGGAATTTGCTCAAGATATTAAGATTGTTCATAATCGGGGTGATATATACTTGTACCTTGTCTCTACTGTGTTTAGAGTCTATGGTTTTAGAGGAACTCCATATTTTCTCCCCTATCAAGTCCCATTGAAGATAGGAATTGCAGAGATCCTAAGGCAAATTGGAGGTTTGCAAGAAGCATAATTAACAAATAGGGGGAAAGGGACAATTTTCCCAACTGTCACCATTACACATCAATTTGTAATCACCAAGGGTGGTTGGAAACATTTTGATGATTTCCTACAACCATATAGGGTGTCTACTACAATATCAAGGTTTGCTGACCCTGAAGACTTCTTTAATGGTATGTTCAAGAAGAGAGCAGTATGTAAGGGCAGACCACACCAGTTCCATTTTCCTAAGGATTTTGATCATAAATAAATTCAACCTTGATGAACAAGAATTAAGAAAGGAAAAATGGATAGCATATAAAAGGGCTCTTGATTTTATCCACCAATTTGATATTGGTTATGACCCTTTGTCTAGTTTTACTCCCTTTGAGGAAAAAGCTAAATTCTTGATGCTTTATTTTGGAGATTTAATGCAGACCTTAAAGGAGAAAAGGGAAGTTATATTGAAAAATGATCCTAAAAAGGATAAGTTGGTTCTAGCCAAGCCTACTTTTTCTAAGGCAATCCCTCCAGGTGAATATGTGATGCACATGAGGCCAAAATACAGTGTGCTAGTGCAAGGTAGGGGTGAGCCTTCTACTTCAAAAGGAAAAAGAGCAATAGAAGATGTAGTTGACATCCAAGATTCCCCTAAAAGGCAAAGGGTGGGAAAAGAGGTGCAAACAGGTGAGCCTTTATACTCTCCATCCCAATCCCCAATCCATGTGGGAGATGAACATGCAGTGCATGAGCAATTATTGTAGTTAGGAAGTCTTGGGGAGATTGCCTATACTTATGAAGAAGTACAAGAAGGGATTCCTGAAGAACCACCAAGTGCTGAAATAGATTTGACTGCAGAGGATTTTAAAGGAAAAGAGTTAGACCTTAGCATCAAAAAGGCTAGTGAAGAATTCTTAGCTGATAATAATTTTGTTACAATAGGGTCTTTCATGTAATTTGTCTGGAAGCAAAATATAGAAAAAATCAAAGCCAAATTTGAAAAGAGGAAAATTGAACAGCCCCACAAAGATGCATCTGCAGTAGAGGAAGAAGTAAACAACAGATGATGACCAAATTTAAAACCATTACTCCTGAGCAGGGGAGAGAAATGGTAGCAAGAATCGGTGTCCTAATTCTCCCTGAGTGGGATATAGAAGATGCACTTGTGCTTGAAGTAGTTAGGAAAAGAGTGCAGGACACAAGGGTAGTAGAAGCTGCTAGCATAATTTTGGAATCAACAAAATTCAGTGTGGCAGTAGCCAAAAAGGAAGCCAAGGAAAAAGTTGACCTCTAGGTAAAACTAGAGATGGTTATAAAGGATTATAATGAAGCCAAAGGAGAGGTATCCCATAGTGATAACATCATTGCCAAGTTGAAGAATCAACTAGCAGGGCAATACCAGAAGGGTGAATCTTCAACTTTATTGATTGCCTCTTCTCCAGCAAAACCTCCATCCACCAGTCCAATCATTGAATTTCCCCCTTCTCCTATGACTTTTGGTTTCCAAGCAACTGAGACCATACAAGATGAAATGGAAAAGTTGAAATAGGCTCAGGCCCTGTTTGCAAATAAGTATGAGGAAAAAGTTAGAGGCACAATATTAAAATTTTCTAACACAGTAGGAGCTTCTATTGTGTACATTTATATGAAAAGGATTTTTAGTATGTTGATTGATCTGAAACAAGACAAGGCTACTCTGGAGCCAATTTTGAATAAGTGGGTGCCTGGAGAGGTAGATTTGGAACTTATGTGTTCATCTTATGAAGAGGCAGAGGCTGATACAAATATTAAATCCACTTGTGAGTTAGTGAAAATCATGACCGAGTTAGCAGAAGGAAGAGCCGGTGTAGAGAGAAAGGCCAACTTGTATAGAAAAGAATATGCTAACCATAAGTTTGAACTGTTTCCCAGGGGTTTTGTTAGTTCAAGTCAGTTGAAAGATGAAAAGTTGTGGCTTGATGAGCTAGGATATAACTTGTCTCAATGGATAAATGAAGTCATCAATACAAATGACACATCTTTATTTATTCAGACAATTGAAGAAATTGAGAAAATGAAGTCACATTATGGTTTTTTGGAGACAAAGGTTAAGCAATTAAGGAACACATGGAAAAGGTTGAATAAACTGAAGAAGAAAATTGTTAACTTCTCCTGGCCTGGTGATGACATGTTCCAAGAATGGAAAAACAAGTATGTAGTGCAAGAAGCGGAGGTTCAAGAATAGTTAGAAGATGTTGTAGCGGAATAACAAATTTCAAAGCCGTTAGGAATGAAATGATTGTAATTTCTTTTTAGCGGGAATCATGGTTGTAACAAACTTTTCCTAGGGATGTCCGAAGATTTTTTTCATCCATATCATTATAAATGGATACCAGGACTTTAGGAAAAAAGGGATCATAAGAATTTGTAAAGAAACTCTGCTGAAATATTTCTAGGGTTTTCTGGTTCTTTCAGAAATCACCTTGAGTTATGTAATATTTTCAAAATGAATATTAATATACAAATCAAAACTTTCTAAGCCTAAATCTTCGTTGTCTTCTTGTGTGCATTCATTGATTTATTGGTTTCATTTGGATAATTTAGGGTTATTCAAATGAATAGGGATTGCAAGGCAATCTTATAGATATGTTTTAGGCTTTTCTCTTCAAGAGAGGAATTAAATATACTTGAAATATCTTTGTTAGTAAATTAATTGTTTGCTATTTTGAATTTGATAAACAATTTTAGTTTAAAGGGAAAGAACTTATATATATGTTAGGCATTTATTAGGTTAATGAAAGCCAAAGTGATGAGATGTATGAGAATGTCCAGATTTTGAACTCTTGTTTAAATTGGGTGACTCTGTAGCTTGAATAAGGCATTGATATCAGTTGTGGATTTTTTTTTTCTATCATTCTTGGGGTCAACACTAAAAATGAACACATGTTTTCTTTAATGTTTTAGTATTATTGAGGTGATGAGGTTCATAGGTTTTTAGCATTGGTTTGCTGTGGATCTCATATTAAAATTGTGAAAGTGTTCACAAGAGGTGTAACCACTTGATCTTTGGATAAGCTTAAAGTGTAGAAGGTTTTGTAGAAACCTTGTTATATATTTTTTTTGGAATTCTATTTTCTTGTTATCCTCTCCATGTGCAACAAAGGTTTCAAATTTTCTTATAGAGGGGATTGGGGAAATCAGAATTTGAGAACAATATTGGTAACAAAGAATCAATCTATCCAGTACATTCCTTAATTATCTTATCAGAGAATTCATCTTTCTCCTTATTCACCCTTTCCTTAATGGTCTCTTCATTTATTTTATCCACAGTTTGAATATTTGAAGAAACGAATTTGGACAATGTGTCCAATTTACTCACAGACCCAACAATTTGATCAACTTTACATGTCGGTGCAAACATCTGTAAAATTGGTAAAGTATCATCAATAAACTTAAATGCTAAGGAATTGCATTTTATGATCTTCTTTATTGAATCTAAAAGTACATTTGTAACATTTGCTGGTCTATAATCAATGGTGGAAGTGCTAGGCGGAGTGCTAGGTTCTGCAGTTGGTTTCTTATCTTCTTTGGATGTCTACACAATAACCTTAACCACTTCTGCTATATTTTTTCCATCATTGACCTCTTTTCTATTCACTATTTCTTCCTTATTCTCACTTTTGTTTTCAACCTTAATTTTATCCTTACTGTCATCCTTATTGTTTGCCTTGCTGATTGTCAGTTTAGATACACTCTGTTCTTGTCCATTTTCTACTACTACTTATGTTTGTGCTTCTGCCAGTATTTTTGTGTTAAGCTCAGTATCATCAAGGATCGATTATGATTTCTTAACTTCAACTGATATCTCAACATTCTACTGAGAGTCAACAATGTTGACCGGTGACTCAGAGATCTCAATATTTGTAGTTTTCGCTTTCTTTACCTCTGCATTTTCCTTATCCAACACAATATTAAAGTCATGAGTATCCACATTCATAGTAAAAAGAATGTCAGATTTTGGATTAGTGTCATATTTTTTCATTTCCTCTACTTTCTCTTCTTCAGGATGACTATTTGTTTGTGTCAGTGCCTCTGTAGTTATTGGTGGGGTGTCCTGTGCCAATGGAGGATGGTTATCCTTGACCGTGATATCAGGTACACTTCCAATTTTTCTTCTCTCTCTCAACAAAAAATATATCCCACTTATCTATTATTTCATCTGCTATTTCTTTAACTCAGTCAGCCATAAGACTAACCTGTCGGTGACCACTCACAAAAACTGTTCTATTGGCTTCATATATTAGATCATCAATTTCCTACTTGGAATTAACAAGATGCATAGCTAATAGAGCTTCTACCTTTAATTTCTTGTCAAGCTCCATGATAGACATTCTTTTAGCCTCTAATCTTAAGTATAAATCATTTGGGTAGATCATCTACAACTTCAATAAGAACTTTCTTATAGAGATCAAGATATAAAATAATACTTTTTTCTATAGTATCCTTATCTGAATCCTTGAAAGAATGAAAGAATTTATTTACATTACCAAGGTTACCATCTTGGGTGATTTCATTGATCAAATCTTCTGATGTAAGAGTATCTAGTGTCTTAGGTTCAGGTTTCTTCTTTGGAGTCACTTTCTTTTTCTAACCAATGGGCTCTCTTACAGCTTGTTGTTTCTTTCTCTGTATCCTTGACTTCTTGGGAGATGGAGCAAGTGTCGGTGAGGGTTTTCTTTTCTTTCTCTCTACTCTCTTGAATTTGGCTGCCTGATCAATGTCGGAATCAGATGAAGTAGCCACATGGGAAATGTGAGCTACCAGTTTCTGCACTGATTGACTTTCTTTCACACTAGCAACAATATCGCTAAGATTCATCAACCCTTCTATAACATCCTTTACCATCTTAGAAGCATCTTTCATAAATTTATCTCTCTTCTTCCTTTGCTTCATCATAGCAACACCACTTTCATAAGTTTCAGCATTGCCAAATATTTCCTCTGTTGGTTCCGGTGGAGCATCTAGTAGTATTTTACCATATGAATCCAAGATGTGTGAATCCACCTCATATCCCATTTTAGTAATCCAAACAATTTTGGGTCTAACTGTCTCCATCCAAATTTTATCTCTTTTCACTACAAAGCATAAATGTTTATCATACTTATCCACAATGCTTTGGGGAATCCTTTCCCTTTGTCTCATTTTAGCTTGGAGATTATTGAAAAAGTCTTTTACCAACTCATCACAATCAGATCCCATACCAGTAATTGCCTCCTTTATCTATTTTCCAATAGAAGTATCATAGGAAAAATTCTTATGTCCTATACCAGGAATCTCTTTTGAGAAGTAAAACATTAAACACACAATCAGACTTCCAAATTTGAAGGTTCCTTTCTTATCATGTTTGATTTTGTGCAAATTCTCTAACACTTCATCCTTTAACCATTCATAGATGTCAATTTTAGCATTGTTTAATATCATCTCATGAGCACTATGAATGCAGGAACTAGATACAAAATTCAACCTATTAGTATGAGCAACTTTATAACCAATGACCATACTTACAAATTTAACATTGTCATCATTTATATCACTAACCCTAAGTGACCTGTTGTCAAATGTAGCTTTAGTTAAGCTCATAACTTCCTTGTTAGGGATTTTATTCTTCTTTCCAGGCCTAGTGCCGATGGATGGTAAACTAGTAATAGCCCTTATAGCTTCAACAATGATCTTAAAAACTGAGTCCAACCACATAAACTCACCATGAACCATGCTAAGAACATACCGGACGGTTGCATTTGAGAATTCTGGCATATGGAGGATATCAATGAAACCTAAATCCTCAACTAACTTGTGTTCCAGTTTCACTACCCCATTCTTGTCAGTGATAATCTTCATGTACATGATCTTAAAATCTTTGGACCCTAAACTTTCTATGTTGTAATGTGTGTATGCCCTAGGGTCTTTAGCAAACGCAACTCCCTTCGGGATTCTAGAAAATGCACTAGTGGAGTCATCCAATTTTTCTATCTTAGGAATGATTTTGAAAATGGGTCTAGGTCATTTTATATTCTCCACAATGGTAGGGTTTTCTATGAATTTAGGAATAGAGAAAGCCATTGCGAAAGATAAATACCTTTTAGCTAAGAAATCCTTGAATGCTCTGAAAAGACCTTTGCTACTTCACCTTTAGAATGCCTTTTCTCAATTTCTCTCTCTTTGAATGCTTGGATGCTTGCTAAGATGAAATGAGAAGTTACAATGCCTTTATAACCAAAAAGTAACTTATAACTGCAATAAATTCTTCGTCGGTGAAGTGATAACTCCACATATCTACCGATAAAGAAGAATTATAACTTCTTACCACCAACTGAGGGTAAATGCATAGTCTTCAATTAGTTTCCTTACCCCTAAGGATTATTCCTTAGTTAGATGAAGAATCTCATGTTGGTGCAAGATTACCCTATTCTGTTGGTGCAGAGACAGATTCATCAATTCTCTGATCTCTCTCCCTAATCCATTGCTTAGAAAATTCTTGCTTGATTTAAGTCACATTTTCTTTGGCTTTGTCATTAGATCCTTTATTGTTCACTGATACAGTCTTACTTCTACAAAATTTTGCAATATGCCCAATCTTGTTACATGCATAACAAGTTACATTGTTTCTCTGAATAGCTTCTCCATAACCTTAACCAATTGGAGTTCTGCATTGATTAGATAAATGTCCAAATCTTCCACAAACATAGCATTTCACATTCATTCTGCAATTATCTGAGTTATGACCATTTTTATTGTATTTGGAACATTGACTGGTGGGTAAGTTTGTATTCTGATTATTCCTAAATCTGCATTGATTTGCTCTATGACCAAATTTGCTGTAATTAAAACATTTCCCATTAAATTTATAGGAATTAGGTTGCCTTACCGGTTTGTTGTGATCATGATTGCTTGCAGTCCTAGAACTTTCTCCATTTTCAAATCCAAGTCCAACTGCTTGTCCATCAAGTTTTTGAATTTTCATCATATCATCAAGATTATCTAAACTTTTCTTGAATTTGTCTTTGTATTCATTTGCAGTGACCAACTCACTTTCCAAAGTTCTAACTTGTCTCATAAGTTCCTCTTTGTCATGTTGCATGTGAATTAAGTCTATTTTAAGCATATCATTTTCATAACTAAGCCTTTGAGATTCATCTGATCTTTCATTAAGTCTTCTGGCCAAATCTTCTTCATTCCTCTTTCTATCTTCAATATCCTTGCATAATCTCATGGTTAAATCTTGCATCTCATTATTCATGTTACTGTTCTCTTGTCTCAATTTCTTTGCAAAATCTCTGAGAGTTTCCTTTTCTTCATCATCTTGATTTTGCATTTGCACATGTAATTCTTTTCTCTTATTCTTTTCTATAACCAAGTTATCTTGAAGTGCTTTGATGAATTCCCAAGCAGTTCTGAGTTCATCTTCCAGTTTGATATTCTTCAATTTTTCTGCATCAAAATCTTCAAGAGCTCCTTCCAACTATTGTCTCAAACTTTCCATCGGTACCAGTTTTAGAATCTTCCTCATTCTGTTAGGATTCTACAAATAGAGGACTAGGCTCTAATACCAATTGTAAGATTTTTGATCAATCCTAAAGACACTGAGAGAGGGGGGTGAATCAGTGTCTAACCAGTAACCAAAAGATTTAAACTTGTTTGCAACTTTATAAACCAAATTAATATACTGGTAAACAAGTAATAATGCAATAAAGAGAAACATAAGTATAACCATCAATGCACACCATAACACATATGTTTTTGGTAAGGAAACCCGGTAGGGGAAAAACCTTGATGGGATTCATGACCCACAATATTTACTCATTGGCCAATATAAATAAATATTACTTATACAATAGGGACCTACACATGCAGGAAGGCCAACAGCCTAGAGCTCACTGCTCAATCACAGAAAGGAGTCCCACTGACTACAAAATTGGATGAATAAATCCAATGACAATGTACTGCTCAAAATAGCATCTACAATGCTAGATTCAATACTAGTTTAAGCTATGTAAGATACCTCTACCATAAACCATGCTTCACTCCGCTCTTCTTTTATTAGCTCACAAAATAATTACATCATAATGTATATACAATTATTTGCTCTCATATACCACTTACATTTATTTCCTACTTACATTTTCTTTTCTTACAAAATGACCTACAAGATCTCATACATATGAGTCTTTACAATACATCATATCGGATATACAAATATAATTACAATACAAAACAATATTTCCATGTTGGCTTAGAGTGTTGGTGAATAACCTCGTAATGCCTGCCAGTGTCGGTAGATGACGTCTATTGTCCGTGTAACCTGTGAACCATATTACTAGTTAGTTGCCATCAATGACAACATCAACTATTCTCATTTGAGTGTATAATACCAACAACTTCTTATAGCGTCACATAGGACATAATTTGCATTCTCAACAATCATTGTGTAAGCTGTATGCACAACTATAGATGGCACAATGTTCATTCTACTGGAATAAAGTATCTTGTACCCCATAACCACAGTAGCCAGTCTAACTGCTAGGTCCTTAATGTTGTTAAATGAAAACAAGTGACCATCAGAGGTAGTCTGAGTTAGCGTAACCATAGTCTATTTTGAAATTTTCTTCAGCTTATGAACTTCACTAGTTTAACAAAAACTAGTCACTACATGGATAGCTTCCTTTGTGATTGTGTGTGACCTTTCAAGGTACATATTTTTACCTTGAACATGACTAAGAATTATCCTAACATGTTCTTCAAAATCCTCAAGAAAATACGCTGCCTTGTGAAAACCCTTTTCATAGACTCTAATGTACTTGGGTTTGATTTTGCCACTTTTATCATACAAGGATTTCAATTGAGAGTAAATTGATAATAATCCTAAATCTTCAATTTTACAGTCAATGTAACTGGATAAATCACCTTTTATCATAACACCATTACGAACTTGAGACAAAGCATTGTATGACACTATTTTGTTTGTTTCCATAGACTCCATAGGTTCAGTAGTGATCATAAGTCTCTCTACTTACTTAGACGATGATGCCATTTTGGATAAACTCAATTTGAGAGAGATCAACAAAAGAATACCTTAATTCCTCTGCGCTGGCAAGATTTCCGATTGATCTCTTGAATGTAAACCCATTTCACCTTTGCTTATCTTTGAATCAAATTGAAATTTTTCAATCCGCAACACAAATCCATCTAAAATCAGCTAGAAAATCTCTTTTTCGCTCTACAAGTGCTCAAGAACTCTCTTTCAAATGTAATTAGGGTAAAACTAACATAGCAAAACTAACTTTTATAAGCTTTACCCACTGCATTAATTTCTCAGCTGATAGGGTAACAAACCCTAATATACTGCTTAATAATACTTCCAATACTAACATGTATATAACCGGTTGACAATCTTTTGAAAAACCGATAGTCTATGATATCAAGGATTCTCACAAAATAACTCAGAATGCGAACTCTCTTACCACACATTCTTCAAGGGGTCCGGAAGTAAATTTACCGCTATGCTCCCCTTAGGCCTATTGAAAGGCTTAGTTCACCAGTGTAGGATTTTCCACACTAGGTGAAGGGATAAATTCTTCTGCAAGCTTGTTCTCACTCTTCTTTTTCAAAATTTTGTTCATCTCCTCTCTGGTTTCCTCAATATTGACTTTCTGCTTACCTCTCTGATCTTTAGATTGGATAACCGATTTGTTCTTCTTGGTTCTAAAAAAACATTTCCATGTGTCCTCGTTTGTGACAATGATAGCAAGTCATTCCAGATGATATCTAAGGTCCTGCACTACCTCTTCCAGTTCTCTTTCTATAGTTCATAGCCACATGACCATAAATGTTACAAATGGTGTAAATAACATTAGTTACCTTTTCCATTTCAAATGGACTAAATCAGTTGACATAGGGTTTCTATCAGTTCATGTTTCCCCAATTGTCATAGGTTCTCCTCTAGTCACCATTAGGTCTTGGATTCATGTGAGGTGCCAGATGGTTTGCTCCATATCTACATTTAATTGATCTATGTCCATACATGTTGCATGTAAAACAATGACCTTCAAATATCCTAGATACATACATAGCATTTGCATTATAGCCTATATTCTCATTAGTTCTGTTTCTACACACATTTGCAACATGTCTAGGTTTATGACATACAAACCAAACATGTTTAAAAACTTTCTTATCGGTAGGCTTGTTAGCCTTAGGAACAGTTTTACCTTTGTGTATGTTTCTCTTTGTACCTGAAGATTCTCTTTTCTCAGATGTATTAAAACCAAGTCCAGATGTGTCACCTTTCATCCTTTGAGATTGGATCTGCTCATCCAGCATAGAAGAACTCTTATTGAACATTCTAGCTTTCCATTAGCCTCAGTGAGCTCTTTCGTAAGATCTATATTGTGTTTTGTAAGAGTCTCTCTTAGGGATGTTGCCATTTTGAGATCTAGTTGCAATGCCTCCTTCTCTTTTTCTTCATGCCAATGCTCATGCAAAGTTGCATTCTCTTGTTTGATCTTAGAAATCTCATGATCTCTCTCTTTGATTAAGTCTTCAACTACCCTTCTTGCTTCAAGCTCTCAGTTCATGTGGATTGTTAGGGCTTCTAACTCTCTTCTCAGATTTAGCTTTTCACCATTTGGTTTTTCAAATTCATCATCTAATGCATCAATTTTAGCTTCATCTAAAGAACTATTATCAGATATCTCCAATAGTTGTTCAGTCAACTCTCTCCTTTTGACTTGTGAAGCTTTAAATCTGACCCTTAGGATTTCAAGCTCTTTCCTAGTAGCATCAGGCACTCTAACCATCTCTAAATAACTCATATCCCCCATGGTGGCTTTAGGTTTTCCTTCTAAGAGATTAAGCCTTAAGGAAGTTTGGCTCTGATACCAATTGATAGACTTATAAAGAACTGAGAGGGGGGGTGAATAAGTGATAGCAAAAACAATACCACTTGAAACACAGACCGGTAAAGATACTTAACCAGTTTACTTAATACTATACATGCAATCCAATATTATATTAAAGCATCCACCATAACACAAGTGTTTATACATGGAAAACCCAACTAGGATAAACCATGGTGAGATGGGACTCACAAGTTAACTATCTGGAGTAATAGGTAACTGACCAATTAAGGTCTATAAAAGTTCTTTGCTAGGAGCAAATCTTGTTAAAGACCCCAAAGCTCTATTAGGAACTATACCCTGTTAAAGGTCGTACCCTTTTAGGAGTAACCTTGATAGAGGATTTTAAATCCAAACTAATGGATCACCTTGTTAGAGAATTTGTACAATGAATCTTGTTAGACTTACTTAGTTAGGGGACTTGACTATCATAGTGATTAAAAAGAAATAGGTGGTATGATCTAGAAGTAGCAGAACTTGCTTGAATAGATCCTCTTTTGCTCACTCAAAACTGCATCACCAACATATTCTGCAATGTCTTCTATTGGGGCTTCAAATTTCCAAATAATTTCAAGCACCCTATTATTAAAAATATTGGTCACTTCATGGAAATGACACATAATGGATGATTAATTATTTGAACAACTAGAGTAAAGGAGGATATGAATAAATTAATTCCAATGGACCCCATGAAAGACTAGTGTTTTTTATCTATAGAAAAGATGATATGACCAGAGAATTAAAATGAATGAAAAATGAAAATATAAGAAATACCCATTTCATAAAATCAAGTTTCCAAGCTCCAGTATAAATATTAGATCTTTACAATGTGTTTTTGGCTATAGACCATACAGAAGACCGTAAGAAGGCTGAAAAGCCTGTTATTTCGACCTGCATGAAAGAAGATGTTGACCTGGAATGAAAATGTATGCAAATATCAAATTTGATAAAGACCCATTTTATAAGTGGATGTTTCCTACTACCAAAAAACAAATTTGATTCATATCTAAAGTTTAAGGCTGCCGACCAAACAAAAACCCAAAAGATAGCTTAAAGAAAGGTTATTGACTAACTAGTTTGCATAATAATTTCAAAGGGTTTTATTTATTTTAATGTAAAATGGTGACTTTTCACCCCAAAAGGGGTATGGTTCCCATTCAACCACATATATTTACAAATAATTATTAGATTGATGACAACTTATTTGCAAATACCTGATGATATAAGGCCTAATATATTTGTGCTCATGAAATTACTAATGAGGGAATGCAGACGTGATAATTTGGAATTAGCGTGTTCAGTTGCTATGGAGATGAACATGAAACTACATGATATAAATGAGAAGAGTAACATCAACATGAGAGATGCAAATGAAGATGAATATATAGGATAATCAGTTATCCATTTGGAAGGCCCATATAATGAAGAAGCAATTGATGATGTTTGTGAGTATGAGACAGAACCTGAAGAAATTATTGTTGATAGTGATGAACAATGATGAACAGTAAATACCTAACAAATACTGAGAGGGGGGGGGGTGAATCAGTGTGGACAAAAACTTCTTAAACAAGTTAAACTGCAAAGACTGCACTAACTGGTAAATAATATTACCAATCTAAATCAAGGCACTACCGACAGAACACAGTATGACTGTAAAAGACATAAACCGGTAACATCTAGATATTCTCAAAACCTATTATCTCATATCAACTTCACCCATATGCTTAAGCAAGTAATACATTAGAAATACAATGACCATCGAATCAGCTTGCATTACCGCTTAATAGAAAACACTAAAACATCACATGAAAAAGTGTCACACATAACACACTGATTTTTCACATAGAAACCCAACTGGGAAAAACCACGTTGGGGATGAATACCCATAAGTTGTTCTTGAACTCTTCTGAAGTTCGCTCTGTTAGGAGCCTAGTTCGGTTAAAGACTTTACAACAGGTTCTGCTAGGAACAGATCCTACTAGGGATCACCTAGTTAAGGGATGGCTAAATACCCGGTTAGAGGTTAGAACCCTGTTAAAGGTTACCTTGTTAAGAGGATTTGAAATTAGTATCAAATTTTATCTATGCAGGAGATAGCGGTTTTGAATTTCTCTTCTATATATGATACTCTATATCCAAATGATTTCAAATCCTCTTAACTATTGGGGCTTCAAATTTCCAAATGATTTCAAGTACCCTACTATTTAAAAAGGTGGTCACTTCATGGAAATGACACATAATAGATGATTAATTATTTGAACAACTAGAGTAAAGGAGGATATGAATAAATTAATTCGAATGGACCCCATGAAAGACTAGTGTTTTTTATCTGTAGAAAAGATGATATCAATAGAGAATTAATACGAATTCAACATGAAAATATAAGAAATAACCATTTCAGAAAATCAAGTTTCCAAGTTCTGGTAAAAATATTAGATCTGTGAAGTGTGTTTTTGGCTGTAGACCATACAAAAGACCGTAAGAAGACTGAAAAGCTTGTTATTTCGACCTGCATGAAAGAAGATGTGGACTTGCAATAAAAATTTATGCAAATATCAAATCTGATGAAGAAACATTTAATAAGTGGATGATTCCTACTAGCACTAAAATGTTTAGATTCGTATCTGAAGCTTAAGGTTACCGACCAAACAAAAACCTGAAAGCTAGCTTAAAGCAAGGTTATTGACTAACTAGTTTGCATATTAATTCCAAAGGGTTTTGTTAATTTTAATGTAAAATGGCGACTTTTCACCCCGAAAGGGCTATGGTGCCCATTCAACCACATATATAAGTGGTTAAAAAATGTAGATATGAGTGGGAGAGTGAGAGAAAAATATATGAGAGACTTTGGATAATATTGTACTATTTTGAACCTTTTAATACAATCAGTTGTTTTCCTTTGCATATGTACTGTGAGTTATTTCATTTTTTGTAGAAAGTTGTTTGTGATATTATCTAAAGAAGATAAGGTTATTCGTATTGTTACAGTGAAGTTTATGTTTCTATGTTATAATCTTGGATTAATACGATCTACTTGCAAATTGTAATTTTTCCTTGTAGTTCTTCCTTGGATGGTCCTTTAAGGTTAAGGTTAAATTCATTCAAGTGGTTTATGGTATAAACATTTAGCAGATCTCATAAGAAACACTAACTGACAAATTTACCAAAGGGGGTAGGTTTAAAAACTATCTCAGAAATCATACATTAAGTCCTAGAGAAATATAAGACTCTATAGCCCAAATAACAGGAAAGACATTGATCATTCACAAATCACAACCTTTACCATATTAATTAATTTTACATTAAAGTAATAGGACTAGTTGAGTAGGACACATAAAACCAATTAGCAATAGTATACATACTTATAAATTTCAAGTAAAAAGACCGAATAGCTTCCACAACAACAATCTTGAACTCATTTGAAAGCCACCCATCCTAGGAACCTATGCCATTCTGAGATAGGAGGAAGTTATATTAAGATAAACAATCTTTTATAAAAAGCATTACTCATCAAAAGACACCAGTGAATGAGTATACCCGCCTAGGTCTTACAGAGCCTGAAGTGAGGGATTTGGTAACCACAAAGGTTCAATCTATAAGTTGGCCAAGTCAAGTGGAGGGTTTGATCATAGGAGGTGGCATTTCCTTTGAACCTATCCAATCTATTGATTTGAGATCCAACAGATTGGTGACTTTTCTAGGGAGAGTATTCATTTAAAAGGACTATGCTAGATATGTTTTGGTTCAAGCGCTATCTGTACCGGTTTTCATTGTGTCTGTTATTCCTAGAGGATCTCGTTAATACTGAGAGGGGGCTGAATTAGTATTAACAAAAACTGAAACTTTCAACACAAAAAAAATCTTATCTGAGATCTGAAAACATTCAACACTTAACCAAATTCTTTATAATAGATTCCTTATCAGATCTAGATAATCATTTCCACTTATGCAAACTTATTGATTAGATTAGCCATAAATTCAATATTAGATCAACAAACACTATTACCAACTTATAAAATGATTAGAATGCTTCATCAATCATATAAAAATCAATATCGATAACCATTTTAAGATATCAGATAAACCAACATAAACTATCTTAATCGGTTATCAGAAAATAAACATGAACATCACAAGAAAAAAATTCCACACATGAACACCATGATTTTCATGTGGAAACCCAAATGGGGGAAAACCATGATGGGAATTGGTACCCAAAAATATTTTGTACTATTTCCAAATGCGCCCTGTCAAGAGCCAAGCTTGGTTAGAAGCTTACAATGATGCATTGTTAGGAGCAAACTTTGTTAGGAGTCACCTGGTTAAGGGATTTACCTCAACCCTGTTAGAAGCTTTGATCTATTAGGATCAATCTCTCAAGAGGATTTAGAACTTAGATATTGAGTCACCTTGTTAGGGGATTTTACAATATGAGGCCTGTTAAGACCTACCTGGTTAATGAATTTTAGCTGCTATAATTGTTAGAGAACAATAGTGAATGATCTGTGTATAGAGTTCAACTGCTTTCTTGATCAGATCCAATTAAGTTCTAAGTCTACATCACTCTGGTACAACTTCTCACATTCCCTGGCTCGGGTTCACAAACTTCTCAAAATCATCGATACTCCAAAACATCAACCATACCGACATAAATAACTTTTACAACTACGTCGACATCAAAACCTTAAGAATTACTATGTAGATCATCACTGATCTATACAACTCATTAGAGATAATCATATGGATAATTTAAATTAATTACAAATCAATATCAGTCGTTGAATGATCATAAATTATCACAGCAAGCCGATCTGGTACAAAGTCAAACCCTTAGCACATTCTGCTAGGTACTTTGCACATTCCCAAGAAATTCATTCTCCAAACGCACCAAAACATTTTTCAAACACATCTTGCAGTTTGTGCCTCATTATTATGAACACGTGAACTTGATGTAGATCACTGCCAAACCCAAAATCATTACCAGTTAAGAGAATTCTTTACTGATCCTTAAACCCTTTTTAAACCCTGGCAAAAGCTCATCATAAATTCAAAACATGCCTTCCAGTAACCATCATAGGATGCAGTTTCGGTTACATACACAAATCCATCATAAAATCTTATGAATCAAACCACAAGTCACCAAACATCGCCAATAACTCAATTCCATCAAAGCTTATCTTTTTACCAGTTAAGGTCCTAATTCCTAGTCTTGCCGGTAAACTTTGTCAAACTGTCAAACTCTTACTCCGGCAGACCAAATAACTTAGCCAACAAGTCAATCACCGAAAACCAACTATGAACATTGTTAAAAATCAATTGACCCTAGTTGCCATCAATGACAACATAAATAACCGATCATGTCATCTTTCCTCTACCGGTATAGTCATCCATCATCATCTCAACCTCATCAGTTATGCCAAGCATGCCAACAATCTCCCCCTTTGACATTGATGGCAACACTAAATATCAACATACTCAACTCATATTGTTTTGCTTTGTTTTGGACCTTCTCTACAACTCTTCCCTTCTTTGTTGCACCTCATCTACTCATTACACTCTATCTTCAATTACACATCTTCTCCTCTTGATCATATTGTTAGACAATTCAAATAACTAGAAGACAACTGAGAGGGGGGGGTGGGTGGATCAGTTGTCACAGATTACTAGAACATTTAGCAATTACAATTTTAATATCAGAACCTAAAATATTAATACCAAAATTCTTAAACCAAATATTGAAATAGAAGTTAAACCAATTAAGGATAAACAATAATCAAAGAATAAATACCATCCACATGACACCAAGATTTATATGTGGAAAAAAAAAATGGTGGGAAGCCTACCCATAGTAAGATAATACTTCTGCAGTAAGTATGTGAATTATGATTGAGGGGCACTTGCACTTGCAGTAAGGCCAACAACCTAGAGTGCACTTCTCATCACAAAAGGGGTCTCACTGACTACATAGAAATCCATACTACAATCCGGAAGAATGAATGAACGACAAAGATAGGATCTCCTATGCCTGAGTAGAGTTCCGACTAAGCTCAATACCAGATGACTAAATCCTCTTAAATAAACCCAACTTGATCTCCAATGATCAACTAAATCCCCTACCTGAATGATTATTACATTATTCGCTCAATACATCCTCATATGATCTACAATAAGATCTTACATCATATATATACAAACCCTCAACCATAAACAATCAGGTCGGCCACCAGACAATAAACCAATTACATAATTATAAAACATGTCAGCCTTAGACCAAACAAATAATATCCAACCCATAAGACATATCGAAAACACATCAAGAGGTCCAATCCACATGTTACATTAATTTGTTCCATAACCTAGATCAACCAGGACCCAATATAGGTCCACATGCTAAAGCAATGATCCCAATCCATCTTGTCTCAAACATGATCACCATAAGCATCCTTAATCCATACTAAAAGCTTCACCAATACCACTTATGCATACCATCAAAGATTTTCATCAAAGCTCTTTCGGTGAAACCCTCACCGAAATCACAAACCAAGATTCCAATCAAACAGGATAGCATCCGATCACCAGACCAAAACCAACTAATTGAATATGAACATGAGTAAGACAATTTCATAACCAAATCATACCGAAGCATACCAGATCATACCGGATCTAGAAACCACACAATCTATCAGGACCATAAGGGTGTTGGTAAAGCAACCAAAATAGGTAGTGTTGACATCAATGACAAAACATCAATGCAACACATAATCAATTCCTCCAAATGGCCAACAATCTCCCCCTTTGGCATTGATGGCAACACTAGATGTAAAAACCATCTAAGTAACAAGAAATGCTAAACAAGTCTCCCTAATGGAAGATGTCCAACAATCTCCCACATAAACATATAGCAATGAAGTTCTCAAATAAAGACCAAACTCCCCTTGTGAATGATATCTCTATAAGATCTATTTTACACATATATCTCTCCCCCTAATGTATAAGACTTCTTAAGTTTTTCACATCAATATCTCTCCCCCTTTGACATCAATGCTAGAAATTTAACATAAATATCAAAGAAAAAACATAAACCACTGAAAAACAAAGCTAACTACTCCCTCAGAGCAGTAGCATCCCCACATCAATGCCATAATGAATGATATCTCAGATAATGCATATCGGACTGATGCCAAAAAGAATCCATCAGTTTTCTATCGAAGGGGCAAAAACCCCTAACCTGTCTCTCAGGTACTCAAATGATTCTTTACATAAAGGTTTGGTGAAAATATCTACAATCTATTCTTTAGTGTTCACATAAACCAGTCTAAATTCATTTTCTTCCACCTTCTCCTTCAAAAAGTTATACCTGATAGATATGTGCTTAGTCTTAGAATGAAATATCGGATTCTTTGATATATCAATAGCAGTAGAGTTGTCACAGTGAATAACTACTGATCTAGTGTAATGCACTTTGATATCCTTCAACATTTGCTTCATCCATAGAACTTGTGTATAGTTAGTAGCAGCATCAACATACTTAGCTTTAGTAGTAGATAAAGAAGTGCATGATTGTTTCTTGTTGATCCATGAAACTTTCTTTCTAAGAAAGAAATCTCCACCAAAAGTACTTTTCCTATCATCAACATCATCATCCCAATCAGCATTTGTATATGTACATAAAGTAAAGTCACCATCCTTAGGGTACCACAAACCATATTCTAATGTACCTTTCAAGTATCTAAAAATCCTTTTCACTGCACTCTCATGGTTTTCTCTAGGATAACTCTAATATCTAGATGAAATACAAACAACATTCATTATGTCAGGCCTTGTCTGAGTCAAATAAAGTGGACCTCCAATCATAGATTTGTATCTTGTAGGATTTACCAATGAAAAAACATCTCTCCTTGTCAATTTCTCACTTGTAACCATAGGATTACTTACCGGTTTAGAGTCTCCCATACCAAATTTCTTCAACAATTCCCTAGCATACTTAGTTTGACAGATGAAAATACCTTTGTCAGTTTGAGTAATCTGCAAACCTAAGAAAATTTTCATTTCCCCAATCATAGACATTTCAAATTCTTTCTCCATATTCTTTGAAAATTCTATGCATAGCTTATCTTCACCTCTGAAAATAATGTCATCAAAAAATACTTCAATAATCAGTATATCATCATCAATGATCTTATAATATAAATTACTGTCAGCATTACCCTTAGTAAAACCAAGCTTCAAAAGATATTTATCCAACCTTGTATACCAAGCTCTAGGTGCTTGTTTCAATCCATATAAAACTTTTCTTAACCTGCAAACCATGTTTTTATCATCTAAAAGTGAATAACCATCAAGTTTCTCAATATAAACTTCCTCATCAAGATCCCCATTAAAAAATGCACAGTTGACATCCATCTAATAAACCTTGTAGTTCTTATGGGCAACATAGCCAAGAAATAATCTTACAACTTCAATCCTAGCTATAGGTGCAAAAGTCTCTCCATAATCAATTCCTTCCTTCTGAGAATACTTTTTACAAACTAATCTAGCCTTATTCCTTACAACTTGACCATCCTCATTCAATTTATTCCTAAAAACCCATTTAGTTCCAATAACATTCTTATTTTTAGGTTGGGGAACGAAAGTCCATGTGTTATTTTTCTCAATCTGATCTAATTCTTCTTCCATAGCTTCCAACCAACATTCGTCTTTACATGCTTCAATTACTGATACCAGTTCAACTTGAGAAATTAAACATACCTCATTAGCTACCAGTTTTCTTCTTGTCATCACTCCATTGTTCTTATCCCCAATGGTTTGATCTTCTGAATGATTCAATCTCACATACCTAGGAGTCTTTTGACTCTCTATTCCTCTTCCCAGTTGTTCAGTTACTATTGAATTTTATGATAGTGCTAAAGTAACTCGTTCAACACTCTGTTCTGGTAAAGGTAATACTGGTTCAGATGTTATTATTTCCACTGTCGGTTCTTGCTCATAAACTCTTATTTGACTTCTATTTAGCTCATCCACCTTGACATTAACACTCTCCAAAATTCTCTACAATATCTTGTTATAACATCTATATGATGGTATGATGAAAGAATAAGTATTTGGTAGATTACTGTGAGGGGGGGGGGGGGGTGAATTAGTAACTAGAAAAACTGATACAAACTTCCCAAACTCAAACTCAAACATGCAAATCTTATCAATGAAATACCACTATCAAGATCAATGCTCATACGAATACTGGTTGACTATTACAACAACTTAATAGTAAACAACATTTAACTTGTAAACATCCAAATGCTTTATCATATGCCAATGCTTCAC
Source organism: Cryptomeria japonica (assembly GCF_030272615.1). NCBI lineage: Eukaryota > Viridiplantae > Streptophyta > Pinopsida > Cupressales > Cupressaceae > Cryptomeria > Cryptomeria japonica. The sequence goes on from NC_081409.1 coordinate 343,448,454, forward strand.
TTCTTAATGCATCCGATTACCATGCCTTATCATAAATAGTTAATCAAATCAATCATAAGACCATAACCATAAAAACATTCACCACATGACACAAGTATTTATACACGGAAAACCCAAATAGGTAAAATCCACGGTGAGATGAGACTCACAAGATAATATATCTAAACACTTTTGAAGTTCATCTTGTTAGGAACCAAGCCTGTTAAAGCTTTTACAAAAAGTCCTATTAAGAACTGATCCTTTTAGGAATCACCCGGTAAAGAGTAACCTCAGTAGAGGATTTGAAAATCCAATCTAATGGACCACCTTGTTAGAGGATTTAATAAGTAATCAAGTTTGATAGAGCTTACCCGGTTAAGGGATTTAAATTTTGCTTTAATTATTAGAAAACAATAGGATTTTCTTGATCTGAGTGAATAGAACTACATTTTCTTGATCAGATCCATTTAAGCTTCTATCTACCTTTACTCAAACTATAGACTTATTCTCCAATTTGGCAATCACACACTCAACAGATTTATGCCAACTCTTGCCAACTCTAAAACAAAACAACTTCATAGACCTTAAATACAAATCAATTAGGTCGGTAACATAACAAAAATCTAATCCTCTCATCGATATTACAAACAAGTTGGTACAAGCATGACTGTTGGATTTTATAGAAAACTCTACACATCAATAAAGAAAACCTGAACCACTCCTTGATTACTGATTCATCGAGCTCAATAACTCAGCACGTGTTTTGCATTAGGTGCAAATACATTTTGTTCATTCCCTAGACAAACAAACGTGCAAAAAAATTTTGAACTTGCCTCCATACAATGACCTTACGTGTCACCATCATCATCGCTCAAGCAACATAACCAATTCAAAAACCTTAATTGGCTAGGGTTTACCGGTTACATAACATAGAAAGGGTTTAACCTTTTACTCTGATTATCGGTTCAACTTATTAAATTACATATCGGTTTACGATAACCTTCACAAATCTCTTCCTACTGGTTACAAGACAATATCAATAATAACAACAGTATCAACAACATTATTAATATCATTACCAGTTAAATTGACATCATCGATAACATAACATATCATTAATGCAATCTTTATGCAAATGCCAACAATCTCCCCCATTGGCATTGATGGCAATACAAAATATCAACACCATTTCTTTGCTCCTGTGATTGTGAATAGGAATCCTAGTTTACATTACCAAGTATTCACATGATTTCACTATCTTTAGTCTGTCATTGGTTTTCCTTCTCATAATCACATAATTCTTCTCCCCCTTTGACAGCAATGCCAAATTGAAAGTAAAATATGGAATGTTAAAATTACACTATCTATCAACAACATACTACAACTTGATGCTCCCCCTGTGGAATACATCCACTTCTACATCAACCCTTGTAAAATTTTGCAAGTTATTCAGGGACTGATGTAGTCAACATCATGTTCAACTAATTTCATGAAGAGGGATACCCCTAACTAACTTCTAAGATACTCAAAAGTAGTCTTAGGCCGAGGTTTGGTAAAAATATCGGCAAGCTCCTCCTTGGTAGAAACATGCTCTAAGATAACATCTTTTCTCTAAAATTTTTCCCTCAAGAAATGATACTTCAATTCAATGTACTTGGTTCGTGTGTGAAAAAAAAGATTCTTGGAAATATTCATGGCACTTGTGTTATCACATAAAATCTTTATAGGTTTTGAAATCTTCATCTTAAAACCTTCCAAAATGTGCCTCATCCAAATAGCCTGTGTGCAATTCATATAAGCTGCAATATACTCAGCTTTAGTAGTAGATTGTGAAGTACAACTCTGCTTTTAACTACTCCATGAAACAAGCCTTCCTCCAAGAAAAAATGCTCCACCGGTTGTGCTTTTCCGATCATCAACATTTCTTGCCCAATTAGCACATTTCTTGCCCAATTAGCACCTGTGTATGCCTTTAAATCAAATTTTACTCCATATGGATAGCATAATCCATAGTCAACACTACCTTTTAGGTATCTAAAGATTCTCTTGGTTTCTATAAGGTGTGTCTCCTTAGGATTCTTCTGGAATATAGCAACTATGCCAACCACATGGGCTATATCTAGTATGTTGTGAACAACATAGTGCAATTTGCCAATCATTGACCTGTATTCCTTCTCATCAACATACTGAGATTCATCTTCCTTGGACAACTTACAACTTGTAACCATTTGTGTCCCAACTGGTTTATAGTCACTCATGCCAAATGTCTTCAAAACCTCTTTCACATACTTAGACTGTGTAATGAAAATACCATTCTTCATTTGTTGTATACGCAAACCTATGAATTTTTTTATTTCCCCTACTAAAGACATTTCAAACTCATTTTTCATTTCATCTGCCAAACTATTGCTCATGACATCATTACCTCCAAATATAATATCATCAACAAATACTTCACTGAGTAGTATTTCATCTCCTTCAGACTTGAGATATATGTTACTATCATCACTGGTTCTTATAAAGCCTATTTTCATTAGATGTGTATGAAGCCTTTTATACCATGCTCTGGGTGCCTACTTTAATCCATATAAAGCCTTATGCAATTTGCATATCATGTCTTTCTCATCAGTCAAAGCATAACCATCTAGTTGCTCTATGTATACCTCTTCTTCCAATATCCCATTCAAAAATGCAGACTTAACATCCATTTGATATACCTTGAACTTTTGTATGGGCTGCAAATGCAAGTAAAGTTTTGACACCTTCTAGTCTTTCTTTTGGTGCAAAAGTTTCTCCATAATATTCTCCTTCTTCTTGTGCATAACCCTTGCAGACTAATCTTGCCTTATTGCGAATTACAACACCATCTTTATTCAACTTGTTCCTATATACCCATTTAGTGCCTATAACATTCTTATTTATTGGTCGGGGTACTAGGATCCAAGTGTTCTTCTCAATTTGATCCAATTCCTCCTTTGTAGCTTTAACCCAATGATCATCACCAAATTCCTCCTTAGAAGTTCTTGGTTCAATAGTGGAGATCATGCAAGAATTCTCTCTGATTCTTCTTCTGGTTAGTAGTCCAACATCCTTATCTCCAATAATCTACTCAGGATTGTGATTCAATCTCACATATCTAGGAATTACATGATCATTATCTTTATATTCAGCTTCTTCATTGTCATCATCTTCTTCTGAATTTATTTGTTCTGGTTGAACTGGTACATCAGAATTTGCTTTGCGAGTTTCAAATTTCACAGTTTCTGGTTCCAAAAACAAAATGAAAGGATCTTCATCTTTTTCTCTGAACTGGTTCCTTCTAAGACTTCAAAAAATTCATCCACTTGAACATCAGCACTCTCAACAATTCTCTGTGTCCGTGTTGTTAAAACATTTGTAGGCCTTACTCTTGGTGGAATAGCCAAGAAATATACCTTCATCACTCTTATCCTCAAATTTTCTAGTGTAATCACCTTTTTTAATAAAACATTTGCTTCCAAATATCTTAAAATAATTAACATCAGGTGATCTTCCATACCAATATTCATAAGGAGTCTTTTCCTTACCTCTCTTTACCAGAACTCGGTTCATTGTGTAGAAAGTTGTGCTGACAACTTCTCTTCAAAAGGTTTTTGCTACACCTTCTTATATCAGCATTGTCCTAGCAGCTTCAACAATTGACCATTTGTTCCTTTTTGTGATACCATTCTGCTATGGTGTCCTTAGTGTAGAAAGCTTCCATTTGATATAATTCTCTTCACAGTACCTAGTGAATTCCTCAGAAGTAAATTCACCACCCTGATTTGTCCTTAGACATTTTATCTTCTTACCTCTCTCTTTCTTTGCTAAGGCCTTGAATGCCTTGAACTTACCAAAAGCTTCAATCTTATCCTTCAATAATATGACCCACATCATCCTTGAGAAATCATCAGTGAGAATCATAAAACATATATCACCTTGAATGCTTTTTGTTCTTATTGGTCCACAAAGATCTGTATGAACCAAATCTAACAAGTGCTCTACTAAAAAGGATTTTCTTTTGAAAGTTGAAGAAGTCATCTTTCCTAAATGACATTCTTTGTAAAGAGCATTAACTGATTTGTCTAACTGAGGCAAACCTCTCACTATCTTGGACTTACTCACTTTAACAATGTTATCAAAGTTTATATGAAAAAATCTCCTATGCCAAAGCCAGCTATCATCTATTTTAGCAATAAAATAGTTTCTAACTTTAGAATTAAGATGAAATAGGTTACCTTTAGTTTATTTACCGGTTTCAATCAATTCACCTTTGTTGTCAAAGATTTTGTACATACCATTTTTAAACTCCAATGGGTATCCTTTGTCATTAAGTTGTGCCACACTCAAAAGATTGTGCTTTAGTCCTTCAACCTAGTAGACATCATTTGCACTTCTCTTCGCATTAAGAGAAATAACTCCTTTACCTTTAACCATGCAGAGTGAGACATTGCCAAATATAACAACAATGCCATTCAACTCTTTCAAGGGAAGAAATTTGCTCCGATCACCGCTCATATGATGTGAACAACCACTATCAATGATGTAATCATCAGAGTTATCCATCCTAGGTACTAATGCCTTATGGTTTGATATCTCCTCCTTAATAGCTACAAACACAACATCTTCACTAGCATCATCATCAGATTCTTCATCAGTGATACCACTATCAATAGCAATAAGACAATCTCTTTTGCCTTTTCCCTTATACTTCATGAATTTATCTCTCTTGTGTTCATTTTCACCATTAGGACAATTAGCCACTATGTGACCAATTTGGTTGAATGAAAAACATTTTAAAGGTAATTTTCCTTTGTATTTACCAGTGCCTCTAGGCGATCGCTTTGCCAATAATGCTTCAAGCTCCATTAAACTATCTTTATCATCAACAACTCTGCTAGATCTAGATTCATAATCATGACTAGTATCTCTACTTTTTCTCATAGATGGGTTAGAAACAGAAGCTCTAAATGTAGATTCAAATTTTAATACACTACCATCATAACCATTTAATTCAAAATCAGTAAGATTTCCAATGATGGAGTCAAGAGTTACCTTATTTTCGTCAATGGACTTCAGCTCCTGAATAGCTACAACTCGAATAACATAGATCGGTAGCAGGGTTCTCAGTACCTTACTAATTACTATGGCATCTTCTACTTTCCCTCTTGCACTCTTAATTTCACCAACTATCTCTTTTATCCTTTAACCATACCATTGGATATTCTCACCTTCAGACATCCTCATGTCATTAAACTTTCCTCTTAAATTCTCTTCTTTAGCAATCTTAACATGTTCATCACCGCTATAAATCTCTTCATTTTTTCCACACTTCATATGTAGTTTCAAGGCCATAAACATTTATATATTCAACATCAGACAAGGAACTGATAATAGCCTCCAATGCTTGATGATTTTCTTGTTGTTCTTTCTTCTGATCATCAGTCAGAATTCTAGTAGGTACAATATACTTAGTATCTATATGATCCCAATACTGACTTCCCAGACTCTTGATGTAAATTTTCATTCTATCGCTCCCTATCCTATAGTTTTCTCTATTGAACTTTGGACCTTCTTCATCATGATCTGGCAGATATTTTCCTCAAGATTTTAGGCTTTGACCTTAGAGAACCTGAATTTCTCTGATACCAATTGATAGTGTGATGAAAGAATAAGTATCCATTAGATTACTGAGGGGGGGGGGGTGAATAAGTAACTAGAAAAACTGATACAAACTTCCCAAACTCAAACTCAAACATGCAAAGTAATCTTATCAATGAAATACCACTGTCAAGATCAATGCTCGTAAGAATGTTGGTTGACTATTACAACAACTTAAGAGTAAACAACATTTAACTTGTAAACATCCAAATGCTTTATCATATGCCAATGCTTCACTTCTCAATGTATCTAGTTATCATGCCTTATCAGAAATAGTTAATCAAATCAATCATAAGATCATAACCACAAAAATATTCACCAAATGACACAAGTATTTATATGTAGAAAACCCAAATAGGTAAAAACCACGGTGAGATGAGACTCACAAGATAATATATGAACTTTTTTTAAGTTTGCCTTGTTAGGAGCAAAGCCTGTTAAAGCTTTTACAAAAAGTCTTGTTAAGAACTGATCCTATTAGGAATCACCCCGTTAAGGGATTGACTACAAATGCATTGTTAAAAGTAAATACCTTGTAAGGAGTAACCTCAGTAGAGAATTTAAAAATCCAACCTAATGGACCACCTTGTCAGAGGATTTAATAAGTAACCAAGCTTGTTAGAGCTTACCCTATTAGGGGATTTCAATTTTGTTGTAATTGTTAGAAAACAATAGGAGTTTCTTCCTCTATCTGAATAGCACTACATTTGCTTGATTAGATCCATTTAAGCTTCTAACTGCCTTTACTCAAACTGCAAACTCATTCTCTGGTTCAGTAATCACACACTCAACTGATTTTTGCCAACTCTTGCCAACTCTAAAATAAAACAAATTCATCAACCTTAAATAAAAATCAATTAGGTCGGTAACACAACAAAAATATAATCCTCTCATTGAGATTACAAAAAAGTCAGTACAAGCATGACTATTGGATTTTATAGCAATATCTACACATCAATCAAGAAAACCTCAACCTCTCCTTGATTACCACTTCATTGAGCTTAGTAACTCATCAAGAGTTTTGCATTAGATGCAAATAGATTTTGTTTATTCCCTAGTGTGAGATTTTGCCAAGATCTAGAGGTAATGGAAAGCACAAATAAGAGAGACAAAATATATGATAGGAATAAATTGTATTCTATCAAGATGAAAATACTGATGGATCATTAGAAGATGTTCAATGAATTCCCATTGTTGTCGATACAAATAATGTAGATGAGCCTACTTATATAGGCAAGGCTATATGGATATGTGAGCACAGAAACATGACATGTGGCTCAATAAGAAACAAGGGTAGGTAGGTAGAAGAAACATTAAAATATTCCACATGAGGTGGATCACCCACCGAAGGTGGAATTATCACTCCACAATAAGTGGATATGATAGAGTAGTAACAAGATCAACACCATAAAAGGTGGAAATTCTCCTCCACACACTATCCCAATGTGGTACAAACACCCAAGTGTCTCATACCCAAACTACTATGAAATGCATGTACCTAAGTAAACTTAAGTATAGTGTAATAATATCCATGATGAATAATTATTTACAACAACACCTAGACAAACAAATATGCCAAAAAATTTTGAAATTGTCTTCATACAATGACCTTACGTGTAACCATCATTACCACTCAACCAACATAGCCAATTCAAAAACCTTAATTTGTTAGGGTTTAACAAAAATAACTGGTAGGGTTTACCGGCTACATAACATAGAAAGGGTTTAACCTTTTACTCTGATTACCGATTCAACTCACAAACTTACATACCGGTTTACAATAAGCTTCACAAAGCTCTTCCTACTGGTTACAAGACAATATCAACAATAACAACAATATCAACAACATTATTAATATCATTACCAGTTTAATTGACATCAATGACAATATAACATATCATTAATGCAATGTTCATGCAAATACCAACATATATGCTTTTCTTTCATTAGAATAACCAAGAAATATGCCTTCATCACATCTAGGATCAAATTTTCCATTGATATGATCTCTCCTGATATAACATTTACTACCAAATGTTTTGAAATACTTAACTATAGGTGTATTGCCAAACCATAATCCACAAGGTGTCTTATGGGTTTCTCCTTTGATATGTACTCTATTGAATGCATAAACCATTGTGCTCACTACTTCTCTCCAGTAGATACAAGGTAGACTAGCTTCCATCATCATTGTTCTAACAGAATTCAAGATAGTTTTGTTCTTCCTTTCCACAACTCCATTCTGTTGAGGTGTCCGAGGAGAAGAAAATTGTCTCCTTATACCATGCTTCTCACAAAATTTATTAAACTCATCGGATGTGAATTCTCCACCATGATTTGACCTCAAAACATTTAATATTTAATCATTTCTCATTTTCCACTTCAGCTTTAAAGATTTAAAATTTTTCAAAAGCCTCAGATTTCTCCCTTAGAAACGTAAGCCACATCATTCTAGAATAATCATCAATGATTAACATGAAATATGTATCATCTTGAAAATTTTTAACTCTAGTAGGGCCACACAAATCTGTATGAATAAGATCAAGAACATTATTAGATTTATCTTGTATACTCTAAAAAGAGGTTCTAACCTGTTTACCCATTTGACATTCTTTACATACTAGATTATAGGGCTTCACAATCTTAGGTATATCTCTAACTTCCCTAGTTGAACTGACCTTTACAATGCAATCAAAATTCACATGACATAGAATTTTATGCCATACACAACTCTCATCAATTTGTACAATCAAACATGTCTTCTCACCGGAATTCAAATGAAATAAATTACCCTGTGTCTATGTACCGGTTGCAATCTCCAAACCAGATATGTTAATGATTTTGCATTTTCCATCCTTGAACTGTAATTAAAATCTCTTATCCACCAATTTTCCTACACTCAAAAGATTATGCTTCAAACCTTCAAAAAAATAAACATTATCAGTATTGTGCTTACCAGCCAATCATATAGTTCCTTTTCCTTTGATCATACATTCTTTGTCATCTCCAAATCTAACCAGACCACCATCAAAGTCTTGCAAAGATAGAAACTTCCTTTTATCTTGAGTCATATGATGTGAACATCCACTGTCAATTACCCATTCATCCTTGTCTTCAATTTTAGCAGCAAGTGCCTTCTCTTCAAGTACATTCTCTTCCAGTACTGGATCATCTTCCTTGATAGCAAGGAACACCCATTTCTTCCCATTGCTGGAACCACTAGCAGAGTCTTCTACCAATTCATTATCAGAGTCAGTAATACCTTTCTCATCCGCTATGTAGCATGGTTTATCTTTGTTTTTCCTATACTTATACTTGTTCTGATATCTAGGGTTAAGCTTAAAAGATCTTCTAACTCTTTCTTCAAATATTGAATTCCTTTCAGGACATCTAGATGCAAAATGACCAATCTTATTACATACAAAACATTTAAAAGTTGTTTTTCCTTCATAATTACTTCCTGTTGTTCCTTTAGGTACTCTTCTATAAAATAGTGCTTTAAGATGCTCAAACTGATCATCTTCTCCCTTCATATCATCCAATTCCTTTGCATATAAAGCTTTCCAATCTTGCTTACTAGTTGATGATGCAGATGCATGAAAAGAAGGTTCAAACTTCATAGCTCCAGAAGGTCCAAATTCTTCAAGCTCAAAAGCAAACAATTTCCCAACCAAGGTATCTCTATTGATAGAAGTATTAGCCATTGTTCTCAATTCATTAATTGCAGTAGCCTTTATCTTATAAGCCGGTCGTAGGGCTCTCAAAACTTTAGAAACAATTTCATCTTCAGTCAAAGTTCCACCACAATATTGAATTCCCATAACAATATCATTTACCCTTTCCATGAATGCAATTATCTTTTCATCTTCTTCTACCTTTAGGTTTTCATATCTCACCTAGTACCCATCAAGTTTATCAATCTTCGCAGTAGGGTCACCTTCATTAAGAGTCTCCAACTTATCTCATATAACCTTTGCAGATGATTTGTCAGTTAATCCTATTATTTGTTGATCAAAAAGTGCACACAAGGGGGATTCTCTTTCTCTACAATCATTCTCAAGCTCCTTATCCAAGTTTTCCAGAGGAGGATTGCCAGATGCCGGATTATGAGGTGTAACACCATTTTGTGTAATCTCCCAAATCTCCTTACTAAGACATCTCAGATGAGTCTCCATCTAAATCTTCCGTACAGTATAATTTGTTCCATCACACCTATGAATATCTATCCAAAAGATAGCTCTAGATGAACTGGATGAACTTGAACTATTAGTCGCCATAGGATCTTCCTCAAGTGGTTAAGCTTTCTATAGAGAGGACCAGAGCTATGATACCAATTGTTAGACAATTCAAATAACCAGAAGACAACCAAGAGGGGGGGTGAATCAATTGTCATAGATTACCAGAATATTTAGCAATTAAAACTTTAATAATTACCATCCACATAAATACTAAATATAGAAATAACAGTTAAACCAATTAAGCATAAACAATAACTGGAGAATAAATACCATCCACATGACATAAAGATTTATACGTTGAAAACCCGGTAAAGGGAACAACCATGGTGGGAAGCCTACCCACAGTTAGATAATACTTTTGCAGTATGTTTGTGAATTACAATTGAGGGGTCTGCAATTGAAGGCCGACCAACAATCTAGAGTGCACTACTCATCACAAAAGGAGTCTCACTGACTACATACAAATCCAGACTACAATCCAAAAGAATGAATGAACTACAAAGATAGGATCTCCTATGCCTAAGTATGGTTTTGGTTAAGCTCAATACCAGAGGACTAAATCCTCTTACCTAAACCCAAATCGATCTCCAATGATCAAATAAATCCTCTACTTGAATGATTATTACATTATTCGCTCAATACATCCTCATATGATCTACAATAAGATCTTACATCATATATATACAAACCCTCGACCACAAACAATCAAGTTAGCCACTAGAAAATAAACCAATTACATAATTATAAAACATGTCATGCTTAGACCAAACAAATAATATCCAAACCATAAGACATCTCGAGAACACATCGAGAGGTCCAATCCACACGTTACATTAAGTTGGTCCATAACATAGATCAATCGGGATCCAATATAGGTCCAAATGCTAAAGGAATGATCCCAATCCACCAAGTCTCAAACATGATCACCATGAACATCCTAAATCTATACCAAAAGTTGCACACACCACTAATGCATATCATCAAAGATCTTAATCAAAGCCCTGCTGGTGAAACTCTCACTGGAACCACAAACCAAGCTTCCAAGAAAATAGGATAGCATCTGATCGCTACACCAAAACCAACTGACTGAATATGAACATAAGTAAGCCAATTCCATAACTAAATCATATCAGAGCATACTGGATCAAGCTGGATCTAGAAACCACACAATCTACTGGGACTAGATGGGGGTTGGTAAAGCATCCAAAACAACTAGTGTTGACATCAATGACAAAACATCAATGCCACACATAATCAATTCCTTCAAATGACCAACACATATGGCTTCTCTTGACTAATCATATTCCTTCTCCCCCTTTGACAAAAATGCCAAAGGTGCATCACAAATCATCAAGTCAGCTGCAACTACTATCATCAACATATCTGCAAACTCATCTAAGTTTCCCCCCTGCAGAGTAGCCTACATCTCATCAATCCAAAGTGAAAAATTATCATGAATCCAACTGGATTGATGCATCGTGCATTCTAGTTTTTTCTGAGTAGGGGTCTAACCCCTAATTTACCTCTGAGATACTCAAATGTTATCTTCGGCAATGGTTTTATGAAAATATCTGCTAGCTACTCTTTGCTTGTCACATACTCCATTCTGACTTGTTTTTCTTGTACTCTTTCCCTTAGAAAATGATATTTCAATTCTATGTGCTTAGTTCTTGCATGAAGAAAATGATTGTTTAAAATAATAATTGCTCTAGTATTATCATAGTAAATACTTACTAGTTCAGACATATCAAATCTGAATCCTTCAAGCAGATGTCTCATCCAGATTGCTTGCGTGCAATTCATTGATGTTGCAACATACTTTGCCTCTGTTGTTGACTGAGAAACACAAGTTTGCTTCTTACTTGTCCAAGCAACCAATCTACTTCCAAGAAGAAAAGATCCACTGGTAGTGCTTTTCCGATCATCTACATTGCCTGCCCAATCTGCATCAGTAAATACATTCAAAGAAAAATATCCTTTATAAGGATACCATAAAGCATAATCTACTGTGCCTTTTAGGTACCAGAATATCCTTTTCACCACTACCAAGTGAGTCTCCTTGGGATCCTTTTGAAATCTAGCAACCAATCCAACAACATGTGCAATATCTGGTCTGCTATGAATGACATAATACAATTTACCAATCATAGACCTGTATTCTTTCTCATCAAGAGATGGTGAATCATCTTGTTTAGACAATTTGCAGCCTGTCACCATCGAAGTACCAACCGGTTTACAATCCTCCATGCAAAATATTTTGAACACCTCTTTGACATACTTACTCTGATAGATAAAAATTCCACCATCCAAGTGCTGGACCTGCAACCCAATGAAAAAATTAATTTCTCCAATAAGAGACATCTGAAATTCCTTTTTCATCACATGGCATATCATTGTAATATGGATTTATGTAATGATCTTATTGTAATATTTTTTAAGTGGCCGACCTAATTTGTTTAGGCCTTAGGGTTAATATAAATGATGTAATATCTCATTGTAGATCATGGAGATTGTGTGTCGTGGTCTTGAAATACAATATCATATGCGAAGGAGATTTGGTCCATCATAGGTGATTGAATTGATATTAAGGAAGAGGTCAAAGGCCTCTGGTATTGAGCTTAACCAAGACTGTAATCAGGCATGGTAGATACTATCTCTGGCAGCTCACTCTATTGGATTGTTGTCTATTTATCTTGGGATGGTTGTTTCCTCTTTGTATTCAGTGAGACTCTTTTGTAATGAGTAGTACACTCTAGGCAGTGTGCCTTCCTACATGTGCAGGCCCCTCATTGTAACACATACTTTCTGCAGAAGTATCATCTGACTGTGGGTAGGCTTCCCACTGTGGTTTTTTCCTTTTTGGGTTTTCCATGTACAAATCATGGTGTTATTTAGTATGGTTGCTTTGCATTGATTATCTTTTTAATTATTAGGTTGTGTTGTTTACCAGTACTTAATCTGGTTTGAGGTTATTAAGTGGATTATGTAGTACCCCTCCTCGATTAGACTCTTTTTTGTATTTATATTTGACTTTAGTTGACTATTCAGTGGAACATTATTATATATTGATTTAGACTTTATGCGACGTTATTTCGTGCTTTATCTGGATTTGTGGTGCATACTTTTATTCAGTATCTCAGTGCTTATGATTAATGTTATTTTTATGGATCATTATCATGGACTGACACTTTTACCTTATATGTGTGATGCGTTATTTATATGTTTCATGTTTGTAAGTGTATGGGATGTGAGGGGACGATTTTCCTTCACTCACTCTAGTGAGAAAGGGAATTCCACGATTCTCGTTCATCGGTGTGCATGCCGTGTCTGTTTATATACTTGTCTATATGCACGTGTGGTTCTTTGGTGCAAGACATTGCAGGTACAAGTACCGAGTAGGTACGGGGTATCGACTCCACTTGGTTTCACAAGTCTGAGCGTTCCTTATATGTCCAATGGGAGTGGAGGAGATAGTTGTTGGACTCTAGCTTGACCCACAGTCACACTCATGTGAGTGTTGTCAGTTGGTTGTCATTCCCATTTGATTAATATGCAAGTCAAAGTGCTTTAGTGTTTTGTCTTGTGAGTTGTCGTTTGATCATTCCTCATTTTGCATATTGCGTTTACTTGATTAGTCATTTAATTGGGTGAATGATGCTATTTTTGTGTTGGCGTAATTAGTTAATTATTATGCTCTTGAGATTATTGATTTAATTAAATAAATGAGTTGCTAGTGTTTATGGTGAAAATGGATAACAATGATAACAATATTGAAAGGCTAAATGAATTCAACCACCAAACCCTAGCCTAACAACAACAAAGATCCACCATAACATATGAAGATTACCTAAGACAATGCAAAATAACTCAAAATCACAAAGATTATACCATCACATGTCCAATAGGGTTTTGATCTCCATTCTTCCTATGTCCATTGATCTTGCTTGATATACTTGCTCTCAGATTTTTATATGCACAAGAGCTCAACAAAGAACGGAATGTGGTTGCAAGTGGAATTGTAGTGTAGCCAAGTACTCCAAAATAAGTCATTAGGATGTGTCATTAGGATATGTCATTAGGGTTTGACAATGAAGAAAGCATCTCTTTAAATAGAAGACACAATAAGAAATGGAGGGTTAAGATTGAGAGGTGTAAAAAGAGAGGTCGGCTAGGATTAGAGGGTAGGTAAAAGAAATACCAAAATAATGAAAGAGGTAGGTAGTGTATGAAATAAGAGATGAATGACATGTGTCATGTGTAGAAAAAGATAATGAATTAATTAAATAAATAAAGATTTATTTAATTAATAGAAGAAGTGGGACAATTAAATAAATAAAATATTTATTTAATTTAAGAAAGGGATAATTTAAATAAATAAATGTATTTATTTAAATGAGAAATAAGGCTAGAAGAGGATAAATGAATTAATTAAATAAATAAAAATTTATTTAATTAATAGAAGAATTAGGCTTAGATAATTAAATAAATAAAATATTTATTTAATTAGACATGACAATTTTGAGTGTCTACATTTTGCCCCTCTTTGAGACAATGCAGCTTGTCGCATTGTTTCAAAGAAGATAAGATGAACTGATACAGAGTTGCCCCAAGATGGGAATGATATGCCCCCTCGAGAGATTGGATGAAAATGTCTGAAAAGATTGCAGACAATCTCTCGATAAGAAAGACGGGATAGAATGGACTGATTGAATAAAGTGACAAAGTCACGGGATGAGAAAGACTGACTCGGGAAATGAGAGCTAGGGTTAGGCTAGGCTATAAGATAGACCACGGGCAAAAGACATCCTCATTGTCATCCACACCCTTACGAGATCACAGTGCAGAGCGAGAAAAGAGCAGTAGCAGTCAGCAGCGATGGCTTTGGTTCATAGATCTGACCGCGTTCGCCGATTCCAGAGGCCAGCGGAGGTAGGAGAGCCAGTGAGTACCACAAAACCTCCTCGTACTTTGTTGCATTTATTATTATCATTAATGCATACTAGGTAATGTAATAAATGCGCATTTATGTCTTCCAAGTCAAATCGACAGTTCTGTGATGAACATATGCTGTCGATTGGATAAGCTGCTGAGAGGATACACTCAAGAAGGTCCTCTAGGGAAGACTAAGATAGATCAAGGCACTTTGTGATGAACAGTGAGTACCAAGATAGAGTACTTTGTGATGAACAGGGAGTACTAAAATATGAGCAGCACTTTGTGATGAACAGGGAGTGCAAATGTGAGTAACACTTTGTGATGAACAGTGAGTGTCACACACGTAGTACTTTGTGATGAATAGGGAGTACTACTAGGATAGATAGCAACACTTTGTGATGAATAGTGAGTGTCACTAGGATAAATAGCTATGTGCATTTAGATAGCAAGTAGCATTTTGTGATAAATAGTGAATGCCACTATGACTGACATGATTTGATTTGCTTGACTGCAGGAGGACTTGCCGATGCTGGAGTCACGGGAGAGATTCCCATCGACTCAGAGGTTGCGACTTGAGTTGACAGCTGAGGACTGAGCTGCGATTGAGTTTATGGGATTGAGATACATTCTGTATGTGCCTGAGTTTCGGGTGAACATGGGATTGTTGATTGCACTGGCTGAGAGATGGCACTCAGAGACTTGTAGTTTGCATTTGCCGATGGGTGAGATGACAGTCACTTTGGAGGATGTATATAGGATTCTACAGATATCGATCGATGGGGAGTTAGTACCCTATGATCAAGACGGAGATAGGGATGCACTGAGACGAGTGTTCTAGGATCCAGGACTAGGGATGAGGGCAGGGCACGTGGCATGGGATACCATGACATGGATAGGATTAGCACTACCAATAGTGTTGGCAGGAGTGATCAGTGAGTTCCTTTGTCTGGATAGGACGACACGAGGGGTGGCTGCAGGGGACACAGGGGCTAGGAGAGTTGATCTTGGGGTGGGCCCTTCTAGGGCTCAAACTCCGTCGAGGCCAGGTGGCTCCGAGGAAGGGAATTCATCATAGCCGTAGAGGGCTCCCTATGTATCAGTATTGTACCATTTTTGTATAATGATGTAGACACCTGCGGGTGATTTTGTAGCCATATGATTCTTTTGACATCATTGTATCATGACACTTTTGATTATATATGAGAGATGATCCATTTTTGCGGCAGCTATATGCATGTGTACCTTATGTGATGAAATGTTCTTATGTGATACATGTTTTATGATATGGATGCTTATATGATGCAATGCAATATATTTTTGTTCTTTTATGTTGTATATGTGATGCATGATGCAAATGTGAATGTATGTAATGCAAATGAATATGATAATGCAAATGATTATTTACATAATGAAAATGTGAGATGTGCTAACATGTGTTGTATGCAGGAAGTGATGCAATTGTGATATCTATATGTATGTGTGAAATGCTTATATGTGGTGATGCAGGTGTAGCTATATGAAATGCAAATGTTTTTGGTGTGTCATTATACTCAGTCATGTGATAGTGGGCTACGTGGACTCGAGAAGGACAATGGAAGTCAATCAAGAAAGGGGGATGGAAGACAGAAGATATGAACGTGAAAGAGCTTCTTGTGCGTTATCATCATTGAGCTTTATTATGGCAAAATAGGTTATGACAATCGAGGCATTTGTTTCGCCCAGAAAGTCATTGTACCTGTTTGCATGGAGATAAGACAGTCACAAACAAGGAATGCCCCAGTTCATACTAGACTCACAGTGTCCTCATATCCTTGGACAAGTCATAGCATTACTAAAAGACAATCCACAGATAGAAAATACAAATAGGTGACGATACCCCATCCTTGCCTTTCTAGTCAAAGACATCCTGGAGATAGAATCTCTAGTCAAAGACATCCTGGAAAAGCTAAAAGACATGTCACCAAAAAGATAAAATCAAAAGAAAACCAAGACTCGACACCAACATCCACTGTAGTCCTCAAGTTTAGTGTCTCTTGTCACTTGTTTAAGTCTTATTCGATTGTGGTCACAATGTTCACTTTCACAAAAAGGATAGATAGCATTGAACCATATGTTGTCTGAGTCTGTTGAAAGATTTGATTTTGTTGAAGCTCATTGTTGCTGCTGTGTCTCATCTGAAACTGACTGAATCCATGAAACTGATACTTTATTGTGGAGAAGGCGGAACTTTATTGCGGATCTGTGATGCAAATGCTGCTTTATTGCGGATTGTGCGCGGATAGACTGAAGAAAGCTGGAAGAAACTGTACTCCTCGAAACATGTGATGTTCTCAGTTCCACACCCATTACTAGACATAGGATTTTGCCGTAGTCACAGATAGGATCTGATTTATTATGGATGGAAAGGGAGTGAAAAGGGAGGGTTATGGATGGCTAACCAATCTTAGGCAGATCAATAACAAGCCATGATGGAAATGGGTAAGTTTATTGTGAACGAATAGGTTGTGAGTGTGTGCAAAGTGAAAGGATGAAAGAGAATCCTGAAAGAGGGAGGAGCAAAGTCTCTACACATGGCGCTGGTGACCCAGTTTTCACCATGGTACTTGCCCAGGGCGCCACCGAAGTGGTTTTCACCGTTGGACGAAATTATTTTTCTTTACTTTTCTCGATTTTTTCAATTTTTTTTGTTGTCACAAGGCGCCTGTTTGCCAGGTTTTCACCAAGTAACGATTTTTTTTGTTTTATAATTTTTTTTTTTTGTATTTTTGAAATTTTTTGATTTTTTTGTATTTTTGAATTAGGATATTCTAAAAATTATGTGTAGAACCTGCGAAAGTGCATGCTGTTGATAGGATCTTCTAAGGGTTCACCTTCTGTAGTTGAGAGCTGATATGCCCCAGATCCATATACCGCTGTGATGATGTAAGGACCAAGCCAGTTTGGTTTGAACTTGCCCTTCTTATCTCTGTCTTGCTGATTCTTGGGGTTCTCTCTGAGTACTAAGTCACCTACCTCAAATGCGCGAGGCTTGACTTTGTGATTGTAGCTGCATTGTTCCTTGACTGAATGATGTGTAGCTTGAGTGACTGTCTTCCTTGATAAAGGAACTGAGATAGAATTACTAGTGTGTGGACTACACAGGCCCATATGCGTGTCACCTAAAGAAGTTTGGGCATCACTGATAGCAAAGTCCTTTGAGGAAGCTCCATTAAAGGTCCATGATGTATCACCAGAAGGAAAAGGATGTGTGGAACAAGTGGATGAGTTATGAAGGCTTATGATTGTGAAAAGAAGTGAAAGTAGGATAGCATGATGGAGACTTAGGATCAACAAGTATGTTTTTTGACTAGCAATTGTAGAATTTTTGCCCCCAGTTATTTTGATATTAGGGGATATCAACTCTTGCTCTTTTTCTTTCATAGGATTTTTATCCTTGAATTTGATTTTTGCAGAGTCCAATAGCTTTTGATTTTGATTTGGACTAAAGGACTTTTCTTTAGTTTTTACTTTTAGATTTTTCTTTTCAAAGCTTGATTTGTGATCCCCAATGAGTAAGGGCTTTTGTAATTCTTGTTGATCCAAGTTTGGGAGCGAAGTGGAAATGGAATGAGTGGATGAAATGGTAAGGCTATGTGAGTTCTCAAGAGGGTTGGCGATATGCTCAATAGATTCTTCACTGGAACCACTCTTAGGACTATTGATATCAAGAGCTGCTTGCACCACTAGAGGAGATTTGCATTCAGACTTAGTAGCCACAACACTAGGTGGTTCACACCCAATTCCTTGGCATTGAAAATTGTTTGTAGGTTGTTCCTGTCGACTGAATGCCTTAGGAGATAGTGGGAGTTGATCAACATGAAAGATATACTCACCACATCCCATGTCTTTAATCTTTAACTTTTCTTTTAGCTCTGTTTGCTTTGATGTAGAAGCTTTTAAGGATTCAGGATCCACATATGCTGATGAAGGAATAGATTCTCGATTAGCTGGAATTGTTATTTCTGATTGACGTTGTAGATTGTTGCAATATATGAATGGATTTGGATCTGCTTTGACAGTCACTTCAGCTCCATTGTGAGGGAACTTGATACATCGATGATATGTAGATGGTATTACTCTCATCTCATGAATCCATGGACGTCCTAGCAATATGTTATACGTGAGATCTAGATCCAGGACTTGACAAACCACATCCTTTGTGACTGGCCCTATTCTTAGTGGTAAGGTGACTGTGCCCTTGGACGAGCGCTCTTCATCATCATAAGCCTTAATAGTGATTTGGTTTGTAGAATTCACAGCTTTGTCAGAATATCCCAATTTTCTGATGGTGCTCAATGTACAAATATTAAGACCTGCTCCTCCATCTATTAGGACTCGCTTTATTCGGTGTTTATGTATGAAGGCTTCAACATGTAGGGGTGCATTATGAGGCTGACTTATGGAGGCGTCATCGGCTTCTGTGAATGTGAGGGAGTGTGGAATGGATAGGTATCCCACCATGGCTTGAAACTGGTCCACGTTCAGATCAGTGGGGACAGTAGTGTCTCTCAAGATTTTGTCAAGGATGGCTTTATGTGCAGGAGATATACGTAAGAGCTCAAGAATGGAGATGAGCGCGGGTGTCTTCCCTAGTTGTTCTACAAGATCGTACTCAGGCTTGGTAGATAAAGGATTGGTATTCTTAGTGGAGGCACCTGGCAATGTAATCTTACCTCGACGGGTTGTAACATGACATTCGGAGGTAGCTTCGGATGAAGATCCCACACCCTTTAGGACAATTTTAGGTCGTTGAGGAGGATTCTCAGGATTTTTATTTTTGATAGTAATGGTAGAGATATGATTGTCCATTGAGATGTGATTGATGGTAGAATCATAATTGTAAGGTGCTCTGGTGTAATTGGCTTGATCATCTATGACTTTGCCTTTTCCTTTGTCATGTTTTGGGAATGGTTCCTTAAACACCTCATGCTCTTGATTAGATGAATGTCCTTCAATCTCTATATCTCCTCTATCAATGAGATCTTGCACAATGTTTTTCAATCGATGGCAATTACCTGTCTTGTGACCCTTGCTCTTATGAAACTCACAATATTCATCATCATTCCACCAATTCGGTTTTACCTTTGGTTCATATGGAGGAAAATTTGGGACCATGATCACTTTGTTTGCTACAAGCTTTTTGAATACTGATTCAAGTGGTTCTCCCAATGGAGTGTACTTCCTTCGTGGTTTTGAAGTTGTTTGATTGTTCACTTGATTGTTGGTAGAACTTGATCCAGAAAAGACGACCTTGGGTCTCACTGTGTTGGCATCAACAACACCATCATTAACTATGTTCTTGTTCTTGTTCCAAAATTTTGGTTTGTCCTTTCCTTTGAAGTCCTCTTTGTTTTCTTTGAATAGTTTGATAACTCCTTGTTCAATTAAGACTCTTTCTGTTGCTAGGCCCTTTTCAATGACATCCTTGAATGTAGACAAACAAGCTTTTCTAAGATCATAGCCAATAGCCTTGTTAACATTTTGTGTGAACATCTCCACCATTTGTTTTTGCGGAATTTTGCAAGAGCATCTGCTAGCTAGGTTTCTCCATCTCTGTAAAAATGTTGCGAAAGATTCTCCTTCTTTTTGTTTAGTATTGCACAAGGTAGTAACTGAGACATCTGTTTCAATGTTGTAAGAAAAATGCTGAATGAATGCTTCTGCCAAGTCGCCCCATGACTTAATACCGGGAGGTAATTGAGAAAACCATTCCATAGCTTGATCTCCTAAGCTCTGTGGGAATAACCTCATTAAGTATGTTTCTTCTGCCGCTACCTCAATGCAAGCTGTGAAGAATTGTCTTATATGTGCCTTGGGGTCTCCTCTCCCTCTATATTTGTCAAATTTTGGTGTTACAAAGTGCGGAGGAAATGGAGGCATTGGAATGCTCTTATCGAAGGGATAAGGGCATATATCTCTCATAGTGTATGTAGGTTTGGATGTACTCATGTCCTCCACTTTCTTTTGTAGATCTCTAATTTGTTGCTCCAAATTATTCTTGGGAGGAGACTGATTTCTTGTAGCATACCCCATGTTTGAAACACCCATTTGAGGAGGAGCTTGTTGCATGTATGGATGATACTGATCGTAGACATGTCCATATGGAGGTCTATATTGTTGCGACATGTATGGAGCACTTGGCATAACTTCTTGTTGAGGGACCCCATATCTGTTTTGTGTGTATAAACCATATTCATCAGGTCTTTCATTTTCCATTGTGTTGCCCCCAATTTTGACATGAGGTCTCCTTGTGTCAAAATTTTGAGGATGTCCTTGAGTATCCACTTGTCTTGATTGATCCATACCTTGAGCATGTGTTTGAGCATAAGGCCTCCATGATGGTCTTTGAATGTAAGTATCATATGTTTGAGCTTGTGTATGTGGGATTGCTGGTTTTTGAAGCAAAACTGATGGTGACTCAGGCATCATATTCAGTCCTCTATTTCCTCCACCATTTGGTCTCCTTTGATCCATGTTGGATTGAGTTTGTTGTGAGGGTCGACTTTCCATAAGTTGAGATAAGTCAAAATCATGTGGTATTTTAGCTCCACTTTGTGCCATCATGTTTAAAAAGTATTGACGATCTCTCTTCATTATCTCTTCAACCAATCTATTGAATTGAGGATCCATTATGGATTCTTGTATGTCTGCTGAAAATATTGAAGAATTGTCAACATTGTCATTGTGTGTAGCATTGTTGTTTATAGTGTTTGCACTTTCCACATTTGGATTATGTCTATAAACATTCATGTCTGGTAATGTAGTGTGCTCAGGATTGTAGAATAGATCATTGTCATACTCATAAGAACTCATGTTTGCGGATTCTTGAGCTTCTTTAGCTATTCTCCTAGATTTTTGAAGGCGGGTTTCAACCATGAACTAGGTGTTTGACCAATATGTGAGAGACTAGACGAGGAATGAAAAGAGTATGGAAGACCAAGAGTTGTATGGAGTGTAAGTGAATCTCGAGGTGTACTTGCAATGTCCAAAGTGTAAGACCAAGTATGTAAGTAGTAGAGTAGGTGTGACTTCCAAAGAGAGGATAGTTTCTCTTGATGAGGTAAGCTGACCTTGACTCTAAGTAAGACCAAATGAGACCCAAAGGTAAGAAACCTTGATGAGGGACCACTTAGCAAAGTGTACTTGTATGTAGTGTGTTGACAAAGTATGATGAGGACAAGCAAGTGACCTTTTGACTCAAGTTTAGACAAGTATGAATGTAAAATGAGATGTGAAGCAATGATGGACTATGTGAGACCTTAGAACAGGCTGAATGCTAGATGAAATCTGAAGAGACAACCTAGGAAGCTCAAGTATGCCGAAACTGATTTCTTTTGTTTGTTGGACTGTGAAATTTTTCCAATTTGTGAAGTTTTTGGTGGTGACCAAATCTGAATGTTTGACTATTTTTCGTGACAAGAGGACACAATGTTGATGAGGACTCAGTGTTTGCAGACTGTTTAGACTGACAATGACTCCAAGAAAAGTGTGTTGTTTGATGTAAAATTGTTTTGCATACACTTGAAGACACAAAAGACACAATGTTTTGCTGTTTGGTCTTGATTGTTTGAATGTTTAACATAAGTCAAGCACAATTCTTATGGCTGGCCAAGACAATAGTTGTTGATCCCACATGGGGTTTTACCCCCGAGGCTACGCTATTCAGAGCGGATACTTAGATGCTTGACCTCACTGGCTCCACCCTCGGCACTCACTTCTTGGGTCAGCCAAGCATCAGTCCCCATGAAAACTCCTCATGGCGAACTTTGTATCTCTACTAAGAACCGTATGTGTGTGGGCCGCTACCAGAGGTCCGACCTCCTGCCCCAACAACTAGAAGGATTTGGGCTTCTAAAACAAAAAGGTGCTAGTAAGGGCATCCGCTCGTGTGGCCATACATGCGGCACTTTCAGCTCTGTAAATACAGAAGGCTCCCAGCCGGTAGGGGTTACGCCCTACAAATGATCAAATAAATTTGATCAAACGGGTTTATGGGGAGACATAGTGTCGGTATGAACTAATCAACACACGTTATTCATAGTTTTCACCATGAATACATTTGATTATAGTGGTTTGGATGAGGTGGGTTTTCCTCGCTACCACTTGGGTCGTTCTCTTCTCACTAGTAGTCCTAATGACCACATGGGAAGACAGGCCCTCTAAAGATTAAACAAAAAGAGCCTATTGCTCAAGACACAAAAGACAATGATTCAATTTTAGTGCACCAATTGAAGTGTTTGCTAGTCTATGAAAACAAGGCACACAATAAAAATCCAAAAACCCTTTCCAAGGACCTACAACAAAGATTTATTAGTAGTTTGGATTGTTTCAAATGATCACCCCTTCCTGCAAGCACACAAGTTAGGTAAATTTTAGATCCAAAAGACTTTGTGAAATAGGGGCCTTCAACAATGCGTTTTGTTGACTAATTCAAAGACCTGATTCATCATAAAAAAAGACCACCTGTAAAATTTTAAGAGATTTCCAAAAATATAAGAAAATCCAAAAAATTTGCTAATTTGCTCCAAAAATTAATTTTTTATGAAAAATCATAAAAAATTCATATAAAATACAAAATCGATCCAAAAACTCTCAAATTTTTACTGGAGAGTCTTGATGGCCTTCCAAACTTGCACAAAAAATTTCCTGCAACAAATCCAAGCAGTTTGTGAGATATGAGTAAAATAATGCAAAACCCTAATTTTCAAAGATCTGATTTTTTAAGAATGATTTTGCATCAAATTTAAAATCACAAAGAATATATACTGTGTATAATTCTGAGAGATTTCCAAAAATGTAAGAAAATCCAAAAAATTTGCTAATTTGCTCTCAAAATTAATTTTTTATGAAAAATCATAAAAAATTCATATAAAATGCAAAATCGATCCAAAAAATCTGAAATTTTTACTAAATCTTTCTGATACTGTTCCCGACCTGCACAAACAATTTTATGGAAAAATTCGAAGCCGTCTTTGAGATCTGATCAAAATAAATAAAAACCCTAATTTTTAAAGATCTGATTTTTAGGGAAATATTTTGCATCAAAATTAAATTCACAAAGAACAGATCTTGTGTATAATTATGAGAGATTTTCAAAAATGTAAGAAAATCTAAAAAATTCTCTCATTTGCTCTCAAAATAAATTTTTTATGAAAAATCATAAAAAATTCCTAAAAATTGAAGATTTGCTCCAAAAATTCTGAATTTTGGATTGAGAGCTCCTGATACTTTCTTCAACCCGCAAAAAAAATTTGGTGCAAAATTTCCAAGCCGTTTATGAGATATGATCGAATCTCTCCAAGATCTTGATTTTGTGTCCAAAACCCTAGCTGCACAAGGTTATTCTCCAAATTGTTTTACAAATTAGCAATATAGGGTTAGAAAAATCTGCAAAAAAAACATAGATCTAAGAAAAATCCATGTCCCACCGAGCGTGCCAAAATGTGTATGGTGAAAATGGATAACAATGATAACAATATTGAAAGGCTAAATGAATTCAACCACCAAACCCTAGCCTAACAACAACAAAGATCCACCATAACATATGAAGATTACCTAAGACAATGCAAAATAACTCAAAATCACAAAGATTATACCATCACATGTCCAATAGGGTTTTGATCTCCATTCTTCCTATCTCCATTGATCTTGCTTGATATACTTGCTCTCAGATTTTTATATGCACAAGAGCTCAACAAAGAACGGAATGTGGTTGCAAGTGGAATTGTAGTGTAGCCAAGTGCTCCAAAATCAGTCATTAGGATGTGTCATTAGGATATGTCATTAGGGTTTGACAATGAAGAAAGCATCTCTTTAAATAGAAGACACAATAAGAAATGGAGGGTTAAGATTGAGAGGTGTAAAAAGAGAGGTCGGCTAGGATTAGAGGGTAGGTAAAAGAAATACCAAAATAATGAAAGAGCTAGGTAGTGTATGAAATAAGAGATGAATAACATGTGTCATGTGTAGAAAAAGATAATGAATTAATTAAATAAATAAATATTTATTTAATTAATAGAAGAAGTGGGACAATTAAATAAATAAAATATTTATTTAATTTAAGAAAGGGATAATTTAAATAAATAAATGTATTTATTTAAATGAGAAATAAGGCTAGAAGAGGATAAATGAATTAATTAAATAAATAAAAATTTATTTAATTAATAGAAGAATTAGGCTTAGATAATTAAATAAATAAAATATTTATTTAATTAGACATGACAATTTTGAGTGTCTACAGCTAGAATTAAATGGTTAAATTGGCTTATTTTATTGTGTAAAGTTGTATTAATATATTGTGAAAAGAAATAGGTAATTGCCTTGCCATTTAAATTTGGAATGCTTATGTTGAAAGAAAGTATTATGGAACATAGAAATGAAATAAAAATAAAAGCTTTTCCCTTTTACCTTTCCATTTGAATTTTGTATTTTATTTTGT
The DNA here is from genome assembly GCF_030272615.1 of Cryptomeria japonica. Classification (NCBI taxonomy): domain Eukaryota; kingdom Viridiplantae; phylum Streptophyta; class Pinopsida; order Cupressales; family Cupressaceae; genus Cryptomeria; species Cryptomeria japonica. Next base: position 343,473,762 of record NC_081409.1, read on the forward strand.
TGGAAAATAAATTTTTATGGAAAAAGGTAAATCTGATTGCTTTTACTATTTAAATAATTTATTCTGATTGGTGGAGAAAACTTTTAACCTAGAAAGTTTAGGTTAAAATACATTTTTCCCATATATTCCTAGGAGTTCACAGGAAGAGGAGAGGTAGATTTTTGAATGAGAAATTTGGAAAACCATTTTGGAGGAGGAACTTGGATTTGGATTTGGTTGGAAAGATTGGAAACTCTTCCTCAATTTGCTTCCTGGTTTGCTTTGAAGGTTGGATAATCTCTTCTTGTTTTGCAAATTAAATTTTGAATGTTTAAGTTGCTTCCTATGTGTTTGGAAATTGAAAATCTATTTGTAAATTCTTGTTGAATGTTGGATTGAAGAAAGAGTAGTTGTTATCGATGATTGTGTTGAATTCATATCAAATGTGCGCATATGGGAAGGAAATGGTTCATCTTTCTATTTGCTGTTTGTTATTTGTTCTTGCAAAAAACTAGTTCTTGGGTTATCTCTTCTATTTGGTATAGAAAGGAATACATTTAGATTTCTGTGTGTTTTCTAGTTTCTATTTGACCAAGATTTGGGGCTTATGTTGGCAAAAAATGGCTATTTGCCTCTTGCAAGATGCAAGAAATTCTTCTTGTGTAAAGGAAGTGAAGAAATTTATCAAAATCCTTCTCCTATCTTTTAAATTCTTCTTATGTTGCCCAAAATCTTTACATTATTGGAGCTCTTGTGTGTTGCTAATTTATAAACTTACCTTATTGAAGACTATCCTCTCATATCTTGGATTTTGGCACTGCGTGTGTACCTCATGAAATAAATAGGGGATGATTTAAGTTTATATTTAAATTATGTATAGGATGAAATAAAATTCATATTTTATTTAATAAATTAACCCTTGCCCATGTGGCGGGCTAGCCCCACCACGTGGGACGATAGTGGCTTGCTTTCATGATATAAGCACTACCTGTCAGTAGGACTACTACCGGCAGTAGCAGCACTACCGGTCGATAGTGGCTGCTACCGGTGGTAGCAGCACTACCGGCAAGTAGTGACTATTGCTACCAACAACAACACTACTGCGGGTACGGCCTTGGCCAACCGTGTGCTTTTCCCCCCCCTTCACAGTGCATTGTTATGTGCCATTAAATTTTAATGGTAATTTATAAATTAATTTTTATAGGTTGGTTTATATTGATTTAATAGATTTATTCATTGAAAATCAAGGCTTTGGTTTGTTAAATTCAAATTGTTAAATTTGGATATAATGTGGAAATTGATTTTATGTTTAATATAATGCATATTTTTATTTGGTTGAATAATTAATATGGATTTTATTAGTTTGTTGGAATTTCGAATTGCAAATTATATAGAAATGAATGACATTTTCGAATGACGCATTAAATGAAGGGTGTTTTATTTAATTTTTGATCAATGAATTTGCAAGTGTTTATGATGTTGTTTTCCCAAACATTGTCTGAGTGAGGACCTAGTGAAATTATCCTTTCTTGCAAAGAGCATTATTTGTGTTTATTTCTTTTCTTTGATTCAGTCGTCCTGCTTTGACGTATTTGGTAGTCTCTGACCAAGTGATGTATGATGACCTCGTTGTCTAACCATGTAGTGTTTTTCCTTTGTGGTTAACCAAGAGTTAGTACATCTTTGTTTTGACCACTTGTATTTGGATAGTGGTGTTATGGATGTCTAATTCACCATAGGGTCCTCATGGAGTGACCATATTTGTTAGTGTCCTTTGAGAGAGTGACTTTTGAGTGGGGGCCGCACCCGAAGTGGATGGAAGGATAACCCCTAAAAAGTAATAAGTGATAATAAAATAATTGATTAGGAGGCGGGTAGTTTATTACATTATATAAGATATTGTACCTCATTCATGGTTGAGTGCTCGTATAGGCTCTAGATGTAGTGGGAAGGCCTGGAATGGCAAACTGACCACCTTGTCTTCATGAAGGGGTGGTAGGGTCTGCATGAGACTTAGATGGAGCTGGAGGTTTGGGAAAGGCTACCAGGATAACCCAGGATGGGGGTCGGGACCTATGGACGCCTACCATGGTAACCATCATAAGCTATGCGATGACACTCTCTCTTTAGGGTCACTTGTGTATTGTGATGTCGAGTCACTTGTGTATTATGATGTTGAGCCACTTGTCTATATTGATGTTGAGTCACCTGGAATATTGTGGAGTCGTATTGTACAGTCATGGTGTTGTATTGTTCTGTCAACCATGTCATGCTTTTGCTTGTTTGAGGGTCCTCTACTATCTCCTAGCATGGTGGGGTGATTCCAGTTTGGGATCACATGGTTGGGTGGTAGTGCCACTTCCCATCGGATGTTCTTATTCGTACCTTCATTTGAGGATTGGCTTCACAGGTGTTCCTGTGGTTCGTGACTCATGATCTATCTTATGTTGGAGATTATTATTCTTTGGAGACTTATGTGGTCATTTGTATCAATGAATTTATGTAACCTTGTAATCCTAAGTTTTGGATGTTATTTATTAGATTTCTATATGATTGGTGTAAATTCTTATTGAAGAGAAATTATATTGTATCTTTTCAATCTTTAAATGGAATAATTTGTTATTGCATATGGTTTATTATGTTCAATGAATAACAATGGTTAGTTGGATTAATCATAATTGTGGAATTTAACTTTTAGTTTAATTCTGCATTGGTAACCCTTTGGGAATTCTGGTGTAAGTCTTCCGCTTGTGTTATAATTGTGCAATGTTGTAATTAATGCACTTAATGTGATTTATAATTTTAAAAAAAAAATATTTCACCCCTTGTTGTGGTTATTCCTTTGGGGTTGCTGGTGGGGCATTACAAATTAAAAGATATAATTTGTTAACAACTTATTCACCTCCCCCCCGCTCTTAGTTGTCCACTAGTTATCCTAACAAGTGTTAATATTCAAATGTTGTTTGAATTAAATTATGTTTGGATTAGAGATATTATCAAGGTTAGGGTTTGATTATGGTAGGTGTTTAAATAAAGTTATGGTTACCGTTAGAGTTTAGTTAGGGTAAGAATTACAGTTTTGATTAGTTACATTAGTGTTAGAATTTAATTAGGATTAGAGTTTAATTATGGTTAGGGTGTAAGGTATAATTCAATTAGGATTAGGGTTAAAAATTAGGGTTAGGGTTCAATTATGGTTAATTTAGGGTTTATGTTTTAGGTAGTTTTTCATTCTAGGGATATACTTAACTTCAAGGTTAGGTTATGGTTGTGGTTTTAATTATTATAGGATTAGGTTTATGCTTAAGGTTAGGATACAATTATGGTTACCATTATAAGATAATTTTTGGGGTAAGGGTTGGGGTTCAATTACAAATAGTGATAGGGTTAGGGATAGATTTCAAAAAAGAATATGATTAGTATTATAATTCTATTAGAGTTTAATTAGGGTTAGATTTAGTCTTAGGATTAAAATATGGTAAGGGTTTAAGGGTAAAGCATTGTGTTAGGGTTATGGTTTTATAATAAAGCTTGGTTTAAAGGTTAGGGTTAATGTTTAGTTATGGTTATGGGTTAAATTAGCATAAAGATTCAGTTAGGGTTGGGTTCGATTAGGTTTACATAAGGGATAGGACTAAGGTTAGCTTGAATCTAGAGTTAAGGTTAATATAGGGTTAGGCTATCATAAGAGTTCAATTATATTTATATTAGGGTTAGGATTAATGTTATTTTACCAATAGGGTTACTATTATAGGATACATATTAGGTTATGGTTAGGGTTTAATTAGAGTTAGGTTTTGAGTTATTATTACAATTCAATCTAGTTTCAATTAGGGTTAGGGTTAGTGAACAAAAATTTTATCCTAAGAATCTCACCTATTATATCAATTCAAAATAGAGAAAATAATGATTGATTAAAAATAAAGATACACAAAATGGGAAACACTTTAGGAAAAAAAATTTACAAAAAAATCTTACATCTCGTGTAGAACTAAGACACAACTCACCTTAGAATAACTCATTTCTTAATCCACCTTTTAGAATAAATTAATACATTATAATATATTTATATATGGTTTACCTCAATGGAAAGTTGCATTACTATCATTATCCATTCCGTGTAAAATGTATAGACCATAGGGAGTACCATTTGGTATACTAGAATTCAAAGAAAAAGGAGAGATAAATCTTTAACTATTCACCCTATTATGTCATTATATAATTTTGAGTACAACCTTTGACCTTTGGTGATATATTTGTAGCTTTAGGTTTCAATGCAATTCTCAAAGATGATGGAATCATGCCTTTGATAAAAAACACCTCTAAATTTAATTGCAAAAATTGATGAGAGTTGGCTATGGTATTAAAGACTATGTCATGTGAATTTTGATTCCATGGTAAAGATCAGTTCAACTAAGGTAGTTAGAGATATACCTAAGATTGTGAAGCCCTATAATATGGTATGTAAAGAATGTCAAATGGGAAATAGGTCAAAACCTCTTTTAAGAGTATACAAGACAAATCTAATGATGAATAACCCACCATATTTAACCCAACAAAATTTGACCATTCTTTTTTTTTTGTTAAATTTAATCATTTGTGTTTGATTCAATCGCATACTCTAGGCATCCATCCATTTGGATTAGGCATTCATCCATCCGGGATGAGCATCTACCCATACGGGTTAGGCACTTGTCCATACGGGACATAAGATTTCATCTATCCAATACAGGATAGGCATCTACCCATACGGGGTAGGCATCTATCCAAATCGGGATAGGCATCTACCCATGCGGGGTAGGCATCTATCCAATCAGGATAGGAGGTGCTCTGGCCAAAGACTTAGACTCATCAGGACCATTCAGGTCCTGAGCCACTCGATAAGTACTACACTCATGGTTTTGCTCATAACAGAAGTGCACCAAGGTCGCCATCCTTAGGAGTAATTGAATAACATAATACAAGCTTGAATTCTACCTTGGAATTTGGCTTAAATCCTCGGGAAGTCAAGTGAATTCATACGGGATTCCTTCCAAGTATGCATTGAATTACCTTTTTCCAAAATAGGATTCTTACTCAATCTTTCTTTTACCAAGCCTAGAACCCACCCACGAATGCCTGAGTACGAGGGACAACTCCATCCCAAGACTGCCTACATAACTGCTTCAGCATGGAATCAAGGCATAAAGTATCTAGTTCTATTTTCTACTCTATGGTTTGATGTAAACTGATTAGTGGGTACGCAACCCTTTCTAGGGTCAATGTCCTAGACAGTGTCTCTACGGTTGCTACCCACGATGGTAGCACTTAAGCAAAGGCTCAAGATGGCCTATTGCTTGTGGCCTAAAACAACTAGATCCTAATTCTTATCATGAGCATCACCCTTGATAAATTGCCAATCAACAATAATTCTTTGAGATTAAATTAGTTTTATAAAAGCATTTCATGCATCATCCCTATAGGGGTTTACTATAGTTTAACTCAAGGAATGAAAGATCATTTTAGAATTATCTTATTAAATTATTGATCCAAGGGGGATTACCTACCCCTTGGATTTAACTTCCAAGTGTCCCTTATTAATCCCCGATGATTTATAGGGACGATGCCACATACGTTGTTGATGTAGCTTTATTAGGCGTTAAATGCAGTAATTCAACACGAAGGCATTACCCGTAAGCATGACCCAGAGGCACTGTATATACTGAACGCTACTAGGTTTGGGTTTTCCAACTTTCTTTATTTAATTTTCTAACTTATGATAAACATCAATCTTGAAAATTAATTATGAATTGAACGCGTATATTTAGTCATTGCAAAGCTCAATTCATTGAAATAACTACTTGATGAATGACATGGAATAAAACCATCACTAAAATTATTTTTTATTCAAAAATTGAATATAACTTGCATAATAATGACAGTTAGGTAACTTGCATACTAACAATTAACGTATAATTTGCATGAAGAAGGGAACACCAATAATTGAAATCAATGTAAAGACATTTGCATGAAGTGAAGGTAGGGTAAGTTGCATGTGAGAATAAAACCACTAATCCCAACATAGAATTTAGCTTCAAGTCATTTATTTGCTAAGTGGATCTTAAGAGGATCTAAGTATCATTTAATATAAATTTGTTAAAACTAGTTATAAATCTAAAATTTACCTAAGTTTAAGAATTTTATTAACTAAAATTTATATTTATATATTAAAAAAAGGAATTTAAATAAACCAACATTTTAAACATATATGAAAAAGAGAATTTCTTTTTTTTTAAAATTAACGTTGCCCCTTCGAATTATGTTCGATTGGAATTAAAAAGGGGTTAATGGGAGTGGGACCCCACGGGTCCCCTCCACTACCCTACGGCCATTGCCACAATAGTGATCGCAGGCTACTGGGGGGTACCATTACGGTACCACTCCCTGCAGAGTATTAACTCCGTCCTCCACCTGTAAGCCGGTACGCACAGGCACTATATCGTGCAGTATAAACATTAATCACTTCGCATAAAATTTTATTAATACATAATGCATATATATATATATATATATATATTTATAGTTCATTCCAGAATAATAAATTGTATAAAAGGAGAAAATATAAACAGGTATGTATACTTAAGAAAATATTAATGTAAGAGAGAATATCATATTAGTCCCAGGGACTAAATATAACAGAGAAATAAAAATAACCAGAGAAGTATTTTGCTCCAGCGATGCACAGATTATCAAGAAGTAGGTAGGTATTTAAACTGAGAAATACAAGCTAACACAGAGGGATTATATTCTATTTCTCAACCAATGTCCAGAGAGGGGGATAGAGAGTTATTTATAGGAAGATTATTTATTTTCAGATTTTACAGGGAGATAGTTGTTTGACTGATATTCATAGAGATTCAGCTAGTATTCACAGAGAAATTTTATTCAACTCATTTAACTAATATTCACAGAGATTTAGCTAATATTCACAGAGGTTCAATCCAATATTCATAGAGAAATTTTATTTATTCATTCACAGAGAGGGAGATTTATTTATTTTTATATTCAATGTCATCTAAGAGAAAAAAGAAAAGCAAAAATCTGATTTTCTACCCTTTAAAATAGATTAAATAAGATATGCAAGAGAAATCTGCATTTGTATTTAAAAAAAGAAGAGAAGAAACTATATCACTGCATTTCTTAAAGAAACAAAAATAGATTTTTTTTTTCTTCCTATCTAGAAATTAAGAAATGATTTCTTCAGAATACTATATTCAACCAAAGAATCAAAAAAAATATATATTTGGATAATACAAAGTCCTCATATGATAAAAGGAGAGAACCTAGTTTACTGAAGCTCAAAGTTGAATCCTTTAGCTATTCTTTGATCCTTCCTTGCAACTTTGAGAGAAACCCTTCAACAACAACTTAAAAATTCCTACAATGAAAATGAGACTAACAATAAGAATCCTACTTCTAAACTTGGGAAAATTTCTTCAAAACATAATCAACCCCCTTCTTTGAAACTTGCATATAATTTTATAAGAGAATTCCTTCTATTCCACTATTTGGAAAATTTAATTAAAAAGGAGATTCTTTCCCAATTTTGGACTTCATGCAAATTGATTAGACTTAGTGGGGGAGCTACATGCAAGGTGGTGGAGAATCCTCTAGCAGCTTCTTATTCTTCCTACAACATTTGCCATAATTGGATGTGGAAAATAAATAAATAAAAATAATGTATATTTTCCATGTGTGTGTGTGTTATTATTATTCATTCTTTTTTATAACATTTATTCAATCATTTAAATAGCTTATCCAAAGATAAAATAAAATTGTAATTTAAATCCAAAAGTGATAAAGGAGGGTTGTGACATCCTCCCCCCCTTAATTTGTGCATCATCTCGATGCACTTATTGAATGCATCCAAAAGAGTCTATAGTTCATGATTAAAACAAAAAATGAAACAACTGCTGCATCTCCTTAGTATCTTCCCACATGGCAATCTTTTCATCATACTGGTCCCATCGCACTTTGCACTGATCAACCTCTCTGTTGTGCAACTAGCACTGGTGCCTCTCCAAGATTTTGAATGGCTCTATCATTATTCCTCCCATTTCTTGGACCTATAAAGCATCCCAATTCAAAATGTGTTTCTCATCAGGTACATACTTTTTAAGAAGAGATACATGGAAGACATCATGGATTTGGCTCAATTGGCGAGGTAAGGCCAACCGATATCCAAGTGGATTAATCCTTCCTAATATTTCAAAGGGTCCAACATAATGAGGTGCAAGCTTAGTCTTTTTCCCAAACCTTATGGAACTCTTGTGTGGCCTAACCCTTAGGAAGACTTTTTCTCCCACCTCAAACTTCCTTGGTGTCCTATTTTGTTCTGCATAACTTTTTTGCCTATCTGAGGCTTCCTTCAATCTTTGCCTAATTTCCTTAGTTTTCCTCTCCATCTCTTTCAACATATCTGGTCCAACAATCACTCTATCTTCAAGACTATCCCAACTCAAAGGTGTTCGACATGGTCTACCATACAAAGCTTTGAAAGGTGCCATTCCCAAAGATGTTTGATATGTATTATTGTAAGCAAACTCTACCAGATGTACATACTCTTCCCATTTCTTCTATTGTTCCATGCAATACATGCAAAGTAGGTCTTCCATAATCTGATTTGTCCTTTTTGTCTGACCGTCGGTTTTTGGATGGTATGCAGTGCTAAAATTTAGTTGAGTTCCTAGAGCTGATTGAAGAGTGGTCCAAAACGTTGAAGTGAATCTAGCATCTCTATCTAATATGATTTTCTCTGGTATTTCATGTAGCCTAAATATTTCCTTAACAAAACGCCTAGCCAAGGTAGGTACATCATCCATCAGATTCCCTGGTATAAAGTGTGCCACCTTAGTGAGTTTATCAATTACCACTATTATTGCATCATGCCTAGAAGGTGACATGGGTAACCCTTGCACAAAATCCATGGCAATAACTTGCTACTTGTGTTGAGGTACATTGTGTAATTGTAACAATCCAGCTGGATGTCTATATTCTACCTTTACTCTTTGACATTCCAAACATTTAGCCACATAACTGACAATGTCATTCTTCATCCCTTGCCAAAAGTATAACTTCTTTAGATCTACATAAAGTTTTCTAACTCTTGGGTGCCCTGAATAAGGGGCATTGTGAGCCTCTGACAAGACTACTTCCCTTAAGTTCCTTGAATTGGGAATATAGATTCTATTATTATATCTGAGCAACCCATCTTCATCTAATGTATACCCTTCAATCTTAGGATTGGTTTGATCGTATTCTAAAGTCAATTTGACTTGCTCATACCATGGGTCATGTCCTTATTCATCCATTACTTGCCTTTTGAAAGAAGTTTTGAATGTTGCTATAGTCATCAAGTGTCTCCTCCTACTTAAGGCATCTACCACCCTATTTTTCTTCCCCTTAATATATTCAATTTCAAAATCATGTTCACTTAGAAACTCTAACCACCTTCTTTGTCTAGTATTTAAGTGGGGTTGGGTAAAGATGTACTTTAGTCCTTGGTTATCTGATTTTAACTCAAAGGGCTTCCCTAGTAAGAAGTGTCTCCATTTTTGTAGGGCATGCACAATTGCTGCCAACTCTAAGTCATGGGGTGCATAATTGACTTCATGAGTCTTTAGCTTTCTGGATTTGTAAGCTACTACCCCTTCATCTTGGACAAGTACTCCTCCTAAACCTTCAATAGAAGCATCAATTACAACTGTGAAGTGTCCATTCGAATTTGGTACCTTTAGAATGGGTGCTAAAGTTAGATTCCCTTTCAAAATTTGGAATTCCTTATCACTTTGTTCTGTCCACACAAACCTTTTACGCTTCCTTTGTAATGAGGTGATGGGGTTTGCTATCTTAGAGAATCCTTCCACAAACCTCCTATAGTAACCTGCTAGCCCCATAAAGCTTCTTACCTCTGAAAGGTTTTTAGGGATTGGCCATTCTACTATTGCCTTTATCTTATCTGGATCAACTACTATTCCTTCCTTTAATATTATATGCCCAAGGTAGTGAATCTTTTCCTCGAAGAAGGCACATTTTGACAATTTCCCATATAACTTATGTTCTCTCAACCTTTGCAAAAAAATTTGTAGGTGCACTAAATGTTCCTCCTCATTCCTAGAGTAAATAAATATGTCATCCAGAAATACCAAAACAAATATATCCAAGTAGTCATGGAGTACACTATTCATTAGGTTCATAAATGCAGCTGGGGCGTTGGTTACACCAAAAGGAACTACTGTGAATTCATAATGCCCATATCTAGTCCTGAAAGTTGTTTTTGGAATGTCTTCCTCCTTAATTCTGAGTTGATGGTACCCTCACCAGAGGTCTATCTTTGAGAAAACTGCTACTCCTTTCATTTGGTCAAAAATATCCTCTATGCAAGGTAAGGGATACCTATTCTTTACTGTGACCTTGTTCAACATCCTATAGTCACTGCATAGCCTTAAGGTTCCATCCTTCTTGTTAACAAACAAAATTGGCGCTCCCCATGGTGATAGACTTGGCCTTATTAATCCCTTAGCTAAGAGTTCCTCTAATTGCATTGTGAGCTCTTGTAATTCAGTCGTGTTCATTCAGTTAGGTACCCTTGATACTGGTTCAACTCTTGGTAGCACTTCGATAGAAAAGTCAAACTTCCTTTTAGGGGGTAAGTTGGGCAATTCTTCTGGAAAAACATCCTTGAATTCCTTTAGGAAAGGGGTATTTTCAAAAGTTGGTGTATTTTCCTCTTTTCCTTCATCAATTTCAACCATATAGATTTGGCCTCCTCTTCTTCTTTCCTTCTTTAATTGCATGGCTGATATGGTTTCTATATTAATGGGTTTAAACTTTCCTTGGATTTTGACCTTTTTTCCCCCAGACATTCAACAACTTTGTTATAGCAATCTACATTAGCTTGATGGTATGTTAACTAACTCATTCCAATAATTATATCATATAATCCTAGGGGTGCCACATAGAGATCTACCCTTGTTTCAAACTCAGGAAATTGTACCCTTGCCCTTAGCAAACACTTAGTTACTTGCCTAGTTGCCTTATCCCCATATTGAACCATCCATGATGACTCTATTTGATTAACTTTTAATGCATATTTGCTTACTAATTTAGGTGAGATGAAACATTCAGATGATCCAGTGTCAATTAGAATTGAAATTGGTTGTTCAAATAGCGTACCTGTAGTTTCCATGGGAACATTCTAGTATCTTCCTCTTTGGTTCCTAACTGCTGCATGAATCCTTTGTTGGGGCCCTTGTTGGGGTTGATTGGCCCTATTCTATCCTTGCATCCTAGGACATTCTCTATCAAAATGGTTTCCCCCACACATTCCTCTAGGACTTAGTGGGGGAGCTACATGCAAGGTGGTGGGGAATCCTCTAGAAGCTTCTTATTCTTCCTACAACATGTGCCATAATTGGATGTGGAAAATAAATAAATAAAAATAATGTATACTTTCCATGTCTCTGTGTGTGTGCTATTATTTTTCATTCTTTTTTATAACATTTATTCAATCATTTAAATAGCTTATCCAAAGATAAAATAAAATTGTGATTTAAATCCAAAAGTGATAAAGGACGGTTGTGATAGCCCTATAATCCAGTATGTAAAGAATGTCAAATGGGAAACAGGTCAGAACCTCTTTTAAGAGTATACAAGAAAAATCTAATGATGTTCTTGATCTTATTCATACTGTTTTGTGTGGCTCTGCTAGAATTAAAATTTTTCAAGGTGATAGATATTTTATGCTAATTATTGATGATTATTCTAGAATGATGTGGGTTACTTTTCTAAGGGAGAAATTTGAGGCTTTTAAAAAGTTTAAAATATTTAAAGCTAAAGTTGAAACTGAGATAGGATTGAAGATTAAGTGTTTAAGGTCAGATCATGGTGGAGAATTCACATCCGATGAGTTTAATAACTTTTGTGAGAAGCATGGAATAAGGAGACAATTTTCTGCTCCCCAGACACCTCAGCAGAATGGAGTTGTGGAAAGAAAGAACATAACTATCTTGGATGCTACTAAAACTATGATGATGGAAGCTAATCTACCTCATATCCACTAGAGAGAAGCAGTGACCACAAAAGTTTATACATTCAATATAGTTTATATCAAATGAGAAACTGATAAGACACCTTATGAATTATGGTTTGGCAATACACCTACAGTTAAGTATTTCAGAATCTTTGGTAGTAGATGTTATATCAGGAGAGATGATTTCATTGGCAAATTTGATCTTAGATGTGATGAAGGAATATTTCTTGGTTATTTTAATGAAAGCAAAGAACAAAGATGTTACAACAAGAGGTTGCAAAGAAACGTAGAGAGCGTTAATGTCAAGATGGATGAGCATAATAGAAGTCAAATAAGAATTTACGAGCAAGAACCGATAGTGGAAATGATCATAATTGAACTGGTAAAACCCTTGCCCTAATATAATGTTGAACCAGATACTCTGACAGTATTAGAAAATTCAGCAATAACTGAAGAACCGGGAAGAGGGATAGAGAGTTAGAAGACACCTAGGTGTGTAAGGTTGAATCATTCAGAAGATCAGATCATTGGGGATAAGAATAATGGAGTGATGATAAGAAGGAGACTGGCAACTAATGAGGTATGTTTAATTTCTCAAGTTGAACTGGTATAAGTAATTGAAGCATGTAAAGATGAATGTTGGATGAAAGCTATGGAAGAAGAATTAGATCAGATAGAGAAGAATAACACACAAATTTTAGTTCCTCGGCCTAAAAATAAGAATGTTATTGGAACTAAATGGGTTTTTAGGAATAAATTAAATGAAGATGGACAAGTTGTGAGGAATAAAGATAGGTTGGTTTGTAAAGGATATTCTCATAAAGAAGGAATTTATTATGGTAAAACTTTTGCACCTATAGCTAGCATTGAAGCTATAAGATTATTTCTTGCCTATGTTGCACATAAAAACTACAAGGTTTATTAGATGGATGTTAAGTGTGCCTTTCTAAATGGGGATATTGATGAGGAAGTTTATATTGAGAAACCTGATGGTTTTTCACTTTTAGATGATAAAAACATGGTTTGCAGCTTAAAGAAAGCCTTATTTGGATTGAAACAGGTAGGTAGAGCTTGGTATGCAAGGTTAGATAAATATCTTTTGAAGCTTGGTTTCACTAAAGGTAATTCTGACAGTAATTTATATTATAAAGTCACTGATGATGATATACTAATTATTGAGGTCTTTGTTGATGATGTCATTTTTGCAGGGGAAGATAAGTTGTGCATGAAATTTTATAAAAATATAGAGGATGAATTTGAAATGTTTATGATTAGGAAAATGAAATTTTTCTTAGGTTTGTATATTACTCAAACTAATAAAGGTATTTTCATCTGTCAAACTAAGTATGATAGGGAATTGTTGAAGAAATTTGGTATGGAAGACTCTAAACCGGTAAGTACTCCTATGGTTACAAGTAATAAGTTGACAAGGAAAGATGAATCTGCACTGGTAAATCCTACAAGATATAAGTCTATGATTGGAGGTCTAGCATATTTGACTCAGACTAGGCCTGATATAATGAATGTTGTTTTATTACATCAAGATATCAAAGTGATCCTAGAGAAAATCATGAGAGTGCGGTGAAAAGAAATTTTAGATACTTACAAGGTACATCTGAATATGGTTTGTGGTACCCTAAGGATGATGAATTTACTTTATGTGCATATAGTGATGCATATTGGGCAGGTGATGTTGATGACCAGAAAAGTACTTCCGGTGGAGCTTTCTTTCTTGGAAAGAAACTTATTTCATGGATCAGCAAGAAATAGTCATGTACATCTTTATCTACTGTTGAAGCTGAGTATGTTGCTGTTGCTACTAACTGTACACAAGCTCTATGGATGAAGAAAATGTTGAAAGACATAAAAGTACATTGCAATGGACTGGTAGTTATTCACTTTGATAACTCTCCTGTTATTGACATATCAAAGAATCTAGTATTTCACTCTAAGACAAAGCACATATCTATCAAGTATACCTTTTTGAAGGAGAAGGTGGAAGAAAATGAAGTTAGATTGGTTTATGTGAACACTAAAGAGAAGATTATAGATATTTTCACTAAATCTTTGCCTAAAGAATCATTTGAGTACCTCAGAGAGAGATTAGGGGTTTCTTCCCCTCCGGTAGAGAACTGATTGATGCTATTTGGCATCAATCTAGTATGCATTATCAAAGATATCATTCATTCCAGATTAATGTGGGGATGCCACTACTCAGGGGAAGCAGTTAGTTTTGCGATTCAATGGTTTTTATTTTTTCTTTGATATTTATGTCAGATTTCTAGCATTGATGTTAAAGGGGGAGAGATATCCATGTGAAAAACTTAGGGGATATATACATTAGGGGGACAAATTTTCCGAACTTAACTGAGATATCATTTACAAGGAGAGTATGGATCAAAACTTCATTGCTATATTCTTGTGTGGGAGATTTGTTTGGTATTTTTTAGCACTTGGATGTTTTTCACATCTAGTGTTGCCATCAATGCCAAAGGGGGAGATTGTTGCCCATTTAGAGGAATTGATTATGTGTTGCATTGACGTTTTGTCATTGATGTCAACACTAGTTGTTTTGGCTGCTTTACTGATATCCTTCTACTCCTAGTAGGTTATTTCATTTCTGGTTGGATTAGTTCATGATGATCCGATATGCTTCGGTATGTTTTGGCTTATGTAATTATCTTACATCTTCTATTCATGCTACTTAGATTCATGTTTAGTTAGTTGGTTTTGATTTGGTAATCGGATGCTATTTTATATGCTCGTAAGCTTGGTTTGTTGATCTAGTGAGGGTTTCACCGACAGATTTGTTGAAGATTTTTTATGTTATGCATAAGTGGTGTTGGTGCGGCTTCTAGTAGAGATTCAAGATGCTTATGGTGATCATGCTCAAGACTTGGCTGATTGGGATCATTGCTTTTGCATGTGTGGACCTAAATTGGGTCAAGTTTATCTAGGTTATGGACCGGCTTAATGTAACGTGTTGATTGGACTTCTCGATGTGTTTCTGGGATGTCTTATGGATTGGATATTATTTGTTTGGTCTCAAGATGACATGTTTTTTAATTATTTAATTTCTTTATTGTTTGGTGGCTGACCTTATTGTTTGTGGTCGAGGGTTTGTATATATATGATGTAAATTATCATTGTAGATCATATCGGAATGTGGTATAGGAGAAAATAATGTAATAATCATTCATGCAGAGTATTTGGTTGATCATTGGTGATCAAGTTGGGTTTATGTAAGAGGATTAAGGCCTTTGGTATTGAGCTTAACGGGAACTATACTCAAGAATAGGAGGTGTTGTCATTGCAGTTCATTCTCTCTTCCAGAATGTAGTCTGAATTTTTATTTATTTAGTGAGACTCCTTTTGTAATTAGTAGTGTGCTCTAGGTTATTGGCCTTCTTGCAAGCGCAGGCCCCTCAATTTGTAATCACATACTTACTGCCTTCCTACCATGGTTTTTCAAGTACAAATATTGGTGTCATTTGGATGGTATTTATTCTCTAATTGTTGCTTGTTCTTAATTGGTATATCTTTCTATTTCGGCAATTGGTTTATGCATTCCGGTATTGATCTTTTGGGTTTTGGTAATTTGTTGACAATTGATTCACCCCCGTCCCCCTTGTCTCAGTTGTCTTCTGGTTATTTGAACTGTCTAACATTAGGTATGTATCCTTGTGTCTTATTCACCCTATTATATTTTCTTAGTTATTTTTGTGTTGTTATTTTTTTTGTTTCTAGTTGAGTTGAACATGTTTTTTTCTTACCAAGGGTGTAGTTCTTCCCTTCATCTACATCACTTTGTTGAGGTGGGTATTTCATTTTGAGTTGTCTATTAATGTCATCACATAAACATAATTCATTAAAGCTATCAAAAAAGATTATCGTTAAGAACTTTATTTTGGTAACCACTTTCATTCTTCATAGGGGATTTAATATTCTTGAACGTATATAATTATTGGTAATTTTTATTATAAAAGAAACCTAATATTTTTGTGAATAATAATCGATAAAAAAAATGAAATATGATAAATAAACACTTGATGGCAAAAGATAGAGGTTATAGACAAATCATTATTGAAGTTGTTTCCAAAAATACCATTTTGATACTCAGAAAAGAAGCTAAAGTTGATTGGAAACATGGACACATCATTACTAAATATCTTGCTCTCCTACATAGGCTTGGCCACATAAGAACTATTCATACATGGAGGTAAGGTAATAAATCGATAGACAGGATAGCTAATCTTGACTTGTTTTCTAATCATATTAAAATATGGATGGATTTGCATGAAATTCTTACTTAGATTCATGGCACTATCCTTGTTGACATAAGGCCTAATGATGCTGAATAATCCTAAGATTGCATTTTTATTGCTTGTCATAACCACCTTATCTACCAATCATTTATTGTTTGCATGGTAGACCTTTAAGTCTAGCATTAGATGCACCTTCTCCAATTTTGACCTATGTTGTCCCTTTCATACTCCTAGGTTTTTAAAAAAATATTTACTTTTTGCCTCTAGTTTCACTATGTTAGCTATGGGTGTAGACCTTATTCAAACAAAGCTAGATAGCTATGATGATTTTAAGAAAAATGCAAATTTGTGGCTGGAAGTGGTAAACAACAAGCTTGACAAATATGTGGAAGGGATGCAAGGTTCTAACTTGAACCTCTTTGAACAATTTTCCCAATTACGGGAGAAAGGTGAAGTTTAAATTAGGGCAGTGGTTTTTATGGTTTTTGTGGATACTATCATTGTTGTTATTGGTTTATCTCTAGAAGGAGTGAATTTATCCAATTAGCCAAAGGGTACCTATAAAGATGATTTCAAGATGTTCTTTACATCAGACACAGATGTCTTGAGACTTCAGAGTGGTTAGAATAAGGAAGACTTACCTATGGTTTGGAAATATGCGGTGCTCAAGCTTATGAAGTATTTCATGCTAGACAAGAGATTCAAAAGCTTCCACACCCCTCTTTTTGAACCATCTCACGTATGACATTAAAATGAATTTATTGTTTTGGGTTTGTTCATATTTATCCTAGTCAGTTGTTTCAACTAAATCCAAGAGTACTTTCCCTCAACACCAAGGCTTAATCTTGAGTCTTTATAAACTTTACTTGACTTTGACCACATCTAGTGGGACCCCTTTAATTTAATTTGGCTCCATCCTAGACTCTAACCTATTTTTAGATCTTTTTGGAACCCCTATTATGAAATTTGAACCCAATATATCCTCCTTGTCCAAAACTAAACTTTTCCCACCAATCTCAACCCTATTCATGGTGTGAAATAGAAAAGCCACCTGCTCCCCCATCTAAGGAAGAGGATTTGGTGGATTTTGAGGAGAAAGAGGAATTCAATGATTCATATTATTCCTCATCCATAGGTTCAAATTGTTCTTTGACTAGTTCTAGGAAGAAATCCCCCTTCACCCCCTCATTAGGCTCCCCTTTGCCAATGTATGGTGTTTCTTCTCTCAAGCTTGATTCTCCTTCTTTGATCGATAAAGTTACTAGAATGGATGAAGTTATTGATAGAAAAGATATTATTGTTTGTTAGATCCTCTCCCAATTCAGGGTGGTCAAGAAGAAGATCAATAGGTTGCAAGTAGTGGTAGAGGACTCCAGAGGATCATGGTAATAGTTGGGCATTGGAAAAAAAATGTGAGAGGGTTTGGAAGGCTACTGATGATATGGCTAGAAAATTGGAAAGTTGGGAGACTATGGAGAATAATCTTAAGGAAATCAATGTAAATATTACTCAAAGAGATGAGAGGAAAGATAAAATTGAGTTGAAGGAAAATCATGAGGCTCCAAAAAGAAAAATTGAGGAGATGGTTACTTTGAGCCAAAAATTTGTGATGAACAATTTTGCCTCTCTACTTTCAATCTAGGAGGAGATAAAAAAAAGGAAGGTGAAGAGAAAGATCTCTATAGACTCCATCGGTGGCAACAAACCCTCTCACCTTTATTGTCGAGTGTACTCTCGAGTCGATAACATTGGCTTCTAGGAAAGATTTTAACAAAAAAATTATTTTTTCTAAGTTAAAGTTTTATGCCATGAATGGTAAGATGATAATGCTCCCACTTAGTAGACCATTCCTTTGTATCTTTTTTGGGTGGGTGGTTGTTTAGTTTGATTTTTGTCTCTTTGTGTAGTAGTTTTGTTTTGGTCATCTACTAATTTTTTTGTGTTTTGTGGTCTTGGTTGTCGTTTTTTGGCTAGGTGTTCACTCCTCATTAGGTAGTTGTTCTTAAGTGGTTATGTAAAATGTTCAAGCCTATCCCACTTGAATTAATTAGAACACTTCTTTTGTATGAAATAAAATAAAAAATCAAGATAAGCTAGAAAAAGTGTATAATATCCACCATGAATTGTCTTATGGCCTCTAGCCTTTAAAAACCATAAATAAATGTTTCTAAATGATCAATCATTATGCACTTAATTTTGTAGCCACTCACATTCTTTAAAAGGTATTTAAACTCTTTATAAGTATTGAATACCTCGGATTCTTACTCTTTGAACTATAAAACCAACACTTTAATCATTAATAAAAGTAATGAAATTATATAATAAATTAATAAAACTTCTTATTTTCATAATAGCAGAAATATTAGGATAGGCTAGCTGATTTGGATAATGGTCCTTGAAAGCATTATCTTTTATAACTTTTCTATTATGAATTTTTCTTTAGCAAATGCTTCACAAATTGAAGATATTAATTTTTTTATCATTGTTCTTAAAAAATGAACCAGACACTTTTTTTGAAAAAACATCAATAAAATACATGAGAAATGATAACTTACTCAAATCATTTGTTTTTATAGGAAAAAAATAATCTAGGATATATTAAGTTTGAAAAATTTCTCTTTTGCATTTTCCTCTAACACATCTTTCACGAACCTCCTTGTGTGCTTCAACCTTAAGTAAATCATAAAATAACTCAAGAAGTGTACCATTAGTAACTTGATACCATGGAAGTTTAAGTGTCCATACTAGAGATGTCATAAAAAAAATTCTATCTCTGTATTTGATAATGGAATAATAATACCCTGTACTCCAAAACTACATAAAAACATCTTTCTATTTATAATTGGAAAAAGAAGAACAATCGTAATTTATTAATTATGGTTAGGATTATATGTTTATTATTTTTAAACCCCCTTCATAATACTTTTGATATAATTTTCTAGCACTAAATATGATATCTTTTAGCATTGGATTGTAATAAGGATCAATAAGACATTTTTGTACCTTCCTACTATTGAATTTCACACCTTTTAATACAATCTTTAAGGACTGATCATCTCCAACCTTGTCCTTGCTTTTGAGTATTTCATCCATTATAGAAAATAGCTCATTGTTTTATGACATGTGCTAAGAACAACTTGAATACATTTAATAAAGTAATATTTTTTTTCTGGTGAAGCCTCCTAATGCTTCCAACCATAACTATCATTTTTTCTATCATTACCTTCTTTCAATTAGCATTACCTTTTGAAGATAACAAAACTATTGCAATCTATAAAATATAATATTTATCTTATCAAATGTACCTCTTCCTCTATTTCTTTGTAAATAATTTTGATTCATGTGCGTGACTTGTTTGTGATTGGTGGAACCTTCATTTGAAGATCTTTAATTTTAAAAATAAAAAATTATCATTAGTCTCTCCAAATTTGTTTTTCAATCCTTCTTCAAAAGACATAAGAGATCAAATTAAATGATCTAGCTTGAGTTGTCAAATATTTTCTTTGCTTAGTGATTATTGCAATATGATTCTACTTTATTTGTCGAATTTTTTTCTAAGAATAGGTATCATATTGAGCACATCATTTATCCTTATATAGTAATTAACCATTGACCTTATTGCATATTTGAATTCTAAAACTCTCTTCAAAGTTTGCAATTTTAAAACATATAACTATCTTGGTAATCTTCTTATGGAGACTTCTAAGAAACCATGATTTTATTTTCACCATCTATTTTCAAAAATATTCTCTTATAGAATAACTATTAGAATATGGATTAATGCTTAAGAGTTCTTCCTGTTAGCCTTATTTTTTTTGTTGTTGTATCATAAGGTGCATTCAAAATATTGGAAAACATGTATGTATATTATGTTGTATATTTGCAACAAGTGGTGAGATCACAATGCATGTCATGTGGACTACATTGTTTATCTTCTCATCTCATGGTGTAGTGACAATGATATGAGAATGCATGTCAAAGGACTAAATTGTTTATCTCCAAATCATAACATAGGATGTCATAATAATGAAAGGTTAAAAAGAAATTCCTCTAATCACAAACAGTAGCTCTGAAAGGAAATTTTAATGTCACTGTATATAAAATTGCATGCAGTGTTGCCCTGCGTTAATATGAATTCAATTTTGGAAACAAGTTTGACTTCACAAAGTTGATGTTTTTCCCAACAGAGTTTTTTCCTTCTTGTTTAACCTTGCATCAAGGGCACAAATAACAGCACCCAGTGCTTCATGAGGATCTTTTTCTTTATTAGCCATAAGTTGAATGATTTCCGCAGGAGTCATTTCAGCCCCAGATTCAATTCTCTCTTTCACAGAAGAAAACAACTCATGATTCTCAACCTTCAAATAATTTTTCGCAAGAGTTTTAAACGCAGGAAAAGTGCAGAACGATAAAAGTATGTGCAAATCCATCCTACCAGGTCTCAGAAGCGCAGAATCCAGCATATCCTTATTATTTGTAGTCAAGATAAAAATACGCTCCTCTGCGACACAAGACTGAAGTCCATCTAATGCATTGAGCAAACCAGAAAGCGAAACATTATTCTCACTGTACCTCTCCATTTTACCACCCCTCTGAGTTAAATTAGGACACCAATCGATATCCTCAATAACAATAACGGAGTGGTTCCACGTTTTCCCTAAAAGCTGACGGAGCTCACTATTGTCTTTCACCTTGGAGAGCTTAAGCTCGAAAATATCATATTTCATATACTTAGCAATTGCTGCAACAAGGCTCGTTTTTCCCGTTCCAGGAGGCCCATAAAGGACATACCCCCGTTTCCATGAACGCCCAATGCGTTGATAAAATTCTTTATTTGATTTAAAGCGGTTAAGATCTGAGAGAATGATTTGTTTAATTTTTGGGTCGAGGGCGAGGGTTTCAAATGTGGAAGGATGAGTGAAACGAATCGACGACCACCATTGCTTGTTATTCTGTGAGATTATAAGATCATTATCTGTTTTCTTATAGTTGGTTGAACTTCTTTCAATGTGTGAAAAATAAGCAT
The DNA here is from genome assembly GCF_030272615.1 of Cryptomeria japonica. Lineage (NCBI taxonomy): Eukaryota > Viridiplantae > Streptophyta > Pinopsida > Cupressales > Cupressaceae > Cryptomeria > Cryptomeria japonica. The sequence continues at coordinate 343,495,102 of NC_081409.1, forward strand.
GAAAAAAATCTCTGCTTGGATTCTTGGCTCTAACCGTGAGAATTTGAGACTCGACCGGATTGCGCTCCCTAAAAAAGGTTTTGGTCTTGGACATGGTCCACCATACAGTGACTCCCTGAAAGCAGTCCCAAATTACTTCACCATCCTCTGGGCTTATCCTCACACTATCTGAGTTGCTAAATGAAATGTCACTCAAGCATAATCTTCGAGCCCCGGTGATGCTGTCTAGGTTTCCCACATATTCTTCTGCCATCAAATACAAAGAGTTTAAACAATATTCATTTGATTTACTGAGTTCCTCAATCTTCATCTCACTGTAGAGATTGAAATATGATCCAACTCTGTATAAGAAGAATTTGGTCAAGATTGATGTAACCTCCTTGGGAAGAATACTCTGAAGTAGCGTGAAGGCTCCTGTTAATGACCATATTTTTTCTGTCAATTCGATTACAGTTCTTTGAATTCTTGAAAACAGGTGGGAAATAATTTCTCTTACTTTCATCGTTGATTCCACAGTCGTTTCAACAGATGCACATGTTATTGAGATTTTCTTTTTCTTCTTGTTTTTATAGGGCCAAGGCATCGCTTGAGTTTTTTGGGTTTACTTCTATCAACGTTACACATGACCAAAATTTTAAAGTTAACATTCTCATAATTAATGTGGTTTTGTGGGAAATATAATTTCTTTTCAATTTGTCAAAAAACAAGTGTCCGATTTTGGAGACGTCTCTAACTCTAACACTTAATGCTCATTTTTTATAGAAAATTGATAGGAAATAAAAGAACCTTTGGCATGGGTTTCTCCTTTTCAATACAATTTATATAGTTTTATATAATTAATAGAGTGGGATTCTTGTTATTGTATTTAATATATAAAATACATCAAGTAAAGGGTATTGAGGCATTAACATAATTAAAAAGTCTTAATTAAAAAGAAGGGATAGAAAAATGTTTTTTTTTAATGAAATTAAAAATTACAAAATGTATATACAATTTTTGTACATTGATCTTATTGTTGTGTTAAAGGAAATCAATGTGGATGTGATCTGGATCTTCTTTTCCATGATGCTGTCCTATTTCTATGATAATGTCTTGAACACCTAAAACGTACAAATTCTAGTTCATTCACACTAAATATTGTCTATCATGCTTAATAAGAAAATTCCATCATATGACAACGTATATTGTGTAGGATTGATAAATAATAGTAACTAAGTTGGCTCCATCAATGCATACAATTTATGTTAGATTTGGAAACTGATATTATTGTAAAACCTAAGAGAATCAATGACTAAAATCCTAGTCCTATAGTAGAATCCAATATAAAACCAATGAAGAACATAAGATAATACAAAAACATCAAATAAAGAGCTTATACCATTCACATGCTCCAAAGGCTTGTCGTCATTGTCTTCCTATCTCGATTGATCTTGCTTAATGTAGTTGCTCTCATATTTTTATGGTTGCACAAGAGCTCAATAAATAATGGATGGTGGTTGACTATGTAATTTGATAGAGTTTGGATACTTGATCACTTTATTCTTATAAAAAGAGAGGGGATGAGTTCTCTTTTATACAGAGCACCTTAGAAATGGAACAGTACGATTAAGAGATGGAGGGATAAATAGTCGACTCAAATTAGAGGGTAGGTATAGAAAATAGGAAAATATTATGGAGGTGGTCAAAAGTAAATGAAAAGATAAATGACACTTCTCATGGAGGGAAAAAGTTAATGAATAAGTTAAATAAATAAAAAATTATTTAATTGAAAGAGGAGGTGCAGCCAATTAAATAAATTAAATATTTATTTAATTCGGCTAGAATAATTTTAAGTGTACATTTTGCTCCTGTTTGAGTAATTGTAGCTTGTTGCATTGTTTCAAAGAAAACTAATAAACTGATACAACAAATTGCTCCCGGTAAAGAATATGACGTGCCCCCTTGACAAATTGGGTGAAAAATCGAGAAAAAATTCAGACGTTTTCTTGATAAGGAAAAGGGCTAAGATAGGCTAAGAAAGAGGATAGGTGGGTGAAAAAGGAGAAGGACCAGTGAAAAGGAAGGCTCGAGGGGTCACGACGACCACGAGAGCTCACCACATGCACTTAGGGTTACCACACCTATAAATAGGAGTTTTGGATAAGGAGCACCTTAATTGCATCCATTGCTTTCATTGATCAAGGCACAAAGTGAAGGCGAGTTAGCAAGCATAATAGCAGAGATATGGTAGAGAGATTCCATAGATTTAAGCGGGTTCGGAGGCATGAGGGGCTAGAGGACTACGGGGAGCCAATAAGTACATTCTCACTTTTATCATTTTGTGCATTTATGGCATCATTAATGGGTCTAAGAAATGTGGTAGTAGGGGAAATGTCAAAAAGGCATGTATCAATTCTTAGCACGTATAGGTTAGGTTTTAGTGCATTTATGTTTAAAACATGTTTTTGCTTCCTAGAAGTGTGTCTATGTCATGTATAAGTGTGTTTATGTAAAAAAAATGTATAGGGTCTTTAAAGGCACGTTTTTGTCAAACAGTGACGCGTATGTGTCACAAGTATGTGCAACATATAATTGTATACATGTTTTTTTTGCACATATGCATGAAGAAGTGATGCATATATGTGTTTTAATGTGTTTTGGCAATGTCAAAGTGTGCTTTTGTAATTCTAGCACATATGTTATAAACATTAGCACGTATATAGTCAAAGTAGGGGCAAAAAATGTTGTCAATGTGACAAATAGAAGTTGCTAGTAGGATAGATAGTTGGAATGATGAAATCAATTGATTACCCCAAAGAGACTATGCAGTGACTAATGAAGTTGATGAAGTCACAAGATAAAGCTAACAAAACTTGACACTGATGCGATTGCATTTTGTGATTATAGTATGATCTAGCACCTTTAGATTCTTGGGAGAGATTTACACAAACTTAGAGTTTGATCTATCAATAACAGGCTTATGGCATGTGACCTTTATGCTCAAGATTTGGGTGAACCTTAGTTTGTTATCTACTTTATCTGAGATACTGTACATTGAGCACTATACTTTCCACCTACCAAAGGGTGAGATGTTTTTCATACTTGAAGATGTCTACCAAATTTTGTAGATTTTTATTCATGGAGAGATGGTTGTATATGACAGTGAGGGTGGCAATGTGGATTCTTTGTGTTGTCTTTGATTATGAGGAACTAGAGATCCGTCGAAGCCATGTGAGCTGGGATGAGATGTAGGAGTGTGGTCTAGCAAGATCAATCTAAGTAGCTGTCGTTGGAGGGGTTATCAGTGGATATATCTATTTAGATAGGATGACCCATAGCATTTTGATAGGATGGGGTCAGGCCATGGAGATGATAATGATCGAGGGGAGACATTTTTCTTGGGGGCCCTATTTACTAGCAAATTTATATCATGACCTCCACTAATTTTTCTACCTAGGATGATGTGATATATTAGCTAGATTAACCTTTATGCAGATATGGGCTTATGAGATTATAGATGTCATGAGACATATTTGTTATAGGAGACATGGTGCAAGATAGCCCTATATTCACATGTACAATATGATTGTTTTCCAACCACATATTGAAAAGATGGATTATTGGCACCATTTTATTGATATCATTGACACCATCATCTAGAGACCATACTTAGATTGTGAGGTCTAGGAGGAGGATAATAGAGAGCTCCCATATTGTAATCAGACTACATGTCCAATTGGTTGCACATCATATATCATTAAGAGACACTTGCTAGATGGAGTACTATGATAGTTTGGTAGAATGGAGGGATAGACTATAGGGTCACTTGAGTTCACTAGGACACAACGAGTGATACCGCGGTGGATCTCGTGCCTATCATATGGGGTACTTGTATTAGATTTTTGAGCCTTGACACTGTTTCCATGGGATTTATGATTGGATGTCGTAGATACGGGCATTATGCCTGATTATGAGGCTTAATTTTGATCTAACCCATTTTAGATATTGATAGGTGTTGGAGAGATAATGCTGCAATTAGAGGATAACATTGATGGAGAGTGGTTGGCCAAGAGGAGGAGGAGAGGTGTACAAGGGAGAGGTAGTAGATCAAAGGGTGATGAGGAGGGGGATGATAGGAGAGGTAGGAAAACATCCAAGCCACTGAGGGGTAGAGGAGGATACTACAGATGTAGACCACAAAGACAAGTTCTAGTATAGGTATATGATGCTTCTTCTTTAGTAAAAAATGTATCTCCTCACGCTTAGGGAGAGGGAATACAGTAGGGAGTAGGACACTTTTAGGAGGGAGAAGGATAGGATCCCATAGGCCATAGATAGGGATGGGAGGGGTAGTGTTGGCGATGGGATGAGTCAGATGATTTAGTTGCCTTGAGAGCCTTAATATAGGTTCTAGAAGGATAATTAAAGATGCAAGCTACCTAGATTGTAGGGTGAACTCACAATAATGGTTCCCACTTTTGACACTGAGATGTACATTTTTAAAATAATCTTCAACTTCCGAGAACTATAACTTTTAAACTATTAAAAATTTGAAGATGATGTAAATTAGTGATTTCTAGCATTTTGTTTGTAGATTCTATATACATTTTTTTCAATTTTTTTTGAAAGATTTTTTAAAAAATTTTCCATCTCCCTCGAAAAGTAGTTTTTTACAACAAACTACATTTTTTAAGAGTGATGTGCCTTCCGTAACGCATAACTTTTTTTCTATAAATGATAAAAACTCAATTCTTTCGAATTTTGGTTTGTAACATCAATATCCAGGGCATGCATTTGGTTTTATAGTGATATGTTCAATATTTTTTATTTTATAAAGTTTTGAAGTCCGACTAGTCATAATTCAAACATAGGTTTACGTTTGAACACATAACTTGTTCTATATAAATCGAAATTCAATTTTTTTTTTTTTGTTAGAAAGAAGACATCAATACCAAGGGCATAGATATTTTTCAAAATTTTTTTGAATTAGTTTCTTATTTTTCCCAATGCGTTGAACAGAGAAGTTCATGTTCGTTTAAAAACCAACTTTTAATAAAATTAAAAAATCAAGAACATAATAAATTCAAAATATAACAAAATTATATCCGTTGGAAAGCTTGTTTCGAGTACTACCATCTAATATTTTTGGGTTATGAAGATTATTTCATTCGTGTACTGAACCAGAGCTCCGAAGTCATTAATTCTTCAGAACTCTGAAATTTTTTGGGAGAAACTTCCAATTTTGGGGTTTCGATCGAACACATGTTCGATCGGATTGGGTTCGCTCGAACCAAAGTGGGTTCGAGCGAACCCCCATTCGCTTGAACCCTCGAGCTAAATTTCGGCACGCATTTTTTGGTAACTGCCATGTTCGAGCGAACCCAACAATTTTTAACTGTCGGCTTTCGTTCGAACACGGGCCGATGCATTTTTTGTTTTTTTTTTCATTTGTGGAATCGTATAAATATCTATAATTTTTTTTCGCTTTTTATCACTCAAATGATTAAAATAATTCACACTTTTGGATGAGAGAAGATATTTGAAAATTATTTTGAAAGCGAATAATTTGAAGGTTTTTTGTAAAAGCATGGGGAACAAGAAGAGAAGGCAAAATAAAACTGCAAGGAATTATTCTCCCGAAACGGAAGAAAGATATCGAGAACAAAGAAGACAAAGATATCATGATGCAAGTATGTATTTTTAATTTTATTTCTATTTAATTTAATATGTATTACGTATCAATTAATTAGAATTCAATATTTTTTATCTAATATTTTTAATAGGATTAAAAATAATTTTGTTTTAATTGGAAAACATAATTAATTTGAGATAATACATGTGTATTTGCAAATTTCAATTTCCATCAACTTGCTTGTTGTGTAATTGCATTTTTCTCCTATATAATTAAGTTCATTTATAATAGATAAGACCTATTATGTCATAATTTTTAGGTTCTAAATTATATATATTGAATATTTAATCTACATGTACAAGTAATTTCATGTGATAGGTCCTTTAATATCACATAATATATTTGTCTTAAGGGTAGTTAAGCATATTAATTTTGTGAAATGTTTTTTCAAATGTGGTCATATTGATTTTAATAATAAGGCCTATTAGGACTATTACATTGATTATAGTTCTTAAATGTGACATAAATTTATAACAAAGAAGATATTTAATTTAATATGTATTACGTATCAATTAATTAGAATTCAATATTTTTTATCTAATATTTTTAATAGGATTAAAAATAATTTTGTTTTAATTGGAAAACATAATTAATTTGAGATAATACATGTGTATTTGCAAATTTCAATTTCCATCAACTTGCTTGTTGTGTAATTGCATTTTTCTCCTATTAAACATGTTGAATAATTTAGGTGAACTATTTATATTCAACTTCACGTACATGCAAAAACATTTCAGATTAGGAGGTCTATTATGCAATAATAGGTCTTAAATATACTCACATGTGACAAATTATAGTCCACTTACATTATGGTCCATAACAAATTAATATGAGGTCACCTAAGTTATCGTATGCATGCATCAAAATATTTGTACTTTTAATTTTCAAAATTGGAATTTCTAATTTATCAAAATTTTATTTTATGTGTTAAATTAGTGCTCAAAATTAGAGATTGAACTTTAATCCTAACCTGAGAACAAATTGAACTTTAAACCTAAACAAGTAATTTAATTAGAGTTATAACAATAAGGTCTTAAAAAAGTATTTAAATTTAATAAACCAAATTGAATGGGCTTTAATTTTAACATGTAAAGCTTTAAGCCAAATTCACCCCTATTCTTAATCCTAATTGAATAATCTCTGATTAATTCAAGAACCTTACACAAACTCTTAAATTATGTGCAGAACGGGCAAATGAACCTGTTGAAGAACACAATATAGTTGATGAACATAGGGAGGAGATTGTCCAAGTTGAACCAATGGAGACCTTTGAAGGAGAGGGGTCAGGCTCCTTACCTCCTACCACTGATATGGATGAGCATATTGTGGATCTAGCTAAACAGGTGAAGAGAAATATTTCTTATAAAAATTTAGATCATTTACTTGAAATGGATGTGGATGAGTTGAAATGTCTCAGTGAAGAACCTAGACATACTAAAAGGAGGTCAATGAATAAAAGTGCAAAAGAAATAATGTCGCATTTCAACAATCTTGATACTACACTAGAAAAAGCTCAATTGTTATCAATTGTACTTACTCATAAAGACTTAATAGATCCAATGAAATTGTTGGGTATAGATACAACAAATCAAAAGAGGAAATATTCTCAGCTACAAAAATCTATTGTTGATAATGTTAAGAAAGGTTTGGTGAACATTGGTAAAAACTCTCGAAAACTAGATAAGACCATTTCAAGAAGAGTGATGTTGACATCTTTAGTAAATGAAAGATTGCCTCAAAAAAGACAAATCTCTTCACTGTCATCGGAGTTTGGTTTTAGTAGAAGGACAATATCTAAATATGTTAAAAGGAGAAAGATTTTGGATGATACTACCTCAGAAGGGAATTGGGCAATTATGTGTAGAGCTCCTCGTTCTGATAGAATTGAAGATGTTGTTAGGAACTTTGTGACAAGTTTTTGGAATGATAATACTCACCCTTCATCAAATAGTAGAGATGTTATCAAGCAAAGGATTGGTCCTGATCGTTATGATCTCCATGTAAAACATTGGCTAGACACAACAAAACATGAATTGTATGTATTGTTTACTAAAACAAACCCTCATATAAAGATTGGACAAATCATGTTTGAACGGTTAAGGCCATATTATGTGAAGTTAAACAAAGTTTTCGAAACTTGTTGTTGTCGTTATCACATCGAATTTGACTTGTACTATCAGGTGTTTCGAAAGATTAGAGAAGATAATGATGGTTATGAAAATGCTCCTCCTAAATGAACAAGTCAATTTATAGCATCCATCTTATGTGATAAATCAGATGATAATGCAACCGGTCAAATAAATTGCATAAGAGGAATTTGTGGAACATGCGGGGACTTGGCTAAATTGCCTTTGAGAGATGAAGATACTGACATGAGGAAGATGGTAAATTGCAAGAGTTATAAGTACAAAAAAATTGAAACAAAATTTGGAAAGGAATCTACAAGACTAGATTATGTAGAAGAAGAAATACCTATTGGAACATTTATGGAAAATTTTCGTAAGTTGATAAAACCATACATATGCCATGGTTTTTTTGCCAAGTGGCAAGCAGAACAATTTAAAAGATTAAGAGACACTTTCCCACTTGGAACTATTTTATCTGTAGTTGACTTCGCAGAGAATTACTCTTTTGTGCATCAAAAAGAGATTCAATCAGAGTATTATTTTTCAAAGCAAATCACTATTTTCGTGCATGTGTGTTATCGACATGCACAGATGAATTTAGATGGTGTTGATAGTACATTTGAAAATCGTGTCATTAAGAAAGAGTACCACTTCTATATCAGTGATGATAAGGAGCATGACACACTTTTTGTACAACATTGCTTTAAGAAGTTTTTTGAATATTTGAAAGATAGAGGCATAACAATAGTTAAACATTTTGTTTGGTCTGATGGATGTGCGGCACAATTCAAATCTTTGAGGCCATTTTATGCACTATGTAGATATCATCGAAATGACAAAATACCACATGTTTGGAGTTTTTTTGAGAGTGGTCATGGAAAGGGTGAACATGATGGTGCAGGAGCTTGTATCAAACGTGCTATAAGAAAGCATCAAATAAAGTACACAGGAGAACGTATAGAAAATGCACATGATGTTGTTGAATGGTGTAAGAAACACTTTGAACAACCTAATTATCCTGGGGAATCATCATCAAGAACATATAAGCCCATTCCATATAGAGTGTTTTGGGAGATAACCGGTACGTGTTCTCTTTTAGTATTTTATTCTATTTTTTTTTAATTTAACAACTTGATCTACATGTATGTATTCTTGTACACATGTACATTTTACAGATGTGGATAGAAAATCAATGCATGGATGCAAGAGTGTGGAGAGGACAAGATCTTTGCATTGTGTCATGAGTACAGATAATCGCCCATGGACATTATACACTAGAGATTATTCATGTTTTTGTTCTGAATGCATTTTCGAAAACTATGTTGATTGCAAGAACCAAGAGCTTGGATATGTTAGTGAATGGAAAATGGTGCCACTAGATGTTTCTGACACATACGAGGATTCAAATGAGGATGAAAACTTTGAAGACATTCCTTTGATTTCTGGTGATTACGATCATATTTCAGGATTGATTAAAAAAGGTATGTATGTACATGACGTACACATGTAAACATTTCCTTACAAATGACATATAACTTAGAATTTATTTAAATTGTGTCAAATTGCAGGAGATATTTTTGCAGTCATAGCAGAAGATGGAAATATAGAAGGTGTTAGTTATTATTTATTGCATTGCACAGAAGAGAGAAAGAAGTTATCAAAATCTGAGATGAGTGATGGAATGTCATTTCCCACAGGTTTGAGTTCTGATTTGAATATGTACATACATACAAATCGCTTCTGTGAATTTTTTTAATTTCTCATGTTTCTTATATACATGTACATGCAGGATCAGTTGTAGTGCAAGGGACATATTTCAAACAAGTTAAAATTGTTCAACATGGGATTTATTTCACTGAATACCAAATTGATAACAAGGTATATCAGTATAGTCACTTGGTCATTGCTGTTGGCCTAATTCTTCAAACAGTTCCACGTCGAGGGCGGACTCAGAAGTGGAGACTAGATAGTGAAGATCATGACAAAATATTAAGTGTTATTGAAGAGCGTTGTGAACCACTTGATGTGGTATGAACTATATATACATAATTTAGTAATCCACTTGAATTGAATTTTAATGTAAAAGTTCAATCTATAAATTCTAGATCTCAAGTAACTTGTTTTGAAACTATTTAGGATAAATATTTTTTTAAGTTTATTTATACATTATATCAAATTAGGATGTATTTAAATGTGCACGTGTTTAATTGTATGTAATTGTATTTGTATTTAATTAAAAAATGCATATTTAAATTAGAATACATAATATGTACATTTGTAAAATTGATATATTTAATATGGAATTAGGACATGTACATGTTGTGAACTATTTAACTACAATATACATACCTAGAAGCTCACATACCTACAAATATACATACCTATGTAATATACATGTACTGGATGTGAACTATTCAATACATGACCTATCTTAGTTTAGTTTGTTCATTTCATACATACTCTTTTGTTTGAAAATCAAACATTTATAATTGAATACATTTAAATCAAGTTTGTTTGAAAATCAAACATGTATTTAAATCTAATCTAATCAAACATGTATAAATCTAATATAATCAAACATGTATAATAGATGATCAAACACAAACCAGGTATACAGAATAATCTAGAGTCTAAATAAGTCGTTGTACATGCATGAAATATACAATCTAATCAAACATGAATTTAAATCTAATCTTTAATCAAACATGTGTATAAATCTAATATAATCAAACATGTATAATAGATCAATCAAACACAAACCAGGTATAAAGTATAATCTAGAGTCTAAACAAGTCATTGTACATGCATGAAATATACAATCTAATCTTGAACATGAATTTAAATCTAATCTTTAATCAAACATGTGTACAAATCTAATATAATCAAACATGTATAATAGATCTTGATCAAACACAAACCAGGTATAAAGTATAATCTAGAGTCTAAACAAGTCGTTGTACACATGCATGAAATATACAATCTAATCAATCATGTATTTAAATCTAATTTAATCAAACATCATGTACATAAATCTAGAATATAATCAAACATGTGTATAAATATAATATAATCAAACATGTATAAAACTTATAACATGTATAATCTATAGTCTAAACTCCATGTATAAAGTATAATCTAGCTCTAGTCAAACACAAACCAGGTATAAAGTATAATCTAGAGTCTAAACTCCATGTATAAAGTATAAAGTATAATCCAGAGTCAAACATAAATTAGGTATAAAGTATAATCTAGAGTCTAAACTCCATGTACATGCATGAATATATATATAATATGAAAGTATATAAAAAGATAAATGTAAATGAGCTATAAAGTCTGGAGCAAATCAACACTGGGGATCATCATGTCGGCTACGAACTGAGCGACCATCTGAGGGGGAGTCCTGCAAAAGTAGAATTTATTTAAATATTAAATATAATATATATAGATCTCTCTAGACGTGCATGTACATCAAATATATATATACCAAAAACCATAACTAACCTGTACACTAATGTCAGCATCTAAAGAATCTCTCCTACGCACATGCTCAGAGCTCAAGGAAGGAGTGACATGAGCTAACTGTCAATTTAAGGATTAGTCCACAATCAATTTAAATGATCTACAAATTAAAACTTAGAAAGTTCTAGATTATTTAAATTAAACATGAGATCTATATATATATATATAGATTTATTAGGTACAAATTTGCAATGTAAGTATACATATCTTCTAAAATTTTAAAAGCACATGTACATGTACATACCTGTGTATCACCTGGAGTAGGCTATATAGTAGACTGATCCTGTCCCGTAATCATATCAACAACATCACTCGTGCCAGTATATCTCTCTCTAGCTGTACGTATCACTGAGGAGTGCAAGGGGCTAACTAGATGAGTGGGCATCGTGGATGAAGTGTCTGACTGTAGTAGCATGTCCATAAATCCAGTATGGCTCAAATCTCTCAGCTGATCCTCAAATGAGTCCAAACCCTCATCTGTGATATGTACCTGATCAGCTCGTATCTCCTCACATGAATCCAACCGGCCCTCATCTGTGATATGGAGCTCATCAGCTCGTAGCTCCTCCTCTGCAGCAACAGAGTGATCTGTAGGTGGGTCAGTGCCTGGAGCATGCGTAGAGTGATGAGAATGTTGTGACTGCCTCGGGGTATGCGTCGATGCTGCTGTAGCCTGAACATCTCTGAGAATCTCCTCTCTAACATCACCCAATGGTATCCCAAGTCGAGATGAAATAAAACTATAAGCATGTAGTAGGTCCTCGACTAAATACTGCGACATCTGTACATGTCTACTACCTCCGACTATAGCTGCTACCTCATCTGGGGAGGGGATGCCAACAGAAATATACCGATCATCTGAATCTGAAGCCCCCCCATGACTAGAAGATGCATGATCTATGGATGATCGCGAACGTGGTCGAGTCATCATATATCTGCCCACCCTGTCAGAAGATATGGTGGCTGCTACTGATGCAATATGTCCAATCCTATCAATTGCTTCTCTCTGAGAAGCAATCACAACGTGATCTGCTATGGGTGCCATGGCTGGGACTACTGCAGGAAATCTCTGGCCAACAAGGTCCCTGTGTCTAGGCGGAGCTCTATCACGCCTATGGTATGCATCTCTATCAGCAATCCTGCCCCTCCCCTGTCCATAATATCCCAGAATATCAAGGTAGTTTGGTTTCATCTGACAATGAACCTCAGCAAATACCTGTTGTGCAAAGTATAATGGAATCTGGTCGTTATTAGGATAACGACCATGGGCTGCTAAGAATCGTGGGTAAATCAGTGACGCAACCTGTGGGTCAATACATCTGGTAACCTGATATCCCCTCACCTTACTCTTCTCCTGATATTGTGGGAAGCATCTCTCCTTGATGGTCTCCTTCGAGACCACCCCCACCACATCAGCAAAAGAATGAGGACCCCTCACCTCACTCCTCAACTGTCTATATATATCCTCTATAACCTCAGGTGAGAATGAGGTATGAGATACTAAGCGATCCCTCAATGTTTGCAAACTGTCAAAAATGGACGTGCACGTACTCTTGTACACGCCATCAGTACGAGGGTCATCTAGTATGGCCCTCAACCTATGCAGCTCTCGATCACTATAATGAAAAATAGTGGCAATATCGGGCAAGGGGGGATCCTGCTGTGGAGGATCCTGCTGTGGTGGCTCCTGATGTGGAGCTTGCGCAGGTGGATCCTGATCAGGAGCCTGTGAAGGTGGATCCTGATCAGGAGCCTGCAAAGGTGGATCCTGATCAGGAGCCTGCGAAGGTATATCCTGGGATGCCATCTATCTAGGTACATGTCATAAAGTTAAAATAAATACGTAAGCAGAGAGAGAGAGATCATTTTCATGAGAGAGAGAGAGAGAGAGATCATTTTCATGAGAGAGAGAGAGAGAGAGAGATTATATACATATAAATCTTCATGACAGAGAGAGAGAGATCATTTTCATTTTCAAAAAATACATGTAAAAATTTCAAATATTTCAGTGAGAGAGAGAGAGAGTTCATATATTTCAGATCTAGAGATAACATATATTTCAAAGAGATAGAGAGATCTAATGTACATGTACATATTTAAATCTTTGACATACATAAAAAATTCAAGAATAGAGAGATCTAACACGTCATATGTATGTTAGGACACTATATGATCCTAAGGGGAATGTCATATGTATAGTAGGATGTTATAAGGGGTCATACGTGAGTCTAACCACATATGACCCCTTAGGACACTATATGATCCTAAGGGGAATGTCATATGTACAGTAGGATGTTATAAGGGGTCATATGTGGGTCTAACCACATATGACCCCTTAGGACACTATATGATCCTAAGGGGAATGTCATATGTACAGTAGGATGTTATAAGGGGTCACGCATGTGTTAATGCATGTTGACCCCTTAGGACCACATACGACCCCTTAAGATAGTATGTGATGGACTAAGGGGTATGTCGTTCACACTAGGATTCTATAAAGGGTCACGCATGTGTTAATGCATGCGTGAGCCCTTAGGACCACATATTCAACCCCTTAGGACACATAGGAAATTTCATATGTATAGTAGGATGTTATAAGGGGTCCTATGTGACCTACTAAGGTGTCACGCATGTGTCAATGCATGCGTGGCCCCTTAGGACCACATATGACCCCTTAAGACGCTATGTGATGGGCTAAGGGGTATGTCGTTCACACTAGGATTTTATAAGGGGTCATATGTGGTTATAGGATTTTATAAGGGGTCATATGTGGGTCAAACCACATATGACCCCTTAGGACACTATATGATCCTAAGGGGAATGTCATATGTACAGTAGGATGTTATAAGGGGGTCACACATGTGTTAATGCATGTTGACCCCTTAGGACCACATACGACCCCTTAAGATAGTATGTGATGGACTAAGGGGTATGTCGTTCACACTAGGATTCTATAAGGGGTCACGCATGTGTTAATGCATGCGTGAGCCCTTAGGACCACATATTCAACCCCTTAGGACACATAGGAAATGTCATATGTACAGTAGGATGTTATTAGGGGTCATACATGTGACCTACTAAGGGGTCAGGTATGTGTCAATGCATGCGTGGCCCCTAGGACCACATACGACCCTTAAGACGCTATGTGATGAACTAAAGGGTATGTCGTTCACACTAGGATTTTACAAGGGGTCATATGTGGTTATAGGATTTTATAAGGGGTCATATGTGGGTCTAACCACATATGACCCCTTAGGACACTATATGATCCTAAGGGGAATGTCATATGTACAGTAGGATGTTATAAGGGGTCATATGTGACCTACTAAGGGGTCAGACATGTGTTAATGCATGCGTGACCCCTTAGGACAACATAGGACCCCTTAAGACACTATGTGATGGACTAAGGGGTATGTCGTTCACACTAGGATTTTATAAGGGGTCATATGCAGTTCTAAGGGGTCATGCATATGTTATAACAAATGCATGACCCCTCAGAACCACATATGACCCCTTATGACACTATGTGATCCTAAGGGGAATGTCATATGTATAGTAGGATGTTATAAGGGGTCCTATGTGACCTACTAAGGTGTCACGCATGTGTCAATGCATGCGTGGCCCCTTAGGACCACATATGACCCCTTAAGACGCTATGTGATGGGCTAAGGGGTATGTCGTTCACACTAGGATTTTATAAGGGGTCATATGTGGTTATAGGATTTTATAAGGGGTCATATGTGGGTCTAACCACATATGACCCCTTAGGACACTATATGATCCTAAGGGGAATGTCATATGTACAGTAGGATGTTATAAGGGGGTCACGCATGTGTTAATGCATGTTGACCCCTTAGGACCACATACGACCCCTTAAGATAGTATGTGATGGCCTAAGGGGTATGTCGTTCACACTAGGATTCTATAAGGGGTCACGCATGTGTTAATGCATGCGTGAGCCCTTAGGACCACATATTCAACCCCTTAGGACACATAGGAAATGTCATATGTACAGTAGGATGTTATTAGGGGTCATACATGTGACCTACTAAGGGGTTAGGTATGTGTCAATGCATGCGTGGCCCCTAGGACCACATACGACCCTTAAGACGCTATGTGATGAACTAAAGGGTATGTCATTCACACTAGGATTTTACAAGGGGTCATATGTGGTTATAGGATTTTATAAGGGGTCATATGTGGGTCTAACCACATATGACCCCTTAGGACACTATATGATCCTAAGGGGAATGTCATATGTACAGTAGGATGTTATAAGGGGTCATATGTGACCTACTAAGGGGTCACACATGTGTTAATGCATGCGTGACCCCTTAGGACAACATAGGACCCCTTAAGACACTATGTGATGGACTAAGGGGTATGTCGTTCACACTAGGATTTTATAAGGGGTCATATGCAGTTCTAAGGGGTCATGCATATGTTATAACAAATGCATGACCCCTCAGAACCACATATGACCCCTTATGACACTATGTGATCCTAAGGGGAATGTCATATGTATAGTAGGATGTTATAAGGGGTCCTATGTGACCTACTAAGGTGTCACGCATGTGTTAAAGCATGCGTGACCCCTTAGGACCACATACGACCCCTTAAGACGCTATGTGATGGGTTTTGGGATATGTCGTTCACACTAAGATTGGTTTTATAAAGGGTCATATGCGATTTTAATGGGTCACGTATGTGTTAAGACACTATTTGATGGACTAAGGGGTATGTCATTCACCCTACAATTTTATAAGGGGTCATATGCGATTCTAAGGGGTCCCGCATGTGTTATAACACGTGTGACACCTTAGAACCACGTATGACCCCTTAGGACACTAGATGTGATCCTAAAGGGAATGTCATACATGTACACTATTATATTATATGTGATCCTCTATGACCTCCTAAGAGAACGTATAGTGTCATATGTGGTCTCAAGGGGTCATGTTGTGCGTGTAATAGGATGTGAAAATAGGTCACATTGTAGAGGAAATTTATTTTGTCTAATTTGTTTAAATTTGGTATCTAAATTTTCTAATGTTTATTTAAATTAATTTTTTTAACGTTTTTCTTTTTTTGCTAATGTTTTTCTAAGATCTGATTTACTACAGGGTAGTTTTCTATGTTTTTCATAACAATTTTTTAAAATGTTGAAAAAAATATACATCTAGATACAATTACGTAATTTTAAAAACAAATTTACACATTTCAATCAAAATATTAAATTATCAAACATTTTTCTAAAATAATGAAAAACAATAAATTATCAAACATTTTTCTAAAATGTTCAAAACCAATAACTATATATAATTATTTAATTAAAAAATTAAATTAACAAATAAATTATTTACAAATTTAATAAAAAAAGACATTATTAAACCAAACAAAGGGTTATTTTGTGCACCTGATATAACAAGGGTCGAAAACTGAAATAAGAAAGATGCTAACTGCTGCAGACAATGCTCGATGACGTGATGCTGACGACTGGTTCGATCTAACCCCCACCAGACAGAAAAAGTCAAATATAACAATGACCTTTTAACTGTCATTTTCGATATTTATAAAAATTTTTAAAAAACCCTAACTGCCAAGGGTTCGAGCGAACGGGGGGTTCGAGCGAACCCATTAAATATCGATATTTTAGTGGGTTCGCTCGAACCACCTTGTTCGCTCGAACCCTGCTGAACCGGTTGGTTCGCTCGGACTCCCAGGGGTAGTCCGAGCGAACATTTATGTTTCGCTCGAACATTGTCAAATCCGAAATTCCCACTTTCGCCAAATTCTTTCGTTGGCAAAAGTGGGAACCAGTTTTGTGAATTCACCCTGTAGCATTGAGAGAAAAAGTTTGGATAGTGACCTCAGAGCGAGATGCAACTATAAAGAGATATGGTAGGGATGAGGAGGCCATTGAACTGGCTAGAGGGACAAGTTAAGGTGATGTATCCTAGGACATGGATTATGTCTTTAGGGTAGCTCAACAGATCACCTATTGGAGATGCCTATATGAGGAGGCCATACCTACTAGCTACTGAGTAGGTAGTTTTACGATGATGTCTAAGGCCAGGATAAAGGATAGGAGGCAAAATTTTGAGAGCGAGGGTGTCATGGGACCTCCTAGGGTAAGGACAATGATAGACTCGAGAGGAGCTAGACCATCATCGAGAGCTCAAAGACCACATAGACCATCAAGGTTAGAAGATACGAGTTTAGCATAGCTCTCTCGAATCCATATTTTTGTATCAGTGCATATTTTATATAGATGTAGATATGTACGAGTGATTTTGTAGTCCTTATGATATATTGACATCATGTATCATGAAACATTATTATTTTGATGATATATGATATCACACCTATTCCTTACATTGGTTATATGCATGATTCTATGTGATGTTCTTATTATGATTTATGATACTTGTAGTGTCATAAAATTGCAACCCTAGCAATTTTTTACTGCATTATGGTGCTCACACACGCGAGATCAAGTCCTCTAGCCTGATCAGAGACCAGAGATTGCTCAACCCTCTGAATCAACTTCTTCCTTGGCCTCCGCACCACCCTGTCTACACTATGCCTTGGAGAAAGGGGTAGGATAGGGGCATGGCACACCTGTCCCTGCCCTATTTTGGGGGGGGACCCTTCCTACAATTGCATAGAAGGTTGTGCATTGAGCGGGAAAACTCCCCCAATGTCAGCTTGTGACGAAAATCAAATTCATTGACATGTATTTAAGGGGCATTCGTCTTCTCATTTACATAGGTTCAATAAGTTGGAAAAATTTGCATGAGTTGGTCAAGTGTTCAAGAGCATTCAAGCATTCAATCATTCATTTCAAGCATTGGGCATCTCAAGTCTCCCTTCAAGGCTAGGTGTTGCATTCAAGTCAAGGATTCAACCATTGAAGAGGAGGTTGATTTCAACATTCAATTCCACACAAGTATTTCTATAAACATTGCTACCACAAGATCCCTTGAGGTTGCAGGTGCACAGTTGTACTTTTGGATTTGGTATCCATTTGCAGAGGTAGAAAAACCCTTTTCATTTCGCAATTTTTTTGGAGGACCATGTACATACCCGCTATGGTTCGGGCACCTTTTTCTCAAATTCATAGGGTGACTTTGTCTCGACATATTACTACCAGATCCAGGTGCACATCTTCATCCCATATTCTGATCTTAAGATATAATCAATTCTTTGTCACTTTTGCACTACATAATTCAATCAATTCCTTTCCATTTCTAATAGGAAGAGGGGATTAACTAATCATTCCCACTTCACTCATAATTCTATCTTCATCTTTGGAGGTTGAATGTAGTGAATTCTCCTCTCATCTTCCAATGTAACTAGGTGAAAAGTGTTTGAAAAGAAATCTGTAGTGAAACTCTCATTTCTCCTTGGAGGGAAAGGGTAGTTTTCCTCTTGATCTCTCATTCACATTTCACCACATTACAATACTATGTTATGATATCATGATTTTTATGATGATAGTTTAGTTACTTTATGATGTTTATGTATATAATTCCTATATGTCTTATGATGAAATTGATGCAATGCACTTCTATTACAATGTAATGCAATATAATGAATTTATCTTATGACACCTTTTGCATGGTGGATTGTGACTTATTTGATGTAGTGATGCATGTGCTATTTTGTGTGTATGATGCATATCCTATGTTATGATTTAATGTGAAGGATGAATGCACCTATTATGATTATGTACTAACCTATCTAGATAGAGGATGTATTCCAATATGATATATTTATGAGGATTTATGATATGCATGACTAACCATGTGGTGATGCAGGATGATAATAAATATAATGCATGACTTTGTACTTTTTGGTGTGTCATTATACTCAGTTAGATGATATGTGACTACATAGGATTGGGGATATGAAAGTATCAAAGGATGGAATATAGAAGATATGAGAGTGAATGAGATTCTTGTGCATTATCATCGTTGAGCTTATTATGGAAAATGTTTGTTACCATTCATATATAGGCTAGACCTAGATAGTCATTGTATCATTTGCATGGATATCAGATAGTCACAAATAAGGAATGCCCATGTTCACACTAGACCCATAACATCCTCATGTACTTGGACAAGACATAGTGTTACTAAGGAATAATCAACAAGCAACAATAAGGTGACCATGCCCATCCCAACCACTCTGTTCCATAGACATCCTTGAGAAGCATAGGAAACATGACACCATAAATGATAAAATCAGAGAAAACCAAAGACATAAAACCAACAAATACTGAAATCCTTATGTCACAAATATTTCTTGGCACATGTGTTAAAGTGTTTGATATGGTCATAATGGTGTATCCTATAAAGGACATATAGCAAGAAGGTCTCACCATCTCATTAGAGCCATAGGATTTCAAAAAATAGATTTTTTGAAATCTCAGTACTGCTTGTGTCTCATCAAAACTAACTTACTCCATGAAATCAATACTTGTTGTAGAGAAGAACAAAACCTTTATCGTGGATTGGAGATACAAATGGTATTTTATTATGGATTCTATGAAAAAAGAAAGGAAGGTATGATAAAGAGATGATTATCACAATATTCAATGCTAAGGATCCACTTCCATAACTTGGTTAAGGATATGCCCTCAGTTAGAGGTAGGACTTGATTATTATGGGCAAAGGAAAAGGTGACAAAAGGGTTTATTATGTATAGTGGAATGACCCTAGTTAGATCAATAAAAAGCCATGATGAGGATGGGCAAATTTATTATAGAAAAATGAGATGTGAGAGTGTGCAAAGTGAAAAAGGGTGATACTAAGTCCTAAAGGAGGGAGGAGAAAAAGTCCCTATATATGGTGTGGGTAACCTAATTTTCACCATAGTACTTGTCCAAGGTGCCACCAAAGTAGTTTTCACCATTGGGTAAATTTATTTCTCTTTACTTTTTTTTTTTTTTTTTCTATCGCACAAGACACATGTTTGCTAGGTTTTAACCAAGGTGACATTTTTTTATTTTATGATTCTTTTGTATTTTTTAATTTCTGGTTTTTTGAGGGATTCTCTAAAAAGTTATTTGTAGAACCTATAAAGGTGTATGATGTTGATAGGATCATCTAATGATTCACCCTTAGGGGTAGATAGAGTTGATATGCACTTGAACCATAAACTAATGTAACAATGTAGGGGCCAAGCCAATTTGGTTCAAAGTTACCTCATTTCTCACGATCCTACTAATTCTTAGGGTTCTCTTGGAGGACCAAGTCACCAACCTCAAATGTGTGAGGCTTAACCTTATTATTGAAAATTTGGCTTATGTGTTGTTGATATGCTTTGAGGTGATTGAAGGAATTCTCTCTGGGCTCATCTAGTACTTCAAGATCTTTTAACTTGGAGACTCTATAGCCTTCATCAATAATAAGATCCTGCAGGGAGAATCATAAAGATGGTAACTTGATCTCAATGGGAAAGATGGATTTGGTTTCATAAACAAGCGAGTAGGGTGTAGCTCCAATAGGGGTACAAATACTTGTTCGATAAGACCACAAGGTAGGAATGAGTTAGATGTTCAAATTATGGCCAGTGTCACTAACTGTCTTCTTGAAGATTTTAATGATTTTATTAGACACATCATCTTGGCCATTTCCTTGGGGCTAGTAAGGAGTGGAAAAGCGATGTTGGATATGGAATTTTTCACAAAGTTCACAAACATCCTATGTTTTGAAATGATGTCCATTATCTATGAGGATATAATTGAGGATGAATGTTTCAATGCACTTGTTAGTAATTTAAGTGAGGAAAATGGCTTCAATCCACTTTGTGAAATACTCAGTGTTTTTGATGATGAACTTTTGACCATTGGATAATGGAGGGTGAATCTTGCCCATGATATTGTGTCCCCTTTGACAAAAGGACCATGGCATAACAATAGGTTGAATTTCCTATGTTGGTGCATGTATTAGGTCTCCATGAATCTGACATTGATTCCATTTCTTAATAAATTTATATGCGTCTTTTAACATTGCAAGCCAATATTAACTAGTCCTCATAAGTTTCTTTGCTAAGGTTGGAATACTAGAGTGATCTCCACACATACCTTCGTGAACCTCTTATAGCATGATCTAAACTTCCACATTTTTTAAACATCTAAATTGAGTACCTTTGAAACCATGGTGCTAAAGTGTGTCAAAAATAATAACATAGCAAGAGGTTTCTCTAATTAGGGTATGATGTTAGTTGTTAGAAAGGTTGGGTGGAAGGGTGTAATCATGAGGTAGGAGATTATGTCATCATACCATGGGTAATGAGGACCAATAATGCATAGACGTTAATATGGAGGGATCTCATATGCAGGGACCAAAATATTATCCATGAAGAACTCACAACAAGTTGTATTTTGCGGCATGTCAATCAAAGAAGCTATTGTAGCCATGACATCTACAACTATTATTTTCTCTAGAAATTTGTTCAAATATTATCTCCTCAAATTATTTCTTAACGTCATCCACTATTTTCTTGTAAGGCATCAATTTCTTATCTTTACTCTAATAATCATTATTTTTTGACATATTACAAATTGGGAGTCACCAAACACATGAAGCTCCTAGATTCTTCTACTGTATTGCAACCCTTATACTCATAGTGTGTGCCTCATATTCTGCTATGTTGTTCTAGTACATAGAAAAGATAATCGATATGACTTTAGAATGTAATTTCCTTGATGTGTGACAAAAAGTATGTCATTTCTTTCTCCTTGTTGTGTGAAGGATCCATCAAAATAGATTTGTCATTGTCCTGATTATGTTATTTCTAGGATGGATTCATCTAGAAACTATAATATGAGAGGAGAATCATCAATCAATCATGCATTTACAAGCTCATCTCCAACGACTTATCCCTTTATGGCTCTGATGTCAACATACTCAATATCTAATTTATTTGAGATCATTACCCATTTGCCATTTTACATGTGAGGGTTTCTTTGTTAAGTACTTGAGTGGATCAATTATTTCTATGATCTTCATCTTATGAGTTAGTGTATAATGTTGCAATTTTTGTGAAACAAAAACCATGACAAGACAGGCATGCTGAATAAGAGTGTAATTAAACTCTTACCCTATAAAAGTTAGATTGATGTACAAGATAGCTCACTCTTTTCCTTCTAGTTCTATCTAGAGTGGCTCCAATGCCATTATTGTTGCTAATATGTAAAGTAACAAAGGTTTTCCTAGGATTGGCCACGTGAGCACTAGTGGACTCATGAGATAGTCTTTGAGAAACTAAAATTCTTGTTTGCACTTGTCATCCCATTTATACTTGATATTCTTATGAAGCAGATGTTTGAATGGATGACATTTATTTATAAGTTAAGAAATTAAATGTAAAGATTCATTGGAGTTTTCCTTGTAATGACCTTAATTAATTAATGTTATTTGGAGGAGGCATTTATAAAATTTCTGACTTTAGTTGGATTCATTTCAATGCGTCATTGTGGTAGTATGTATCCTAGGAGATTCTTAGAGGTCACTTTGAAGACATATTTCTTGGGATTCGATTTAACATTGTATTTATTCAATCAATCAAATAATGTTATTAAGATATTCAAATGGCCTTCTCTTGTGATTAGCTTTCCTAAGAAGTCATCTACATAGTCTTTCATTGTAACATCCATGATATCATGAAAGATCATGGTCATAGCTCTTTGATATGCAGCACCTATATTTTTTAGTGTAAAGGGTATGACGTTCCAACAAAAGGTTTGAAAAGGACACATAAAAGCCATATTGTGTTTATCTTCAAGTGTGGTCTTAATCTTGTTGTATGTATAGAATCCATCCATTTATGATAGCATTGCATATCCAACTATGAGATTGACAATGAAATCAATGTTAGGTATAGAAAAATCATCCTTGGGACAAGCCTTGTTTATGTATCTAAAATATGTGCATAGTTTGATGCTACCATCTAGCTTGCCAATAGGTACAATATTAGAGATCCATTTGGGATAGTTAATAGGTCTTATGAAACCGACATGCAATAACTTCTCATGTTAAACTTTGACCAACAATGCCACTTTTTTCCTTTTTTTTCAACTTGAGTTTAATCAGTTTTGTGCCAGGTGTCACTATCAAATGATGCATAACAAGACTAGGATCTAATGCAGGCATATTTGCATAAGATCATGCTAAATTAGTTTGGTGTTCCTTGAAGAATTTCATAAAATTAGGTTTCTCTTGTTTTGTCAACGATTTGGCAAGAAAGATGTAATGGTTTTTTTATTTTGTCCTAAAATTTGTCTTGATGGTTTCTTTAATCAACATGATTGATTTCTCCTGATATGATGTTATGGGTAGAGTGCCAAACCTTCCATCCTCTGACACCTCATGGAGGTTTTAACCATCAGATGCATCCTTTCCTTTATGCTTTTGTGGTCTAAAAGTGCCACAAATGTTTTTCACTAGAAGACCCTTCATTTGTTTTTATTTTTTTATTTTTGTGACTAGAAGGTTTTCCACCCTCTCCAAAATGTTCCACGATGTTGATTTCAATGGTGAATCCTTCTTTATGGTCCCAAAGAGGAAGATCATTTCTTATGCCAAAATAGTTTATGACTACGTAGAGGCCGTTGTTGTTCCCAATCTATGAGTTGTGGGTGAATTAGGGAAAGGCCATCAAAATGATGAAAAATAGAAGGTGTAAGGGTAAAGACACAATAGTATTTGTTTATGTCAATGAAGTAATTGGGATCATCATTGGTACTCTTCTCATCAGTTCCAATTATAAGGTTATCTAAAACAACATCACTAGAAGGAAACTCAGCAATGGGGGATTTCACTTTTTCTGGTTTTTACCTAGAGCTTCAAGATATAAAGGGTTTAGGATCCTAAAATATTTTTATCCATGCTTCACCATTTTCTTTCTTATCTTGGGGTGTCAGGCTTGGTGATGTTTGACCAACTTTGAATATTTCTCTAAATTTTTCCTCTATTGAGGGTTCACTTGACTCTCTAAAAGTCTATTTGAGATCATAATCACTAGATAATTTATTGGAACCCCATTCTCATTCACTGAAATCTATAGATTAGCAACATTCTTTAGGTTTATCAATAGTGAAAGTGGTAGGACCAATTTGTAACACTGGTTGAGATATAGGATTGCGCAATTGCAAAGGTGCATAGCCAAGTACTTTGGTTCTTTGTTTCTTTGGTATTAATTCAGGTTCTTGTGGTTCCACATTTCTTTGTTCTTGTAATACAAGGGGAAATTTACCATTATAGCCCATATGTTGTAATAATTTGATGCCTTTTCCATATTTCTTGACTAGTATTTTGATGTGGTGTTGTTTGGGTAATTCTTCTAGATCTTTGTATGTCATCTTGTAAAAGTATTCTTCTTCTATTTATCCCCATTTAGAAAAAGTTATGGGATCCCATTTAAGTCTTCTTACAAATCTTTGATTATTGTTGATATATATCAAAGTGGTTGTGGTCTACCATAAGATTTAGGAGGGTCCATTAAATGTCAAAGATACGTGGTTTGATTTAAGCTATACTCTCCCATTCTTTTTTCTTTGAACTTATCCTTGATCTCAACTTGCTTTGAAGTGGAAGCCTTTCATGATTCAAGATCAACATATGTTGAAGATGGAATGGCTTCTGGATTAATAGATATTGTTGCTTCAAGTCTAGGCTGAATATTGTTATAGTTAAGTAAGGATTTGAATCACATTGAACTATGAATTATGTTCGATTGTGTGGGAATTTAATGCATTGGTGATAAGTAGAAGGAACTAGTTTAGCTAAATGCATCCATGGTCATCCCAAAAGTATTTTATATGTGAGATCAAGGTCAATAACTGGGTAAACCACATCCCTTGCTACTAGCCTCACTTTTAGCGGGGTGAGCCCACAATAGTTGGTTACACTTTTTTGGACTAAAAAAATAACTCTTTTGTCCAAAACTCAATTTTAGCCATGTTCTATCGAAACCCCCTTTTGATCAAATGTAAAATACACATTCGATCGAAACCCACTTTCGATCAAACCCAAAAAATCATAAATTACAAAATTTGCATTAGGGGGTTTGATATAAGCAAGGTTTGATTGAACCCTAAGGGGTTCAATTGAACCCCCTTTGATAGAACATATGTTCTATAGAAAGTTCTTGGTTTTGGACTCCCCCCAAACCTCTCATGGTTTCTGGAGATTTTTTGGCCGTCAAAGCTCAAATTGGGGGCTCAAATTGATGAACTTTGAGAAACCCAAATGCATGGTAGTAGAACTCAAAGCAAGCTTTCTAATGACTATTATTTTAATATTTAAAGAGTTTATTATGATTTTTTTTTTTTAGATTAACTTAACATAGGTTTCATACTGAACATCAACTTTCGAGTTCAATGGTTATGGAAAAATATTAAAAAAGTGAAACAAACTTCTGAAAAAAATCTGTATAGTAGGTATTGAAGTTCTCTTTCCAACAAAAAAAAAATTGAATTTGGATACATACACAAAAAAGTTATGATCAACCAAATGAACATATGTCAAAATTATAGTTAACTCGACTTCAAAACTTAATAAAATATGAAATATTCAAGATAATGTTATGAAACCAATTGGAAACATTAGATATGGATGTCACAAAACTAAATTCGAAAGAATCACATTCATATCTCTTTTAGAAAAAAGTTTTGCCATACCAAATGAGTGTCACTCTTTAAAAATGTTGTTTTTGGTAAAAAACTAGTTTTCGAGGGAGATAGAAAAATGAAAGTAAATTGAATCAAAAAAATTCCAAAAAAATATATTTAGATTCTACACACAAAATCTCACAAATCACTAGTTCACATCATCTACAAATTCCTTATAGTATAATAGTAATAAGTGTCCAAATGTGAGGTTTTTTATTAAAATGAAAATTGAAGTGTCAAAGTTGGCAAAAAAGTGTAACCCACTATTGTGGGTTAACCCGACGGCAAGATGAATTTTCCTTTTGACAAGCACTCTTCATCATTATATGATTTTATTGTGATCTTCTTTCTAGAACCCACAACCATTTTAGAGAACCCCAATGCTAAGACTACTTTTAAGGTATAAATGTTGAGACCTATTCCTCCATCTATCAAGACTTGTTTTATTCAGTATTGATGGATGAAATCCTTAATAAGGAGTGGTGCATTGTGTGGTTATTGTGGGGATGAATCATCTCCTTTAATGAATGTAATACTATGAGGAGTGAAAATGTGTCATACCATAGATTGAAACTGGTCTACATTTAGATCGGTAGGCATGGAGGTCTATTGCAAAGTCTTTTCTAGAATTGATTTATGCTTAGGTGAAATGTGTAAGAGCTCAAGGATGGATATGAGAGATGGCGTCATTGAAACCTCATATTCAATGTTGTATCAAAAGTGTTTGATGATTGCTTTTGCTAATTCACCCCATGAATTAATCCCAAGTGTTAATGATAAAAACCATTCCATGGCTTGTCTGCCTAAACTTTGTGTAAATAAGAATATTAACTAAGAGTCCTCTTGAGCCAATTCTATGCAAGCAGTGAAAATTTCTATAATGTGTGTCTTAGGATCTCTTTTTCCTTTATTTTAGTCAAATATAGGTACCACAAAGTATGGATAAAAAGGTGGAATATATATGCTCCTATCAAAATGATAAGGACAAATGTACTAAATCATTTAATTCTTCACGAGAGTTTGCATACTAGCCATTTGTTGTTGCGTATCACCACTAGGTGTTACTCTATTAGTTTTCTTTATCCCTATGCCTAAGCCACTAGGAGGAAGAGGAGCATAATGCATGTAAGGGTGATATTGATCATATGTATCTTTAGGTGGTGGGGAGGGGCTCTGTAGTTGTTATATGAACCAACTAGCATGCAATTTTGATGTGGTGTACTAGACCTTGGATGAGTGTAAGTATCATGACCATGAGTATAATTAGTATTATAGGTGTGTTGTTGAGTATGGTCATCAAATTTAACATGAGTTCATCTAGCATATGTATTATCATGATTATGACCTTGAGTAGCATCTTGTTGTTGGGTATATTCATCGATGTTCCTTCAGCCATGAAGAGTGTTATCAAGTGGTTGTTCATGATTCTATCAAGTATAGGTAGAATGATAATTTATATTAGGCACATAAGGTTTTTGCAATAGGGACGAAGGTTACTCAGGCATGGGATACTCTCATGTCTATGTCCATCATAGATGCCATTAAGGTGGTTTGTACCCTCTTCCAAGATTTGTGAATCATCAAAAATCATGAGGTAGTACCTAAGGAAACATGTATAAATATCATTGGGGATCCCTTTTCAAAACCGCATCAAGAAATCTATTGAATCTATCATCAGACATGTGATCTTGAATTTTTATAGTTGTGAAGGACTCATTATCAAATTCTTGTGTATTATTGTGATTCTTAAAATATCATGGGTTGTAAAAATTTTCATCATCATACTAATATGTGTCCATGTTTTGAGATGTTTTAGCTTCTTTAGCTTGTTTTCTAGATCTTTGGGATCAGGTTTCAACCATGAAAATGAAACATTTTGACTATGATGGATGAAAAGAAATCATTGTTTCATAATGGAAGATAAGATAATGATGGTAATGGAGAATAATCTTAGGTTATCTTACAATATCCAAAGATGTTGTTCGAAGTGCATATGATAGCTATAGCGTCATAAAATTGTGACCTTACAATTTTCAATCACATTTGGGTCTTCACATTGGCTAATCGAATCCCTAAGCCTAACTGGAGACCCGAGACATGCTCACACTGCCTAAAGCTTGCATCTCCACTCACCCCACACTCTTGTATGCTTCTTCCTATCTTGGATAAGGGCAGGATAGGGGCGTGGCGCCCCTATCCTTTCCCTATTTTGGGGCCCCATCTGCATTTATCCTTCATTGGGCTTTGCATTTGGAATGTGGGAAAAGTTTCCCTATGTCAACCTATGACTAAAAATCAGTCAATTAACCCTAACTAACAAATATATAAGACGCATTTGCATAAGTCAATAAAAATATATGAGTTCACTAAGTGAAACCGAACATCCAAGCATTTAAGCATCCAATCATTCAAGGATTCCTTTCAGGCATTGAGCATTCTCAAGTCTCCTTTCAAGGCTAGGTGTTGCATTCAAGACAAGGATTCAACCATTGAAGAGGAGATCTCTCTTGACATTTAATTATTCATATATTTCAATTGCATTCTCCTGTGAGGTGAATTCTATTTTAGTCTTTCATTTACATTTACTTGCAAGTACTTTTTCATGATTTGGTTAATTCCAAAAATGGGGTTTGACCTGAAAGAAAACCCCCAATATCAACCCCTTTTCCTCTCTTTTCTTTGTGTAGGTTACAAGTGCATAGCTATATTTGCAGATTTGGACTCCATTTTTAGAGGCAGAAAAACTATTTTTGACACTCGTATTTTTTGGAGGACTGTGTGCACTTTCAACATGGTCCTGACAATTTTCACCCAAATTTGTAGGGGAGCTTTATTTTGACATTTTATTGCCAATTCCAAGTGCATAGCTTCATCCCGCATTTCTATCTCAAGTTCTAGTCATTTCTTTGTCTCTTTTACACTTGGTCTTAAATTGCATAATTCAACCTATTGCATTCTTAAGGAGGTTTACTTTTACTTTCCAAATTTATTATCAATTCATGTAGCATTCAATATCTTCCTATTGATATTGGATCTAGTGAATTCTGCCTCCTTCTTTAAATGTAATGTGCATGAAAAAGTTAAAGAGGATCTTTTGTGAAACTTTCACTCATTTGCTTGAGGAGAGAAAGGATTTCCTCTTGATTTCTTCATCACCCTTTTTCACAACCATTACATTTTTGTGAACCCGACATCTTACATGCTTTACATTTCAAATCATCGTATATTTTTCATTTACAAGTTTGATTTTATTGCAAAATTACAAAACTTAGTGGTTCATTCAATCAAAACCCTAGTTTTCAAAAATTGAAATTGATTTTGTGTCTTGTAAAAAATTGTTGTCTATTATTTTAAATCTGACAATTTCTTTTCTTGTCAAATTCAATTTCATCATTGTCTTGTTCAATTTGCAAATTAAAATTCACAAAATTAAGTGGTTAGTTGTCAAAACCCTAATTTTCAAAAATCAACTTGAACTTGTGCAAAAATTCAATTCACATTTAATTTTCAGATTTAGAACTATTTTCAGATTTGTCTTCTTGTTTAAAATTCAAATTTTCAATTTCCCTCCCTTTTCCAAAATTCAAAATTTTAAAATTCAGTGGTTAGGTCGTAAAACCCTAATTTTAAAAATTAATTGGATTTTGTGCAAATTTAAATCAATTTCAATCGATTTTAGTTTTATAAACATTATTTAAGCTGGCCTTATCCATTAGGTTTGATCTTTTTAAAATTTGCAATTCAATTTCTTGTCTTTTTTAAAAACCTAATAGGGTCCTATTTTCACATTCAAGCCTCAATTTAGCCTATCTAAACTTCATAAAATCAATCAATTTTTAGGAGTTACCATTAAAATCATCGTAACTTTCATCCTTGAAAATTTTGGGGAGTTAGCCTATCCCAAGAGAGTTTCTTCCTTCTTGTTTAACGTTGCATAAGGGCACAAATGACAGCACTCAGTGCTTCATGAGGATCTTTTTCTTTATTAGCCATAAGTTGAATGATTTCCGCTGGAGTCATTTCAGCCCCACATTCAATTCTCTCTTTCACAGAAGAAAACAACTCATGATTAATTTTTCGCAAGAGTTTTAAACGCAGGAAACGAGCAGAACGATAAAAGTATGTGCAAATCCAGCATGTCCTTATTATTTGTAGTCAAGATAAAAATGCGCTCTTCTGCAACACAAGACTGAAGTCCATCTAATGCATTGAGCAAACCAGAAAGCGAAACATTATTCTCACTCAACCTCTCCATTTTACCACCCCTCTGAGTTAAATTAGGTGACCAATCAATATCCTCAATAATAATAACGGATTTGTTCCACGTTTCCCGTAAAAGCTGACGGAGCTCACTATTGTCTTTCACCTTGGAGAGCTTAAGTTCGAAAAGATCGTATTTCATATACTTAGCAATTACTGCAACGAGGCTTGTTTTTCCCGTTCCAGGAGGCCCATAAAGGAAATACCCCCGTTTCCAAGAACGCCCAATGCGTTCATAAAATTCTTTACTTTATTTAAACCGTTTAAGATCTGAGAGAATGATTTGTTTAATGTTTGTGTCGAGAGCGAGGGTTTCAAATGCGGAGGGATGAGAGAAACAAATCGACAACCACCTTTGTTTGTTATTCAGTGAGATTACGAGATTATTATCTGTTTTAATATAGTTGGTTGAACTTCTTTCAATGTGTGAAAAATAAGCATGAAAAAAATCTTTGTTTGGATTCTTGGCTCTGACCGTGAGAATGTGAGACTCGACCGAACTGTGCTTGTTAATGAAGGTTTTGATCTTGGACATGGTCCACCATACAGTGACTCCCTGAAAGCAGTCCCAAATTACTTCACCATTGTCTGGGCTTATCCTCACACCATCTTATGTCACTCAAGAATAATCTTCGAGCCTCGGTGATGCTCTCTAGGTTTCCCACATATTCTTCTGCCATGAAATACAGAGAATTTAAACCATAATTAGTTGATTTATTGAGCTCCTCAATCTTTATCTCACTGTAGAGATTGAAAAATGATCCAACTCGGTATAAGAAGAACTTGCTCAAGATTGCTGCAACCTCCTTGGGAAGAATACTCTGAAGTAGCGTTAAGGAGCCTATTAATGACCATATTTTTTCTGTCAATTCGATTACAGTATTTTGAGTTCTTGAAAACAGGTGAAAAATGTTTTCTCTTACGCTCATCGTTGATACCACAGTCGTTTCAACAGACCCGCATGTTATGGAGATTTTCTTTTCCTTTTTGTTTTTATAGGGCCAAGGCATCGCTTGAGTTTTTTGGGTTTACTTCTATCAACGTTACACATGACCAAAATTTTAAAGTTAACATTCTCATAATTAATGTGGTTTTGTGGGAAATACAAGTTGTTTTTATAGGGCCAAGGCATCGACGTTACACATGAGCAAAATGTTATAGTTAACATTCTCATAATTAATGTGGATTGTGTTATTAACAGGTTTACGGAAATATAATTTCTTTTCAATTAGTCAAAAACATAGTGTCCAATTTTGGAGACGTCTCTAACTTGTTAAACCTAATGTTCAATTTATACAGAAAATTGATAGGAAATAAATATCGTGGGATTCTTGTTATGTTATTTAATATAGCACAAACATTAAGTGGAAGGGTATTGAGTCATTAAAATAATTAAAATATTTTAATTAAAGAGAAGATATGGAGAAATGTATATTTATTTTTTTGTTTGAATCAATTTGATAATTACAAAAATGTGCATTCAATTATGATACATTCATCTTATTGTTATGTGTTGAAGGAAATCAATGTGATTGTGATCTTGATTTCCTTTTCGATGATCTTGTCCTATTTCTATGATGATGTCTTGAACACCCAAAACCTACAAATTCTAGTTCATTTACATTAAATATTGTATATCATGTGTAATAAGAAAATTCCATCATATGGCTATGTATATTGATGATAACAGTGAACATATTCACTCCCTCAAGATATTAAAAACATGAGCTAAATATGCTATTATTGTGTAGGCTTGATAAATAATAGTAACGGAGATGGCTTCGTGAATGCATACAACATGAGATCATAAAGTGAAGAAGTCAGAAATGCATAGCATTATTAAGGAGTCATGGTAGAGTTGAACCCTTCAATTAATGCATGGAAAGGCCTATTAACTAGCATACCAATATTTTAAATAATTTATGTAAAATATGCTAAGGGATATCCATTTTCAAAGAGTGGTGGATCTTTTGGGCATACCATGCATGCAAAAATAATCTCATGTAGTAAAAAAGATAGAAAAACAAACTCCTGAATCATGGACGTCTCTCAACATCAAGATCATAGGTGAGAAGGGGGAACTAAAATTATACGACTATTCCATAATTTAATTGTTGTACTAACCCTAATCCTAAGTGACCACTAGCCCTAACCCCCACATTAAATCTAACTAAACCTCAATTGTCATCACAAGCATTATCCTAGACTAATAACCCTAATTGTAGCCCAACGTTAACCCTAAACCTAATCTTACAATAATTGAAACCTAACCATAACCTTTCAACCTAAAGTTAACTCTAACCTTACAATTAACCCCTACCTCCAACTTGAACCCTAATCTAGCCATAATTAAGCCCTAACCATAAAAGAAACTCCAGTTATACTTAAACCTAGTCATAATCAAACCCTAACCCCAACCATAATCAAACCCTGATCTAACCATAATTAAAACCTTCCTCCAACTTGAACCCTGATCTAGCCATAGTAAAACCATAACCATGCTTGAACCCTCTAATTGAACCTTATTAAACCCCAACCCTAACCTAGTGTTAACCCTAACCCTAATTGTGCTTCAACCATAATGTTAATTCAACTATATAATGAATCCTATTTGAACACTAATTATAATTTAGCCTTATTCATAAATTAAACAATTATGTTTGAAATAAAATTAGGGTTATATTGGTATTATTTTTTATTTTTTTTAACCAAGTTCTGCCTAGGGGGCAGTTGCCATTGTATTTCCAAGTGAAAAACTTACACAGGGTGATGAAGATGCCACTCCTTCTACAATGTCCAAAAGGGAGCACTTATACAAATACTTGATCCCATGTCCTATGACCACTAGCCTATCCCCTACTCCTTCTAGAAAGAGATCACCATTTTCCTGAAGGAAGGCTTCAAACCTTTCCATACTGTTTTCCTTCACAATGCCTCCTTTGAAGATGAACCGAGCCTTCTGCATCTTTGTCTTGAACCCTGATTCCTGCAGATAGAAATAACCCAGCATGCACCTATCTTCAGGATTGGAGACAATCCCATCCAAAGCTCACATAACCTCTAAGTAAGTCCCCTCCACCGTCCTCCGTAGGATGCCATTTGTCGATAATGGATGGCCCAAGACTTGAATGATTGGCTTGAACAAATCTTCCACCAATCTACCGTTGTGCACATGTCCCGTAGACCAATAGTTAGGACCCAAAATATCTACCATGGTTTCTTTTTCCTGATCATTCGCCTTTTTGGAGAGGCCCTCAATCTGTTCCTCTGGCTTTTCCTCCAGAGTAGACACCATGCTGCACTTGTAGACGATTCCTAAATGCTCTATCATAATCCCTTATACTGCGAATGAAGCCAACAATGGGTTTATAAATGGTATACCCTTTAGTTCTATCAACAACGACACCCAAAACTAGAAAGCTTGGGACAATCTCGTTGTCAGACAACATGTGCCCAAGCAACATTCCTTGGTACAGAAGCAAAACCACATAGACCTCATGTCCTCCTCGCAGTCGATTAGTCTCTAATCTGGGATCCCATCACCCTCTGCCTACATTGTCAAAATATACTAAACTATCCAATACCAGTCTCTGGGATTGAAACCTTATCAAGAGATACAATTTCCTTAAGTCCAATCGGCATCATGTCTTCCCTACCAAATTCTCTAATAGAATTTATCTCAATCCCCATATTCGCCAAACAGTGTGATGCTTTGTTGCCTTCTTGGTATGTGTGCTTAATGTGATAGTCACCTAGACTGTTAAAAACCTTATTAATCCTCAGAATCCAGCACTCCAACTGCCAGTTCTGGAATATGGATTTGGTTACACAGTTGACGATGACCTGAGAATCTCCTTCAATAATAAGATTGACCACCTCATTGTTGAAACACCATTGAAGCCCTGCCTCTAACTTGGAAATTTCTACCACATTGTTGGTTACTACTCCAACCAGACCCGATAAGGCTCGCACCACCTCACCAGCATCGTTTCTGATGATAGTTCCCAGACCGCTCCGACCCAGATTTCCTCTAGTTGCACTGTCAAAATTTAATTTCATCCACCCTGACAGCATGGCCTGCCATGTAAAGTTCATTCTTGTTGCTTTCTTATCATTTAATTTGTGACCGCACTTCTGCTTTAAGTCCCATTAATTTTCCATATCGAAGCCCCACTTTGATAGGTATTTGTAATTCACCCCTTGCGTTCTGCTATTAACAACTTCCTCAATCGCACATTTTATCTTGGCCTTAAGGAAACGAGCCTCCATAGCTTCTTCCTTCAAAATCCTTTTGTTGTGTTCCTTCCAAACATGCCAGACTAACATAGAGGGACAAACAATCCAAAGTAATCCCCATTTAGAATGTCTACCTTTAGTCAGCCAGGATAAGAGAAAATCCTTTAGAGTTTGGTTTTCAGCAATGAAACATTGCAGCATATCTAAAAGTCAATCCCAACAATTACTTGCATAAGGGCACCAATAGAGAAGATGATCTGCCAATTCCTCCTCTAGCTTGCACATGATACACCAATTTGGCCTCGAGATCATGATGGTTTTCAATCTGCTTCTGGTGAGAATCCTGCCATGAATAGCAATCCAAAGGAAAGCCCCTGCTTTCGGAAGAATCCACTTGCCCCACACAAGATTGAGGGCCAACTACAATTCCTCTCTCTCTTCCTCTGGAGCTCATATCCAAGATTGACTCTGTATTCTCCTGATTTGGAAGCACTCAATATCAAGTTGTCTTCCTCATCTGAGGGGAAAACCTTTTTGCTCTGGAGAACATCTGAGAGACGACTATAATTTACTTGATGCTATTCACCCATACTCTTCCAAGACAAAGAAGCGGACGGGTTAGGAATTGTTTGAAAGTAATCTGCCACCCATTGACCAATAGATGCTTCAATCTGATTGACCCAATCTTGGTCATCAAACAAGTCTTCTATTGGCTCATCCCCATTCCACGAATCACGCCAGAACTGCTCTCTTTTAACATTGCTAATCTTCTAGGTTAGGTGCTCTATGAGAAGCTTGCAACTTTCCCAAATAAATCTCCAAATCAGTGAACCTTGAACCGAATTGGCCACCATCAAGATTCTGTCAGGGGAATTAGAATCTAGATACTTTGCCACCAAAATTCTGCACCAAAGCTTCTTGGCGAATTTATACATCTTCCACGCCAGCTTAGCACCTAATGCCAAATTTTGCAAATTCATCTTTCTTAAACCTGCCCCACCTTCTATAATGCTATTATTAATACTATACTATTCTTTGATATTAAATAATACCATGATCTTAATCTAACATAGTTAGTACAATTATAATATTATTAAATAAAAATTATAATGTATATTAATATTATACTAATAGTATAATATTATATTAATACAATTATTCATATTAAACATAATTATAACATAATGATATTATTATATATTACTATAACTCTATTTCATAATATACTATTATATATATATATATATATATATATATATATATATATATATATATATATATATATATATATATATGTAATTTTTTAATATCCTTCATGTTGTGTGCCACTATGCTAGCTTATTTTTTAAGTCTAATAGAGACCTTGAAAAGGATAAGCTCATTTATTTTGATTCAAAATGTCACTAACATGATTGATGACACTAGGTTGGTTGGAGGAGACTAGACATCATGACCTCATGCTTTACCAATGGAAGCTCTCACCAATCAAGGTAGACCCCACCCATATTCACTATCAACTTTAATATCTTCTTATTTATTATTTTATTTCAAATTAAATTAAAATTAAGAAAATGCCGAATTTATTTACTATAAAATAATATACAACTGTGTTTTCCCAATAAAAATTAAAACACACCCTATTCTTAAAAAAGAACAATTCTAACATTTGATGCCGAGGAGGGAAACGTCGCGTGCTCTCGCTTCGCCCTTTTTCATCGCTTTAAAACACCTAATCCACAATATCAAAATGGCGTCTGAATTCTATTCCCGAATAAGGCTTTGAAGATGTCGATTTTGAATCGAGTGATAGCACATTTGTATTCTCTGTTAGGATTCTTCAGACTTCTTGAAAATCTCATTCCTCAGCACGTACGCGACATATTCAACCGATGGCAACTATCACTCGAGCAATATTTCAATCTCAACTACAATATCATCAGCGTATCGGAGTACAAAGGGAGATTTCTTTGGCCCAGCAAGATATTCGGCCGAGCGAACTCCTATCTCACAAATCTTCAACGCAAATGCCATCATCCTCGAGCGCTCGTTGCAATTAGAGCACCCAGAAAGAGAACTGTTATTCTCCAGCCTGGTTCTACAGAAATGATTGAAGACTCTTTCCGAGAATCCAAAATGTGGTGGACGAGATCAATCGAATGGAAGCCAATACAAAAGAGCGATCAGCTTGAAGAGAAACGCTTGTTTACACTCAAAGTGGCAACGCCTAGCAAATCATTGTTATATGATTATTGTGCCCATCTTAAGAAAATTGCAGAGAAAATTGAGAAGAAGAATAGAGATATAAGTCTCTGGATCAACGATCACCATGAATTTAGCCGGATTCTGTTCAACCATCCCTGTACTTTCGATTACCTAGCATTCGATCCTTCTCTAAAGGATCACATTTTGACAGATCTTGACAACTTTAGAGAAGGTAAACATTTTTATGGAGAAACTGGTCGTGCATGGAAACATTGATTGCTCGCTCACTGAGTCTAGTCCTCATCCAAGGAGTGATGATTACAGTGATGTAGAGGATAATGATAATGTTACCCTCTCTGGGATGTTAGATTTAACGGATGGGTTGTGTTCCTCCTTAGGAGACGAGCGAATTATTATCTTTACCACCACCCACCCAAATGATATTGATCCTGCTCTGCTACGCCCTGGTAGGATGGACATGCACATCGAACTCTCCTTCTGCAACTTTCCTGCATTTAAAATTCTTGCTAGAAATTATTTGCAGATTGAGGATCACGAGCTCTACGCTGCTGTGAAAGAGAAAATGGCGGCTGGGGCCAAGATGGTTCCAGTGGATATTATAGAGATTCTTTTGAGAAACGTTCATGACCCTTTTAGAGCATTGAATGCATTGGTTTCTGCACTTGATGCAAAGTTGAAGGAAACGGAATATATGTAGGAACAGCTACTTTCTAATTTGTGTATAAAACCAGGTAATATTATAATTCTATTAACAAAATATTCAGGCAATTTCTCGAGACTTTCTGTCTACTCAACAAAATCTCTTCTGCTCTTGATTAACTCGAAAATTATCTTCTATGATCTAGATATGGATTGCATGTAATAAATCTCCACTTAAGATCTTAGATTATAATCTTAAGATATTAGTTACGGTATTTTATAAAATTTAGATGGGCTACTAAAATAATTAGAATTCAAATTGTAAATAGAACATACATTAATTAATTGAGTTGAAATAGATAATTAAAAATAATAAAAAGAAAAGAGAGGGAAAAGAGGATCTATCTATTTAAATGTGATTTTATCAAGAAAATTTGTTGAAGATTTATAGTTTGAGATGGTATAGAGATAACACATATAAATATATGGTCTTGTTTCTAACATCTATGCTAATTCTTTTTTCATAGTGTAGTTCAATTAGTATGAATGCATCAAGTTCGGTGTAATTATGTCTAATGGCCCTTCTAATCCTAAAAATTTGTTTCCTTTTACACACTTTTTTTGACAAAATGAAGTGGTGGAAAGGACCGTGGGAGTCTACTATATGTAGATGGAAGCATAGACCTTTCCTTTTGACAAACCTCTTTGTTGATATTAGATTCAAACACATGGATGCTAGAGATTTAAAACTCTTTTGATGATGTTAATACAATCTTAACATATCTATGCAACAATGTACTTAATTATGCTTTAGTTCATTTCCATTTAGTTCTTTACCTATTCAAGATCAATAATAGCCCATGTATTGTTCTTAAATACAAGATTGCAATTTCTTAATTCAAATTATTTGTACTCAAGATGAGAAAAAATATTCATTTATGAGATTGATATCTTTGTGTATTGTATGCAGCAAAATAGGTACATGACAATAAAGATTGTATACATGACCTCTTTGGGTATAGCTAATGAAAGATAATAGGGATAACTTGATACCTCAAAAGAGAAGACTTAAAGTTCATCACAATACTAATACATAGAAGGAATATTAATTAGAAGGAATCTTCATTATGAACCCTCAACTAGATCCTCTATCATGAACATATTTTTCGTACTAGATTTATTGATTTTATTGTAATGTATAATATTGGTTTTTAATATCTTTTTTGATTGTTATGGTTGAGTGTAAAACATTTGTTTGTCCAAATTTGTCCTATCACTTCTATGTGTGCATTGAGAAAGAGGAGACATGTGCATTATTCACATGGTGCCTATATTTTAATATATTATTCTTTTCATGTGGTCAAATCTATTAAAATTGGAAATTGTTTAAATGGATAACCTCTTCAATAGGATTAAGTATTCTAAATGTCAAACCAAGGCTTATTCAAGGCAAACTTATCTCATTTGTTGGTCACTCTCTTCATAACAAATAATTCTTAGATGATTGAGTGGGATAATTTTATTGTAGCATGGATATTTGTTCCTTTAATTCTTTAGGAGTATAAAGATGGTGATTCCCGTGTTACCTAGTTCACTATTAAATTTTATTGTGTTGATTTCTTGTTGGGAATTACAAAGAAAGGTATTGAAATAAATATTATCCATCCCAAATAAGCACTCATATATTGCTCTCTCTCTCTCTCTCTCTCTCTCTCTCTCTCTCTCTCTCTCTCTCTCTCTCTCTCTCTCTCTCTCTCTCTCTCTCTCTCTCTCTCTCTCTCTCTCTCTCTCTCTCTCTCTCTCTCTCTCTCTCTCTCTCTCTCTCTTACCACCTTACTGGATTTTCATGTAAGATTTGGGTTTGTTCTTAATTATATGTAGGTTATAATTTTAAAATTTATCTAATATTCTATTTCTCTCTAATGATAGATTTTACCTAGGAATATTCAATTTTTAAAATACGAGCCTATATACCCAAGTGATAGAGAGTGGGGATGTGAGTGAGAATTCACTCACTTTTTATTTGTCTTGTGAACACAATTGTGCATGCTAGTTTAATGGTTTAATTGCAAGTTCTAAATATTGTACTTTAAAAATAATATAAAAATTGTGTCTTATTTTATTATGTGTGCTATTTTCAAGATAAGAAAAAAATATTTGAATTTATATGAAGTTTTGTAGTAACTATTCATTCACTCTATGTGAAGGTGTATGATAATTGTTTTTGACTAAAGTAAGTTGGGAAGGGCCCGAACTCATTATAGAATAGAAAGAGACCAATAGAACAACATGTTGTAGGACATAATAACAATGTTATAAAAAAGATAACTAAATAAAACATAACAAATCTTGGCATCTAGACATCAAATTTTGTTGAAGTGGCAGTGTACTTCTACAACATATCTATCACTAAAGATGGGGTTTACAAAACATCATCATTGAAGGGGCCTCCAACAATGTGATTATGACACTTTGTGGAAAAGAAACTCTAGGTTGGATAGTGAAAGACCTCATTCATAAATTTTGGTGTATCCTTTCTACTTTGGATCGTGTTACACTCACCCACATTCTCAAAGAGGGGAATAAATCTATTGATAGGATGGCCAATTTGGGTCTCTTCACTAATTCCTTTCAAATGTGGACTACATTGTGTTAGATACCTTCAGATGTTGATTTTGCTATCGAAGATGACATAAGATGTAATATGGTGTAAATATCTAAGGAATTCCATTTTTATAATCGCCTTTTCCATCATTCCCTATGATCATTACATGATGTGGAGTTGGTATTTTATATTTGGAGAAAGGAATACCTTTGCTAAAACCATTGTTGGTTATCCTTTCCTTAATTTAGTTTTGTTTTACCCTTTCTCGGTCACTGATACTAATTTTTTGTGCGATGGCCTACCATGGAGGAAGATCTTATACAGACTGGTCTAGATAACTATGGCAATTTTAAGTAGAGTGATGTTCTTTGGTATATTAGAGGGGGAATCTTACTTCCTACAATAGGGCCATGAAAGAATTAAATTTCTCTCTATCCAAATAGTTTTTTTTTTGTTGGAATGAGGGTAAATTATACATTGCGAGTGTACCCTTCATGATTTCTATGGAGTCTATAAGGTGCTACTACTAGGATTTTCCTAGAAGGCATGACTTTCCTTAAAAAACCTAAAGGCATTTATAAATAGTACTTCAAAAAAATTTGGATGTGGGAGAGAGAATATCTCATCTATAAAATGGTTTCAATAGGGAGTAAATCCTTGGGAAATGGAGGGAAGTTGTGTTGGTTTAAATTAAATACACCACCCTAGACGGTAGGTACAAACCTTTACATTCCCAATTATTTTCTATCTTAAAATTTTTTTGACACGGTGTTAAAATATTTTTTGTCTTATGAATCTTTTCTTCCATG
Source organism: Cryptomeria japonica (assembly GCF_030272615.1). Lineage (NCBI taxonomy): Eukaryota > Viridiplantae > Streptophyta > Pinopsida > Cupressales > Cupressaceae > Cryptomeria > Cryptomeria japonica. The sequence continues at coordinate 343,535,870 of NC_081409.1, forward strand.
TCCTAATGTGTAGCAATGAATAAGTATAAGAAAGTGTTCCCCCTTCACCAAGGGTTGATTTTGAGGCTCTACAATTTGCACTTGGCTATGTCCCCTACTAGAAAGGCCTTTATAAACCCTACTAGTTCCCTCTCTAACCCCACCTTGGTTGTGGAGCTATTTGGCACCCTTGAGACAAGTTTCAAAGTTGCTTCTAGTTCTTCTTTGGCTACCCCTCCATGTAAATTGTTGGCTACCTAAGTTAACACCTAACATACTACCAAGATGAAGAATATTTAACCCCATGCTTAGCATTAGAATGAGAAAATTATTAAAGGACTGGTCATTAAGTATTTTATCTCCCAGGACTCCTCTTCCTCTTGGTTATGGATTTGGAATGGACCCTTGTTAATTTCAACCATAATTTTACTATATTGGTCCCTAATTCCTTTATGCTAACCTTGGGTTCCCCTCCCACTCTTCTATTTCCTCCACTAGAACTTTCCAACTGTTGGAGGTTGCTAAAAAAGTCAATCAACTTTGCTTCAATTACAATAGGTAAAGTTAAATCATTTGTTGCCTCCTTGACAAGCTCCATACTACTAAAAGAAAGATTAATATATTAGAGGCTTTGGTTGGGGCTAGGCCTACTAACTAATTAGTAGAGGATAAAGACTATAGAGCTTGTATGGCTGATAATGTCCTGGTAGAGAGGCTATTGTGATGAAAAAGATTAGACAATGCATTCAAAGCCTCGAGTGCCAAGGTGACCTTCAATGATTTAAAAAAGGAAATAACTATGGCTATCATAGAAATTGAGGAAAATCAAGAAACTTTAAGAACAAAATTAGTGGAGATGGTAGCATCCAATAGGGATTTGGTGTGTAAAAGTTTGGCTTCAATTCAAGCTATTCAAGAATATCTTAAGTGAATAAACACAAAGAGGAAGTGATCTATGAATATTGTGGTTTTTAGTGCTGTGGAGTTTACTAGGACCATCATCAAGGCAAAAATGGAGTCCACTACTACTATTCTTGGCAAGGGTATTGTTTATTTGTAAAAATGGAATAACAATATTGAAAGACTAAAATAGATTCAACCATGAAACCCTAGCCTAACAACAACAAAGATCCACCATAATGAAGATTACCTAAAACAATGTAAATCAAATGAAATTACAAAGATTATACCATCACATGTCCAATACGGTTTGAATCTCCATTCTTCCTATCTTCATTGAACTTGCTTGATATATTTGCTCCCAGATTTTATGTGTGCACAAGAGCTCAACAAAGAACGGAAATGTGGTTGCAAGAAGGCTTGATCGCATATGAAAGTTTGAATGCTAGAATGCTTGAAGTGCTAGTAGTTGAATAGGATGATTGGGGTCGATAATGAAGGAAGTATCTCCTTATATAGAAGACACTGTAAGAAATGGAGGGATAAGATTGAGTGATGTAAAAGATAAATGGTCAGCTAGGATTAGAGGGTAGGTAAAAAAATAAGAAAATAATAAGAGGGTAGGTATCGTAGGAATTAAGAGATGAATGACATGTGTCATGCTTAGAAAAGGATAATGACTTAATTAAATAAATACAAATTTATTTAATTAATAGAGGAAGTAGGATAAAATAAATAAATAAAATGAATTAATTAAATAAATAAAGATTTATTTAATTAATAGAAGAACTAGGCTAAAATAATTAAATAAATAAAGATATTTATTTAATTAGATAGGACAATTTAAGGTGTCTACAAGTATGATTAAAAGACTACCTGTCCATGACAAGGTAAAGGAGCTTAGCTAAGAATGGAAAGATATTGAAAACCTCCACAATATAGACCATCGATTTGTGTTTTCTATGGGTGGTTTTTTTTGGTGTTGGTCCTGTTTGGTTTTGTGTTCTTGTCTAGTGTTTGATCTTTAACTAGTTATAGTTTTCTTTTATGTCTATCGGTTCTATTGCTAGGTGTGCCCACTCCTCGTAAGACCCCTTTCTTTTTTCATTTGGCTATTATGTAAGGGTTTGAGTTGTTTATCACTTTATCTAATTATAACATAGAACAACTAAACAAAACCAAAACCATTACCATAGCTATGACGTATGACAGGTTAAATAATATCTTCTGAAATTTTGATTTTCCTAATCAGTAAATGAGTTTTAATGACCAAAAATTAAAGTAATGAAAACACAACTTTCATCCTCACTTATTTTCAAAATTATTGACACTTATTTTATAAGAAACTGATATAGTTTTATCTTTTTTTTTTCTAAAGTATTTGTAATGGTAATTGCATGATAAATTATTGTGATAACCAAAATCTCATAAAGATAAATTACAAGCACAATGAGAAGACAAATATGAACAAATTTGACAAATTAAATATAATAGAGAAGAAGCATACATATAGAAAGAGTAATTGGGCCGAATAAGAAGTCGAAGCCAACACTCAATGAGTGGTGACGAGTTGCCTCACACTAAACTAGCATGAAATGTCGAAACTAACTCGACACCTCTCTAATCAACTACTAAATGATATTGACAATTGGCATGGATAAGTCTCAAGTATAAATAGATGACTAAGTAGGCTAAAGTAATCCTAAGTGTTATTAAATAAAATAAATACCCTAACATCCCCCTTTAAGCATAACTTGGGAGGACAATAAGAAAAATGGGTCCCGACTACTAGCCTAGTGATGTACCCATGTACAATGCAAATGAAAATGAGTCTCAGCTATGAAACCCAATAAGGTACTCATGTAAAAAGAATCTATCTTAAATGGAGAAAGATAGAAACCCTAGTGGGAAAAAAATATCCTCCAAAAAAGAGATAAGAAGGGAAGACCATGAAGCCACCCTTAAGGTAGAATCTTCTACAAAGAAGCCAATGTTACACCAAGAATGTCAAAGTGTGACACAAATAGGTACCAATGGCGATGAAGAATCACTAATGAATCAGTCACTACAACAAAATGAAGATCGGGCATTGCGACACCTTCTTTGAGCACCATCTGATTAACTACTAGAGGTAGATTGGTACAATCTAAGTCTCAATTGGAACCATGCACCAATTCTCACAAGATATTCTTAATTGACTAAGTACAAGAGGATTGCAAGAAATATGTCATTAATGACAAAGTACAAAGAGGTGTGACACTTTATATTAGTGCACTACAATATAGCTCTTGCAAGAGAATCCATATGATGTGTAGCACCCGAATCTATAATCAATGGAGATAAAGATGATGATCATGTAGCACTTAAGGACTTTTCTTTTAATTTTTATTTTCCCTTAGTATTGTCTTGATTTGAAGAAGATGATTTGACAAAATTAGTTACCTCAATATTATTCTTTTTGAGTAAAAAACTAAGGTGATCGATTTTCTTTTTCATGCACTGATGTTCTTCATGACCAATTTTTATACAAAAGGAACATTCAACTTTCTCAATAGTTGATTTACTTTGTTGAGAAGAGTTATCCTTCTTGAAATTATCAATTTTATCTTCTGCTTTTCGTTCATTGTCCGTTTTAGTGTTTTTTTTCCTTTAGCATTTTGTTGCTTTTCATATCTTGCAATTAGAACTTGAGGCTTAGTAGATTTCAAGGCACCCATATGAATCAACTTTTCTTGCTCCCTTGATAGATCATAAATAAAGTCATCTAGTGTGGGAATTTTTCATGAGCTACCAAGAGCTCTTTTAATAGAATAAAAAGTAGAGACGAACATACGAAATTCAGGATCTAGTTTGGAAAGTATATAAAGGATTAATTGATCTTTTTTCTTGTCAATTTCACAATCTTTTAATTGCAACTTTAAAGATTTGAATTTAGTGAAAAAACACTCTAAAATAATTAAATCTCCAGGACTTAGAACTAAGAGTTGATTTCCTAACTCATGACTTCTAATTTCATCAATTGTCCCAAATAGATTTTTAAGAGCTTCCCAAACTTCGTTGGGTGTTTTCAAATTGTCAGCATGAAATACTTATTCAAGAGATAGATTTAAACACAAAAGATCAAATGCTTGGTTACACTTATTGAAATACTTTTCTTTGTCCTTAGCTGCATTAGGTTCTATTTCTATTCCCATTGTTACCCTACATAACCCTTTATTCTTCAGGACAATAATTACTTTCAACTTCTAACCATGATAATTGAAAGGTGTTAGAGCTTGTATAGTCACATTAGAATCCATGCTTCTAGACTCAGATTGTTTCTTTTGTAGAATGCGGAAATGAAGAAAGAACTTCTTGAGGAAGTGAGAGAAATAGACCACACACAACACCCTATCTTGATTATAGTTTTTCCCCCTTATTTTGACACTTTATAGGAGTGCATGAATGAAGCCAAAGGAAGACACAGATCAGCACTTTATAATGATAGTGTGATTGTATACTTATTGGATTCATGACAATAAAATAAGAACCTTTGCAAAGAAAAGACACTCAAATCTGAGTTACCTAGCAAAAGTTATAAGATTACAAATTTTACACCTATGCAAAGATCATCACTTCTTGCCCAAATAAATAAAATAAAATAAAATAAATTACATTGCCATAAATTTTTAAGAAATGAATAAAAATAAAAGATTCGGAGGACCAAATTGTGGCAGATCAAAGAGTGAAGGATTTCCTTTTGTGACCTATGATTGGGCCAAACACCTCCTCGCCCTATAACTCTGAGAAGAAGGCGAAAGAATGGAGGAAAAGAGAGAGAAAAACATGACAGATGGTTTTGTGTGCTGCTCACCCCAAAGCCTCCTTAAATGCCTTTGCCTAACCTATGATGTACACCATTATTTTACCTCCATGCCCACACGATAAATTACAAGCACGATAAGAAGATGATGATATTAGAAAAGTCGACCAAGTGATTGGGTCGAATCAGAAGTCAAACTCAACATTCAGTGAGTGGTGGCGAGTTGCCTCCGACAACTAAACTAGCATGAGGTGTCGAAACTAAGTTGACACTTCTCTAATCCACTCCTAAATTATCTTGACAACTTTCATGGACAAGTGTCAAGTATAAATAGATGAACAAGTAGGCTTAAGTAAGCCGAAGTGTAATTAAATAAAATAAATACACTAACAATTATGTATATAGTGAAAAATGATGATGATAAACTATTGTAAGACCATAAAATATCCAACGACAACAAATTGTAGTTATACATTAACACATTCACAATACCTTAATGAAGAGACCTAAGAACATGCAAATCCACAAATAAGATAATAATACCATTCACATGCCAAGTAGGGCTTGATCTCCATTGATCTTGTTTATTATGGTTGCTCTCAAATTTTATATGTGCAAAAGAGCTCAACAAAGAACGAATTGTAGTGAAATCACTTGTTCGCAAAAAATCTTGATTGTATAAAAGTGTTAGATTGCTAGATTGATGAAAGTTGTGAAAGGAAGAGAGTATTGTCTTAGATAGAAAACACCTTAGAAATGATAGGGATAAGATTAAGAGTTGAAAGTATAAATGGTTGGTTAGGATTAAAGGGTAGGTAGAGAGAACAATAAAATATGAAGGGGGTAGTTAGGATAAACGAAAACATAAATAACAAGTGTCATGAAGAAAAAAGTTAATTAATTAATTAAATAAATAGATTTATTTAATTAATAGAGAAAGTGGTACCAAATGAATAAATAAATATTTATTTAATTTAGCGAAAGGATAATTCAAATAAATGAAAATATATATTTAATTAGGCTATGACAATTTTAGGTGTCTACAAATTAAATTTAATATTGTTCATGATTGTAGATCATAAATTATCTATAATAGAAGAATACTATATACTCAAAAAATAATTTCAGAATAAAATACAAACTTCCAAACAATAGAGGACAAACTAGTTACTCAAATACAAAAATTATTTTGATGATGACGTAAATGATTGAAGCCAAAGAGTTTGTTAGATTAAAGGGTTAATACATAGCAAAAAGGGTTAGATGGCCAAATATCCCAATTCAATACTAGTTCACAAAGTGAGAATCTACAATATCAAAATGTCAGAGGCTGAAAACAGTCTAAAAAAAAAACAAAAGACATCCTTGCCTCATTCTCTTGGGCTATGAGAAGTTGCTAGTGAATTTATTTGAACATTTTCAATCACTATGAAAGATGCTCCACTTGCTTTAGGGTCAAGTCCTTGTCATCTTCCTCTTCATCAGAGGAATTTTCTTGGATGATTAAAGGTGATATCTACATGACTTCAAAGCCTTCTAAAAATAATCATGAAGGTGTTTGTTGGATTCATCCCCCAAGGGGCTAGATCAAAGCCAATTTTGATGAGGTGGCTAAGGGAAACCCATTGCCGAATGGGAGTGGGGAAGTGTTAAGAAATGATATTGGCAATTTTATTTCGGCGGTGGAACTCTCCTTGGGCTCTCAATCCAACCACATTGCTGAAGCCATAAGTGCTTACAATGTTATTGGCTTAGCTTATAAAAATAATTTCGAAAATATTTGGATAGAGTGAGATTCAAAAAATATTATTGACTTTCTACAAGGGAATTCGCCCCTATCCTGAACTATCAAGAGCTAGATTGATGAGGCTAAGGCCATTCTCACCAACTTTGACAAGGTAAAGATAACCCATATTTATTGGGAAGCTAATCAAGTGGCTGATTCTTTTACGAATGAGGGGGTTAAGCTAAATGGATGACATACGTGGCATACCTACACCGATCTTAGAGCTAACGTTAGAGCCTTAATTGGCTATGAAATCATGCAAGGGAAAGCTTGCCCTTTTAAATATGATTGATAGGGAAAAGGAACGGTACTTTTCCTTCATTTGTCATGATGAAGGTGCATTAATTAATCCTAAAGGTGGTAGAGCTTGGCATAATTTATAGGTGCTTTGGCTTTGCTATTGGATTTTTTCTCTGTTCATTCGATCTGCAAGACACAAAAGAAAAATAACTGCAAAAATGGTAGGCACTAGGAAACGAATTAAGCTAACTACTTGTGACAAGAGCAAGAAGAAGCACAAAGTTTGCAGATAGATTGAAAGAGGGGGATTGGCCCCCTTCATTGATAAGCTTCATGGGCCAAACCCAAAACTCACCTAGTATTTTGCAATAAATTGGAAGGAGGGCAAAATTGTTCTCTTTGGTTGGAGGGTAAAAGTTGATGAGAATGTGATTGGAGAAGTTACTAGGCTCTGTATGGAGGGGGTTAAATTATTTAAGGATAGGAAGTTCTCAGATGAAGCGGTCCTCAAATTTCTGAAAAAAGATGAAGAGAGGGAGGCTCTTGTAAAAATCTCTACTCGTCACTTCAATGCTGGGAGAGTCAAGATTGTTTGGAGGGAAGTACTAAGAGTTGTCATGGAGTACATCACTCTGGATGGTAGATTCACTAGGGTCTATGGCTATCACTTCGCCCTTCTTAACCATTTCCATCATAAGGTGAGAGGTACCATGAATACTATAATGGAGCACAATTACAAGATAGTTAAGCAAATGGATTCTACTTTGACATCATGGTGGACAAACTGGAAAAGTCTTAGTAGGGTACTCTATTCGTGTATCTTGAACCGAAGAGATATAGGAAAGAGGACTCTGGACCCTGCAAAAGGACCAAAGCCAACTTGAAGAGGAAAGCAGATACGATGCCTCTGGAGATTCAGGACCTAAAGAAAGTTGCTCAGGATATGCGCGCCCTCCAAGATGAGGTGGCTGAAACCTAAAAAATATTAAGCATATAATTAAATTATCATATGATTACATTAATAAATATGGGTTATCTTTACCTTGTCAAAGTTGGTGAGAATATAATTCAGGCAGCATATAATTCAAATATTCATAACCTAAAAAATATCAAGCATATAATTAAATTCTCATATGATTACATTAATAAATATTCATTTAAATATTAAATATCTAAAGATATATTATAATTTTATTAGCAAGATGTAGTCACACTTAGCATAGGAGATTGATAGAGATTATCATTCTAACCATCGTGCAATTATTTTTGAAAATTTGATCATTGATTCATTGGAGTTAGGCTGGTATTCTTCTATTCTAGTAGCTATTCCTCTATGCTTAGTGTGGTTATTACAGCTCCATTGGATCATGGTGTAGCTATTCAATAAATTATTTCTTGTGTTCTTTCTTTTCCTTGGTTTCAAAGAAATGAATGTCTACTCCTAATTTAGTTCTCTATTATTTGACATGTCCATACCATTCTTTAGATTATAAAGAGCCCATAGATTGGACTTAGGTAGGGGTTTTCCCCCTCCATTCTCCTAGGTCTCTTGACTTAGAATATAACACCTAATAAGAAACTATACAAAAGAAAAAGAAAGGTCTTTCTAGGTCTATTTTTGAATAACACATTAGTGTTGAAGGTATGAGGTTAAATGTGATAAGATCTAGCATCCTTTGAGTTATATCATTAGATTTTATTAAAAAACATTTGACAATTTCATTACTATTTTATTTTGTTTTGTTTGGTAGCTTAATTACAATTGTTTTATTCTTTTATAATAAAAAATAGATGTTGTCAACCTAACTTATCTCAATCAAAACATTCACACTTTAACACATACAAAATTACTAAAAATTTACATATTTAAAAAAAATTATTAATTTATTAGTGATAAACAATCACACTTAATGCAGACAACTTAAATCACACACATTAAGCTTTGACTTTTAAACTTAAAAATGTTAAACATCAAGAGTTGATTGACATTCTCTAAACTTAATATGTTGCTTAATGTGTAATTTAAGACTGAACCATGTAATGCAATCCTAAAAGAAATTTTATATTATATTCGTCAACTCAACGCATCGTTAAATGCCTTCGAAAAGCTACAGTGCTAAACCATTTTAAACGATGATATGGTTTTCAACTATTAACTTTTAAGCCAGAAATTGACAAAGTATAAACCTAATTCATTGAAATGCAAAGCGAATTACAGTAGCAGTCGACATTCACACCTTTGTCTTCCTAAATATTAGAGCTCTTCTACAATATAAAATAAAAAATCATTTATATTTCCGTGGGTGCTTCAGAAATATACTACGTCGTCAAGCTCTTGGCTTCTTTGTCCTTTATCTTTTTGTCGAGACCAACAAGCACAGCACTCAGCGTTTTATTAGCATCCTCAGGTTTAGAGCTGAGGATTTCTGTAATCTCGGCAGGAGTAATCTTGGCGCCTGCACTAATCCTCTCTTGGACGGCAGAAAACAGTGCATGATCCTCAATTCTCAAGTAATTATAAGCGAGAGTTTTAAACACAGGGAAATCGCAGTAAGAGAGATTAATATGTACGTCCATTCTCCCACATCTACATAGAGCAGGATCAAGATGATCCTTGTGGTTCGTAGTAAAGATAAACAAACGCTCATCACCGCAGGAAGACCATAATCCATCTGTGAAATTAAGCAAACCAGAAAGAGTAACTCTACTCTGACCAACTTTCGGTTGGTCGTTAGGTCCATTGTTCAGTACAATGGAGCAATCAATATCTTCCACAATAATAATCGATTTCTCTTTCGTTTTGATCAGAAGCTTACGGAGCTCAACGTTGTCTTTAACTTGCGTGAGATCCAAATCAAATACACTGTAATTCATGTAGTTAGCAATGGCGGCGATGAGGCTTGTTTTTCCAGTGCCAGGAGGCCCATAAAGAAGATACCCGCGCTTCCATGCACGGCCTGTTCTTATGCAGAAATTCTTTGCTTGCTTGAAGCTTTGAAGGTCCGAGATTATCATTTCTTTAGTGCTAGGATTAAGGGCGACGGTATTAAAAGTTGAGGGATGATTAAAAGGAAGGGCTGTCCACTCAGCATCTGAATTGCCAGGTACAGTATTAGTAGCTATGGTAAGATCTGTTTTCTCCCTTCTCAGTTCCTCTGCTTTCCTCGCAACATGCTCAAAGTATTCGCTAAAAAATTCTAAGGCTGCCTTGTCTGCTTTAAGAAGAAAGGAGTTTTTCTCTTCCACTTCATCTGCATCATTTCTGTTTGTTTTTAGCTCTTGCGTCCAGCGTATATTTAGTCCCCGGAAGGAATCGCATACTTGCTGATCAAAATCTGCAGTGATGTTCAAGGTAGTAGAATTTGTTGCCTTGTGAGCCGTCTGGTTTACAACATTGGCGGCGCCGTTTAGGTTTGAGTAGTAGATTAGCGCATCATCAAAGAGTTCATTGCTGAGGATGCCCGTGCCTTCAATGAATTGTGGGATGTGGAGGAAGCAATAGAAGTTGAAATACTCAAGGAGATAGAGCCACCATTCACTACATGTATCGCGGAGTAGCGGTGGAATTAGGGTTTGAGCGGAAGTCACGAGCTCGCCTAATGCCCATATCTGTCCTATCAATAACTGAATCATCTTCATCAAAAAATGCCTAATGGTTTATGACAATGCTAAAATCTTCCTGTAATGTTGTAATATATATGTTGGGGAGATCTCCTTGTAGCAACGAAGAGCCGTGTCTTTTAGACCACATGTCAGCCAAAAAACTACACAGCTCTTGTTAGTTGTGCATCTTAGAGTTTCGCTCTTAAAAATATTGCAAACAAATGAATTCCCATTATATAAGTAATCTAAGCTAATAAGTCAATGCACCACATAAAACTTGGTGAATATCTAATGAATGTAGCAAATTAAATTTATAAGAAAGAAAAATAAGTTTTGGGAGTAATGAAACACTATTAATGTTAAGTTGAAATTATTTGTTTTAGTTGTTTTATAATCGAATTTAATATGTCGATAAGAGTATAAAGTTGTGTCATATTTTAGATCAATTTATCAATACAAGTGAATATCAATATATCTAATTAAAGATTAATGTTGGTCAAACATATGGTCAAATTAGATTCATTTTAGCTAAGTTAAATAAGGGTAATAAATTTTCAAATTAAAAATGTTTACTAAATGCATATTATATATGACTTTGAGAGCAATCACAAAAAAACACAAAAAAATAAAAAAAATAAAATTGAATTTTTCTATATGTGGATTTTTCTAAACTATGAATTTTATTATTTTAATTAGTTTTTATATTTTCTATTTTTTATTTTTTTGAAAGTAGGTCCTCAACACTAAAATATAAGGTTGATTATCTTGTCAATTGAAAATATTAAAATTTAATTATTTTTTTTTTTAAATTTGATGCAGCAAAGAAAATAATCTATGTCAAGATGATATATTGAATAAATTAGTAAGAGAACAGGTAATGAAAAAATGATAGAGTTATATTTCACTGCATGCAAATTTCTAAATTTGTTTAAAAATATATTTTTATAAAACTAATGTTATTAATATACACAACCAAAAAGTTGAAGAAAAAATATTAAATTTTCTATATAAAGTGTGATGCTCCATGTAACTTCAATTTTAACATTTTATCAACATCTAAATTTTAGTGTTAATTTAATTAAAAATTATATTCAAATTTTTATTTATTTTGAAATTACAAAATTAAAAAAATGCTAAAAAATATACGTCTTATTAATTTACATGATTTTAAAATTTAAAATATATATGTCATTTTCTAGTGAGTTGAATCCGTATTTGTCATTTCTTTTATAAAAGTGGGACACAACTTTGTACATTTATGTTGTGAATCTTTGAGTTTCAAAACTAAGTTACATGAGATAATATGAAGCATAAATATGAATTATGTCTTACACAGATTTTCTAACTAATTGTTGGAGAAAATATCTATTTATCTTTACTAACTCCTAGTTTTTGAATTTGTCACAATGGTGTTTACAAACATCTTATGGAATATTATCAAATTGCTAGGATTAAGTTCCTCTCGACCAGCCTCTAGAGGACTAGCTTTATTATTCCAAGTGAATGATTGAAGATATCATAAATGCACATGTAGATGGATCATTATTTTAATGGACATGAGTTATTATGCCTTATATTGAAATCCAATTCCTTTTATATGTCTATATTTTACCTTCTTACAATTGCTATTAAGTACCTATATGAGAATTATCTAAAATGAGTTATGTGTTATGCTTCTATCAACTATGAATACATTAGGGTTAAGTTATTTATTTAGTTGATAATAGGTTGATTTAATTACTTTGCACCCATATTTATTAGCACTTGTCGTTAGGCTAGTACTATTGCAATCGGTTTTTCTTAACATGTTATTATTCAATTGTTTCTCCACCAATAAGAATTGTTAAATTTTTTTAATTAATTTTAGTTTTCTTTTTTAGTTTCTAAATTACATAAATTATATTTCTCCAATCTAATTTTCTCAAAAAATTTACATCTTATTGTTGGATTATATGGATCTACTAGCTAATGAAAATTTTGAGGCCATTTTTTAGGACATTAAGGCAAGTAAATTTAATTTTATCAAAAAAATTTATTTCAAGCATCCACTACCATCAAACAGATATTTAACAAATGATTTAGAATCTATTAAATATTAATATGGTTCTTTTTTTTGTTAGATTATTATTTGTATGTTTGTATTTTATATCTTATAATTTTTTATCAGAATAAAATGAATATAATATATTGTAACGTAACATAACATAACATAACATAACATAACATAATATACTAATATATTAAATAAATTTCAACAATTAAATTTAATCTAAATCATTTAAAACTAATTATTATATTATTTTATTTAGATTAGGTTATCCTCGTGCAATTAAATGATATAAAGTTTGATAATAAAATAATATTATTAATAATAGAATACTAATATTTATAATAATATATTAATAAATAACAACAATATTAATAATATTAAAAATATAATATAATAATATAAGAATCTTAATATTTATCTTGAACCTTAACATAATAATAAACTAAAGATTTAAATTAAGTCTAACCTAACACCAACTTTAAACATAACTCTAAGTTAATAATATTAATAATATAAAAATTAAATTACAATAATATAAGAATATTAATGTTTATATTGAATTAGAAATATTTTAATCTATTCTATACTTGCTAAAAAGTTTCATTTCTTAAAAAATTACTATGGAGATTTTGCTAGATATATTAATTTTTAACTTCAGATTTACTGATGGTTATTTTTACCTACATGATCATATAGACAAATGTGGAAAAATATTTGGAAATGTAATTAACATTTGTAAGATTAAAAATATATCTATATAATTATTTTTTTAGTGTAATCCCATACCTTGTGTTTAAATAAAATGTAACTCACCTATATGTTTAGATGGAGCTACATTATATAGGTTACAAATTTTAAAAATATTTATTTCATCTTTAATAATATAACATTTAATTTTTAATAACATAAGATATTATATATTTTTATTATACAATATTAAATTTCTATAATATTATAATGAAAATATTAGAATTGGGCTAAATATATTATATAAAATTAATTCTTATTTTTATTTCTTCCTATATGTTTAAATGTACTAAGCCAATTTTTAGTAATGACTGTAATCTAAGATTCTATATAACAATATTTTTTTCTCATTATTTTTATAGCTATCATAAGAATTATTATTTATTTATTTCTAAACTTTAACTTAAATAAGTACAAATATGGTGCGTTTGACAATGTGGAAAGAAAAAAAAATATAAGATTTTAATATAGATATTTGTCTAAGATACAAAGTATCAATATTTCAAACCTTTCCCTTACACTACATGAAATAACCAAAACCGAATGAAGATAAGTAACAAGTAGAATAAGAACCATGTTATAAGAAAAGTCCACCCAATGTATTATCTTATAAGCACATATAAATAGGATGTAGCAAAGGCATCTGATCTCCATGAAATGAGGATAGGACTCCTGAAACATGGAGCGATGGCGGGTTGCCTATCACAAAGGTAGTGTGAGGTGTCAAAAGTAAGTCGACACCTCTCTAACAACTCCTAATCGACTTGACATCTTGCATGAACAATTGTCAAGTGTAAATGGATGAATAAGTAGGCCTAAATAAGCCCAAGTGTAATTAAATGAAATAAATACACTAACACCCCCATATAAGCATACCTTAGGAGGAAAAGAAGAAACATAGTTTGTAGCCACTATCTTGGTGAGGTACCCATGTACAATTCATATGAAAATGATTCTCGACCATAAACCCTTATAAGGTACTCATGTACAAATAAATCTCTCATAAATGGAGAAAGATAGAAAACCCAGTGAGAAAAAACACTCTTCCAAAAAAAGATAAGAAGAGAAGATAATGAAGCCCCCCCTTAATGTAGAATCTCCTACAAAGGAGCTAATTTTGCACCAAGAATGTCAAAGTGTGACACAACCAGGTACCAATGTCGGTGAAGAATAACCAATGAATCACTGACTACAACAAAATGAAGATCAGGCATGGAGACACCTACTTGGAGCGTCAACTAAATACTCATCAATGGTAGATTGGTACAATCTAAGTCTAGCTAGAGCCATGTACAAATGTGTACAATTCAAGTCTCACCTAGAGCCATGCACCAAGTCTCACAAGATATTCCTAATCTATAGAGTACAAGAGGATTACGTCAAATATGTCATCAAATAAAAAGTATAAAGAGGTGTGGCACTTTATATTACTATGTTACAACATAGCTCATGCAAGAGAATCCATATGGTGTGTAGCACCAGAATCTATAATCCATGGAGATAAAAATGATGATTATGTTGAAACTATGGCCTTGCTTTTGAATTTCTCTTTGTCCTTAGTATTTTCTTGATTCGGAGAAGATTCTTTGATAGAATCAGTTACCCCAATATTAATCTTTTTGAGTACAAAAATGAGGTTCTCAATCCATTCTTTCATGCACTGATGTTCTTCATAACCAGTTTTCATACAAAAGGAATATTTAACTTTCTCAATAGTCGATTTACTTTGTTGAGAAGAGTTATCATTTTTGAGGTTGTCAATTTTATCTTCTTTATTGTCTTCATTGTCCTTTTCAGTGTTCTTATTTTTTCATTTACCATTTTGTTGCTTTTCATATCCTACAGTTAGAGTTTGAGGCTCAGTAGATTTCAAGGCACCCATTTGAATTAATTTTTATTGCTCTCTTGATAGATAAAAAATAAAGTCATCTAGAGTAGGAATTTTCCATGAACTACCAATAGCTCTTTTAGTAGACTAAAAACTAGAGACAAACACATAAAATGCAGGCCGTAGTTTGGAAAGTAAAGAAAGGATTAATTGATCCTCTTTCTTGTCATTTCCACAATATTTAAATTTCAAATCTGAAGATTTAAATTTAGTGAAAAAATCCTCAAAAGTAGTAAAATCTCTAGGACTTAGAGCTAAGAGTTTATTTTCCAGCTCATGACTTTTAAGCTGATCAATTGTCCCAAATAGTTTTTGAAGAGCTTCACAAACTTTGTTGGGTGTTTTCAATTTCTTAACATGAAATACTAATTTAGGAGATAGATTTGAATACAAGAAACCAAATGCTTGGTCACAGTTATTGAAATACTTTTATTTGTCCTTAGCTGTATTAGGTTATTTTTCTATTGCCATTATTATCTTAAATAAGCCTTTATTCTTAAGTACAAGAGTTACTTTCAACTTCCAATCATGATAATTGAAAGGTGTTATAGATGTTGTATAGGAACATTATAATCCATGCTACTATACTTAGATTGTTTCTTTTGTAGAATGCAAACATAGTGAAAGTACTTCTTGAAGAAGTGAGAAAAATATACCCCACACAACCCACACAACACCCCTTAGTTATATTTTTGTTCTGCCCTTGTTTTTGGTATTTTATAGAAGGAGTTCTTTATAACCAACCCCCTCCCGAAAAAAAATAAAAAAATACATACACCCCGCCCAATGAAAGGGCATGAGAAGTTGCGCCTGTTGTCTAAGGAAGCTGAGGCCAACCCTGTGTGTCCATCACTACTACTGCTACATCATCTAAATTTGGGTGTAGGGCTGCGAGGATTGGCTAGGTGTAAGGCCACATTTACGGAGCGTGGAGGGGGCATGAGCGGGAATTGTCAACCGTAGGCGAGCAAGGGGTTTAAGAAGTTCCTACTGTTATTGATGGAAGAGTTGCACGAGTGTCATGCCATGGATAGAAAACGAGGGGTCGAGCCATATGTGCAGGGAACTATGGGTCTGTCTCGGCTCATGTTGTCCAAACATGGCTCCCTCCTTTCTTTGTTGTTCTCGAACCCTCAAACACACCCTTCGCCTCTCTTACATTGCTATAGGGCTCAAAAGAGGTCATCAACTTGCCTCGGGAGTTGCCTCCTACTGCAGTTGCTTCACAAAAACATAGGGAGTCACAAGAGATGAGCAGGTGTTCCTTTTCTTACAAAATAATCTCAGCCCTCGCTTTGATACAATGAAATAACCAGAACCTAATGAAGATAAATAAAAATCACAATAAGAACAGGATAATGAGAAAAGTCGACCAAATTTATTAGCATATGAGCACATATAAATAAGAAATAGAAAAGGTATCCGATCTCCATGAAATGAGGATAGGATTTTTCAAATTATGGAGTGGTGGCAGGTTGCCTATCAAAAAGGTAGTCTGAGGTGTCCAAACTAAGTTGACACCACTCTAACAACTCCTAATTGACTTGACATCTTGCATGAACAAGTGTCAAGCATAAATGGATGATTAAGTAATATTAGGTAAGCCTAAGTGTAATTAAATGAAATAAATACACTAAAAATACATATAATAGACTATTCAAGTAAGAGTTGGAATTAGAATTACTATAATAGTTTTTTCAATGATTAAAAATTAATAAATAAAACTATTTATTACACAAATTGCTACCTAGTGGGTAGCTCTCATTTCAATAAAACATAGAAATAAAATACATCCATATCAACAACAAAGAGAAAACAACATAACCTAGATGGCCTCTATGACCTCCTAGCATCTCTCAGTTTGCTTTGATTGGAACATGCTCCCATTTAAACTCATCATGTGCTCATAGGTCTCCAAGTTGTTTCTCTATAATCCATCCCTTAAAGATAGAATTATGTTGATCTTGTCCTTATTCTCTAGTATCTCCTCTATTTTAAAAAACAATTCTACCAATCCCATGAAAGCATTGGGCTTGAGCCTTTGAAGTACATTTACCACTGGTCACCAATGTTGAGTAGTCACCAATTGATTAATGACATGTGTATCCTCAATGTCTTTGGTGGTTCTTACAATGGTAGAAACACAATATTCAAGCAACTCTACACTATGCACATGTGACCCTACAAGAATCTTCTCGCCAAATATCTTATGAACCACATCCTCTTCAACATCATCTTCAATGATAAAGATTTCCTCTAGCTACTCTATGACTGAGTCTTGATCAGAACTATATATACACTCAATGATGGAGATAAACTTTGATTTACTCTTAATAGAGGATGGATCTACCATTTTGATCAAAGTGTCATTCCAAATTGTCTCTGTCATCATATATATATTGCCTCTAATTTTTCGGCCTAACATATTTTACATCTAAGACCGGCCAAGGAAAATCTTGCAATCTCTTCTAGATTCTCCTTTCCCTATTCTATAATATCAAATCGTACTCCACATTCACTTCTTCTACTATATTAAAGCCCCTCCATGTCTGAGAATCAAAAGAGATGATTGAATCTACATTTTGATCTATAGCATGATTAGAAAGGATGCCTACATCTGTATTAGATTTTCTAAAGACATGTCTTATTGTGTTCTCCCCCAAATTTTGAAGAATCACACGAATGCCATCAACTCACATTTTTTACTTCCAACTTGGTGTTGTTTTGAATATGATGGCATGAATTACCTTTAGTGAATCCCCTTCAATTACTAAATTTATTAACAAATTCTTCTTACATAGTCTCAACCCAACCAATAAGGGAGCGTACTCGACATCATTATTTGGTTCACTAGGCAACTTGTTGGATCCACCCAAAACCAATCTCCCTTTGTCAACCCTAAATGATGAACCCAATATTGAATAATCTTGGATTTCCATGGGCAAAACCATCAACATTGAGCTTGAGCCTTCCAAAAGAGGGAAGCCACCACCTCACATTCTTACTAATATTAGTGTTGCTAAGTTTGTCTCCTCATAGGGGAATGAGATGTAGCCAAATCTTCTCTATCTAGTCATCCCATGATGT
The DNA here is from genome assembly GCF_030272615.1 of Cryptomeria japonica. NCBI lineage: Eukaryota > Viridiplantae > Streptophyta > Pinopsida > Cupressales > Cupressaceae > Cryptomeria > Cryptomeria japonica. The sequence continues at coordinate 343,553,952 of NC_081409.1, forward strand.
GAATATGTGATTTTCCCTACTCACAACAATGGTATTGACATGTTCACAGACTGCCACTTTAATTTTTTTCAACATTAATGAGATGTGGCCAAATATTCTCTATCCAATCATCCCATGATGTGAGTATGTGATTTAACCTACTCACAACAATGGTATTGACATGTTCACATACAACCACTTTAATTTTGTTCAACAACAATTCTATCTTGACTCTTTTCTCCTTAAAAATTCTTTGGTTTCTCTCTTTCAAAATGTGCCAAATTAGAGTGGCAAGAAAGTATACCATAGACAACCCCACACTAAGATTTTGTCTAGAAGATGCCAGCACATAAGTTTTTATTTTAGTGATGCTAGCATAGGACCATAATAGTTTAATTTCCCCAAGAAAAACTTCCAACACTCTTGTGTCATCTCATAGTGTACAAATAAATGATCCAACATTTTATCATGCTCATAATACATCGAACATTGAAAGGGAACCATAAAACCCAATTCTTTTAGCCTATCACCAATTAAAATACACTTTTGTACTACCAACCATATGATGGTCCCCACTATTGGCAATATGTGTGGGTCCTAGCACAACTTTGTATCCCACTCACATCTTATCCAATCTCCCTAAGACAATTCATAGCCCAATTTTTGTGATTAGTTACCAGATTTTTCTCCACACCAAAAAAAATCATCCTCTCATCTACATACAACCATGTGTCTCAAAGCGAATTTGTCCTCCATCAGCTTCTTTTTATCTTCACCCAACATTTCCAATTGCTTCCATTTAAAAGACATAATACCATTATTCCAAGATATCATTAGATAATCTCTAACTTTGTGTCCGAGTACAGGGGCAACATTTTTTCTCATTAACATCATGCCTAGTAGATCAATAAGAGGTTTGTATCCGTTACAAGAATCCTTCTAGAAATCTACTTTTCTACCATCTTTAATTCTCTAGGACATGTGATCAGCTATAATATCTATACATATTTTCATAAAGTTTCAGATAGTTGAGGCTCGCGGTGGATTGGCAATTGCCAAGATTATTTTTGGTGAATCCTCATCTAGATACTTATTTTTGAGAACTTGGTACCATATTTCATTCGATTCTCTATATATTCACCAAGTAAGTTTTGTTGGAAAGAGACAGTGTGTAGGTTATCAAGTGTTGTCATTTATGGCAACCTAATTCAGTGTACCCATCCGCATTGCATTATTTGAGCATACTGGAAGTTAGATTGGAGATTTGTTCAAGTACGACAAGATAAGAATAAAACATCTGAGAGTGTTAAATATCTTGGTTGGTACTTATTTTCAGGTTAACATTTTGTGTTATGGATTTGAGGGAAGGTTGATGGATGTGTAGTCTCATAAAATTGCAACCCTTGTAATTTCAGCCATATTTTGGGTCCTCACCTTGGTGAGGACATCTCCTTCCCTAACCGGGACCTATTTTTGCATTTCCAAACCTTCACTCTTTCTCCTTCATGACCTATGTCTTCTCTAGACCCTATCCGAGGCCCAAAATAGGGCAGGACAGGGGCATGGTGCCCTTGTCCTCACCCCTTAGGGTGGCCCTATGTTAGGTCTATCCATTCTCCTATGCACAATTTGTCTTCGGGGTTTGCAATTCCTCTTTATTGGCCTTCGATGGTTGAAAATTAATCCTTGAGGCATGTATAAAAAGGAATTCAATACCCTCATTCATGGATGGATGGACAAGGCAAAAATGGAGAGATAGATAAAGAGCATAAGGAGAAGAGAGAAGATTTCAAGGTCATCATCAAGCACTCAAGAATTCAAGTCTTCTTCATTCATCCATTGGAGCAATATTACAACATTTATTTGCAAGCATGTGTGTGTGTTAGGGTTTTGTCATGTTACATGCCATTTCATACAACTTTTGTGGTTAAATTCAAGAAGGAAAGCAATCATCATCAACAAGTTGCAAATATACAAGGTATACATATCCATTGTTCACATTCAAGCATTTGCAATTACTTTCTTTCAAGGTTGATTCCTCAATCGGGGTATGAATGAGGCAAACCCCTATCTACAACCTTCCTTTCTTATCTTTTTTGTGTGTAGGTTGCAGGTGCGAAGCTGTAATTGCAGGTTTGGGCAATATTTGTAGAGATAGAAGAACCCTTTTCATTTCGCGCATTTTGTGGAGGACCATGTACATTCCCACCACGGTCCCAACGCATTTTATCCAAATTTGTAGTGCAAATCCGTATTAGTCTAATTAGCTCAGATCCAAAGTTACAACGCGATCCCAAACCGGTAGCTCCTCATTTCACTCATTTTCCCTCTCTTTTCCACATAGTCGACAAGTCAACTTTCTCATTTACAAAAGAGGGTAAATCACACTTCAACCGCTTGCAATCCACTCAGAATTCACATCCTTGTTCCCATTAGATTTAGTTCTAGCAGATTCAAGCCCATCTTTTTAATGTAAATTTCTTCCCAAGTGAAAATTATCCTAGTGGCTTCCTTTCTCTCTCATAGGTGGGAAGTCACTAGGGTCCAATTTTCCACTTTACATTTGGGTGAACCCGACGTCTTACACATTAATTCTGATTCTCATTCTTAGATCTGATTAATTGGAAGTTGAATTTTAAATTTTCATTTTCAAGTTTGATCTATTTGCAAATTTTAGAGGTTCATTTCATCAAGTCTTTTTTTTGTTAGATTCTTGACATCCCCCACCTCAATTAGTTTACCCTTTTGATGTGTTTTTTCCCACTAGCTTGTGAGGATAGGCCTATTTACTTTACAAATTTCTGTAGATACAACATAATTGTGTGGTATACCCAAACAATGCAAAGCAACTTTTGCATCCCCAATTCCAAAGAAGAGAGAAAGGACCTTGATCCCCTTTGGATAAATAGGCTTCAAAATAGAAAGATTGTATTCTACAATTTTTACCTAAAAAACATTTCCAAAGGATCGTATATGCTCTGTCCTACCATAGACACATATGTGGTCCTTATCATAAAAACCCAATTTTTTCATTTTGAGAAAATTAAGCTTGTGAGGTGTAAAATTTTAATTGCTTGTTAAAGATCTGATTTCTATTTCAAAATTATGATTCAAATCTATTTCTTTATTCTGAAAATTTAGTGCTTAAATCATCAAACCCTACTTTTTAAGATTCTTCTATTTTTGACCTATCTAGCCATCTCCAAATCAACTATTTTTTTGGATTTCACATTAAAATAATAATCTCTATCATCCTTGAAAAAATTCAAAATCGGAGCATGTGTGTTGCTGCCACGGTCCTCAGCTTTTTTCCTGAAATTTTGGGAGACAAAATTGACTGTATTTTTCTACTCAGATCTAGAAAATTAGTGCACTTTATCAATTTTAACACTCTCTAAGGTCAATCACAAATTTAAAATTCATGAAATGCAACTCTTAAAATTAATTTTTATAAAAAGGTCATAATTTTAGATCTTCTTTTCAAGCAAATTCAGATTTCACTTAAGAGACTTTTGATGGCAATTAATAAATTGGATTTACTTTCTATTTCACATGTGATTACATTAATTTTTGCATATATTTATCATGTGTCGCATAAGAGTTTCTTTCATTTCCTATTGCTTCTCTTTCTTCATAGCACTTGGTCATATTGTGTAGAGGAAGATGTCATGCATTTTATTCATGACCTTTCTCCTCACATATAAATCCCTAAAAATGAGCTTTTAGATGATGAATATATTCTTCCCCAATCTTCAAAAAAGGATAAGCTTGATAAAGGCAAATAGATTCTCATTCCATATGATACTTGTCCTTCATCTACAAATCCTTTTCTATCTCCTTACACATCAAATTTCAAAGAAATTCATGATCTTGTTCCTCCATCTAGTCAATTGCAACATTCTTATAGTCGTGGCTTTCATATAATCACAAAACACGGTTTTAAAGGACAAGGAATTGGAAAATTTGAGCATGGAATTTGTGTCCCTTTAAATCCTCCTACACAAACTACTACAAGAGGCCTAGGAAGTGGTACCCCTCTTTCTATGGATGAATTCCTTCGGATTACCTTCAAAAACAACAAATCAAGAGTTCCTTGAAGAATTCTTCTTCTTCAAAGTGTCCTATTTGTTCATTTCATCAAATCCATGACCATAATGCTGATGATTGCCCTGATTTTCAAAAATCTATTCAAGATGGCATAGATAGTGGCAAAATTAGAGTTGTGGATAATGAAACCTCTTCTTCTAACAAACCCTCTTCTTCATGGCAAGATGATATTTACCATCCTAACAGATTAGCTGCAAGGATCTATTAGAGGTTGAAATATGACAAGAACATTTCCTTTCCTCCTCAAAATAAAAACAAAAATATTAAGCAAGTGAAAGGTATTGAATATTGCATTTTTCATGATTCACATTCACATTCTCTTGGAAAATGTTATGTGTTTAAGAAATTTGTTCAACTGCAATATGATCTTGCACACATTTGTCTCACAAAAGACCTAGTTGTATTTCTTGGTAAAAACATTGTGCCTTAGCACTTCTTTTCCCTTTATGTTTCTCTTCAACCTATGGCATAATTAGCCCAATTCATGGGGGCTCTTTATCATTACTGGTAGTATTGTTTCACTTTAACACACTTTGGGGCAGCAACATGAAGTCCATTTTTCTTCTTCTTTCTTACATTTATCTCTATTCTTGTGCATCATTCATTATTAGATCTCTTTTCTTGCATAAGGTTATTCTTATGTGAGCATATAATTGTTCTTTGGCTATCCTCTTTTCTTGGAGAGGGGCATCTTTAATGAGTATTGCACTTCTTCTATTTCCTTAATTCTCTTGGGAATCTTACCTCTTCTATGGTTTCAATTATTTGCAAGTATGATATGCCCCTTAGCAGGGAAATGATCTCTTGAGAAGTATGTATCCCTTCCTTGAAAGGATTTGTTCTACTAGGACGACATGTCAATTGAAACTAATCACCATTAGAAATGTGTAATGTTTCTCATTGTTCTCCTCACTTGGGGGGCAAGGATTTGCACTCCTTTCCCTTATATCATTATTTCCTTTAGGGGCTGCATTTTTCATATGTGATTATAATTTTCTACAATGGTATGATTTTTATGACTAATCCCCCATGGGGAATATATGATGCTTATTCACTCTTCTTTTCGAATATTACCACTTCTTGAGATGGGTATTTTACATTTAATAATGTCTTTTCTTGCATGTGTTCATGTAAGTTCATTGCACATTTGCTTATGTTTAATCTCTCTCTAGTAGATTGTGTAAGCTCTTCTCATTGTCCCATTAGCTTGGGGGAAAATGATCCTTCTCTCTCTCTTTCTCTAGGGATCCACTTTTCCCTATTAAGTGGATGGTGTGAGTTCTATTACTGGATGTCATTCCTTGTGCAGAATTGTTGGTTATTGGCTTAAGGATTCTGTCTTATATAAGAAGTGTTAATCCTTGAATACACCCTCTTTTACACTTGGTAATGTACATCTATGATCAATCCAACCATCCCTCTGGGGGCTAAATGTGAGTCATCCCTCATCAAGAATCCCTTTTCACCTAGAAATACGAGGAAGTATTGCATTCTTTTTCTTTCCTTTTCTTGGTCTAGAAGATTTTATATTTGTCTAAGACAACTCATCTTGGGGGTAGATGTTTTCTAAACAAATATTTCTTCTCCTCCAAGGATCACCTTTACACTTACAATAATATATCTCTTTTCAACTATATTATCCCTGCTTAAAGAGTAGTCCCTCTCTTGCTTGAATTTATGACATTGTTGCATGGCAGACATCTTCTTTCTGATGAAGGTAGGTATCCTTGTTCTTCTTTCCTTAAGATATCAACATCAACCTCTATTGACATCTTAAGGGGGGGACACCCACACTGCTCCTTTGTACCTTACTTCTCTCATGCATTGAATAGTGGGCCATTCTTGGAACTAGAGGGAAACCTCTTAGAGAAATATGTCAACACTTTTTGTATAGTGGGATATTATTTTAACAAGAGGGAAACCTATTAAAACAATATGTTGTCACTTTTTGTGTAGTGGGTCATTCTCAGAACCAGAGCATGGTCTCTTGGAGGGAGATGTCTTCACTTCTTCTTGTCTTGTACAGTGAGACATTCCTGGAACTAGAAGGAAACCTCTTAGAGAAAGATGTCGTTACTTTTCTCTTGTATAGTGGGTCATTCTCGGAACCAGAGCACAATCTCTTAGAGTGAGAAGATGCCACTTTTCTTTTGTGCAGGGTGATTATTCTTGGAACCAGAATATGGTCTCTTAGAGCGAGATATCACACATTTCTTGATACTTGTACTATAAATTCTATAAAAGTTGTAGCATACTCAGGATTAGACTCCTATGAGGCGCTTCGAACCTTACTTGTACACACGTGCATGAGGTTGAGTGGAACTAACAGTGCTCTCTCTCTCTCTCTCTCTCTCTCTCTCTCTCTCTCTCTCTCTCTTTACATGGATCACCTAGATAGGCTCTAGGGGAAATATTTTACATGTCCTTCTCTCCATGGATCATCTGGTTTTAGGGTCAAGATGTCCATGGTTTCTTTCTTCTTCGCCTTTCTTCTCATGGATCGCCAAAGTGTGTATTCATGTTCTCTCTCTTCTTCCTCTCATGAACTCATAGTTTTGCTATTGATGGTTCATGGATGATGTCATCCTTTCTCTTTTATGTGATTGCTCATGTTTATGTGATGGGATTGGTCTTTGTGTCTTGATTAGTTGTTGAGACATCTAAGCTCGAGATCTCTTCATCTAGTTAGTTTTTTGTCTTGTGTCTTGTTCTTGTCATGTATCTTTTTGCGCTTTGTCTTTGTTTTTGTGTGTCTTGTGGCTTTTAGTTTTGTGTTCTCTTGTGTATGTTGGCATGAGTTGAGACCCTAAGATTGAGGGATTTTATCTCCTCAATATTAGTGATGTCTTATACTCCTTTTGGTATTGTTTTGCATCTCTCATCCTCACCTCTCTCTTTCTTCTACTTTATCGACAGGCGTGGCATAAGGCATACTCTTGCTAAAGTGGGGGATAAATGTAGTTTCATAAAATTATAACCCCTACAATTTAATCAGATTTTGGGTCCTCACCTTCGTGACGACATCTCCTTCCCTAACCAGGACCTATTTATGTATTTTCAACCCTTCACTCTTTCTCCTTCATGACCTATGTCTACTCTAGACCCTATCTGAGCCCCAAAATAGGGTAGAACAAGGGTGTGGAGCCCTTTTCCTCACCCTTAGGGTGGCCCTATGTTAGGTTTTCCCAGTCTCCTATGCACAATTTGTCTTTGCAGTTTTCAATTCCTCTTTGTCAGCCTTTAGTGGTTGAAAATTAATCCTTGAAGCATTTGTTAAAAAGGAATTCAATACCCTCATTCAAGGATGGATGGACAAGGCAAAAACAGATAGATAGATAAAGAGCATAAGGAGAAGAGACAAGATTTCAAGGTCAGCATCAAACATTGAAGTCTTCATCATTCATCCATTGGAGCAATATTACAACATTAATTTGCAAGCATGTGTGTGTGTTAGGTTTTTGTCATGTTAAATTCCATTTCATACAAAATTTGTGGTTGCATTCAACAAGAAAAGAAATCATCATCAACAAGCTATAGATCTACAAGGTATACATCTCCATTGTTTACATTCAAGAATTTGCAATTACTTTCTTTCAAGGTTGATTCCTCAACTGGGGTTTGACTAAGGTAAAACCCTATCGACAACCCCCCTTCTCTTTTCTCTGTGTAGGTTGCAGGTGCGCAACTGTAATTGCAGGTTTGGGATTCATTTGTAGAGAGAGAAGAACCCTTTTTGTTTTGTGGATTTTATGGAGGACCATGTACATTCCCACCATGGTCTTGACTAATTTTATCCAAATTTGTAGGGAAGATCTGTATCAGTGTAATTAGCTCAAATCTGAAGTTACAACACGATCCTAAACCAACAGCTCCTCATTTCACTCAGTTCCCCTCTCTTTTCCACATAGTCAACAAGTCAACTTTATCGTTTACAAAAGAGGGTAGATCACACTTCAACCAATTGCAATCCACTCAAAATTCACATCCTTGTTCCTCTTGGATTTAGATCTAGCGGATTCAAGCCCCTATTTTGAATGTAAAATTCTTCCCAAGTGAATATCATCCTAGTGGCTTCCTTTCTCTCTCTTAGGTGGGGAGTCATTAGGATCCAATTTTCTAGCTTACACGATGTTTGGACTATCCTATTCCAGTGTTTTGGTATCCGGTGATAATTGGTGTGTAAGATAGAAGCTGTTGAGAACCGGTTTTTTGTTTGATAGTGTGAAATGACTGGCATGCATGGACAATCCTTATGCAGATTGAGTGGAATTATTTTGGTGATTTTTTTATGGTCCAACTGTTTTGTCCAGCAATTTTGGCAATGTGTAATCAACTCTTTTTGTCTGCATTAATATCGGTGTTCAGATTTTGCTGACAGTTTGTACACATTTCAATAAAGTGTTAAGTTTTCTTGAGCCAACAAGTAGTTGATCTAATCTCTTGTTGGGAATTTATATGATAGATGTTTTTGATAATTTTGGTGATGAGAAAGGATTTAGTGATCGATTATGCATAGTTTCACATGCGTGGGATAGTGATTTGTGCTCTAGATCATAGTAGTGCAGTAAAAATGGTAGGATAAGATAAAGTATGAAAAGTGTCGATAATGTTCTTAACTAGAACTATAATAAGACATTTTTTATGTTTATCTTTAGTTCAAACACTCCACTGATCTTTTGTAATTAATTTGTAGGCATTGAGCCTCTCTTTTGGGTAGTAAGCCTCTCTCTTGAGTAGTGAGATCTAGGAAGTGATCCCAAATGTATGTGCATTCCCTATTGTAATACTTCTAATAGAGTATACCTATATTATGGGTTCATCCTCACAATGGTTTTTTCCTTAACCTAGTTTCCACATACAAAATATTTGTGTTAGGGTGTTTTTATTGTTTGTTTTATGTTCTTGCATATTTCTTTTGATTAAATGTATTAGGTGGTTGAAAGAACAAAATAATAATAAATTTTGGAGAACACTGATTGACCCCCCCTTTCAATGTTCCTTAATTCCAACAAGATTTTCTACCATTTCTCTATTTTGGAGGATGGTTTCTCTTATACAAACACCACCAACTTCCTTATATTCCTTGACAATGTCTCAAGCAATCAATGTGATCTTTTGTTTATCATTGGCTCCATTTCATAGAAACTGTCTAAAATTATTAGATATATACTATGGTGATTTATTTGTCACTTCCAATGTTAACATCATATAGATTGGCATTGTGGCCAACACTAATTTGATCATTTTAATTCACCCGACCATTGTAATCCATCCACCTTTCTAGAATTTCATCATTTTTGTGCATTTCTCAACAACTTCATTAAACAACCTATTATTGATCATGCCCTGAAATAATGATATACCCAAATATGTTGTTGGGATCTTGACAATATTAAAGCCAAGTTTTGTTGTGATCCTTCTTTGTGTTAACTAGCCCATATTGAAGAAATATATTCTTGACTTCTCTTTATTTATTTGTTGCCCCGAGACCAAGTACAATAATTATCTAGAACTTTCTTCATGATCTTAGCTTCCTCTAATGAGACTCTCCCATGTAATATAATATCATCTACAAAAATATGATGCGAAAAAGAGGGAAGAGAAAGAATCGTAGAGATTCCTATCTAGATACCTGATCTAGACAAAGCAAAAAAAATTCTACTAAAAGCATCAACCATAATTATAAATAAAAATGGAGACAGGGGATCACTTTCTTAGAGTCCACATCCACTTCAAAATAATCCACATGGGTTGTCATTGATGAGGACTAAATACATTGTAGAGGAGATGTAGCCATAAATCTAATTTACCCATTGTTCATAGAATCCAAATTTCTTCAAGATTTTCATTTGAAATCTCCACTGAACATGGTCATAATCTTTCTTCACATCTAGTTTTAAAACAATTTCTCTTATTCTATACTTCTTCATAGAATGGGTAATCTTATGAGCAACGGTTATCCCATCTACTATCTTTCTATTCGAAACAAAACCACTCTACTTTGGTGACATTATGTTTTGAAGCACCTATTTTAGTGTATTTATTGGTGATAAATTTTCCATAATTTTATATATTCTATTACATAGTGACATGGGTCTAAAATCAGAGAAGTCCTACACTTTTAATTTTTTTGAATAAGAGCTATGTTTATATTATTAATCTCTTTGAGATTCAGACCCTTTTTCCTAGATTCTGAACTACCACATCCCATATGTCTCTAAACATGAAATCCCAATATTTTTGAAAAAAGAGGGTGATGAAGGCATTAGGGCTAGGTGCTTTGTCTAGAAGAAGCTGAAATATTGTAGCTTTTACTTCTTCCATGGAAACTGGTGTCACCAACATCACATTATCTTCTCTCATGATCAACTCTAGAACATCAACAATGAAATCATTGTCCAATAATTTTTCTCCCCCATAACCATCCAAGAGAGTGCAATAAAATTTAACCCCTTCCTCCTGTATGTCCATAATTTGTGTTAGAATTATGCCATCCCCATGTTTGATTTTTGCTATCTTGTTCCAACATCTCTCCATCCTTACATCTAGTTGTGGAAAAAATTGGTATTACGGTCCCCTTATTTGAGCTAGTTTTCTCTATATTTCTCTTTCCAATAACATTCTTTTCTATCCAACAATTCTTCATATTCATTTAGCAAATCTTTTTACTTTTTGAATTTAGTTTGAGAAATTCCATTATCCATGACCAAACTACATAATTGCTCCAAATCTTCTTCAATTATTTGTTTTTCTTCAAAGATGTTTTTAAATGCAATTTTGTTCCATACTCTCAGTTCATATTTTATAATTTGAAGTCTCTTACAAAAAAAAGAATTCTATTTCCTTTAATGTGCCTAGAATTTAACCACCAATCTTTTATGATTTGCATCAAACTTGGACACTAAAACCATATTTTTTCAAATTTAAATTGGTATTTGATAGGTTGAGACTCTTCCAATAGATTATATTCCACAAAGAAATGATCTAAAATTGGAATGGGTTCAATTAGTGAACTCAACAATAGAGAAGAATTCACCCAGCCATTAGAAACAAACAATCTATCAAGTTTGTCCTTTATGTTGGAGAAACCATGTCTTCAACTCGTCCATGTAAATTTGTTATTTGAAGGGACAATATATGTCATTCTATAACCGTGAATGAAATTATTGAAATCTATTTTTCTTAGATGGCATTCTCCAATTTTATCACTTGGAGTTTTCGGCCATAATAACCCTACCTTGTTTACCTTACAATTTAATACTCAAAACTCTCCATAATTTTATTTTATCTAATGTCTTAACTGAGCCATATATATTATACATAGTAAAATTCATTTGGGGTAATGCTCTATACCTCACATTTTTCAATGTTTATTAGATGATAACATAGATACATTTACCTTATTAGGTTTCCACATAATGCACAACCCTCTAAAGGCACTATCCATCGAATGTGCAACTCATGTATATCGAAACAATACTTAACAAAAGAATCTAATTTTTTTTGAAAGGCTTCATTTCTTGAAGAAAAATTATATCAGTGAATTAAATATCTATTTGGCATTTGATCACATGTCACAAGTGAGTATTTTCCTTACCTGGATCTCAATAATTATATTTTGATGGAGGATTGATCTAGTAGTAAGCCATCCTCAACTCTTTTTTATTATTAGTATTTATCTTTGTTCTTTATTTGGGAGGGTCCACCATCTGAGAGATAGTTTAGCTAACTATTATTGTAACTGTAATATCCAATTAATCCCCATTTGTTTCTGGAAGATACCTATCCACTTGTTCCTCCAATAAACCTTTCGAATCCATTTAATTTCACTAAAGACATTCACATTTATCTTTTCTATCACCTTCAACCATTAGATCTTGGTTTGAAATGTTTTCTTTTGATCCTTCTGCTTCCTTGCTAGGGAAGGGTTTTATTTACACTCTCTTTTCTTCCATCTTGTTGATTTTGGTTCCCTTGTTTAGGATTCCATACCCTATTGGAGGGGACCTTTCAATCTTCCTCATTATCATTTATTTTTCTATATCTAACATAAAAAAAAATTCTTCCTCCATTTGAACCAGTTGGATCTAGACTCTAGCTATGGTTTTCAAATTTAATTTTTTGAATAATTTCGTTCATTGAAAATAACTGAATTCTAACAAAAACAATCATATCATCGCCATCCATATCAGTAGCCATAGTTTTCACTATGCTATTACCAATTGTTTTGAGACTTTCTTTGCTCCAAAATTCAAAAGAAAATTTTAAAATCTACTCCAAATAGACTTGTCAATAGGGTGCATGATCGTGGGGTCAAAATATGGGCTCCATCTCTATATATAGATGAATGCACCATCCAACTTCCAAGGCCCACCATTAAATACCATTTATCTATCATTTTCAAACCACTACGAAGAAATATTTCTTAATAAAATATATTTCCTTGGCATCCGAATAGATAATATTTATCTAATTTCCAATATCCTTTCATTGTTTTTTCTTCCCCAAAATGCACCCAATTATTATAGTATGGTGAAATTCCATAATGTCTCTCTCCACAATGCTTGCAAAATTAGTTTCAAGAGGTTTAGGGTTTGGTGGTAGTTTTGGCTTTATAATCACACCTTCTCTCTGTTGTGCCATCTCTCTCTATTATTTTTCAAGTGAGTCGTAAATAAAATTATTATTACTAAATATGATAAGAAAAATTATTACGCTATTTAATCAATTAATCACTCAAAGAGATAAAATCTTCATAGTTTTCAATTTGAGAAAACCAAATTTGATTGCACTTATATACTTTTACAATGTGGTGTCAACTCATCATTCAAATACACTATAATTTATTTACTATAAAGGTAAGTACTTGCCACTACGTGGAATTTGTTTCTTATTGGCTTCCATTTTATCTAAAATTATTGAAGTCTATTTTTCAAATTTGGAAGTTTGATGTTCTTGAATTGCATTAGGGGATGAAGATCCAATGATCACTAAATGATTTTATAAAAATTCAATTCTCATCCTATATATACTACTCCACTAACATTCCATTCATGTTGCATAAGATGACCCACATAATACTTTTATAATTCCTAATAGTGAGAGTAGGATTACATCTAGATTCAACTATGATGATAGTATTGGTAGGGCCAAGATGTCTAAGTATTGAGTCCTAAAGGGTATAAAGTGGCTTTATTATATATTATAAGGAAGCATCATTTTTAATTTACATGACCAAATTTCAATTTATCTCTAATGATTGAGAAGCTTGGAATTTAGAAAATTTAAAATTATTTTATATTAATGTCATAATCTAGATCTTGTATCGAACACTTAGCACAAAGTAAAAATTATATTTTCTTTTGATTCTTAGTAACCTAGGTGTTAGTTGTTAGTGTTGTATTTTTTCCATTTTAGTCTATCTCATAAGATAAGCATGCATAGGTAGATTTCTTTTAAGACTCATAGTTGCTTGGTTGCATGTCTATTGTTGGCAATTTACACTCATTGGATTCATTTTGTTGTCATTTATGGAAACAAGATCTGATGGAAGTCACAAACCCGCACTAGGAGGCGTATATCGACAGGTACCGACATTAGAAGCATTTAGGCCTACACCGACACCGACACCGACATCAATACTTCAAGGAAGCCAACATCAAGGAAGATTTATTTATTAAAGCTATGAGATTTTCACAATCCATATTGTATAATAGTTTGTTTTTCTGGATTCGATTGATGGAAAAATAACACACACAATCAAATCCAGAAAAACAAACTATTATAAGATTTATTTAGTTAATCATTTTGTAATTATTGTTGAGGCTGACATTGACCATATTTTGTTAATACATTGTAAGCCGACATAAGGCATATCATGTGTCATAGGTATATAAGTCAGTCTGCTAGGTCAATTTAATATGATGCTATTGTGATGGAATAGATGATAGACATATATAGGTATAGCAAAACTATGAGATGCAAAATATATGTATGGAGATCATTTTTGGTATGTGAACATTATATCATGAAATGATCTATAGATAGATTGGAAAGCATTCTTGGAGGAGAAGTAATACCAGTAATAGTTCAAGTTTGTGTATCGGTACAGAGAAAAACTAGAACCAGAATTCTATCTGCCATAGCAGATGCATTCTTGAGTTCATTTTCAATAATTTACTTTGGCAGAAAACTTGTAGTTAGTGAGGCTCTTTAGTGGTGAGCAGTATGCTCTAGGCAGTGTGTCTTCCTCCAAGAGCAAGCCCCTGTTTTATGTAATATATTTTCATATGGCTAGTGAGGTGATATTGTGGGTCACAAATACCACCATGTTTTTTCCTCATTGAGGTTTTCCATGTATAAATTGTGTCTTATGGTGTCTATTTATGTGGACGGTTTATTTGCTTCTTGTTATATGCTTATTTGTTTACCGGTAAATACATGCATGGTTTAGAAAGTTAAAAAATGTTCATTCTGGAAAAACATTGATTCATCCCCCCTCTCAGTGTTCTCAGATCCCAACAATTAGTATCAGAGCCTAGTACCTCAGAAGAAGTTTAACAGCTTGAGGAAGATCCTGAAACCAGAATCTTTGAACATGGCTATGGAAAACAAACTTGAGATGGCTCTTGAGGATTATGATGCTGAAAGGATCATGAACTTGAAATTGCAAGAAGAATTGAATTCATTTTTATCTTGCGAGAAAGGTTATCATCTGCTCAAGCCAAGAGAAAAGAGCTTCTGCAACAACTGGATGATGAGGAGAAGAATGATTTGAAGGAACAATATCGAAAACTAAGTCAAGCAAACATGCTCATGAAGAATGAAATGCAAGATATGACTATGAGGTTATCAAAAGACATTGAGGATAAAAAGAAGAAGGAACATAATCTTGTTTTATCTTTGAAGAACAAGTTTGATGAATGTGGAATATTGACTCATGAGAATAATCTATTGAGAAATGATTTGGCATACTCTCAGAGCAATGAACAAGAACTTGAAAGACAAGTAACTCCTCTGAGAGATGAGCTGACTACTGCAAGTGACTATAAAGAGAAGTTCAGGATCAGTGTTGCACAGCTGGATGACTTATTGAAAAGGCAAAGACAAATTGATGATTCTAGAGGACTTGGATTTGTACAAAGTGAAAGCTCTGGTATTGCTAATGAAGATTAGACAACCGGTATGCAGAACGCATTAGAATAGAGGAAACTAGTAAGGCAATCTAATGCTTATAAATTTAATGGTAGATGTTTTGTTTGCAATAAATTTGGGCATATGGCTAAACAATGTAGAAATAAGGAAAATCAAAACTACAAACTGCAAAAAAATATGGGCATAGATTAGAAGATTGTAGAATGAATGTTAAATTTCATGCACATGGAAGGTTTGGACATTTTGCTAATCATTGTAGGTCAAGAAATAATAATACTTGATATGTCAAAGCAATTCAAAAGAACAATGTTATATGCTATGCATGCAACAAAATAGGTCATATTGCTAAGTATTGCAGAAGAAAGACTCAACCGGTTAATAATGAGAAAGGAAAGAAGAAGGTAGATGAAATACAATGAAATCCAGAGAACAAATTGAAGATGGATCTATACCGGAAAATCCACCAGTAGAACAGGGTATTCCTCCACCAAGAGGAAATTCCACCGATAAATAAGGCATAAGCCTTAGGGGTTGGAAAATTCACTACTAAATTTTGCATATTACCTTGGAAGAGATCTAAGGATATCTAGAAAAAGATCTAGAGAAATATGTTCATCATCGATGAAGGTTACCCCGACACATAAATGAGAAACCGATATCCATATGGTTGTTGGTGAAGCATTAATTATAGAAAATTATGGTTTTTAGCCACTGATAAAAGAGGGTGTGAATTCATTTTCAATCACCAAGCACTCAAGCAATTAGAGAAAAGTAAAGGTGAATTAACAGTGAGAAAAGCATTGAGAGTATTTTGAGCAATTATCTGAAGTACTCAAATCTTTCTTCGGCATTCACTCTTAGGTATTTCTTGACATGGCATCTGGATCTTCAGCACCTACTTTTATTGCAAATCCCACCGTTGTTTAAGTCAAGGATAAGTTAAGGCCAATCTTTAAGGAGGTTGCCAAAATTGCCAAGAATGAAGACTCTGCAGGAGCATTTTCTAGGGTTCTTGACGGAGTAATGTATGTTGAAGATGTGAGGGTATACATTCACTGCACTCTTGAGGATTTGGGAATAGAAGAAATCAAAACATGTGTCAATTAATGATACTGGGAGATAGCAAAACAATCAAACCATAATTCAAGGCAATTGAGGATCTAGGGTTCACAATGAATTCATTTGGTTAGACAGACCCTACATGATCACAAAGGAATCTATTCAAACTATCACTGGGTTACCCAGGGTCGGACAAGAACCTCGCAAGAAAATTTCCAACATTGAATATATTTTGTAAATACATTGTAAGCCGACATAAGGCATATCATGCGTAATAGGTATATAAGTCAGTTTGCTAGGTCAATTTAATATGATGCTATTGTGATGGAATAGATGATAGCCATATATATGTATAGAAAAACTGTGAGATATGAAATATATGTTTGGAGATCATTTTTGGTATGCGAACATTATATCATGAAATGATCTATAGATAGCTTGGAGAGCATTCTAGGAGGAGAAGTAATATTGGTAATATTTCAAGTTTGTGAACCGGTACATAGCAGAACAAGAACCAGAACTCTATCTGGCATAGCAGATGCATTCTTGAGTTCATTTTTAGTAATTTACTTTGGAAGAAAGCTTATAGTCAGTGAGGCTCTTTAGTGTTGAGCAGTATGCTCTAGGCAGTGTGCCTTCCTGCAAGTGTAGGCCCCTGTTTTATTTAATATCTTTTCATATGGCCAGTGAATTGATATTGTGGGTCACAAATCCCACCATGGTTTTTCCTCATTGAGTTTTTCCACGTATAAATTATGTCTGATATGGTGTTCATTTATGTGGATGGTTTATTTTCTTCTTGTTATATGCTTATTTGTCTACCGATACATACATGCATGGTTTAGAAAGTTAAAAATTGTTTATTTCCTACAAAACACTGATTCACCCTCCCCCCGCCCCCCTCAGTGTTTTCAGAAACCAACAGTCTACATCATTGTTAATAGTTACTACTCTAGTTGGACTATGTTGATCTAGAAATTGAGTCTTCTTTTGTAAGTTTATTATAATGTGAGATTAATTGAATATTTCTCCTTCAAACTAATTAAATTGTTTTGAATAGTATTCTATGTTTTCATTAACTTGGATGTTGAACATGTGTTATCCAAACTATTGTATCTTTCCCATAACCATTATCGCTCTAGATGATCTCAATTTTTTTACATGTTATTAGATATTATTTTGGTATGAGTGCAAATTTATTTTAATTTTATGCAAATATTTTTTAAGCTATGTTAATTTGAGTAAATTTAAAGGGAGGCATTGAGTGAGGGCATAGATTCAAAAGGATCAATGGGTCTATGTAATTATTGCTCCTATGTTCTCATGATGAAAATAATTGATTAGATATATATTAACTATTTTTGAATTTTAAAAAATTAAAATAAGCTTTGTAGTATGGAGAAATAGGGTTCACTAGATTTTATGGGAAAACTATGAAGCTTAGGCCTATTTTCGCTTTAATTACACTGAGAGGGAGAATGATCCACTTGTCCCGAGATATTGTTAGGCACAAGGTGAATTCAGTTGTCCCTTATGGGGGTAGATGAATCTGCAATTTAGGAAGAAAGATGCAAGATGGGGTGAAGAGATGAATTTTTGTGTGTGCCAAAGAATAGCAAACTGATAGAAATATTTTGAAAGAAATTTCAACAAAACAAACTAAGAATAACTTGCAGAATGAATTTCAAGCAAACTTGGAGGGACTAGGTTGGCCAAATTGACCTTCTCCCAAGACTAAGGCACCCAAATTGACTTGTTCTTGATAATTACATCTCTAATGAATTGTATACCATAGATCTCCTCCTAATTTGTTTTACCTATTTCTATGGATCCATCACCTATTTCTACACACACAAAAAGAGGGAAAATATTGGATGGAATGGGTTTTCCTAAGTCAAACCATAGTTTATGAATTAATCATAAAATTGAGTTAACATATAATTGAAAGGAAAGTTTGTTGATACATGTAGATGTTGCTAGATCTAAGAATGAAGATGTCTTATACCTTGATGATGCAAATGTTCTATAAAGGTGATCACAAATTTTGATGGAATAGCATGACTCCACAAATGAAACCCTAAAAGGAAATCATAAAAGACATTCTTGCATGAAGGTTGTTGAAGGTTTCCATGATGAAAGATATAGTTGGACAAAATACCTTAAATGCTTGAATGCCTTGAGTGCTTGAATTGAATTTCATCCTTGTTCTATTCTCATGTTCTTTATGATCTCTCTCTCTCTCTCTCTCTCTCTCTCTCTCTCTCTCTCTATCTATCTATCTATATATCTATCTATCTATCTATCTTTCTCTTACATATATATTAAACTTTTATGTGCAAAACAGGCTCAATAAGAAGAATTTTGTAAAGAACGAGTTGATCCAAATTTAGATATTGGAGCAAACGAGGAGGCACAAGTCCAAACAATACAAGTTGGTGAGGGGTAAACATTTCTTTCTTCTACTAGTATGGATGTGGATATTTTGAATCAATTTAAATAGGTGAAGAGAAATATTTCTTATTAAAATTTAGATCATTACCTTGAAATGGATGTGGAGCAATTGAAAGTTTATAGTGAATGAACTATACATTCTAAAAGGAGGTCAATAAATAAAAGTGCAAAGGAAATAATTTATCATTTTTAAATTCTTGATACACTCGATGAATCCTAACTATTATCAATTTTACTTGTTCATAATGCTTCAAAAGAGGAAAAGTTCTTAGCTACAAAAAGCTATTATTGAAAATGTTAAGAAAATCTTGGTTTCCATTGGGAAAAAAAATTGATCAATAGATAAGACCATGCCAGGAAAATTAATGTTCAAATATATACTAAATGAAAAAAATCCCCCAAAAAGATAAATCTCTTCACTTTCAATTGAGTTTGGTTTTAGTAGAAAGACAATATCAAAATATGTGAAAAGGAGAAATATTTTGGATGATCGTACCTCAAAAGGCAATTGGGAAATTATGTGTAGAGATCCTCATTCTAAGCGGATTTAAGATGTTGTTAGGAACTTAGTCTGAACTTTTTGGAATGATAACACTCATCCTTCATTAAATAGTAGAGATGTTATCAAATATAGGATTAGGCCTAATCGTTCTGATCTTCATCTTAAACACTAGTTAGACACAACACACCATGAATTGTATGTGATGTTTTTCTATTCAAATCCTCATATAAATATTGGACAAAAAATGTCTTAAAGGTTAAGGCCATATTATGTGAAGATAAACAAAGTTTTTGAAACTTGTTGTTATTGTTATCATATTGAGTTTGATCTCTACTATTAGACATTTCAAAAGATTAGAGAAGAAAGTGATGATTTTCAATATGCTCCTTGTAAATGAATAAGTCAATCCATAACATCCAGCTTATGTGATAAATCTAATGATAATAGAATTGGTAAAATAGATTGCATAGAAGGATTTTGTAAAACATGTGGTGATTCGGCTAAACTATCATTTAAAAATGAAGATACGGACATGACGAAGATGGTAAATTGCAAGAGTTACAAGTACAAAAAGTTTGAAATTGTTTTTGGTAATGAATCAACAAGGTTAGATTATGTAGAATAGGAGATACCTATTGGAACATTTATAAAAAAAATTAGTAAATAGATATAACTGTACATGTGTTATGGTTTTCTTGCCAAGTGAAAAAACAAGAGTTTTATACATTAAGAGATTCAATCTCACCTAGAACTATTTTAGTAGTAGTCAAGTTTTCAAAAATTAATCTTTTGTACATTAAAAAGAGATTCAATCAGATTATTACTTTTCAAAGAAGATCACTATTATCGTGCAAGTGTTTAATCAACAAGCACAACTAGATTTATATACTGTCAATAGTACATTTGAAGTATGATTGATTAAGAAAGATTACCACTTCTATATTAGTAATGATAAAGAGCATGATAGACATTTTGTTGAACATTTCTTTAAGAAGTTTTCTGAATATTTGACAAACAGAAGCAAAAACATTGATAGCCATTTTGTTTGGTATGATTCATGTTTATCACAGTTCAAATCATCAAGGCCATTTTATGCACTATCTAGATATTATCGAAATGAGAAAATACCACATGTTTGGAGATTATTTGAGAGTGGGCATTGAAAGGGTGAATACAATGGTGCAGGAGCTTATATCAAATGTTCTCTAATAAAGCATCGAATGAAATTTACAAGAGATCGTAGAGATCATGCACATGATGTTTTTGAATGGTGTAAGAAACACTTTGCATCAAATGACGTTGGTACATCATTAGGAATGCATCGATACATTCCATATAGAATGTTTTGGGAGATATTAGGTATGTGATCTTTTGTTTCTTTTGGTTATGAATGTTTTTAAATATTACTTAGTATTAAATTAAATATGCAACATTTTTATGTTTTCAAGGTGAGGATAGAAGACAAATGCATGGATGCAAAGATGGTAAAGAAGATAAGATCTTTGCATTCTATCATGAGTACAAATAATCACCCATGTATATCATACACCAGGGATTAGTCATGTTTTTGTTGTAACTGCATTTTAAAAAACTAAGAAAACTGCATGAAACAAGAGCTTGGATATGTTAGTGAATGAAATTTGCTGCCATTAGTTGTTACTAACATATACTATGAAAATGTGGATGAAATATTTGAAGACGTTAGTTTGACTTCTAGTGATTCTGACCATATTTCAGCATTGATTAAAAAAGGTACACATGTGTATAAATTTATATCTCACATGCAAATTTATAACTTACATATGTGCAAATTCAAGTATACATATTTAATCTCCAAGGCCTAAATTCTAGTGGTTTAAAGATAATTTGTTTAATTTACTTAAATTTTTCATGAAAATTAGTTCTATAGGAGAAGTTTGTGCAATCATAGCAGACATTGGAAAAATAGAAGGTGTTAGTTATTATTTATTTTGTTGTGCAGAAAAGAGGAAGAAGTTAACAAAAGCCGAAACAAGTGATGGAATTTCATTTCCAACAAGTTCACAGATTCATGTAAATTATTTAAATACATATTTTGAATTTAAAAAAAAAATAAATTATGCATCTCAGGATCAAAGTAATTTCAATGTTTGAAATATATTTTATAAATTCTCACCTTGAGATTTTTTGTTTCCCATGTAGGCTCAGTTGTAGTGCAAGAGACATATTTCAAACAAATTAAAATTGTTCAACATAGGATTCATTTTACCTGAATACCAAATTGACAACAAGGTATATCAATATAGCCAGCTTGTCAACCTAATTCTTCATCTAGTTCCACGTTCACATGGATGTCAAAAGTTGAGACTATACAATGAAGATCATGAGAAAATGTTAAATGTTATGGAAGAGTGAGATGATCGCTTGATGTGGTATGAGTATTTAGTTCTCATAGTAGTGTTTGAACTCATGAATTGAAGTTATAACTAGATTAGTGTTTGAAATCATAGTAGAATGTGTCATGAATTGAACTTATTTAGTAGTGTTTGAACTCATGAATTATTATTGAAAGTATTTATATGCATACGATATATTTATAATCACTTGAGTTTGTAAATTCATATAATATAATTTATTTTAAGTTTGTAATTGCATCATACATATGATATTTTTATTAAGTATGCATATTTAATTGGAAGCAATTGTTTCATGAATGAGGCATAGAGGTCAATTCAAATTCATCTCCAAAGTATTTGTTTCACTTGAATGAGGTATATTTCAAGTCAAATTCATCTTCAAAGTAAATGTTTCAATAGTGACCACTTAAGACATGATCTCACATTGACCCCAATTAAGCCAAAAGACCCCTTAAGACATGATCCTTAAGACCCCTTAAGACATGGTAGTGTTTGAACTCATGAATTATTATTCAAAGTATTTATGCATGTATATGATATATTTATAATCAATTTAGTTTGTAGATACATATTATATTTATAATAAGTTTGAAAATTCATCATATGCATATGATATTAATTATGTTAAGTTTGTATTTAATTGGAAGTATTTTTTTATAAGAATGAGGTATATTTCAAGTCAAATTCATCATGAGAGAATATTACATGTTATCAAAGAATATGCTGAATTGGACTTGACATGGTCTAAATAATGTATATATTTGCAACTTGTGTTAAGGTTGAAACTTTTTACATGGCTTAAGGGTGACTAAATTTCTTAAATCAATTAAAAATGAAATGGCTTAAGGGATAGAATTTTAATCTGATGTAAGTAGGACATGGCTTAAGGGGATCATATTAATTATATGATATTGTTTATCTTTATGAAATTTTTATTGCAATTTCTTATGTAATTTATTTCAATTATTGTATCCTAATGTTTAACTTGACGTCTAAATGCCTTAAGGGTCCATATAATTAGGATATGGCTAGAAATTGGGGATGTAATTGAAATGCCTTAATTGGATGTAATTATTGTCTCTTGTTCTTGACAATGTTAAATAGATTAAATTTAGAGATAAATAGATTAAGTTGACATTAAATTAATTAATTAAAGTTAAAATGATTAAATTGACATTAATTTTTTTAATTGATATTAAATTGATTGAATTGACATTAATTTGGGATTATATTGATTAATTGACATTAAATAGCTTAAATTGCCTCATCTCTTTTCTTATTCGCAATGGTTCTGATCATTGTCCCATCTTAGTTTCTTGGCAGCTCCATTGCCCCCAAAGAGGGTTTCCTTTTTTGTTTGAAATCATGTGGACCCTATTTCCCGACTTTAAAGGCCTTGTGTCTTATTGGTGGAGTGCGAATATTCAAGGTACTACCATGTTCTGTGTTGGTCAAAAATTGAAAATTGCTTAAAATTTAGCTTTCGTCCTGGAGTAAATCATCCTTTTGGGACATCTTTGCTAAGAATAAGGCTTTTAAGGCCCAGATTGATTTACATTATTAAAGTATGCAATCCCTTGGGGCCTCTATGGATGATAGAACTAAGGAACATTCACTTTTGGTTGATGTCCACAATCTTATTATTAAAGAGAAACTCTATTGGAAGCAGTGGTCTAGGATTCAATGGGTTAAGAAGGGGAACAAATATATTAATTTTTTCCATAAATCGTCTAGTTGTCATAGAAAGTGTAACTATGTTAAGGAGCTTCTAAGGGTTCATGGTACCTTAGTGACTGAGGATTTGGATATGGAACAAGTTGCAGTCTCTCACTTCTCTTATCTTCTCAATCCTATGCCAACTTTGGATCTTTTTGTTGATTAGATCTCTACTAGATTGGTCAATTGCATTCCCTCCATTATTAGCCATGATTGACCTCTTTTTAATGGAATAAATTTTATCTGAGGAAGAGGTTAAGGAGATGGTTTTCTCCTTTGGTCCCTTCAAAGCCCTTGGCCCGGATGGGTTTCTGCCATTATTTTTTAAGGAGTATTGGGATATTGTTGGTCTTGACATTATCTTTACTACTAGGGAATTTCATTCCTCTGCTAGTATCCTTAAGGAAATAAAAAACCTTTATTATCCTCATCCCTAAAAATGATGGGGCTAAGAGAATGTCTAAATTCAAATCCATAAGCCTTTGCAACACTTTGTATAAAATTTTCTCTAAAATTATTGTTAATAGATTCAAACATTTCCTCAACTCCTTGATCTATGCTAATCAAAAAGGTTTTGTTCCTTGGTACGAAGTTGCTGATATTGTGTTGGAAGCTCATGAAATGCTGCACTCTATGGATCATAATGGAAAATAGGGTATTCTTCTCAAATTAGTTATTTCTAAAGCTTATGATATGCTGGTCTAGTTGTTTCTTTCTCTAGTTCCAAGAAAATTTGATTTTGGTGGCAGGATCCTTTGGGCTATTGAGGCTTGTGTTAAAAATCTGATGTTATCGATCCTTTTCAATGGATCCCTCCATGGTTCCTTGAATTCTACTAGTGATTTATGATGGGGAGACCCACTTTTGCACTACCTTTCATTCTCATGGTGGAGGTCTTGGGGAGTAATTTAATGATTTCTCTTCAAAATGGTGCCATTAAGGGGGTTAAAACCTCATTAGACCCCTTTGTTATCTCCCACCAAAAATTTGTGGACAACACCCTTCTCCTTGGTGAGCCTTCCATTGTTGAATCTTAATGCTAGAGGACCATTCTGTTAGACTGTCCCTTTCCTTGTGGTCAAAAAATCAATTTGGACAAAAGTGCTCTCTACTTTATGAACTCCAATAGGCTTATCTAGAATAGAATTAGAAATATCCTTAAGTGCAGGATTGTTTATCTCCCATTGACTTATATGGGCCTTCCTCTTACTATTGGGAAGGTGCACAATTTGGTTTGGATGGGCTTTCTTGAGAGAATTCAAAGGAAATTTGTTGGTTGGAAAGGTGCAATTCTTAGCAATGTTGGTAAGCTTCAATTCTTAAAATCCTCCTTGCAGAGTACTCTAGTTTATGTTCTCTCTCTTTTCCACATTCCATTCTCATGCCCCAAGAAACTTGATCAAATTCATAGATTCTTCCTCTGGGATAGTGTGGAAAAATATAATAAAATATCCCTTATTGATTGGGAGAGAGTTTCCTATATAAAACATGCTAGCAGTTTGAGAATCAGAGGCTTGAGGCCACTCAATAAAACTCTTTTGGTTAAGATTGGTTGGAGACTCTTGTCTAATGCTGCCAAGTGTTCCCTAATCATGGCTAGTAAGTATTTTAATGAGAGAGAACTTTCTTTCATGGATCTGAATATTATGAATAAAGGGTCGAATACGATCTGGAACAACTTCCTCAAGACCTATGTCTTTCTCTATAAAGGTTTGCTTTGGAAACTAGGGAATGGTTAGATTGTTCACCTTTGGAAAGATCCTCGGATCTCGTCCACCCTTCTCTAGTTCCACCCTATCTACTCTATGGTTGAAGTGGAGCTCTCTGCTAGATTTGGGACCCATCTCTATGATTATTGGCCCCCCTATTCACACTCGCTCGAGTGGAAATTTAAAGCTTCTAGTTTTGCTCAACCTCTCAAGCCTGTTGTTATTGAGGTTCTCAGAATATTAAGCACGGTTATATTCTATAGAAGAGAGGAATATGATATCTTGATTTAGGCTCCCTCAAAGGATGGTAATCTTTCACTGAAATTTGTTTTTGAGATCGCTCGTCTTTCTCTAGTGCCCACTTGTAAATGTGACTTTATCTGGAGGATGTCTACTCTACCAAAAATTAGTTATTTTGTGTGGGCTACTTGCCACAAAAGAATCCTTACTTTAGAAACTATAATGAAGAGGGGATTTCATTCTCCAATAGATGCATTCTTTGTGAAGATGAGGCTTAAAGTATTGCTGATCTCTTGTTTCATTGTCCTTACTCTTGTAATGTACGAAAATATTATTGATATATTTTCTTTGGTCTAGGTTTGAAATTTTCTAGCCAAAGATAATATTCTGGGTAGCTTTCCCTCCAAGCACCCCCTATCTCTTGCAATGTCAAGACAATCTTTATTTAACATTGGCTAGCGTTTGTTGAAGAAGCAAAACAATATATTTTTTTTAGAGAAATGGTATGTGCAAGATCATGGTGGGCCAAATAGGCCCTTAGTGGCAATGAAAATCACAAAACAGAGTTAGGCAGCTTGACATAGAAATCTGAATAAGCTACCAACATTATTTAATAAATATTTAAGAATAGAATTTGTAGAAAATTGAATGTAGTTTCTCAGCTACTAGTTACTTTTTGAAAAAAAAAAATCTATTTGACTAAAATTTGAAATTTCAATGCAACAGTACTAAAATTTTAGGAAAAAGATAAGAAGTGGGTGTCTGCCTAACCACCCTAATAATAATCAAATCATAATATTTCTTTATAAAATTTTATTCATAAGTAGGAGAGTCATGTTCGGATGTGACAAATATATTTTGTATCTTTATTTGAAATGAATAACTAATTATGATTTTTTTACAACAACTTTTAAAAAATATTAAAAACTCGTATGTTTGGCCGCCATAACTTGGTCAAAACTTTATGAAATTTATTTTTTCTTTTTTTAATACTATATTATATGAAGCATAGAATGTGATGCATGTTTCAGATTCAAAAAATGTGATACCGTTAGAAAGTTATAGATATTTTTCAATCAGCCTATCAATCATAACTTTAGTCAGAATATTGCCACTTTCTGGCCCCTCATGATCCTACACATAACCGAAAAAAAGTGTGACCCGTAGAATCTATCCATTAGAATTATTTCAAATGTCAAAGAAACTTTTAGCTATTTTGTGAAGTGAACCTTGTCTCACCCCTTTATTATTTTGTATTGGGTGATTGCTAAATCTTGGAAAATGAAACCTACTCCTTCTGATTTCTCATATCTTTCTTGGCTTAAAAAATGTTATTAAATAGAATTGCCGCGACACTAGATGACTAAATTTGAAATTTGATGGGTCTTCTCGTGGTAACCCAACTTGAGCGGGAGTGGGTGGTGTGATCAAGGATCCACATGGTCACTTGATCCTCTCTTATGTTGTTAACCTTAGTGTCCAAGCCTTAAACATGGCGGAAGTGGAGGTCATGTTTCATAGGCTTGACATGGCAAGAGAGATGATTATTTCCAAACTCATTGTGGAAGGTCATTCTCATAATACTATTGTGATTCTTAATGAAGAAGCTAGGTCAAACTAGAAAGATACTTGGCTTACTGATAAGTGTCACATCTTGCACCTTACAATTGATGAAGTCAGATTTTGCCACATGCAACGTGAGGGTAATAGGGTGGTAGCTAAATTACTTGGGTTGGGATCTATAATTAATAATTTGAAAGTTTGGCTCCAAATGAATGAGGTATCTCTTGATGCCCATGCCATGATTTCAAATAAAATGCACATTAATGATGTGTAATCCCTAGGTAGATTTTTTAGCATTTTCTATTCTTATCGTTGAATTTCCAAGTTGGCTAAGGTGATGAAATTTTATTTCTGCAGGTACCCACTACAGTCAATTTTAGACCTGTCTCTTTCATATGTGGCTTTTAGGTCTATGAAGATGAGAGGATATTTTAATCACATTGAACTAGAAAAGTATTCTGAGTTCAAAAAGAATGGCAAGTTGTGGGGCAAGGATATCCAAGAAAATTTGGACTTGTATGTGGAGGGCATGACTAGACATGACCCCAAACTCTCTACTGCCTTTGTTCAAGCCTAGAACAGTGAAGCTTGGAAATGTTAACTTTGAACTTATTGATCAGATCATTGCAAACATTACTAGATTAGCTTTGGATGGTATCGCCCTCCCTAAAAAAGCTAAGGGAAATCACAAGGAGGACATTGAATAGTTTTTTCAACTTGGTGAATGGATCTCCAAATTTCAAAGTGCCAACAATCATGAAGATCTCCTGGGTTAATGGAAGGAGGGTACCCTTTCTCTTGATGAAATACATCACACTTGATGGCAGGAAGAGAAGATTTCACCTTTAGCTCCTCCCTATGTTGAACCATTTGTGCCATGGTAAGGATTAATTTCCCTTATTGGGTTTTGTCTTCCCCGACTTGGTCTATCTCTAGGGCTATTGCTAAAGGAAAACCCTCATGCACCAAGGCCTTATTTGTAGGCTATATTATGTTAGAAATTTAGAGGAATTGATTATGTGTTGCATTGATGTTTTGTCATTGATGTCTGTTTTGGTTGTTTACTAGTTTCCGGTTGGTTTCGGTAGAGTGGTTGGATTATGATATTGATCTGGTATGCTCATGTATGATTTTGTTTGTGGAATTGGTTTAGATTGGTCATTTATGGGTTCATGATGTGTATCATGATTAGTTGGTTCAATATTTGATGACTCAGATGCTATCACTTCTCCTTGTAAGCTTTTTGGTCACTGGAAAGTGTTTTATCAGCAAAGCTTTGTTTGAAGATATTTTGATGCACATGATAAGTGGTGTTGGTGAGGCTTCTAGATGGATATTGAGATATTGTTGGTTATCTTGTTCATGTTCCTGTTGATCGGTGTTGTTGGATTTGGTTTATGGTGACCTATTTTGGGTCTGGTCTTATTCTGCTAGGTTATGGACCGGTTTATGTAAGGTGTTGGTGGATGATCCCGATGCATTACAGATTGGATTTATTGATTGAATTATGTTTTTTTAGTCTTAGGCCAACATGGTTGAACATTCGATTATAGGTTTATGTTATGAATTGATTGTATGTATTATCTTTTAGATGGTTGGCCTAATTGTTTAGGTCCCGGGTTTGTATATATGATGTAAGATCTCTTTGTAGATCATATATGGGATGGTAATGTGATTATTTATGTACGAATAATGTTGTAATCATATACAGAGGTTTTGGTCAATCATAGGTGATCAAATTATGTTTGAAAGAGAGGTTTAAGACCTCTTGTACTGAGCTTAATTGAAACTATACACAGGCATAAGAGATATTATATTTGCAGTTCACCTCTCTTTCCAGATTATAATCTAGACTTATTTTGTGGTCACCAAGGCTCCTTTTGCGATGAGCAGTGCGCTCTAGGCTGTTTGCCTCTTTGTATGTTTAGGTCCCTCATTTTGTAATCACATACTTATTGTAGAAGTATTACCTGACTGTGGGTAGGCTTTCCACCATGGTTTTTCCCTTTACCTGGTTTTCCACGTACAAATCTTGGTGTCATGTGCTATGGATGGATGGTAATTGTTCTATGATTTATGTTTATGCTTAATTGCTATATCTGTTATTCTAGTATTGAGTTTATGTGTTCTATTAATAAGGTTTTGAATTCTTAAAGTTTTATAATTTGTGGACAACTTATTCACCCCCACCCCCTCTCAGTTGTCCTCCAGTTATCTAAGTTGTCTAACAATTGGTATCAGAGCTTGGCCTTCTCTGTAGAAACTTAACCACTTGAAAAATATCCAATGGCATATAATAGTTCAAGTTCATCAAGTACATCTACAGTTATTTTCTAGAGAGAGATCCTAGGCTTGATGGAACAAGTTACAGAGTATGAAAGATTCAGATGGAGACTCATCTAAGATGTCTTGGAAAGGAAATTTGGAAGATCATTGAGAAATGTGTAACCCCTTTTAATCCAACATCTAGGAATCATCCTTTTCCAAACCGAGATAAGGATCTTGAGAATGATTGTAGAGCTAGAGAAGCCCTTTTGTTTGCACTTTTTGATCACTAGATAATGAGACTAACTAACAAAACAACTGCAAACATTATATGGGATAAATTTGAGACTCTAAATGAAGGTGAATGTACTGTTAAACCTACTAAACAAGTTATGGTTACCTAGTGAGGTATGATAACCTGAAGATGGAAGAAGATGAAAGGATTATTGTTTTTATGGAAAGAGTTAATGAAATTATGATGGGAATTGAATGTTGTGGTGGATCTCTTAGTGAAGATGAAATAGTTTCTAAAGTATCGAGACCTTTGTCACCGACTTATAAAATGAAGGCTACTATAATTATTGAGCTAATAACTATGAGAAACACCTTAGTTAATAGGGATACCTTGGTTGGGAAGTTATCTGATTTTGAGCCTGAGGAATTTGGATCTTCTGGAGCTATAAAATCTGAACTTGCTTTTCATGCATCTACATCATCTACCGACAAGAGTATTTGGAAAGATTTATATGTGAAGGAACTAGAGGATATGAAGAAAGAAGATGAAGATTTTGAGCAACTTGAAGCCTTATTCACTAGAAGAGTACCTAAAGGACCGACATGAAGTAAGTATGAAAGAAAATCACCTTTTAAATGTTTTGCAAGTAATAAGATAGGTCACTTTGCATCTAGATGTCCTAAAAGGAATTCAAGATTTGAAGAAAGAGCTAGAAGATCTTTTAGGCCTAACAATGAATATCAGAACAAACATAAGTACAAGAGAAACAAAGACAAATCATGCTACTATGTTGATAAGGAAGGTGTGACTAATTCTGATGATGAACTAACACAAGATTCAACTAGTCAATCCGGCAATGGAAAGGAATGGGTATTCTTGGCTATCAAGGATGGTACCTGAAGAGAAGGCCCTTGCTGCTGAAGTTGAAGACAAGGATGAATCGGTGATTGACAATGGATGTTCACATCATATGAATGGAGGTAAAAGGAAGTTTTTATATTTGCAATAATTTGATGGTGGTCTAGTTAGATTTCAAGATGGCAAAGCATGCATGGTCAAGGGAAGAGGAAATATATCATTGGATGGTAAGCATAATAGTGATAATGCCTATTATGTTAAAGGTTTAAATCATAATATTTTTAGTGTAGGATATTTTATGGATAAGGGATTTGAGTTACAGTTCGATGATGGAAAATGCAAGATTATCAATAGATCTGGATTGGAGATTACAACTGGTACTCAGACTAAAGGTAATGTATTTCACTTGAACTCTGGTGATAAGACATATTTGACTTCACAAATTGATGAGAGTTGTCTATGGCATAAGAGGTTGTGTCATGTGAATTTTGATTGCATTGTAAAGATTAGTTCAACTAAGGCAGTTAGAGATATACCTAAGATTGTAAAGCCTTATAATTCGGTATGTAAGGAATGACAAATGGAAAAGAAAATCAAGACTTCTTTTAAGAGTATACAAGACAAATATAATGATGTTCTTGATCTTATTCATTCTAATTTGTGTGGTCCTGCTAGAATCAAAAAAATTCAGGGTGATAGATATTTATGATAATCATTGATGACTATTCAAGAATGATGTGGGTTACTTTTCTAAGGGAGAAATATGAAGCATTTGAAAAGTTGAAAATATTTAAAGCTAAAGTTGAGATTGAGACATGATTGAAGATTAAATGCTTAAAGTTAAGGTCATATGAGGGTGGAGAATTCACATCCAGGGAATTTAACAGATATTGTGAGAAGAATGGGATAAGGAGACAGCTGTCTGCACCCCAGACACCTTAGAAAAATGGAGTTGTGGAAAGGTAGAACATAACTATCTTGAATGCAAATAGAACAATAATGATGGAAGTTAATATGCCTTATATCTATTGCAGAGGAGTTTTGAGCACAATGGTATACACATTCAACAAAGTTCATATCAAAGGAGACACCAGTAAGACACCTTATGAGCTATGGCTAGGTCATACACCTACATTTAATTATTTCATAATCTTTAGTAGTAAATGATATATCAAAATAGATGATTTCATTGGAAAATTTAATCCTAGATGTGATGAAGGAATATGGTTATTCTAATGAAATCAAAGCATATAGATGTTATAACAAAAGATTGTAGACTCTTGAAGAACCTGGAAAAAAAGGGGGAAAAAATGGATGAGAAGAGGGAGAATGATGACAAGGAGCAGATAAAATGGAAGAAGGATATGGAGGAGAAGGTTAATCATTGGAAGAAGGGAGAGAGGCCATGAAAAATTTGTTGGGCATTATCTTGAATATCCTAACAGCTGTCACTAAAAACTTGGAGGATATTGCTAAGGTCTTTGATCATACCAGCTCTCCTAAACTGGTGGTGGAACTTGACATGGATGATGAGACTATCCAAATTAGCAATGGTGAAGCTACTCCAGTCGGTGGTACTACTAAGAGGACCAGGGCAAGTGTCAAGAAAGTTGTGGCTACTTCTACTAAGGATCTCCCAAATCTTAGGGATAACATCAAAGATCTGCATGGGATTAGCAACACCTTGGCTAATGCCCTGAAAAAAATCAATTAGTTTCTCTTCTTGGGTCTGGCTAGTTTTGTTGGCTTTGTGGGGTTTAGTCGGTTTTCTATGGTTTTCTATTGGCTTTTCGTTGGCCTATTTCTTTTTGTCTCTTGTTGCTTTTTCTATTAAGATCTATTTGTAAAGGGTTTTGAGGCCCCTTCAAAACCTGTTTTTACCTCAATCAAAAACAAAAGATTGTAGAGAATTATGGAGAGCACTAATGTCAAGGTGGATGAGCAGAAAAAAAGTCAAAATGAAACTTATGATAGTGAACCGACAGTGGAAATGATCATAACTGAACCGGTAGCACCTACACTAGAAAAAAATGTTGAACCAGTTACTCCGACAGTATCAGAAAATTCAATAGTAACTGAAGATCAGGGGAGAGGAATTGGAAATTAGAAGACTCCTAAATATATAAGGTTGAATAATTCAGAAGATCGGATGATTGGAGACAAGAACAAATGAGTGATGACAAGAAGAAGGTTGGCAGTTGATGAGGTATGTTTACTTTCTCAAGTTGAACCAACATCAGTAATTGAAACATGCAAAGATGAATGTGGGATGAAAGCTATGGAAGAGGAATTAGATCAGATAGAAAAGAATAACACATGGACTTTAGTTCCTCAGTCTAAAAATAAGAATGTTATTGGAATGAAATGGGTTTTTAGGAATAAATTGAATGAACTTGGACAAGTTATGAGGAATAAGGCTATATTAGTTTGTAAAGGATATTCTCAGAAGGAAGGAATTGATTATGATGAAACCTTTGCACCGGTAGCTAGGATTGAAGCTATGGATTATTTCTTTCTTATGTTGCACATAAGAACTACAAGGTTTATCAGATAAATGTCAAATGTGCATTTCTAAATGGAGATCTTGAAGAGGAAGTTTATATTGAGCAACATAATGGATTTTCACTTTCAGATGACAAAAACATGGTTTGCAGGTTAAAGAAAGCCTTATATGGATTGAAAAAAGCCCATAGAGCTTGGTATTCAAGGCTGGACAAATATGTTTGAATATTGGTTTCACTAAAGGTAATGCTAACAGTAATTTATATTATAAGATCATTGATGATGACATATTCATTGTTGAAGTCATTGTTGATGATATTATTTTTGGGGGTGAAGCTAAGTTGAATATGGAATTCTCCAACAATATGAAGAATGAATTTGAGATGTATATGATTGGGGAGATGAAATTTTTCTTAGGCTTGCAGATTACTCAGACTGATAAAGGTATTTTCATTTATCAAACTAAGTATGCTAGAGAATTGTTGAAAAAATTTGGTTTGGAAAATTCTAAATCAGTTGGTACTCCTATGGTTACAAGTGAGAAATTGACAAAGAAATATGCATCAGCACCGGTAAATCCTACAAGGTACAAGTCTATGATTGAAGGTTTGTTATATTTGATGCATACTAGACCTGATATAATGAATAAAGTTTGTATTGTATCAAGGTATTAGAGTGATCCTAGAGAGAATCATGAGAGTGCGGTGAATGATATTTTAAGGTATTTGAAGAGAACAACTAAATATGGTTTGTCATATCCTAAAAATTATGGCTTTACACTAAGTGCATATATAGATGCAAATTGGGTTGCAGATGTTGATGACTGCAAGAGTTATGTAGAGCCCATGTGTAGGTATTGAATAGGTTCCTCCAATCCAAGGACAAACCAAGGACTCTACCAATCATCTAAAGACCCTTAGGGGTATAGAAAGATCAAATTGATAAGTCCCACATCCTTACTTTCCTAAATTCTTCCTCACAAGGCCACTTACCTTGAGTGCTTCATAAGGTCTTGTAGTGATTCTCAAAGACCATATAGCCTAACAAGGTTTGGTCCTCTTTTCACTTGATAAATGCCTATCTAGGGCTTGGGTTGAAGTCCCATAGGTTAGGAGGACTCTTTTAAATCATCAGTTTATGTTACCTCTAATGGTTTCTGCCAACTACTGCAATAAGGCCTCCAAATCCTAGTAGCCCTGCTAGACCAATTTTCCACAAATAATTTCAGATTGGGATATCCTTTATTGAGTTGCAAATGATATCCCAAGGGTTCTCACAATTTGGGGACACAAGAGTCCAAACCCTATCTTGGCTAGGAGGCCTAATAGCCCCAATTAGGCCTATTTTACAAAGGAGAGGGTAGGCACAAACCCTATCTTATCAAATAAACATAAGGAAAACTATTAGGACATGGTAAATACACTAATTCCTAAGTTTTATGCAATGATTAGACCCCTAACACTAGATGTGAGACCTATTTGCTTGCACTTGCACGGTGGCCACATGGAGTTGCCCACCTTAATGCATCAAAACCTTGCATCCAACTGGTCCTAACCTAAAAAAGGATTTCAAGATATTAAAAAAAATTGGCCATACTTGCATCTCCTTTAGAGCCATGAACCACCAATGAAGGATCAGCAAGATGAGGCCATTTCTTTGTGAAACCCTTCGTAAAACTGTCAAATCTAGACCACTTCCAAAAAATGACTGGTTTCTCACTTGTCTTGGAGAATTAAGACCTTAGACTTGATGCATATGAAAGGTGATTGGCCACTCTAATACATCCCACAAGTTTTCTAATCCCAAAATGTTTGTACAGTATTGTACTCCACTCAGAATGACAAAATTGTAGGAAATTCACATAATTTTATTGCTTCAATGATGCCAATTGTTTACAATACTCTTCTCTCTCCCCAATGATGATTGGGAATGGAATTTTATACCTTAATGAATGGTTATCAACCACCTTTTCAAGTGACATGACCATTGAAAGGAATTTACTCTTTGTAACCAAAAGTTGTCATCAAAAGTTGTCATCAAAAGTTGTCATGTTTGAGCAACTTTGACATATGTTAAGTCTGCATACCTAGAGTTGTTCCAACATGTCTTAAACCTTCCTAAGACATATCCAACACACAAAAACCTAAAAAATACTCAACCAAATACCCCTAGGCCAATGTGCCCATGGTGGCTTATCAACTTGCCAAATCCATGTCATTGCGTAACAAAGTAGGGTTTATTACAAAAATGAGACAAACAAAACTATCCTATTACATAGATTGAAAGGTCACATTCCCATGTGTGACCTTTAGGCCTTCATTTCCCTAATTATCTTAGTCATGAGGTTCCCCTTCACCATACTCCTAGGGTGAATGAATCTCAAGTCCACTTGAGATGAGATCATGTAATGTAGTGCCATGCTTCTTGATCTGATCTTCATCCAACCAAATGGCTTCAGAATTTAGTTTTCCTTTCCATTTAACCAAGTATTGTTTGTACTCATTTATCCTAGTCTTCTTTACAACCTTGGTGTCCAACACTTTCTCAAGTTTAGGTGGCTCATGTTTGGGAAGATCTATATCCGTTGCATCTTCTAGGACCTACTATGAGTCACCTGCATTAGAATCACCTTTAAAAGGAGTTAGATCACAAACATTGAAAATAGGAGATATGCCAAGGTCAGGTGGTAATTGAATTTCATAGGAATTGTTGCCAAACTTCTTCAATATTTGACACAGTCCCACTTTCTTTTGCATGAGCTTAGTGTCTTGCCCTTGGGCAACCTTTCCTTCTTCAAATTCACCCAGACCAAATCTCCAATCTTAAATTGTACTTCTCTCCTTTTCTGATCTACATGTTCTTTGTACTTGTCTAATGACTTTTAAAGTTGCATCTTGACCTTCTCATGGACTTCCTTTATGGCTTCAACAAGCCTCTCCCCATCTGCACTTATGGGGTCTGCATGGGGTAGTTTTCTTATCTCCAATACCCCTCTTGAATGTAATCCATACACAATCTGAAATGGTGACTTCCCTGTGCTTCTGTTTATAGTGTCATTGTAGGCCAACTCATCCTGAGATAAAATTGAATCCCACTTTTCACTATGTTGTCTTGTAAGGCATCTCAACAAATTCCCTAATGATCTATTTACTACTTCTATTTGTCCACCCGTTTGTGGATGATAGGCTGATGAGAAGGACAAATTGGTGCCAATTTTTCTTCATAGAGTTCTCCAAAAATGGCCAACAAATTTGACATCCCTTTCAGACACTATATTCAATGGGAATCCATGGATCCTTGCTACTTCTCTCAAAAAAAAATCTGCTATGTAAGATGCATTACTAGTGGACTTACATGGCAAGAAATGTACATTTTACTAAACCTATCTGTAGATCAGGAAATTGAGAATCATCAAAACAATAGCAATTAGGACAACCACAAAACCTAAACCTGCTATGAAAGCAATCCCAATCCAATCAATGAAGACATAAAGACAAGATAATCAAATCAAATGAAATCAAAGCAAACCAATGCAGATATCTCCTTCATGCGGCTCCACTGTTCTTCTTTCACCTTCAAATTTGAGGTGGATCTCACCTACAAGTGCAAAATGCAAGTGGAAAGCAAGTTGTTGATGAAATTCATAGTATAAGGTTACTAAAAAATGTGATTGATTGATCCATCGATTGATTGAAAAAAATCATCCAATTTATAAACAAATTGGAGAGAGGACAACATTAGCATGAAGAGATTTGAAAGGAAATTCAAATCAAGAATGGCAAAATTATGACAAATGTATGACAATTTCCTATGCAAGGTGTATGACAAATTATGCACAAATTATGGCAAGTTGCTATGCAAGATGTATGACAAATTATGACAAATTATGACAAGATTGAAATAGAAATTAGGAATTAGGAGAAATTAGCAAATTATAAAATTGAGGAAAAAGATGAAATAGAAATTAGGTGAATTAATTAATAGGTTTTCATCAATTAATTAATTCATGAAAGAGACCTAGGACTAAATAAGTACATTTATTTAACCCATAAAAAAGAAGAAAAGGATTAAATGAACAAATCATAAAACCCTAGGAATAAGAGGACAAGGGATTAGGTCAAGACAATAAGAAATTAATGTAGGTTCGATCATGATTCTGATTGACAAAGGACCAATGTTGATAACTGATTGAGATTGGTTGACAAAAATCAATGACAAATTGACCAATATTGACAAGGAGATCAAATTGATAGGCACCAATTGACGAGGAACAATGACTAATCGATCCAAATTGACATGATTGAAAAGGACAAGGATCGATGATGAATCAATCGCAAAATGACAAGATTGACAAGGACAAGGATCGATGACGAATTGATCGCAAAATGACGAGATTAACAAGTTGATAATCACAAATGATTACTAACAAGCTAAAGATGATTGAAAGATTGACAAGAGGACAAAACCCTAATTCTATCATCAGTTAGAATTGACGATGTCCAAAATGATGATAAATGAGCATGCACATTGATGTGACAGGATAAGATTGACCAAAATCATGACTAAAGATTGTTATCGACAAGACCTAATTTGAAAGCGATAAAAATGAGGAATGTAGATGAAGGACTCAATGCTCATAAATGATAAAGACCAAATGCACAACATAGAAGAAATGTTAATGCGATGCAAGAACCCTAAAATAAGGCAATGCGCAAATGTTAAAGTATGACTCCACAAGCGTTGACCATTTTTAGACGTCTACATTTTGCCCCTCTTTGAGACAATGCGATTCTAAGCATTGTTTCAAAGAACAATAATGAAAATGCCCCAGACAATAACAATGACATATGCATTCCCCCTCGAGGAATTGGCCGGAAAAATCTAGAAAAGATGCCAAGTGATCGATAAGAATGACAGAAGACAATAGGTTCAAATGGATCAAACAGACTGCCAAGACTGACGGAAGAAATGTTAGTCTTAGAAGAAATTAGAGAAAGGACAGTTAGAGATGAAGGAAAACTTTCTTTCACAAATGCACATAAGTAGGTGAGAACCTTTATTTATTGTAGCAAAGCGGATGCAGAGTATCATGGCATTGAAGGCCAGAGCTGGAATGCAACCCCTTTTGCAAAAGATAGACACATCGCACACAAGGAATGAGTGAAGCATCCTAGGGTGCATACATCAAGGGTCGAGGTATGTGCTGTGTTCACAAAGCAAACGTACTTATCACAGACACCCAATGATATAGTTGCCCCAGTTTGTGAAAAACATTCCACAAACAACAAACACAACAAAAAAGGAAAGTGACCATGAACCATCCCGGTCACTCTAAATCACTTAGTGACATCCTCGACCAACGTAGGAACATGATTGAAGCCAAAGATAAATCAGTAAAAAGATAAGATGCACAAATTCAACCAAGTCAAACAAACAGTCTGATCGTCATTGTCAAAAGTGGAAAACAAGAATGATCATGCTGTTTGGTTCTAGGGAATGCGGTACCCCGTCTAAGACAGGACATAGTCTAGTTTCAAGTATACCACACCCTGTATAAGACCCATGATAATATTGACAAGGACCAATGGTAATGTTGATGCTATTTTGATTGATGTGACAACTATGATCAGGTTGAATGCTTGCTTGGTTGAATAGTTTATCTGTTAATGCGTGCTTTCATTAAAGCACAATGTTTGATTGATTGTCGTTGGATGCATGCTCAGAGATCTATCTATGCACAAAGGGACCATTTATTGACAAAATGAAAAATGCCAAAGAAAGTGCTTTTGGATTTTGATGTTTTTCTCTTTGTAGGAATTTCGAGTTTTTAAAAAAAAATTTGTTCATTTTTCAAGACTTTATTTGACTTTTAAGGGATTTTTTTCAGGACATTATTTGATTTTTAGGGATTTTTTCAGGACATTATTTGATTTTTAGGGATTTTTTTTCAGGACATTATATGATTTTTAAGGATTTTTTTAGGACATTTTTCAATTTTTATGATTTTGCCCCTAGTGTCTAGCAAGGCAAGGAATATGACAGGTGAATAAATAGGCTTTTTGAAATGTTGGTGAATAGAGGGAAGACAAAGGCCTTTTATCATGGAGACAATATGGATGCAATTTTCAAGGGCTATTGCATGATGGGACAAGAGACTGGATATGACAATGTAAAGCAGTGACATGGCATGAGGGACATGTCAAGAGGTTTTTGAAACTATGTCTAAATTTTGCATCCTTATGTCAAATCAAGATCAAGGAATGAAAAAGAGTGTATGGATAGTGATAAGATATGGATAGGATAAGCAA
Source organism: Cryptomeria japonica (assembly GCF_030272615.1). Lineage (NCBI taxonomy): Eukaryota > Viridiplantae > Streptophyta > Pinopsida > Cupressales > Cupressaceae > Cryptomeria > Cryptomeria japonica. The sequence goes on from NC_081409.1 coordinate 343,592,996, forward strand.
GACCCAGAATGGATAAGGGACATGGATTGAAGGTCAGGATTGGCTAAGGGATAGTGGCAGAAAGTTGCAATAAGCTAGGGAATATGGATGAAAGGTTGTAATAAGCAAATGGATAAATGACCAAAAGCTATGATGGACTAAAAGCTGCAAACAAGATGCATGATTCTCATGAAGATCCTTAGCCTTGTCAAGATCAAAGGTGGAAAGGGAAACTGGACATGAGGGACAATAGGATATGAAGGGTAATGACAGGGGTTCGATAGAATAATGAAGGGCAATAGGATATGATAGGATAAAACTTGTCTCGAAGTACGGTATGCAAGAAGTTCATAGATTATGCATGACTCCTATTTGCCAGGTTTTCATCATGGTACTTGCCCAAGGCACCTGTTTGCCAGGTTTTCACCAGTGGACGAATTATTTTTGCTTTACTTTTTTTTTCTTTTTCTCACTCTTTTTTTTTTGTATTTTGACTTTTTCAATAGAAGATGGACACATAATAGGGGATGGAAGGACTCAAGCATCTTTTTTTTTTAATAGTAGCCTTGAAAAAAATGGACCATGACCTTTAAAAGTATGCTCAAAGACATTGTTAGGATAAGGACATGGAAAAAGAGATGAAATTAAGGTACGGATTTATGCAAAGGATGGGATCAAAGGGATCGAAGGATGGAAAATATGCAATAGATAATGGATAGGGTATTGGAATAACTAGGCTTTAGTGGACAGAAATGTGGGCAAGATTGACATTGGCACACACCTTTAGGGGTGATGGACTGATGGAGGAAAAATGTATTTTGGATATTGAGATTTTGATTAAGGAAAGGCTATGGATTTTGGGACATAAGGGCCCAAAATGGATGAAGAAGGTGATGGAGGAACAAATTTGAGAGGGTTGGATGGAGGAATAGCAACTTTGGATGCCAAGTTGGATGTTTCTTTAGGCTTTTGTGCTTCAAGGAGCTGCTTAGGGATCCACATGGTTTTTGATTTTTCATGCTTTGGTGGTTCATTGGAGTGCATTGCTTGCACAAGGGATTTAGGAACCCATATATATTTCGAATTTTGTTTTTGAGCAATGGGGCTTTGTGACCTTTTGGATATTTCTTTTTCTTTATAGATCATATTGTTCTTTGTTTTGACATGTCGATTATATTGGACATGTTGATCCTTGAATACATGTGGATTTCTAGACTTATGACTTTTATGCTTGGCATCCAAATTGCTTGGAGGGGGAAAGGAATGCATGGATGGATAGGAATGAAATGGAGTTCTTTTGGATTGATGAAATTTACTCAAGGATGTGTGCCTTTGCTGACCTTGAATAAAGGGTGAAGGGATAAAAGGACCTAAGATGGATGGAAGGGATAAAGGGGAAGGGATATGTTTGGATTTTGAAGGGATGTTGGATTTAGTAGGGGTACCCACGTCTTGAGGAATTTCACTGAGGCCATGACCCTTAAGATCTTCTTTGATATGGAGGGGTTCTTTCTCATGAAGGTCTACCCCTTTTCCTTTATGAATATTTTGACTTGTAGGATACTCTTTTCTTTGGGAAGAAGATGCGAGTCCATTATGAGGTGGATATGATATGAGAGAAATAATGAGATCTTGAAGTGGATTGGATTGTACCAAAGTGGAAGAACCCATTATGCATGTCGAGGGTTCATGAACATCTTGCACTCACACATTAGAATCATGAGGGGGATTAGAATCATGAGGGGAACTAGGATTGTGTGGTGGACATGGTTCAATGACAGGCTCTTCAAGAGATGGAATGGGAAAAATAATGGGATCATTAAAAGAAATGAGATCTTGGGGTGTGTATGGAGGATTAAGACAAGGAGATGGAGGAACAAAAGGATCTTGTGGAGGATTTAAAGGAATAATTTGATCTTGACAAGGAGGAAGATCATTGGAATCCTCTTTAAAGGTGCTTTGCTCTTGAATTTTAATGGGATCATCGGAAAGGATGGAAGGGATATCTTGATCTTTCTTAGGAAGTGGAATTCCTATGGGATTTGAAAGGACATTTTTTTCATGAAATGGAAGGGGATTGTTTGGGATTGGATGGGCTAGGATATCTTGATCTTGCTCAGGGAATGGAGTGTCAATAGGACTTTGGATAGGATGGACAAGAATAGGGGAATTGTCATGAGTGTCTAGGAAGATGGGGTCCTGGTCAACAATTGGATGGGATGATAATGTTTCAAGATCTTGATCTTGATCTATTTTAAGACACGTTTCTTCATGCTCTAAATTATCCTCTTGACATGAGGTTGGAATTTGGATATGCATGGAGGATTTTGACAAGGAATCAATGTTTTGGCATGAAGGAAATGCACTTTGAACATTTGTGATGGATTCTGGCAAGGAATCAATGCTTGAACATGAGGAAGAAGGACTTCGAATGGGGTCCTCTAAAACAGGTAATGGCAATAAAGTGCATGGTGGCATTGGGTCTTGTATTTTTGAAACATGACAAGGACATGCATCATGAATTGGATTATCTTGGCAATCAATTATGGATAGTCCTTGGATAATTTCATCCTTGGGTGTATTGTTTGATGAGGACAATATGGAAGGTTCTTGTGAAACTTCTAAAGGTGTAGGGATAGATGCCACTAAAGAGTCAATTTGTTTGTGGGGGGATGAGGCATTGCTAGACATAATTGTATTATCTTGATCTTCCTCAAAGAACTCACTTGGTAGTTTCCTTAAGATTCTTGCAATAAGGCCACCTTTCTTTCGAGGTTTTGACATGGTTGTATCTGGAATTTGAACTTGTTTGGCAAGGAGTTGGTTCTGGTCTGATGTCATGTTTTGATTTTGAACTAGATGTTGATCAAATTGGTTTGACATGTTCAAAATTTGGCTTGGTGTGTGCTACAACATTTGTTTTTAAATGTTTGGTTGTGGTTGTTGGCATTGATATGTTGATTGAACTTGTTGATATTCCACCATTGGTTGAACTATTTGTGGATATTGTATAGTTGGTTGGACATATTGTTGAAATTGGACCATTGGTTGTATATGTTCGACCATTTGTTGTGTCTGTTGGAAATGTTTGAATTGTTGAACAATTGGTTGTGATGGTTGAAAATCTGATTGATAGTAAACACCTTCTTATTCTTGTTGTGAAAGCACATAATGTTGTTGTCTCTTTTCTTGAAATTGTTTCATCATCTCTATTTGTGAGAGGAGATCTGGTATGTTTGATTGTTCGATAAGAGATCTGACATCAATTGGCTCAATATTTGGATTTCAACCTGGAAATTTTTTAAACATTTTGGACATTTGTGATCTATTCTTCTAACTATTTTTCACTTTTTGTTCCAAGATCTCTTTTGCTTGAACTAGTTTTTCCTCTAGTTTTTGTATTTGGAGCCCCGTTTCATCATAAAAAGTTTGACCGATATTGCCTTGTTGTTGGGTTGGATATAATTGTGATTGTCTTGGATTAAAATTCGATTGCATTGTCGGTTGATACGTCAAACTTTGTTGCATCATTGGTGCTTGGAACCTTGTTTCAATAGACATGTCACTATGCAATGTTTTTGGGATTTTTGATTTTAAAAGGATGATGTATGATATGAAACTAAATGCAACCTAAATAAATGAAAATGCAATCTGTGGCAAGAATGCAACCTATGTTTTTGTTGTTTTTCAAGATTTGGACAAACTTTTTGGAATGCAAACCTAAAGACTCAACCTTGGGAAGTTGAAATGAAGCCAAGACCTTAAAGGACAAAGGACCAAATGACAATAGGACAAATTGACAATGTCTCACCTATATGCTTGGATACTAAGCTAGGTTTGAAAAAAATGATATTAATGAAAGGACAAATTTTAGACAAGGTCAAGACTCCCTAACAACAACTTAGGGTATCATCCAAAGTTTTGATTTTTTAAGTTTGACAAACCAAATTTTTGAGACTAAATGCAAGAAGGCAATGATTATGACAATGACTTAGGATATAACATGAAAATGATCTAAGGATATGATATGACAAGATGAATCCAAGACAAGATGGCAATACAATGATAAGGATATGCGAAGACCAATGACTTGGAATATGCAAAAATGCAACCTAGGCAAGACCTAATTTTAGCATGACAAGGATAATGCACGAATGTCACCTAAATAAAAATCTAGCTTGGATATGACAATGAAATGCAAACTTAGGGAAATGATTTTGAACCTAAGTGCAAAATGAGGACGCTTGCAATGAAAAGGACTAAAATGAAGTGAGATGACAATATGCCCTAGGACCTAAGTTGGACTATGCAAAACCTAGCCTAAAGTGACATGAATTTTGAAACAAAGATATTCAATGTTTTGACAAGCCATGTTCAAATGTTGGATGAATACTTGGACAAATTTGGACTTTTGTTTGGATTTTGTTTTGAATTGAAGGTTGTTGATTTTGAAAACCCAAGTTGATTATGAGCACTTTTGAAAGTTTGTTTTTTATTTAACTTTTGACAATCACGGAAGACAAAATGTTTATTTGACTTTGACTCAAGACAATTAAGCACATTCACAACAAATCCTATGGCTGGCAAGGGCAATATCTGTTGAATCCTCTAACCATAAAATACAACACTTAGCTAGATAGCTAGATGCTTGGTAGCACTGGCTCCCCCTTACAGTGCACTCACTTCTCGGGCATACCAAGCTTCGAGTTAAAGGGGCATCACTTCCCAAGAACTTGCTATCTCTAACTGAGGAGTACATGAGAGGTGTCTTTGGCATGCACGTATCACAACACTTGAGCCAACAAATAGAAGGATTTTGGCATCTAAAAATAAGAGATTCTAGTAAGGGCATCCGTTCGGGTGGGTATTGATCCGGTGAATAAATCGTCACAATACCATTCCAGCACCCGTTGTCTACAACTTTCGTTGCATCCACAGTTATTTAGAGTGGTTCGAAAGAGCTTGGCTTTATCCCATCACCACTTTGGGTCGTTCCCTCTCACCAATGCCTGTGCGAAGTGCCAGGCAAATCAGGAGGTAGGCCTAGTATCTAAAGGCTAAAAACACACAAACAAAATTAAAAAAAAGGACATGATAAGCATTGATTTTTTTGACCTTTAGAAAATAAAATGAGTTTATTGATTCATTTGAATCCTAATTAAGACTAGATGAGATTAATTCCACATTAATTTGAAAAAGATTCGATCAATTTAAGCCATGATTAAATGCAATTTGTTGTTTATTTTAAACCCTTTGCTTGCATGAAATATGGAATTTTTTGTTGTTCTTTGATCCAAATCTTAATTAAAACTATGTGAGAATTGTAGGATTCATTCAAACCTCCTAATTAGGCTATGTGAAGATTTGTTGTTCATTAAATCCCTCTAATTAAACTATGTGAAGATTTGTTGTTCACTGCTTGTTAAGAAATCTTGCATAAATCATTGTTTAGACTCCATAAAACCCACATGCAATAATAGATCCTATCATAAAACCTGCATGCAACAACATATTAGTGCAAAAAACCTACATGCAATAATGGATTAGTCCAAAAAATACACATGCAACAACAAATGCTCACATAAAACCTGCACGCAACAACAAATTAGTTTTAAAAACCTGCATGCAACAATGTATTAGGACAAAAAACCTACATGCAACAATGGTTCACGTCAGGTTCACCAAAAATGTAGATTAGGAAATTGAGAATCATCAAAACAATAGCAATTAGGACAACCACAAAACCTAAAGCTGCTATGAAAGCAATCCCAATCCAATCAATGAAGACATAAAGACAAGATATTCAAATCAAATGAAATCAAAGCAAACCAATGCAGATATCTCCTTCATGTGGCTCCATTGTTCTTCTTTCACCTTCAAATTTGATGTCGATCTCACCTACAAGTGCAAAATGCAAGTGGCAAGCAAGTTGTTGATGAAATTCACAATATAAGGTTACTTGAAAATGTGATTGATTGATCCATCGACTGATTGAAGAAAATCATCCAATTTATAGACAAATTGGAGAGAGGACAAGATTAGCATGAAGAGATTTGAAAGGAAATTCAAATCAAGATTGGCAAAATTATGACAAATGTATGACAATTTGCTATGCAAGGTGTATGACAAATTATGACAAATTATGACAACATTGAAATAGAAATTAGGAATTAGGAGAAATTAGCAAATTAGAAAATTGAGGAAAAAGATGAAATAGAAATTAGGTGAATTAATTAATAGGTTTTCATCCATTAATTAATTCATGAAAGAGACCTAGGACTAAATAAGTAGATTTATTTAACCCATACAGAAGAAGAAAAGGATTAAATGAACAAATCATAAAACCCTAGGAATAAGAGGACAAGGGATTAGGTCAAGACAATAAGAAATTAATGTAGGTTCGATCATGATTCTGATTGACAAAAGACCAATGTTGATAACTAATTGAGATTGGTTGACAAAAATCAATGACAAATTGACCAAGATTAACAAGGAGATCAAATTGATAGGTGCCAATTGATGAGGAACAATGACTAATCGATCCAAATTGACATGATTGAAAAGGACAAGGATCGATGATGAATCGATCACAAAATGACAAGATTGACAAGGACAAGGATCGATGACAAATTGATCGCAAAATGATGAGATTGACAAGATGATAATTGCAAATGATTACTAACAAGCTAAAGATGATTGAAAGATTGACAAGAGGACAAAACCCTAATTCTATCATCGATTAGAATTGGCGATGTCTAAAATGATGATAAATGAGCACGCACATTGATGCGATAGGATAAGATCAACCAAAATCATGACTGAAGATTGTTATCAACAAGACCTAATTTGAAAGTGATAAAAATGAGGAATGCAGAAGAAAGACTCGATGCTCGCAAATGATAAAGACCAAATGCGCAACATAGAAGAAATGTTATTGTGACGCAAGAACCCTTAAATAAGGCAATGCGCAAATGTTAAAGTATGACTACACAAGCGTTGACCATTTTTAGACGTCTACAATATCTACTACCACAAATACACTGTCAAATCCCTTTTGTGTTCTAGGTAAACCCATTACAAAGTCCATTGACACACTTTCCCAAGTTCTTGATGGAATAGGTAAGGGTTGATAGAGACCAGCATTGGTGCTTCTTCCTTTTGCCATTTGGAAAATAGTGCATGCATCTACAAACTTTCTTACATCAACCTACAATTTTAGCCAAAAGTAGTGCCTCCTTACCAAGTCAAGTGTCTTGTCCAAGCCAAAATGACCTACCATAGCCCCACTATGCTTTTCCTTGATGATATTAGTCCTCATTGAGCACCTTGGTATACACAATTGCCCACCTTTGAAGACAAGTCCATCTTGGATCAGAGAAAATTCTACATGATACCTCTCATCAAACTCAATACATAGCTTGTAGATCTCCTTGAAGTCCTCATCTACAACATACATATCTTTAAATGCATTAATCCCAATGCTTTCTAATTGGATTTCAGATATAGTTAGCACTCTCCTACTTAGTGCATCAACCACTTTGTTGGCTACTCCTTTATTGTGTTTGATGGAGAAGGTATAGGCTTGAAGGGATTATACCCATTTCATATGCCTATGGTTTAATTTTTCTTGACTATTAATGAAACTTAAGGCTTGGCTATCAGTATAGACCATAAATTCTTTTGGTAGCAGATAGTGCCTCCATTTTTTCAAAGATTGAACTAATGCATACATTTCTAGGTCATAAGAAGAATATTTTCTCTTTAGCTCATTGATATTTTCACTAAATAATTCTATAGGTCTTCCTTTTTGGCTTATGACTACTCCTATGGCCACATGACTAGCATCACATTCAATCTAAAACACTTTTTTTAAGTTAGGTAAGGAAAGTACTAGTTGCTGAGCTCCCTTTTTATTAAGAGTTTCAAATGCCTCATCCACCTCCTTTGTCCAAGAGAACCTGCACCTTTGACCACCTTTTATGGTTTCCAGCACATATCTGACTAAAACCTCTTATAAATTTTTTATAAAATGTGGCTAATCCATGGAAACTTCTAACCTCACAAATAGTCCTATGAGTAGGCCAAGAGAGAAATGCATTTACCTTATCTTGATCCATCTTCAAGTGGCCTTTAGAGATCACAAATCCAAGTTAGGTGAGTTCTTCCTGCATGAACAAACACTTCTTCATATTGATCATCAATTCCTCTTCACTCAATCTTCTCAAAACCATTTCTAGATGCCTCAAGTGCTCTTCCCTTGTCCTACTAAATATTAGTATGTCATCCAAATACACTATTACAAACTTCCCTGTGAACTCTTTCAAAACTTCATTCATGAGTCTCATGAATGTACTTGGCGAATTAGACAAACCAAATGGTATAACCTTCCACTCATACAACCCTTCATTTGTTTTGAAGGTTGTTTTCCACTCATCACTAGGCCTAATTCTAATTTGGTGGTATCCACTCTTTATATCAATTTTAGAGAAATATTTTGCAACCCCAAAATAATCAAGCAAATCCTCTATTCTAGGCATTGGAAATATATAACTTATGGTGATCTTGTTGAGAGATCTTGAGTCAGTACAAAGCCTCCACGTTCCATCCTTTTTGGGTGCCAAAACTATAGGGACTGGACATGGGCTAAGGCTCTTTCCATTCAGTTCATAATCTAGCAACTCTTAATTGGCATTTTCGTCTCCTCAGTTTGTTGTGGTGTGAGTTTGTATGCAGTGTTGTTAGGCTATGTAGCCCCTGGGATCAAGTCAATACAATGACTGGTCTCTCTCATTGGCACTAAAATCCTTGGCACAACATCTACAACTATTCCTTGGTATCTACCAATTATCTCCTTCACTTCCAGACTAAGATCCTTTTACTTTCCTTCTGCCTTGTCATCTACAACAGGCTTCTCCTTTGAGATTGGTATTGGAATAAAAGCAAAACATATTCCTTCTTCCATCTTTATCTCCTTGAGGAATTATTTTCCTTCCATCATCATCACTGTGGACTCACTCTCTTTTTGTTCTTCACTATTTTTAGTTAGGGGCAGCAACTCTATGACCTGCCATTCTTTGTGATTGAGTAGGTATTCCTAAATCCATCATGGTGTGCTTTGAGGTCATACTACCATGGTCTTCCAAACAAGAGGTGACAAGCATCCATGTTAACAATACCAAACAAAATCATATCTTTATATGCACCTATCTAGAATTCCACCCATGACTGCTCCTCTACAAGTGTTTGTTGCCCCTTTGTGAGCCAAGATACCTTATAGGGATATGGATGGGGTATCATCCTCAATTTCAACTTCTCTACCATTTCTACTGACACAAAATTCTCAGCACACCTTGAGTCAATCAAAACTTTACATACCTTTGCTCCTAATTGGCAAGTGGTGTGGAAGATAGACTTCCTCTAAGGTGGCTCCATAGGTGTTGGTACCTTCAAGATGGTTGTCCTCAACATTAATGCCTCTCCTATCTATGGATAACCATATGAATTAGGTTTACTCCCACCTTGGTAATCTGATTCTTGGGTTAGGTTGGTTCTCCTTTCTGCTTGGGAGCTAGACCCCATCTTATCTGGGCATCTACTGGCAATGTCTTCCTCTTGGTTGCAATTAAAACACTTTATTGATCCTTCTCCTCTTCCTGATGATCTACCTCTAAAATTAGGCCTTCTCCATTTTAATTTGCCTTTATTGTTGTTGTCATTCCTTGAGGAGTCTTGATTTCTCTCTCCTTGGAATTCAAATTTTGATCCTCTTCCTTTGAAATTGCTCCTTCCTCTTGATTGCTTACCCCTTCCTCTACTACTCTGCTCTTGCCTTCTTTTAAGCTTATCCTCTACCTTCAACGCTAGTTGATAGCATTTATGAATAGTATCAGGGCACAAGAGGTTAACTCTTCTTGTGTGTTCCACCTTGGGTCATTTAGATACCTTGCCACTCTTTCACTTTCATCTTCAACCTTCTCAGACTTTATACTCAATTTCAAAAATTCTTCAGTGTAGGTACACATATCCTTCTCTTATGCAATTAGACCTCATAGTCCCAAGGTACATATACTCCCTTGATCTCTCTAATCATCTTCTTCCAAGAGGTGATCATTCCTCTTGCCTCTTTTACTCTTTCCCCTTACACAAAATTTTACCATGCCAAGGTTGCTCCCTGCATTTTTGACTTAGAAATCTTCACCTTTTGATTGTCACCAATGTCTTCACATTTGAAGAAGTTGTTCAAGGACTCTATGCAGTCCATCACTCCATCAACATCCATCTTCCCACTGAAAATAGGGAGATTTGACTTTTGGTCCATGGTTCTCCTCTCCATAGACTTCAAGGCATTGACTAGGTACCAATGCTCTGTGGGAACTTTTTCTTCTTCCTGCCCTTGTGGGTTCTCCTCTTCTTCTCCCACTTCCTTTGAGCCATTAGGTCCTCCTCTTTCTATTCTACCTTCCATGTTTTCTATCAACTTTCTAAGCCAATCATTCTCTTCTCTGTTTTCTTGCACCATCCTGGCAAGTTCCACATTTCTCACCTTTAGAGGCATGCTTCTATCCTCACCCTCTGATTCTTCTTCTGAATTCCTCCTACACTCTGATACCAATTTGATGCAGAGCCCTAGTGTAGGTATTGAAGAAGTTCCCCCAATCCAAGGAAAAACCAAGGACTCTACCAATTATCTAAAGACCCTTAGGGGTATAGAAAGATCAAATTGATAAGTCCCACATCCTTACTTTCCTAAATGCTTCCTCACAAGGTCACTTACCTTAAGTGCTTCACAATGTCTTCTAGTGATTCTCAAGGACCCTATAGCCTAAAAAGGTTTGGTCCTCTCTCCACTTCATCAATGCCCATCTATGGATTGGGTTGAAGTCCTATAGGTCAGAAAGACTCCATTCAATCACCAATTTAGGTTCCGTCTAATGGTTTGTGCCAATTGCTGCAATAAAGCCTACAAATCCTAGTAGCCCTGCCAGACCGGTCTTTCGCAACTAACTCCTTATTTCTCCAAAGGACCCAGACAACTCATTTCATATTTGGATACCCTTTAGAGTGTTGCAAAACATATCCCAATGGTTCTAACAGTTTGGGGACACAAGAGTCCAAACCCTATCTTGGCTAGGAGGCCTAATAGCCCCAATTAGACCTATTTTATAAAGGAGAGGGTAGGCACATACCCTACCGTATAAAATCAAAACAAGGAACACTGTTAAGACATGGTAAATCCACAAATTCCTAATTTTTATGCAATGATCAGACCCTTAACACCAGATGTGAGACCTATTTGCTTGCACTTGCAAGGTGGCCACATGGAGTTGCCCAACTTAATGCATCAAACCCTTGCCTCCAACCAATCCTAACCTACAAAAGGCTTTTAAAATATTAAAATACATTGTTAATAATTTCATTTCTTCTAGATTCATGAATCACCAATGAAGGAACCGCAAGATGAGGCCATTTCTTTGTGAAACCCTAGGTAAAACTGTCAAATCTAGACCACTTCCATAAAATGATCGGTTCCTGCCTTGTCTTGGTGAATTAAGACCTTAGAATTGATGCATAGGAAAGTTTATTAGCCACTCTAACACATCCCACTATTTTTCTAATCCAAAATGTTCATATAGTATGGTACCCCACTCAGAATGACAAAATTGGAGGAAATTCACAGAATTTTATTGCTTCAATGATGCCAATTGTTTACAGCACTCTTATCTCTCCCCAATAATGATTGGGAATGACATTTTATACCTTACTAAATGGTTATCAACCACCTTTTGAACTAAGGTGACTGTTTGAAGGAAGTTCCTCTTTGTAACCAAAAGTTGTCATGTTTGAGAAACTTTGACATATGTTAAGTCTGCATACCTAGAGTTGTTCCAACATGTCTTAAGCCTTCCTAAGACATCTCCAACACATAAAAACCTAGAAAATACTCAACTAAATACCCCTAGGCCCATATGCCAATGGTGGCTTATGAACTTACCAAATCCATGTCATTGGGTAACAAAGTGGGGTTTATTACAAAATCAAACAAACAAAACTATCCTATTACATATATTGAAAGGTCACATTCCCATGTGTGACCTTTAGGCCTTCATTTCCCTAGCTATCTTAGTCATGAGGTGCCCCTGCACCAAAGAGCACATCTGATGGATTTTTCTTTCATGGATAGGAACTTGTTTCATGGATCAGCAAGAAGCAATCATGTACTTCCTTATCTACTACTGAAGTTAAGTATGTTGTTGTTGCTACTCACTATACACAAGTTCTATGGATGAATCAAATGTTGAAACATATAAAGGTGGATTGTAATGAACCAGTAGTTATTCACTAACATAACTTTGTTGCTCTTGATATATCAAAGAATCTGGTATTTCATTCTAAGACAAAACATGTATCTATCAACTATAACTTTTTGAAGGAGAAGGTGGAAAAAAATGAAGTCAGACTAGTTTATGTGAACACTAAACAGAATATTGTAGACATTTTCACTAAACCTTTGCCTAAGGAATCATTTGAGTACTTCAGAGATAGATTGCGGGTTTCTACCCCTCAGGTAGAGACCTGAGTGATGTTGATTGGCATCAGTATAATATGCATTATCAGAGATATTATTCATTCTAGATTGATGTGGTGGTGCTACTACTCTAGGGGAGTAGTCAGCTATAAGATTCAATGGATTTATGATTTATCTTTGATACTTATGTCAGATCTTTGGCATTGATGTCAAAGGGAGAGATATATTCTTATGAAAATAATAAGGAAGAGCTATATTCATTATGGGGAGAGATCAGAGCTTAACAAAGATATCATTCATAGGGGGAGTTTGGCGTATTAGTTTAGCACTTCATTGCTATATCATTTTGCGGGAGATTGTTGGGTGTCTTCCAAAGGAGGAGACTTGTTTGGCCTTTCTTGGTACTTGGATGTTTTTCACATCTAGTGTTTTTATCAATGCCAAAGGGGGAGATTGCTGGCCATTTGGAGGAATTGATTATGTGTTACATTAATGTTTTGTCATTGATGTAAACACTAGTTATTTTGGTTGTTTACCAATTTTTGGTTGGTTCTGGTAGAGTGGTTGGATTATGATATTGATCTGGTATGCTCCGGTATGCTCCAGTTTGTGGAATTGGTTTGGATTGGTCATTTATGGGTTCTTGAGGTGTATCACAATCAGTTGGTTTGAGATTTGATGACTAAGATGCTATCACTTGTTCTAGTAAGCCTTTTGGTCATTGGTAAGAGTTTTACCGACAAAGCTTTGTTGAAGATATTTTGATGCACATGATAAGTGGTGTTGATGCGGCTTCTAGATGGCTTTTGAGATATTTTTGGTTATCTTGTTCATGTTCCTATTGATCGATGTTGTTGGATTTGTTTTATGGTGACCTATTTTGGGTCTGGTCTTATTTTGGTAGGTTATGGACCGGTTTATGTAATGTGTTGGTAGATGATCCTGTTGTGTTACGAGTTGGATATATTGATTAGATTATGTTATTTCAGTCTTAGGCCAACTTGGTTGATCATTCGATTGCGGGTTTATGTGATAAATTTATTGTATTTTTTAGGTGGCCGACCTAATTGTTTACGTCCCGAGTTGGTATATATGACGTAGGATCTCTTTGTACATCTTATATGGGATGGTTATGTGATTATCTTTGTGCGAATAATGTTGTAATCATATGTAGAGGTTTTGTTCAATCATATGTGATAAAATTGGGCTTGAAAGAGATATTTAAGACCTCTGGTGCTGAACTTAATCAGAGCTATACTCAGGCATAGGATATGTTATCTTTGCAGTTCACTCCTCTTTTGGGATTGTAGTCTAGACTTATTTTGTAGTCACTGAGGCTCCTTTTGTGATGAGAAGTGTGTTGTAGGTTGTTGGCCTTACTTCATGTGTAGACCCCTCATTTTTAAATCACACAATTACTACAAAAGTATTATCTAACTGTGCGTAGGTTTCCCATCATGGTTTTCTCTTTACTGGGTTTTCCACATACAAATCTTGGTGTCATGTGTTATGGATGTATGGTAACTATTCTGCAATTTATGTTTATTCTTAATTGCTATATCTGGTATTCTAGTATTGAGTTTATGTTTTCTGTTAGTAAGGTTTTTAATGCTTAAATTTCTATAATTTGTTGACAACTAATTCAATCTCCCCCTCTCAGTTGTCCTCTGGTTATCTAAGTTGTCTAACATATTATTTTCACCTATACCAAAATCCCTCATGTGGGGTCCCTACTAGTAAAATTGGGTCCACTTTTGGTTCCAATTTGTATGTTGACTTCATTATGACTTCATCCAACTTTTCTCAAGTGTCCCACTCAGGCCCTAAATTTCCCACTAGAAAAAATCCTACCTACATGGACAAATTCAAGGATATTGCCGCTTCTAAAAAATACTTTATTGTGGAACCCTTGTTAGAGGAGAATAAGGAGGTGGAAATTATTGAAGATTCAGAGTCTGATTCCATTTCCTCTAAGGAATAAGACTCCTATGAAACCATGGGTTATGATTGGTCCCCTTCCAAGAATGTTGTCGATAATGCTAACCTAAAGCTAAGGCTAATACCTAGGTTGAGGGTGCAGATGAGGACAGAGTCTGGAAGGTAGCTAATGATTTTGTTGGTCTTGTGGAAAACTAGGATAAGATGAAAGGGATAGTTGATAACATGGATGTTATGATTAAAATGACTAGAACTAAACCCAAGTTGGGAGAAATTTGGCATGCATAGGAGGCCCTTAATTATAAATTCAATGTGGCTAACTCAACTTGTAATAATGTGGAAAATTTATACTCCCCTCTACAAGCTATCCAAATCATTCAGCATGAACTCAACAAGAAAAGAGAGAAGAAGTGTAAGAAATAAGAGGCCATGATCATTGGTGCTGGTCCTTCAGAGTCTATAGTGAAAGCCACACTAGATTTGGCTTTGTGTTTGGGTTCTCTAAAAAGGTGTAATTTTTGATAAATTTTTAAGCTTATGGCTAGATTGGTAGGATAAAAGTGCCCCCATGTAGTTGGCCACCCCTTTGTGCCTTTCATGGGTGGAATAGTGCTAGTTTTTGTGTTTTTTGTGTTTTATTCTTGGTTTTCTTCTTGCCGGTCTTTTAGTTTTTGTGTTGGTTATTGGTTGTCCCTATTGATTTTTTTCTATGTTTTAGTGGGGGGTTTTTAACTAGTTGCACATCCCTCATGCACCCTAGGTGTCACTTCACAATTTTTTAATGGTAGGGGCCTATCCCACTTTTATTAATCAAAACATCAAGAAGCAAATCTAAACTTTTCTACATGTATCATCAAACATAAATATCAAACATAAATTATATCAAATGTATAGGTGGATAGTCAAACATGTAATCAAGTATCTATTAGAATCAATGAACATTAAGAAGGGGGGTGAATCAGTGTTCTACAATTTTTAGCATTCTTAATTTGTCCCTTAAACCACTTGATGCAAATGAAGGAAAGTAAAGTGCATAAACACAAAGAAAATAAACATAAGACCAAAACACCATAATTTTTAAGAGGAAACATGAAAAGGGAAAATCCATGGTGGGATTGAGACCCACAATATTAATATACTTTGATCAAGAGTATAGTAATATTACAAAATGGAATGCACATGCATTCAGGCACACTGCCTATAGCTCACTGCTCAAATACAAAAGAGGGATACAACTCAGATAGGTCACTACTTTACAAATGATTACACTGATTACAAGATGTAATGAACTAATAGATGTCATCTAAAAATGCTCAGAAATAGTTCTGGTTAAGCACAAAGCATCTTTGTCTTTTACTTCTTTGTCACTCTACTCTGCTCTACTGATCTGTAATATACCAGAGCAAAAATCTTATGAATATGTATGTGAAACTACGCACTATCACTCATATAATCTTCACACTTCACTACTAATCACTAAAATGATCATAACAATCATTCTTATATATCCGCATCACCAAATTATGTCTCCTACATGTTAGCCCAAAAATGCATAACATGCAATATGAAACGTGTATACCAAGTCAGATCAATCTGACCAGAAATAATCATGCGGTCCAAAAAAAGATGTCCCGATGCTTTGCATATGCTGGCTTACTATCTTTTAACATAAAAACAATCATCAAAATTGCTCTGCACAATCTACCAAATGAATTTCCATATGCTATTTCTAATGAACTTTTTTCTACTAAAATATGTTATACAGGACCTTCCAACTTGCTCAAAGATAATCATCAAAGGATACAAACTTGGAATAAATATTTACAATGCTTCTCCATGATCCACAACACAAAATACATGTCCCAAATGATCTGCTAACCATATTGATGTGTATTATGTTGGATGACTTGTTCTACCACCGGACCTCAATCTCTCTTCTACACTTCCAGTAAAGATAAATCATGAGCTACAAATGAGATCTCTGACACAAGTTGCCATCAATGACAACATTTGAATCAAAATGCAGTGCCTAATGCCAACAACCTCCCCCCTTGGCATTGATGGCAACACTTAGTGAAAAATAGCTAAGTGTCAGATCAAAACCAAACTACTGAACATTGCAACCTCAAATCTAATCACCAAACTCAAGAATCAATAATTCCCCCTAGGAACAATATTGTTCACTTCTCTACACTCCCCATTTTACATTTATGATAAATGTAGGGGTCCAGAAATAAAGAATTTTTAAGCCAAAAATGCTATATATAAATGTACATACTCAATCCTTTACAAAAAAAATTAAAACATCTGAATCAGAATTTTCAATGTGTTCAAGTGGCTATCTCGTCCCATATTTAGATTCTCCATTACTGTTATGAATCCACTGAAAAAATATTCTTGAGCTTCAGCTAATTTCAGATCAAACGGATCACCTTTTGCAAGACCATATTGGGAATATTTCAAGCCACTTAACATTATGTCCATCTTAGGAGTAAGAAGACTCCTAATATCTCCAACTCTTCTTATTATGCTCTCCCTATCATTATTAAGGTTTTGGATTTTCTCAATAAGTTAAAAGACCTAATTTTCATGAGTACTCAAGGATATTGATAGAGGGTTAACTAATTGAGATAACTAGAGAAACTCATCCTCATGCACCTTGATTTCCTTCTTAATATCTACAATGAACCTTTTTAAGTGTAGACAAAATTTATATAGGTTCCCACCTTCAGATAATGCATCTCTTAAAATCCACACACAGTCATCTAAAGTGACTCTATATTTTGCAGTCATCATCTTTAAAGTCTTAAACCTTGTAGAATCAAACTCCTTTCAGACCTTCTCTTTTGTAGACTTCTCAAAAGATTCAAAATGAGAATTTACATAATTAATAAAGCTCTTTAATATACTTGTTGGGGTGTTAGATAGATTCTTTTAGAATGATGACATTAATTTCTATAAAGTACCAAATGTCAATGATAGAAACTTACTATTCTCAGTGTCTGACTTCAAGAGATCTTCACTAGCCTTAGCTTTAGTGATGGCCACCAATTTTAATGCTTGAGTAAGAGACAAAGAGGCTAGATAGATGGGACCTTGAGTGAATTCATCATCAAGTTATTTCTTCAGGGTCTTAGATTTAATCTTAACTTCTGCCTTCCCCTTGCCAACTTGCATCTCGTTACTTGGAGGATTTCCTACAACAATCAGAGGGTTGAATTCCTTAGCCATATTCTCATATGTCCCTCCTACATTCTCTCCACTAGTGCCAGCTAGATCTTTATTTTTAACTTCATTAGGGACCTTGACTTCTACCTTCTCAATGGACTGCATTTTCGAAGCAAAGTTATCATTAATAATTTTTGAGAGAGCACCAGGTGATCCCAGGAATTAGATCAGTGGGGTAGAGGCTGAGGCTTGGCTATTGAGTCTAGAGAGGTACTTTGGATTGCGTCCCTATGAGAGAAATTTGAAGGCACCGATTGCCATTCACCTTTTGAGAGGGACGACTTCCACACAGTGGAGGTAGGAGGAGTACAAGAATGATATAGTTGCAGACACTATCACTTGGGACACTTTATAGAGAGATTCAAAGATAGATACCCATCAGAGCAGTTTAGGTAGCATGGGATTGACGAGTTTCATGACCTTCAGCAGAAGGGTCTCTCAATGTCCCAGTATAAGAGAAAGTTATTCGAGATCTTACCCTAAGTTGACTACCTGAAGGACGAGAAGATACTCGTCAACTGGTTTATCAAAGGACCAGTTATGATGGTAGCTCTAGGAAGCCTTCGGGTTGTCATGGAGAAGGCCTTGATATCAAAGGAGATTCAGTGTAGACAGCAGGACATGTGGGATCGGTATTAGAACCAAAACCCTATACCGCAGTCTTTTGGGGTTCAAAAACCCCACTAGAAGGGTAACAATAGGAATTCATCGGGGTCCTTTAAACCCCCTCCTCCGCAGTAGCCACTGCAAAATCAGAGGAAAAGGCCTCCATAGGGTCAACATGGCTTTAAGCCCAAGCAGTGGCATTCAAAGGGTCCTAGGTGCAATCAGTAATCATAGGTTCCATACACACCTCCAACATGGACTCAGGAGTCCTCGAGGACTAGTTTCAGTGGATCGAGAAGGACAGGCATACTCTAGGCCATAGGGTGTTCAGTTTTAGACACGTGGTGCTTATTTCACTTGTGGGGCCATGGGACACATGGCGAGAGAGTGTCCAAGGGTCAGATGGCAGGTAGTTAGTGGATGGCAAGCTCAAAGCTTATAGTTGGGGACATGGGTAAGTCCCATAGAGTCTTCATAGTGGTTGATGATCGCCAAGAAAAACATCAAGCCATAGTCATAGAGGTTGTAGGTATGATCAAAGGTATATGTGTTTCTATATTGTTTGATTGAGGAGCTATGATCATAATTTAATTCATGACGATCACAGGTCAAAAGTTCATATTCTTCAGTCATCGCTAGACAATTTGTAGAGCAATATTCCACACAATTTCCATAAAAAATACAAATTCCAAAATTAATACTATAATTTTCCAATCGTTTTTCCCAATATCTATTCCAACTTTCTAATCCACAATAGGTAGATTGATCAGACATACACATATGCATACTTCACAAGCAATACATTTATCAAATTCAAAGTGGATCCTCCCATGAAATCGTTCTGATGGAATCAATTTTTAATAGGGATATTGAATAGTAATAGGTTGGGTAGGGGGAATGACAACTCTATTGGGAGCTACTATGGCTCTTGCTCAAAAAGATCTTAAAAGAGGCTTGAGTTATTCTACTGTCTCAATTAGGTTACATGTTGTTAGCACTAGGGATAGATTCCTATCGAATCCCTCTATCCCATTTGATTACACATGCTTATTCCAAGGCATTATTGTTCCTATGATCCGGATTTGTGATCCAATTCTGAGCAAGCATGGAAGATGTAATGGATTGAGAATGTGAGGAATCTCCAAATATGGTTGGAAATAGAAAATAGTCAGTAGGGGTGGGTGCACCTCCATTAATAACACTTCCATAGGTAGGTGGAACCCCTTTCCCTCTTTCTTCATTCTTGTAATAGGGCCCTGCCCTCCATATTCCCAAGGACAAGGCCAAGCAGTACGTAACACCCCTATACATCCTTTCCTTATGAGTAGCAGATGAACGACTTACCACCAGCCAACTGGATCCTTGCTCTCATTAGAAGCATAATCTATTTAATTTTTTTTTGAAAGATGGAGCTCCTAAGTTCTTCATTGATTCTAGTCAATGGGTTCAACATTGATTTATATATATTACTTAACTAAATGCCTAATGTTTGAAATGTAAAACTAAACTATTATATTCTTTTAAGAAAAATAGATGAACATGTATGTTGCTGCCATATAAAAAAAATATAGATAGTTAAGTCTGTGCATATATTTTGTAATGTTTATACAATATGGATTAAATAGATCAGTCTATAAATCGGATTAAATATATGGACATGAGAAGATGCATATAAAAATATATGTATACATATACATTTATTTAAATATATACAAATATATATATATATATATAAACATATATAAAATATACATATTTATTTTTAAAAATATTCTAGAAATTTACATATGCATTTTAGCTGAATACATACATACATACATACATACACACACACATATATATGTGTGTATGTGTGTGTGTGGTAAGTGCTATCATTAATGGGGATAGCTCCCTATATTGCTGGAAAAAGAAGATTAAATATAGTTTCAAGCATCAGAATAGACTAGACTATGCCTGTTAGACACGACTATAGACACCCAAGCTAGACTGCCTTATATCCAAGAACTTCTCTAAAATAAAACAAAGAAACTTAGCTAACAAGCCAGTTACATGTTTCCACCAATTGCTTGGTATATCAAAGCCGCATATTCACCTATATTGATGGCATTGCAGGTGGATTTCTCAGGAAGCCACCATTCATTCAGTCAGTCTTTTGAAAGTAGCCATGTATCCATTAAACATAGCACATCTAAACACTTCTCCTGCATTCTCCCCAAATTCCTTTATTCACTTGCACTCCTCCTTCCTCACCTCTTGTCTAGCCATCTCCCATATGGTATCACTGTTAATAGAGCCACTACTATTCCCTCATCTATTTCCTTAGTTTCATCCTCTGAATCTGAGGATAAGTAATTTTCAAACTAGAAATACACCTTCAAAATGCTCACTTTGACTCCCTCTTCCAGGCTTAATATGGCATTAGCAACATTGTCTGCAATGAATGGCTTCCCAAATCCATCAAAGAGTTTGATCACATGTTCCCCATAATCAATGACATCGACTAGGGGCATAAGGACCGCATCCAAAATGGCTGCATCACACTAGTGTCTCTCAAATTTGAGAGTGATGGCCATTAGCCCTTGAATAGAATCATAAATGTAATCTTCAGTGATAAACAGGTTTCTCAGTTGTGTTCCTAGCACATTTTCACAATTGAAACAACTAACATCTTTGAAATGAGCCAATATCTACCAGATTCTAATTCTTAACTGAAGCAATCCCAAAGTGATGAGGTGTCCCTAACAACAGACAATACTTCCCAAGGGGTGTGGCCGAGACTTTTCCATGTGATGATTATTTCTACCACCAAATTTTAGATGTCGAGACCAGAAAGGTGACACCATCCTTCCCAACTATCAGAGTCATACTAATCTTCAAACTTTCGAGGCATATATCGTTTCCACCAACAACCCAAGATCAGGTGCTAAATCCATATAAAGTTGGTTTATTATCTGCCACCATGGCGTGGGGATTCATGATAGTCCTTCAAGCACTATCTTGTAATATCATCCGCTGTTGAGACTTGACTAAAAGAGACAAGATCATCATTTCGTCCTACCCCAAGATTCTCTAGATAGTCTGCCATTTGATTGCCTTCTCTATAAACATGTGCAATTTTATAGCAATCGATTGATTTAAGGTGGTCATTTATCTAAGGAAGCCACTTGTTTAGTTTCCAGTTATGAAAATTTCACTTAGTAACCCCATTTATAATGATCTATGAATCTTCTTCTATAATTATTCGAGAGATCCCATGTAAAATATAGAAGTGTAATCCTTCCTCTAGTGCATGGATCTCGACTTTGTTTTTTGTGGCAGATCCAATGCCTCCATACAATCCATTTATAATATTACCATGTTCATTTCAGATTATGGCACCAATACCAGACTCCCCAGGGTTCCCCCTACTAGCACCATTGAAATTGAGTTTTGTCCAATCCTTTGGAGGGGCCTTCCATCTGATAGAATTTCTATCAACAAACCTTGAGGGGGGGACATAAATACCTAAATCTTAAAGAGACAAATGCTTTTCCATTAAGGCATCCCAGTTATTGTATATTTTTGGGCCGCCTTTTGGTATCTTGCCATTTATCACTTCCTCGATTGCAACTTTTATTTTGTCAACCAACATTATATTTGACAGTGATGGTTCTTTGAAAATTATTTTGTTTCTCTCCTTCTAGATGTGCCATACAATCATAGAAGAACCAATCATCCATAGATCACTCTATTTTGACTTCTATCTGATTGGCTAGGAAAGTAGGAAGTCCAAAACCATTTCATTTTTAACCATAATCCAATTGATCTAGTCTAGGAACCAGTTCTAACATAATTCTACCACTGGAAAACTGAATAGTAGATGGTTGGTTGTTTCTTCATCAGCACAACACATAACACAATGATTGGGACCCGAGATGCCAATGATTTTAAGTCTATCACCAGTGAGGATTCTGCCATGTAAAGCAATCCACAAGAATGCCCTGGCTTTTGGTAGTATTTTATTATTCCAACATAATTTATGTAGCCAGGTGTCACAGGTACCCCTTTGTCTTTGAACTTCGTACCAAAGTTTGGAACTATACTCCCTAGATTTTGAGGCACACCAAAAAATATTGTCATTTTCACTAGAGGCCGATATTTTCCTATCTTTATTGCATCCTAAAGTCTCTCACATAATGAATGGTTACCAATATTGATTTTCTTCCATGTTTTCAGACCATTTATGTCCTTACGGTTTTCCATGTAATTGCATACATGTTGCCCTATGCATTTCTCAACCAGATTTATCCACTCCTTATCTTCAAATGATTTTGAGAGAGATGGAAACCCATCCCATGAGTCTCTCCAAAACAACATTGTTCTACCATTACAAATCTACCATGATATATGCTCTATGATAATGTGTCTGCTATCCCATAAGAAATTCCATGTAGCCAAGCCCCAATATGAATTGGCCACTGTGAGAATTTGGTTAGGGTCTTCTGAGTCAAGATATTTCTTTTGGAACATTCTACACCAAAGTTTTTGATGTTTTTTGCACATCTTCCAGGAGAGCTTAGCACCAAGTGCAGAATTTTGCAGCTCCATTTTCCTTAAGCCAACTCCCCCTTCTTCCTTAATTAGGCATAATGTATCCCAGTTGATAAGTAGAATTTTCCTGTTATCTTTAGCACCATCCCAAACAAATTTTTTGAATAGATTGTTCATACTTTTTCTTGCAATGAACAATATTTTGAAACAAGACATGTTGTATATTGGAATGGCAGATAAAACTGATTTGATCATGGTAAGTCTACCTACTTGGGTCAACCACCTATTTTTCCAATTTTCTGATTTAGTCTATCATGATTTAATAACATTGTCCCAGATTTGGGATTGTCTGCATCCTTTGTTAATACATATCCCTAAGTATTTGATCGAGAGCTCTGCAATTTTTATATCCAAGTGTTGTGCAATTCTACCCTAGGCCATCTTATTAGTATTAAAGAAGAACAACAGAGATTTTTCTTTATTCATAACTTGACCCAAATCCATTGTGTACTCCTCTAGTGTGTTCTTAATCCCTATAGCTTCCCAGATGGATGTATCACCAAATATGATGGTATCGTCGGCAAATTGGGAATGTGTGATTGCCTCAAATTGCTCATGAGCTTTGATTCCCTTCCAAATGCCTTCACTATGGCTCTTTTTTATCAGCCTCCCTAAAAATTCCACCATAAGAACAAAGAGTGAAGGGGATAATGGATCTCCTTGTCGCAGGCCATTTGTGGCTCTAAAAAACCCACTCAAATTACCATTGACAAGAATAGAAAAGTTCATTGTGCTAATGAAAATGTTTATACATTCAAGCCATTTAACTGGGAAACCAAATCTGGCAAGGACATGCATAAGAAAATTCCAAATCACCTTATCATAGGCTTTGGCAACATCTAGTTTAATAATCATACCATTCAATTTTTCTTTATGGAGTGAGTGTATGACTTCGGATACCAGGATGATGTTGTCCGCAATTTCCCGACCTAGAGTAAATCCATTTTGATTTTTAGATAATAGCTTTGGTAGCAACTTCTTCAATCTTTGATCCATTGCTTTTGATATTATTTTGTAGATAGTGTTACCTAAGGATATTGGGCAAAAATCAAACATGGAATCACAATCTTGTTTCTTAAGAATAAGATTGATAATGGTGTGGTTGATCTCTTTCACAAACCTGTGTTTTTTCTAGAATTCTTCAACCACATTCTAAATATCCTTGCCCATGTAATCCCAACTTTTTTGAAAAATCTCTGTCGTTATGCCATCTGGTCTAGGCATCTTATGGGGATGAAGGGAAAAAGTGCCAATTTTAATTTCCTCCAACGAGTATAAGGAACAAGTAGTATACCGCAATCGGAGCTAGTAATTAGGGGGTTAATGACTTTCCTCCCACCCGGGCATATTATTGGCTTGGTATTGAACCCAAATTATCTAACTCAGAGCTACCCAATATTTCCATATAGTAATTGAGATAAATTACCTCAATATCTGCGGCCGAAGTTTTCAAAACCCCATTCTCATCCTTAATCGAGCATATCTTATTATTGATCCTTCTAGCCTTAGAAGAAGCATGAAAAAATTTAGTGATGAGATCCCCCTCAGCTATCCAAAGTTCCCTAGGTTTATCTTTCCAATATAGTTCCTCCCACTTCAATATTTCCATATACTGGGCTTTGTATGTTTTCTCCAATTCGAACTCCACATTGGTCATGCCAAATCACATAACCCGATTGCCAATTTCTTCTAGTTTTTCCTCAATTCTACTTTTCTCTACAAAAACATTTTTGAAGGACACCTTGTTCCAATCTTTAATTTTATTTTTCAAGAACTGAATTATTTTGACAAATCTAAAGCTAGGGGAGCCAGAGTAGTTGTTGCCTTCTTGCCACCAGTTTTTTAGATTGTCAGGGAACTTCTCATCCCACCACCACATGCTTAAGAGTTTGACATAGTTCTTATGTTTGCGAGTATCCCGAACAATGGATAGTGATAGTGATAGATGAACCGATCCAATTCGAGGCACAATTTCAATTTCTAATGAGTAGTTGCCACTTATTCATCATTCACCAACCAGGAAATGGTCCAGCCTTTCTAATATATTGGCAAAGTTTATCCTTCTATTAGTCCATGTGAATCTACCATTCTTAGGTATGATATCAACCAACTTGCAGTTAGATACAAATTATCTAAAATCATCCATAACTTTCGAAGGTTTCCGAAGACCACTTAACTTCTCATCAATGTCGAAAAGAGCATTGAAGTCACCAACAGCTATGACCTTGCCTTTTTCCAATAGACTAGCTTGGTTGGAGACCTCATTCCAAACTTTTAGTTTTTCCTCACTCTTAATAGGTCCATAAATATTAAATAATGGATAGGAGATATTGGATTGCTTACAAACAATGATGCATGCCATCTAGTGATCAAAAGAAGTAATGGGATGCACTTCAATTTTGGAGGGGTTCCACATGATTCCCAAACCCCCAGCCGAACCTCTGGCATCTTGAAAAATGCCTTCCCACATACAACAATATTTGATGAACTCAACTGCCTTTTCCTTACTTAGCTTTGTTTCCTGTAGAATATATACTTCTTAATCAAGCTTGGCCAAAGTCCTTTTGACCAAGCATTTTTTGTTAGGGGCTGAAAGGCCCCTGACATTCCATGAGGTGATCATCATCTTCCCCCAAGGGAGGGATTTCCTCCCTTGGTAGGATTTAGAAAAATTTTGACATTCCATGAGGTGATCCTCATCTTCCCCCAAGGGAGGGCTTTCCTCCCTTGGTAGGATTAAAAAATTTCAAGATACTTACGATGCCCTTCTCATTTGCTCTTTGCTCCCTAACAATCTTGTGGCTTTTCCTTCCTCTTGTTCCTTTCGCTCTTCCAAGGACAATATTTTCTGATTGGATGATGCATCTTGGATCCACTGTATTTAGTTCATCACCATCACTATCTGAATCAGACTCCTACAGTACCTCCTCATCTATGGGGTATTTAATTGGATTCATCATTATGCCATTATTTGGGATGATGTTTCTATCCAATGGGATGTGTTTTGTAGGAATCTTCATTCTTACATCTTGGTTTGAACTGATGTTGATGAATTTAGGGCATTCTAAAAGAAGGGTTTCGGGTTCTAGATTTTTCTCTTTTACCTTCCATACCTATTTTGGTTTTCTACGAGGGTGGTTAAAGGCCTTTCTCACAAATAGCCTGCATTTGTTGGCACTGTGAAGTTTACTTCCACTTCTCAAGCAAGGGCTAATTTCTTTTTCTACTTCTATGTGTTGTTTCCATTCACCATCCACAGTGAGTAGCATGACCAAAGAGGTAATTATCTTCACAGCTGCTATTTTGAGTCTGGCATATGTGTATAAATATCCTTCAACAATATCTTCATCAATTTCCAATAAAGTGCCTAGGGATCTTCTGATCGTTTCAAAACTTGCCTCGCTCCAATATTCAATCGGTAGGTTGTACAATCAGATCCATACTAGTTTATCTTAAACCTCTAGTGATGTAGGGTCAAATTTTGAAGACCAGGGCCAAATATATAGTGGGTGATTGTCCAAAAACCAGTTTTGAAGGGTAATTGATGGGGTTCACCTAGTTTGCTCAACACTTCACCCAGCTGGTGTTGCTCAATTCCACCAACTCACCAAGCCTAGTTGATCTCTAGAAATACAATTCTATCTCAGTCTCCTCTAGGGATTTATTCTTGACCTTTCTAAGGTGTTTTCTTCAAGTTTTTTGGCTAGGAACCCTACCAATTCATAGTGCTTCTCATGTGCTCAATTATGGCTTCTTGGCTTCAAGTTGTCAAACTAACCTCCTACCATTGTGAGATGATGCAAATGTGTGGAGGTGTCTTCTTCCATGTTTTGAATGCATTTAGGTTCCATTTGAGGTTTTCAATCAATAGGTTTCTTACCTATTTCAAAATCTTGCCTAGAAAAGGGCTACAACGAATTAGCCCAATTAGGCCTCCTAAAACTGGTTTTTTAGGGCTTGAGTGAAAATGGTCCAAAAGATCCCCTAAAAATTTTGGATTTCCTTCAATGATTCACCTAACCTCAAGATATTTTTGTGGTTTTGGCTTCTTATTCCACCATTCAATGTGCTAACCCCAAAATGAGGGTTTTGAAGGGTTTTATAGGCCTTTAACCGGCAGTGAATGGTCAAGTTGGGGTTTGAGAATTAAATGAACTTGTCAAGGATTCTCCTTGAATTGGAAACTCTTTCCCAACTCCTTGGACCCCTCCAAAATCTTGGATAGTGATTTGGTACTCACCCATGCACTTTACACCACGTTTTCACTTTATTTCCTCTAGTCGGGTTGCTCCTGGAGTCACCTAGAACAAGGTGACAGTCATGCTTAAAATCTTCTCCAAAACTTGCTCCTGCATTTGTACACTTTATAGATGGTTTTCCTCCATGTTCCAACAAGCCATGATGGCAGCATGTGTGGAACCCATGGAGAAACCATATTTACAAAAAACTGCTATATACAAGCCAAAACTGGTTGTTTGGGAACTAAAGCAATCAAACACAAATGAATAGTATCTAAAAAGATTTAAATTGAACCAAAAACATTTTAAAACACTATATAAACTCAATCCATTTCTGGATAGATGCTTTCAATCCATCTTCAATTATAAAATGAGTAAAATCAAGCCAAAATGCTGCCAACTAGTCTGAAAATGAGTAGCTTTAGATTGTTGAACTTACATGACACATTCTCCAACCTTGGTAACCATGAAAGAGAGGGTACTTATATATTTCCAATGTGTGGAGTCATCCTAGGGCATTGGACAATCCCTAATTCCGTCACTAACCAGTTCAGGACAAAAGTTGTCATGACAACTTTTTGCAACTCTGCAATTTTACACTTTTTGTTCTTTTCAAGCTATAAGACCTATTCTAAGTCATCACACATGACTTTTAAAACATAACTAAGACTAATTTAACCCTCCCTAATTCCTATTCCAATTTTTTACATTTTTGACCATCAAGAAGGTCATTTACCTACTCAAATCCATTATTTACACAAAAATGCAAACTTAAGAAGAATGAACTCAACCTAGGTGTACATTGACTCAGAACACTAACTCTTGGAACCTCCTAGAGTCCTTATTCACTACTGACTTTTCTAGGGTCTATACAAGCCAAAATTGAAAAACTAGATAGTCTAAGTCCTATGTGCTCCTGCACCATTCTCCCAAACAAAAGAAGATCATGTCACCTCCTTGGGAATCAGATTTTGATCAATTCCAAGCTTCTTAAACTCTGTCTCAAGCACCCATGTAGATTCAACATCATCCATACCCTATCATTTGATCACATGGTCCCAATAGACTTGATGCCTTGTCTTCTTGGCAATCGTTGAACTCAACACCTTCTCGGCCTTTGGATTTGGTTTGGCTAGTAACTGAAGGTTGTTCACATTATCTGAAACCTTTGAGTGACTACAATATCAACCTTGAATTGGTCCCTTGTATGGAACTAAGTCTGCTATGTTGAAAACCCGTGACAACCCTATGTCACTAGGTAGATCCACCTTGTATGCATTTTCTCCATACTTGGCTAGAATGGCACATGGACCTATCCTTCTCATTTGCAACTTGTTTGGCACTCCTTGTTGTAGTGTTTCTTTGTTTAGGTGCACCATGACAATATCTCCTACTTGAAATTGTAGTTTCTTCTTTCTTTCATCAACTTTTGTTTGAGTTTGCTTGTATTCTCCATCAATGCTTGCTGGACTTATTCATGGACCTCCTTCATTGATTGAGCAAAGTCCTCTCCATATCCACTTCTTGTTGTTGCACTTCCTAAGTCTCTCACCTCCAAAATGCCTCTTGGGTGCACACCATAGACCACTTCAAAAGGGCTCTTGCCAATAGTCCTATTTATGGTGTCATTATATTCATATTCACCTTGTGAGAGTACTTGATCCCATCTTTGACCATGTTCCTTAGTAAGGCACCTTAATAATTTTCCCAAGCTTCTATTCACCACTTCAGTCTACCCATCTGTTCGAGGATGGTAGGCTGATCCAAAAGAGAGATTGGTGCCAAGATTTTGCCTTAGTGTCTTCCAAAAATGACTCATGAACTTTGAGTCCCTATCTGAAACAATTCTCATGGGTAAACCATGTATCCTCACTACCTCTTTGAAGAACAATTGAGCAATTTGGCATGCATCATGAGTAGTCTTGCAAGGCACAAAATGAGCGATTTTGCTAAATCCATCCATAATTATATAAATATTTTCATATCCCTACTTTGTCCTTGGTAAACCTACTACAAATTCAATGCTAATGCATTCCCAAGGTCTATTTGGTATGGGAAGAGGTTGGTATAAACTGACATTTGTAGAAGTACCCTTGGCCTTTTGGCCAACTATGCAAGTCTCCACATATTTCTTCACATCTTGATTCATTATGGGCCAATAATAGTATCTTTGAACCAACTCTTGAGTCTTATTGACTCCAAAATGTCCACTAAGGCTGCCATTATGCTTCTCTTGTATAAGTTTTTCTCTCATTGAACCTCTAGGAACACAAAGCTGCTCAACTTTGAACAATAGTCCATTTTACAAAGTAAAGTCAGAATACTCACTATGGAAGTGATTTTGATACTCCTTACACACCTTGTAGGCATTTGAGAAGTCTTCATCATCTGGGTACAAGTCTCTAAAATTGTCCACATCTATGCTTCTCAATTGGATTTCTTGGACTATCAAAAGCCTACTACTTAGTGCATCAGCTACCTAATTTAACTGCCCTTTCTGGTGCTTAATGGTGAATGTAGAGGCCTGCATATACTCCACCCATTTCATGTCTTTATGGCTGATTTTGTCTTGTGAGTTTAGAAAACTCAATGCTTGGTTATCTGTATAGACTATAAATTCTCTAGGGAGGAGATAGTGTCTCCACTTCCTCAATGCCTGCATTAAAGAATACAACTCAAGATCATAAGAGGAGTATTTCCTTTTGGCATCACTTATCTTATCACTATGGAAAGATATTGGTCTTTCTTCTTGGCTTAGGACAACACCTACTGCAACATTTCTTGCATCACAATCTACAATGATATGTTTCTCAAAACTAGGCAACACTAGCACCGGTTGAGTAGCTATCTACTCCTTCAAGGTTTCAAAACCTTTGTTTGTTGCTTCACCCCACTGAAACTTTGCCTTTATTCCACCTCTAATGGTATCTATAATTGGTGCACATATAGCACTGAATTGCCTAATGAACTTCCTGTAGTACTGAGCTAGTCCATGGAAGCTTCTCACCTTTGTTGCTGACTTTGGAGCAGGCCAATTTACAATGGCATCAACCTTGTTGGGATCCATCTTAAGGTTTCCTTGAGACAACACAAACCCAAGGTAAACCAACTCCTACTTAACAAACTCACACTTATCCATGTTCATGGTTAGCTTTTCATCATACAATCTTTGTAATACATCTTGCAAATGATTAATGTGATCTTCCCTATCTTTACTAAAAATGAGAATATTGTCAAGGTATACCACCACAAATTTACCTATGAAGTCCTTCATCACCTCATTCATGAGTCTCATGAAGGTTCTTGGAGCATTGGATAGGCCAAATGGCATTACATGCCATTCATAAAGACCCTCAGTAGTCTTAAATGTAGTTTTCCATTCATCACCCTTCTTAATCCTAATTTGGTGATATCCACTTTTAAGATCAATCTTGGTAAAGTAGATGACTTCCACTAAACAATCCATTAGGTCTTTTATTCTAGGAATATGGAACCTATATCTTATGGTGATCCTATTTATGGCTCTGGAATTAGTACATAATCTCCAAGTACCACCTTTATTTGGTGCTAACATAGTAGGGACAACACAAGGGCTTATGCTTTTCCTAATTAGGCCTTGGTCTAAGAGCTCTTGGATTTGATTGGCAATTTCAACATTTTGTTGAGGAGTCATTTTATAAGTTTCCTTATTAGGAAAGGATGCTCCGGGAATGAAGTCTATTTGATGGCTTATGGTCTTTTTAGGAGGTAACGTGGCTGGTTGTCCTTTACTTACTATGCCTTGAATTTCTTCAACAAATCTTACACCTCTAATGGAAAATCTAGCTTCTCTTTCTTATCTTCCTCTTTGGACTTCATCACAAGTGCAAACCCTATACCTTCACCTTCCTCAAGTGTCTTTAATATTTTTTTTCACTCACCAAAAGAACATTAGGAACTGCTGCCTTCTTTTCACCTTCTTCAAGGATAGATTGAATCTTGAATGTGACTCCATCTTTCTTGAATGAATATGCATTCTTGGATCCATCATGGATAGCTTGTCTATCAAATTTCCATGGTCTTCCCAATAGAAGATGGCATGCATCCATGGGTAGGACATCACATTACACCTTGTCCTTATACCTCCCAATCGTAAAATCCACCCATGCTTTCTCATTGACTAGGACATGTTGGCCTTTGTTCAACCAAGTGACTCTATAGGGATTGTTGTGAGGTATCCTTTGCAATTTGAGCTTACTCACTGCCTCTTCTAACACAAAATTGTTCGTAGACCTTGAATCAATGATTACTTTGCACACTTTGTCCATAATCTTCTGTTTGATCCTAAATAAGGACCTTCTTTGGCTTGGCTCTTCTCTGACCGGTACGTTGATAAAAGTTATCCTTATCATCAAGTTGTCACCTACTCTAACTCTAAGGAAACCACTGAAGTCTTGCTGCTTGAAGACTCTTCTTGAAGATAGCTCACTCTTCTTTCACTACCATGTGATGATGATCGCTTCTCTAGACACGTATATGCTGGATGACCAAGTTGGTTGCAATGATAACACTTCATTGTTGCAAACTATTAAGAACCTCTACCTTGGCCACTAGATCTTCCTCTGAAACCACTGTTGCATCCCCTTCCTCTATTGAATCCTCCTCTATTAGTGCCACTCTCTTGTTGCTCAATGAGTTTAGACTCTCCTCCAAAGCCTCCTCTATGGCCTCTATTGTCTTTTCCTCTATTCTTGCCCCTATTGTTGCTTGAGTCATGTCTTGTTTTTAGTTTTTCCTCCACCTTAAGGGCAAGTTGATAGGTTTTATGGACTATTTTTGGGCTCATTAAACTGATTTCTTCTTGGATGTTCCACCGTAGACCATTTAGGTACCTAGCAACCTTGAGACTCTCTTCTTCCATTGCATGAGATCTAAGGATAAGTTTGTGAAACTCCTCTGTATAGCTACTGACATCAAGGTCTTTTTGTCTTAAGTTTTGCCTCTTCCTATGAATTTGCACTTCATAGTCATTAGGGAGATAGACTTCTTTGATTTTGACTAGCATCCCTTTCCAAGAAGAGATGGGTGCTTTTCCATTTTCTTCATTTCATCTTGCACAAATTTCCACCATGTGAGAGGAGCTCCTCTCATCCTTGACTTGGCTACCTTGATGCTCTAGGATTCAGTTATGCCTTCACATTCAAAATGGTTCTCCATAACTTCTATCCTTTCTAGGACTACTTCTACCTCCATCTTACCAGTGAAAAATGGCAATCCTTCCTGTGATTTGCCACTCAAGGCCTTCAATGCTTTCAGGAAAGGTTCTTTCTATAGGATAGCATCAAGTTCAGGTATCCTTTCTATCTCTGACACTTCTTTACCCTTCCCTTCTCCTCCTTCCACCTTTACTTACACTTCATCTGCCTTGGTTTCTACATCTCCAAGCTTACTCTCCAATTCTAGCAACTTCTCCTTCAAGAGTCTATTCACTTCCTCTTGATCATCCACTTTCTTTTCCAACTCTACATTGGTCACCATGTTGTTATCTCATATAGATTCCATTGAGAATATCTACTCACCTAGCCCAAATTTTATAGGCTCTAATACCAATTTGACGGGGTTCACCTAGTTTGCTCAACACTTCACCCAGCTAGTGTTGCTCGATTCCACCAACTCACTAGGCCTAGTTTCTCTCTAGACCTCCAAGTCCTTCTCAATCTCTTCTATGGCTTGATTCTTGACCTTTATAATGTGTTTTCTTCAAGTGTTTTGGCTAGGAACCCTACCAATTCACAATGCTTCCCATCTGCTCAATTATGGCTTCTTGGCTTCAAGTTGTCAAACTAACCTCCTATGATTGTGAGATGATGCTGAGGTATGGAAGTGTCTTATTTCATGTTTTGAATGCATTTAGGTTCCATTTGAGGCTTGCAATCAATAGGTTTCTTACCGATTTCAAAATCTTGCCTAGAAAAGGGCTACAAGGAATTAACCCAATTAGGCCTCCTAAAACCGATTTTTAAGGGCTTGAGTGAAAATGGACCAAAAGACCCTCTAACAATTTTGGATTTACTTCAATTATTCACCTAACCTCAAGAGATTTTTTTGGTTTTGTCTTCTTGTTCCACCATTCAATGTGCTAACCCCAAAATGAGGGTTTTGAAGGGTTTTCTAGGCCTCTAACTGACAGTGAATGGTCAAGTTGGGGTTTGAGAATTAAATGAACTTGTCAAGGATTATCCTTAAATTGAAAAATCTATCTAAACTCCTTGGACCCCTCCAAAATCTTGGATAGTGATTTGGTACTCACCTGTGCACTTTACACCACGTTTTCACCTTATTTCCTTTAGTCAGGTTGCTCCTGGACTCGCCTAGAACAAGGTGACAGTCATGCTTAAAATATTCTAGAGAACTTTACCCTACAAATGTAAACTTTATAGGTGGTTTCCCTCCATTTCCCAACAAGCCGTGGTGGAAGCATGTGTGGAACTCATGGAGCAACCATATTTACAAAAAAAACTGCTATATACAAGCCAAAACTGGCTGTTTGCAAACTAAAGCAAGAAAACACAAACGAACAGTATCTACAAAGATTTAAATTGAACCAAAAACATTGTAACACACTAGTGAAACTCAATCCATTTCTAGATCAATGGATTGAATCCATCTTCAATTATAAAATGAGTAAAATCAAGCCAAAATGCTGCCAACTAGTCTGAAAATGAGTAGTTTCAGATTGTTGAGCTTACATGACACATTATCCAACCTTGGTAACCATGCAAGAGAGGGTACTTATAGATTTCCCATGTGTGGAGTCATCCTAGGGCATTGGACAATCCCTAACTCCATTGCTAACCAATTCAGAATAAAAGTTGTCATGACAACTTTCAAATGTTGTCATGACAACTTTTTGTAACTTTGCAATTTTGCACTTTTTGGTCTTTTCAACCTATAAGACCTATACTAAGTCATCACACATGAATTTTAAAATATTCCTAAGACTAATTTAACCCTCCC
Organism: Cryptomeria japonica; assembly: GCF_030272615.1. Taxonomy (NCBI): domain Eukaryota; kingdom Viridiplantae; phylum Streptophyta; class Pinopsida; order Cupressales; family Cupressaceae; genus Cryptomeria; species Cryptomeria japonica. The sequence continues at coordinate 343,627,097 of NC_081409.1, forward strand.
TAATGTCTATACTAAGTTTTGACATTTTTGACCATCAAGAAGGTCATTTACCTACTCAAATCCACTATTTACACAAAAATGCAAACCTAAGAAGAATGAACTAAACCTAGGCCTACATTGACTCAAATAACTAACTCTTGGACCCTCCTAGAGTCCTTATTCACTACTAACTTTGCTAGGGTCAGTACAAGACAAAATTGGAAAACTAGATAGTCTAAGTCCTAGGTGCTCCTGCACCATTAATGATGTGATCTCTATCTTCTTCTTCAGGAAAAACAGCAATGAAGAAGCCCTTGGGTAGAAATTTCATCATTATGTCCTTCCCCCAATTGTCCTCTACCTAGGCGTGGATATATTTTCTTGATAATTTTGGCCCTATAATTTTTGTGATAATCACACGTCATTCGAAGATCAGTTTTTCATTTTTGATATTTTCGGTTGGGTCAATTTCAATACCGCGGGATGAGGCATCCTTTTCTGGATAATGGTGATGATTTAAATTTCCTTTGATGTTGTCAATGCTTCCTTCTAACTTTGCTTGCTCATCGCATGGCAATCCATGATTATTCCAAACAACTTCAAGTATTTGCCACTTAACAGGATTTCTCAGACCTGCGTCCGCTTCTTCTCCTTTCTGCTTTTCGCATGTGGCCTTCTGAAATTCGCTCACCATTTTTCCCATTTATATATATATATATATATATATATATGACAATAGATCCATAATAAATATATAATAACATACATACACACACATACACACATATAAATATATATTATTACAAGTACAAAATTGTGTCATGTTTCAGGCTAACTTATTAGCACAAGTGAATTTAAGTAATTCTAACTAAAAATTAATTTTAGTCAAACATATGGTCTATATAGATTCATTATAGCTAAGTTATATATGGGATACAACATTTCTAATTGGAAGTGTCTACTAAATGTATATTTTATACTACTTTTTCTCTAATTACAAAAAAAAAATTAAACTGGATGTTTCAACAACTCCTACTCTTATAAATATTATTTTTTTGAAATGTAAAAATACCCCTTTATAGATCTATAAGTGAATTTTCCAAAATATATATCTTTTAATATTTTAATTAGTTTTTCTATTTTATATTTTATTTTTATTGAAAGTAGGTTATCAACACTACAATATAAGGTTGATTATCTTGTCAAGGAAAAATACAAAAAATTATTATAAAATATTGAAAAAAATATGATGCAGTAGAGAAAAGAATCTATATCAAGATGATATAATTCTTTTCTAATTTAGATAAATAATTAAGCAAAACAGTGGTGGGAATTGGAAAGAGTTATATTTCAACACACACAACTTCTCAATTTTTTTGAAAAAAATTATTTATAAAAAAAAGTTAAAAAAATATCCATGCACTAACGTTTCAAGTTATCAATATACAAAAAAAAATTCAACAAAAAAAGATAAAATTTACTAAATAAAGTGTGGTGGCTTGTGTAACTTCACTTTCAGCATTTTTTAGAAACTAAATTATAGTGTTTACTTTATAAAAAACTACATTCAAATAATTTTTAAATTTTTTGTTAAAATTATAAACATAAAGTAGACATAAGAATATAAATTTTATTAGTTTACATCATTTCAAAATTCAAAACATATATTTCACTTTCTATTGATTTAATTTTAAAAAATGAATCAACATTAACCATTTCCTTTATAAAAGTGTGACACAACTTTGTACTTTTACCAGTTGAGATAATTAATATCTCTTGATTTGTAATTAAAGGATTATTTGGTTAAATTAGTTTATTAATTAATAAAGTGGTAAAGACACTTTCTTTTGGAGAATTATTTCCACGTAAAAATGTTAACACTTGAGTGGTTAAGTTAATTAAATTAACTCTTTGAACCCATTCAATTTAATGCATGATTTAACCTTTAGCTTAGATAAATTTATTTATCTCATCTTTATTATCGAGTAACTAGTATTTTATGTTGTTTTAAAAAAAAATTGTTGTTGCGTTTTTTACCCAAAAGTTTGGGCATGACAATTTTATTGTTGTTCTTTCTTCTGATCATCAGCCAGAGTTTGATTAGGTGCAATATACTTAGTTTCTACATGATCCCAATACTGACTTCCCAGACTCTTAATGTAAATCTTCATTGTATCGCTCCATATCCTATAATTATCTTTGTTGAACTTTCGACCTTCCTTATTCTTCATGATCTACAAGATCTTTTCCTCAAGTTGTTAGGATTTTAGATTTAAGAGGACCTGAGAGGATCTAATACCAATTGATGGTATGATGAAAGAATAAGTATCTAGTAAATTACTAAGAGGGGAGGTGAATCAGTAAACTGAAAAACTGATACAAACTTCCCAATCTCAAACTCAATCACACGAAGTAAACTTTCACTGTCAAGATCAATACTAATAAGAATACTTAACATCAACTAGTTAACTAATATAACAACTTAACACTAAACAACTACAATCTTGTAAAGATCAAAATGCTTAATCATATATCAACACACTTCATCTCTCAATACTTCCAGTTATCATGCCTTATCAAAATAGTTAAGTGGTCAATCAAATCAACAAATAAGATCATAACCACAAAAATATTCACCACATGACACAAATGTTTATCCATGGAAAACCCAAATAGGTAAAAACCACGGTGAGATGAGACTCACAAGATAGCTATCTGAACTCTTCTGAAGTTCACCTTGTTAGGAGCCAAGCTTGTTCAAGCTTTTACAATAGGTCCTGTTAAGAACTAATCCTATTACGAATCACCCCGTTAAGGGATTTACAAAATGCCTTGATGAAAAGAAAATACCCTGTTAGAAGTAACCTCTGTAGAGCATTTGAGAATCTAAGCTAATGGACCACCTTGTTAGAGGACTTAAAAAGTAACCAAGCTTGTTAGAGCTTACCTAGTTAGGGGATTTCAATTCTGCTATAATTGTTAGAAAACAACAGGTTTTCTTGATCTATCTAAATAGCACTACATTTTCTTGATTAGATCCTTTTAAGCTTCAATCTTCTTTTACTCAAACTGCAAGTCCATTCTTCGGTTAGGCAACCACACAATCAACTGATTTCTGCCAACACTTTGCCAACACTATGTTATCATTGTTTTAGAAATGGATGTTCTCGGTCCATAATTGGCTAATTTTGTTGAAATTTTGAGTCTGGTATTGGCCTTGTTGCCTCTGTTTTGTTGTAGGCCAATGGGAAGGTTTAAGGGTTTTAAGTTTTAACCTTCAAGGTGTCTGAGTAAAACCTGGTTCTAATTTTGCGTTACCTTTTACCACTTAAGTGATGGGCCCATTTGTCATGAGAAGTGTCTCCCCATTGGTATTTCCCTAGGCGACCCCTTAATTCTTCAAATTTATGCACCTTACTTTGCCTTTTTTCTAATGTTTATCAGGCCTTGTAAGTGTCATACAACTCTTTGTTGATCCAATGGCCCGCGTTGATTCATAGCCGGGAGATGCTCGTTGTTTACCTTTCGTGAAGCAGCGAAAAGATGGCAGGTCCCAGAAGCAGGCAGGTTTTTCAAAGAGTAAAGAGTGGTTGGTTCAGAGAATGATCAACGGCTCATGTTGATTTGCAGCCAAAAGGTGCTTGAGATTTAGCCTTTGTGAAGTAGCGAAATGACATGGCAGTCCAGTTAGTGGTCAAGGTGGTTTAGGTGGCAAATGAGAAAGTCACACGTGGCCTTGAGGTTAAGTAAATCAAAGAATAAACTCAACGACCAAATGGATTGACCGTCGGATAAAAGAATTGCATCTTGATTGTGATCCAACGGCTCGCGTTGATTCGCTAGCTTCAAATGCACATGGTATATGTTCTGTGAAATACTGAAAACACATGGTGGGTCCCAAAGACAAGCAGTCTTCCTTAGTTAAAGGGTGATTGGGTTGGAAAAGGATCAATGGCTCACGTTGATTCACAGTCAGGAGATGCACGTGTTCTACCTTTCATGAAGCAATGAAAAGGTGGTGAGTCTTGCTAAAGGTGGCAGTAAAGGTGGAAGGTCTAGCTGGCGATGATAGAACAGTGACGGGGCGTTCAGTTGGCAGTCCGCAGTGGGCCCGGGCGAGGTGGTCATAGAAAGAATAAACAACGAGAAAGTTCCTGAGATCTAATGGCCCGCGTGGATTTGCAAAGATAAGATCTAGTAAGTTAGTCATCGCAAAGTGGTGAAAAAGGTCAGTGGGCCCAAAGGATAGGTAGGGCACGAAGTTAAAAGCTGATCAAGTCTGTTTTGATCCAACGATCCTCGTGGTTTCATGGCCGCAAGATAAACAAAGATTAATGTTCATGAAATGGTGAAAGATAGGTGGAAATCACATGAAGGCATGACATGGTAGGACAGATGGTGTGTTTCATAGAGTAAAAGATGACCTGTCCAGTATACATGGTTTTAAACGGCAGTTGAGGGCCTGCCTTGGTGCAATTGATAGTTATGTGGAGAATAGTGAAGCAAACACGTGGCGGACTCAGAATGGAACCCAAGGGAGCTTCTAGAGCTAATAGTCGACTGCCATGTGGCATTTGTTAGCTAGTGAATAAGAAGAGTAAGTGATTTCTGAATAAAGGGCCCACTTAAAAGGTTTGAAGCTTGTTAAAAGATATTCATCTCGTGGTTGCTCCAATGGTTCTCGTTGTTTTGTGGCCCAAAGATGCCTACAGCTTAACCTCTATGAAATGGTGAAAACCATTAGCCATCAAGATGAGGCGCGGTTAGTAAGTGAGATTGACAGTCCTGGTTAGGGTTAAAAGATGGGCGGTTAGAGCTTGATCTAAGGGCTAGCGTGGCTTTGCAAAGGAAAAGTACACAAGTGTTAAAGCCTACAAAATAGCAAAAGAAGGTGGGGCCTGACATTAACAAAGAGAGATCAAATGGAGGTAAAGGTAGTGTAAGTTCTTATAATCTGATGGCCAGTGTTGTTTCGCGAAAGAAAGGTGCAAAGGTTTTATGCACTGCAAAATAGCGAATGACCAAAACAGAGGAAAGACTCAGAGAAGTTATGACCTGTTGGAGCCAGTTTTGAATTCGATTTGGTGAATTCAATTCTGAAAAGATAGCCTAAGCATGCGGAGTTAATTTCTAAAAATTCAATGCCAACTTGTCCTTTAGAGTCCACATCAACTTGATTGTTAGTATTGTTTCATCGAAGTCTGTTGCAGAGCAATTGGTGTGGAGCGATTCTTTTCAAGTGAATAATCACATTTTTGTGCTCTTCTTGATAATTCTGGTCTATTTCCAGTCATTGCTATGTGAATTATTTCATTAGAGGTTTGTGCTAGTTTCAAGTGGTATAGTTTCTTATTCAGAATGGCACCAAGAAGAGAGTTGACAGGAAAAGTGAATTATTAGGATAGGAATATCTGTGATGATTTTTTAGAACAGTTAACCATATCCATCAATGTCGGGGCTAAGGCTAAAGAGTTAGTACCAAAGAACCCTCATCTAAAAATTGGGGATGGCCTATATGATAAAGGCAATTGGTTGAGGGACCCCGAAATAGGGATATCAGGTCTAAGTTTGTTCAAAGTCAGTTTTGGGCAGAGAGATTTCCCAACTCCTTTAAATAGCATATGCGAATTGGATGTAGGAAAACTTGTGGTCCCTAGTGTATTCATGGATGTAGATCTATTGACCCTAATCACACAGAATTATGACACTATTGTCAGATGTATCAGAAATATAAAGGGATCAACCCTAGTCGAAATCAAAGATGATGAGTTTAGAAATATTTCCAAGCTTAGTGAAGCTTCAAATTATCTTGAGCCTATAGATTTTGAAGCATTAGCTCAAGTCTACAATGCATAAAGAGATCATCTTAGGAGTGGCCCATTGAGAGAATTCTTTGTTAAAATAGGAGGGTTAACAGTTGTAGGCCCCAATACAATGGAACCATTTTCCCTGAATTTGTTTACTTTAAGAGCTAAGGGTATGTATTGGACACTATGTCAGATCTTTGGAGAAGATGCTGAGAAACATATGCCAACCCATTATATGTTGATGATTGCCCAAATTCTAAACCCTTCCCTGGCAATAACTTTTGATTTTGCCTCATACCTCACTGATGCTATTCATGCAGGGCTTGTAGGGATTAAAAATGGTAAGGTGGATAGGCCATTTGGATGGTACTCCTTGTTAATGCACATGTTTTTATTCAAAGGTGTTGATTATTTTGCAAAAGATATGGATTTGGTCAAGGTTAAAGATAAAGAGGAGATGCTTGTGCAACGTTGGAGCACCGTTCTATCTTCGGATAGAGAGGATGATAGTTTTTTGAAGTTTGATAGATGCTTTGCATCTAAGATTAGAGTTCTTTTATGTGCAGAAAACCCTAGGATTCCTAAGGCTCTTTTGGAATTCCTTAGGCCTAAAGAGTTTGCAGAAGATATCAAGATTGTTCACAACTGGGGAGACATGTATTTGTACCCTGTTTCTACTATTTTCAGAGTATATGGCTTCAAAGGAACCCCCTATCTACTACCTTATCAGGTCCCATTGAAGATAGGGATTGTAGAAGTGTTGAGACAAATTGGAGTACAAGAGGTAGAGGTAACCAATAGGGGTAAAGGGACCATTTTCCCAACTATTACCATGGCCCATCATTTTGTAATTACCAAAGGTGGATGGAAATATTTTGAAGAATTCTTTAAGCCATATAGGTTGTCAACTACAATTTCAAGGTGTGCAAACCCTGAGGACATTTTCAATGGCATGTTCAGAAAGAGAGAAGTGTGTAGAGGTAGGCCTCACCAATTTCAGTTCCTCGAAGATTTAATTAGGAATGAATTCATCATAGATGAGAAGGAACTAAGGAGGGAGAAGTGGGTTGTATATAAGAAAGCACTTGATTTTATCCATCAATTTGATAGTAGCTATGACCCTCTTTCTAGCTTCAACCCTTTTGAGGAGAAAATCAAATTCTTGATTCTCTATTTTGAACACCTCATGCAGACCTTAACAAAAAAAAGGGACGCTATAATACAAAATGATCCTGATAAGGTTAAGCTAGTCTTGGCTAAGCCTACCTTTGCTAAGGCTATCCCACCTGGTGACTATGTAATGCATAAGAAGTCAAAGTACATTGTGATGATGCCAGTGACAAGTGAGCCTTCCACTTCAAAAGGGAAAAGGAAAATTGAAGGTGTCATTGATATTCAGGATTCCCCTAAAAGGCAAAGAGTGGGAAAGGAGGTTGAAACTGATGAACCTCAATATTCTCCATCTCAGTCCCCTATCCACATAGGAGATGAGAAAGCAGTGGTTGAACAATTGCTACAGTTATGGAGTCTCGATGAAATTTCCTATACCTATGAGGAGACCCAAAGGGGATGCCTGAAGAGCCACCTAGTGCTGAAATGGATTTGATTGATGCTGAGCTAAAGGGCCAAGAATTGGACCTTATTGTTAAACAAGCTAATGAAGAATTCTTGGCTGACAGTAACTTTATTACAATAGGGGATTTCATGCAGTTTGTGTGGATGTAGAACATGGAACAATTCAAGACCAGATGTGAGTAGAAGAAGAGTGAACAACCTCTCAAAGATGCAACTCAGGTGGAAGAAGAAATAAAGCAAGAAATGATGGAAGAGTTTAAGATAATCACCCCTGAGAAAGGAAGAGAAATGGTAGCAAAGGCTAGTGTGTTAATTCTCCCTAAATGGGATATAGCTGATGCTTTAGTTCTTGATGTAGTAAGGAAGGAAACAAAGCCAATGGAAGGAGTGACCTTTAGCAAGGATAATGTTGCTCTGGTCATGTGGTCATCAAAAAATGATGAGAATAAAAGGAGGAAAAATGCATTAGATTCTAGCCTCTTAGGAGGCATGATTGTTAAGAGAGTCCAAGATATAGGGGTAGTGGAAGCTACAAGCATAGTTTTGGAAACTGCAAAGTTTAATGTGGCAGTAGCAAAGAAAGAGGCAAAAGAGAGAGCTAATCTCCAATTGAAGTTGGAGACTATCTTAAAGGCTTATAATGAGGCTAAAGAAGGAATAGCCAATAGGGACAACATCATTACTAGACTCCAGAGTCAGTTCGCAAGTCAGCACCATCCAGGCGAATCCTCTACACTCATGATAGCCTCCTCTCAAGCAAGACCCCCTCCTACTAGTCCCATTATAGAATATCCCCCTTCTCCTATGCTTTTTGGTTTCCAATCAGCTGAGATTGTCCAACATGAGTTGGAAAAGTTAAAACAAGCTCAAGCCTTGTTTGCAAAAAAATATGAAGAGAAGGTGAAATCCACAATTTTGAAGTTTACTGACTCAGTCAAGGCCTCCATTGTATACATAAATATGAAGAGGATTCTAGAGGTTATGATCAAATTTAGAGAAGATGAGGCCACTTTGGAACCAATCCTTAATAAGTGGATGCCCAGAGGTAAGGAATTGGAGCTCATGTGTTCATCCCATGCAGATGGAAAGGAGAACAACCTTCTAAGGTCCACCAATGAGTTTATAAAAGAGATGAATATTCTCTTAGGGGAAAGGGCAGGTATAAAAAGAAAAGCCCAACTATATAGAAAAGAATATTTGGATCACAAATTTGAATTGTTTCCAGGAGGTTCCATTGGTCCAATTCAGTTAAAAGAAGAGAAGACCTGGTTAGAGGAGCTATACCACAATTTGTCCCAAAGGGTCAATTAAATTATCAACACTGATGACACATCTTCATTTTTCCAAACAATTGAAGAAATTGAAAAGGTTAAATCTCATTACGGTTTCATAGAAACAGAAATTGGACATTTAACAGGCACTTGGAAAAGTTTAGAAGACATGAAATAGAAGGTTGTTATTTTTGCTTGGCCAAGTGATGATGTTTTTCAAGAATGGAAGGATAGTTATGTGGGATAGAAAGAAGATGCTCTGGAGCAGTTACAAGAGGTTGCAATAGAACAAAAGCCGCAAGAGGCCATAAATGTTGAAAGAACTTGTAACCGTTTCTTGGAGAGTATTTCGGTTTGTAACAAACTTTTTTGAAAAGGTCTGAAGCTTGTATGCATCCATAATGTTATAAATGGATACTAGGACTAATGAAAAAAGGGTCGCAAGAATTTGTAAAGAAACTCTGCAGAAATTTATCTGGGCTTTTGTAAAGTTTATAGAGAACTATTTGAGTTTTGTAAGATTTTCCAAATTGAATATAAATATACAGACCATTAACTTTGAGCCTAAAATTTGTGTTGTCTTCTAGTATGCTTTCAAATATTTTACTAGTTTCATTTGGGTAATTTAGGGTTATTTCAATTGAACAGGGATTGTAATGCAATCTTCATAGATATCTTTCTTAGCTTTCTTCTTCGGAAGGGGAATTAAATATGCGAGAAATATCTTTATTAGTAGGTTATTTGTTGGGAACTTTGAATTTGATGAACACTATTTCGAATAACAAGGGAGGATTCTTATACATGTCAGACATGTATGGAGTTGGTAGAAGCCAAAGTGATTGAGATGCATGGATATGTTTAATTCTAAAGTTCTTGTTTAAAATAGATAACTCTGTAGCCTGTATAAGGCACTGGTATCTATTAATGTTTTTCTTTACTAAATCTCTTGAGGATCAACACTAAAAATGAGCCTAAGTTTTCCTTTTTTTTTTCAATTTTTGTGTAAGGCGATAAGATCCACTAGTTTTTGGACAATGGTTATTGTGGATTTTGTTTAAAAGTGTGAAAGTATTCACATTAGGTATACCCACCTGAACTTTGGATAAGTTTGAAGTGTAGAAGGTTATTAAAACCTTGTCATATGTTGCTCTAAGGTTCTTGTTCCTTGATTTCTCCATCCACATACAGAGTTATTCTTTCTCATCAAAGGGGATAAGAAGGGGATAAGAATTTGAGAACAACACACTAAACAAAACAACTTCATCGACCTTAACTAGAAATCAATTAGGTCGGTAACACAACAAAAACCTAATTCTCTCATAGAGATTACAAACAAATCGGTTCAAGTGTGACTGTTGGATTTACATAACAATCTATACACATTCTTCAAGAAAATTCCAACTGCTCCATGATCACTGCTTCATCGGACTTTGTAACTCATCACATGCTATACATTAGATGTAATCCACTTTCCTCATTCCCTAGACAATCAAACAAATGCACCAAAACAATCTAAACTTATCCTCATAGAATGATCACACGTGTCACTACCATTATCGCTCATCATTAGATCTTAAACCAACAAACTTGATCAGTTAGGGTTTACCAAAAACAACTAGTAGGGTTTACTGGTTACATTGCATAGAAAGGGTTTAACCTTATACACCAGTTTACCAGTTCAACTCACAAAATTACATACCGGTTTACAACAATATCAATAATAACAACAATATCAGCAATATCATAAATACCAATACTGGTTCAATTGACATAAATGACAACATAACATATCATTAATGCAATCTTCATGCAAATGCCAACAAAATCATTAGTAGGAGAGACATCCAAAGACAAAATAATAGAATCAAAGTCAATGTACTCAAGATATTTTAATGAAAGAGACATAGAAGATGAGAAATGATATTAACACTAATAGATTGTCTCTTGGAAGCATTAGTGGTTTTAAAGGGATTGTATCCAAGTCTAAAAGATGTTTCTCAAATATTGTTTTATATAGGAACCGTTATCCCTTGTTCTTGAGCACCACAACAATTACCATTATATGCACTTTTAGATAAGATATGGAAGCTAGGACCATGGAGATTATCCATGTCTATAAGATAAGGTAGGTTCTCATGTGTTTGAATGTCAAAATCAATTGAAGTAGAAACAAGTTTAGATTTTCAAGCAGCCACAAAGTAGTTTGATTTTTAGGCTTATCCATATCTTTCTCCTTTTCAATCTGGAATTCTCTTAGACGGACCTTATATTCTCCCACAAAAGAAGGAGTAAAGTCTAAAGACTCCTAATCATCATCTAAGAGTACCTCTTTAAGAGAAAAGGTTTCTTTGGGAGAAGATTCAAATTGAGTAGAATCCTTCTCAAAAGTATTACGATTGCTAGGAGAAACAGGGGTATTCGAGGAAGAAGGGGTGTTAGAAGAAGCATCAGAAATGGTTGGGGAAGAATAACTCAAGGAAAACTTAGAAAAAGATGTTTTGTAAACAAGCTTGGAGATTAATATCAATAAATAAATTATATATCTTATATTTGTAAATGAACTTAACTTGCCTATGCAAAGTGGAAGGGACATCTTGCATATTATGAATCCATGGTCTTCCTAGAAACAAATTATAAGTCAAATTATTGAGCATGACATGAATAGGTGTGGGTAAAATAATAGGTCCTACCTTAACACATAATATTATAATACCTAGCGAATAACTAGCCACATTATTGATGCCACGAATAGTAAGAGAATTAGGTTTGATAAGGGAGGTGTCCACTTTAATCCTATGTATTAGGTTAACACTAAAAATGTTAAGGTGATAGCCATTATCCACAAGGGTTTGTCTTATAGAATTACCATTCATAAGAAAAAAAATCATAAGAGGATCACATAGGTGTTGAACTTCATGGGAATGTAACTCATCTTATGTGAAGATACTTTGAGATTTAGGTGTTGTCATGGAGTCAATCAAAGAAGCCATATTATAAGGTGTCACTGCATGTGGGACATATACGGTCTTTAAAGCATCTTGTAACATTCCATGATGCATGGAAGAAATTTTAATTAGATCCCAAAGGGATATCTTGGTGGCAGTAGCTTTAAGCTGTTCAATAAGATCATATTCCTTACTAAGAGTTTGTGAGATTCAAGGTGATTGAGGAAGGGTAGGTTGAAGATTAGGAAGTGAAAATGGGATAATTAGAGGAGGATTGTGTTGCATATTGTTTTTGTGTTATAGGTGTGAGAAAACAAATTATAACTCTTTCTAGTTATTTTCTTATCATACTCATAAGGACTCTTAGTGGGATACCCTCCTTTCACAGTGATAATGGGTTTGCTGGAAGTACAAAAGGGATCATTACCATAACCAACTTGAACCATAAAATCATAAAATCATTAAGAGCATCATCCAACATAGCATGGTCATATCTATTAAATGGTTTATCTTTAGACTCAAAAGGAGACAAGTCATCAGAAAGAGGATTTTTGTAAACCACCATGTTACTAGATTTGGAGGATGAGCTGATAGGAATATATTCCTAGGAAGAATCATTCGACTTATCTTTTTCATCACTACAAAATTGCATAGTAACAAGGATTATTAGCTTTTAGAAAAATATTGGCTTAGAAGGCTTAGGGTATAAAAATTCATCAAGATCTTCGTCAAGTTCTTCCTCACTAAACTCATAATCATCATAGGCAAATGAATTATCATATGAATGAAAGTCTTGCACAAATAAAGATCCGTCATTATTGAAATGAAAAATGAATACAATGTATTTTCCTTTTTTTAATTTTATTTTTATGTTTGTTGAATGAAACTAAAGATGCAATAACTAAATCCAACTAAGAAATACATATCAAAGAAGATTGGATTCACGTCATGTTCACCTAAATGTGTAGAATTAAAATGGAAACAAGTAAGTTAAGAGCTTATCCCACTCTCATGCACACATTAGAATAAAAAAGAGCCTAAAGAGATGATTCTATTTGAATAATTTTGGTAAAAGAGAGAGAGTGAATGAATATCTTTAGGGGTTCTATTCATTTGCTTCTATAAGGAGGAGAAGTGCAAAATGCAATGCAATGATCAACTATGCTAGGAGATGGGCAAAGATACATATATAAATTAAATACAATAAAACTTGTAGATCTAAAACTAAGAGACTGAGTATAGAGTAGGAAAAGGAACTAAAATGTGTACCTATCACTGAAATTAATAGTTGACTGAGCAGGACCAAGGTGCCATGCCTTGGTCCCTGATACTACAAAGAGATAAACTTTTGGATTTTGATTCATGGGACTCTAAAATGTTGAACTGTGAGAAAAAATTGCAAAATGTAGAGGACCAAGGTACCATTCCTTGTTCTTGGACAAGGGCACCACGCCACGATCCTCAAAAATTGTATTGTAGTTTTGAGACTGAGTTTGTACGTGTGTCTTCTGTGAGTCTTGAAGATCGTGTGTCCATAGGATTCCTGTACCTGGACCTGCAACTTGAAAAATGGTGTCTAGGTGGCTATATAGGGTTTTGCCTTAGTCAAACCCTTTTCTTTGGTGATTTCCACCTCCACAAATAGCTGATAATGTACTAAAAGTATTTTTGCAAGATCCAAACGAACAAGAAAGTAAATCTAGAGTTATACCCTACACTTGGAGACTACTTACCCTAAATGAATGTAAATGTAAATGTAAATGCTTAAAATAATAAATGTAATAATAGATCTAAATAATGAATGAAAATCTGAAAATGATTATTATAAAGATCATAAAAGACATGAAAATAACATAAAACCACACCAAACCCTAAGAGAGAGGTACAAGCCAATCAACAGTTGGTGATCTCGTATTATTCATTGATTTATTCAAAGATCCTATTGATGATGAAAATGGTTTATGTATACTTTATACATTCTTTATTTGTTGGTTGAAGACATTGATGAGTTGAGACATTTTCATATTTCTATCCTCGGAACTCTTGATATTTTGTCATCTTTTGGTTTGCATAGTAGTAGTGATGTATTGGAAGTTGACTATATCTATTCCATATGTTAAGCCTGAACTTATTAAATCATGTTTTATCTTTGCTAGTTTATTCCTACAATCATGTCCTTTATTCATGCAGCCATGTAATTTATTCTTGTTGCCATGTGGATTATTTAGGGCAAGATCATATGTGAAATTAATATATGTGTTTATTAAATAAAATGTGTATGTATGTTCTTGTATGTTATTTCTTTTGTAGTGCAGAGAATAAATGATGCTGCAGCGGATGTTCGCCTATCGCGCTTGTTGAAGGGAAGGATACTCAAGTGATGACTGAAGATCAAACTGTAGAAAATTTGATTAAGCATAAGGGATGGCATAAGAGAAGCAATCAAGCGACGCTACCATTGTCTAACTTAAGTGGACATTGAAGTTGTAAATACAACCACAATATGTTATGATTGTGGTTTGGTCTAGATCCACATTTCCTGCAGCATAACTCTAGCCATCTCCTTTCTCGGTCAATCATCCGCCTCTTCTTTTTGACTTGATTTGTGTTATCTATTATAGATGATTTATTTTTAATAAGAATCTCTTCTTCTTCTCAGAGGTTAGATAGAAAGGGGGAATAATAGAGCAGAGGATTTTTCATAAGCATTCTTGAGTTTCCTTTCGTATTGAACCATGTAATTATTTTCCAAGAACGATGAAAAAAATTGTGTTATTCTGATCTTTTAAGAGTTGTTTTCGGGAAGCCTGGTATCACTCAGCCAAGGGGGCCCACTTGGTCAATGTTCCTGTGCATTCGTTAAAATTATTTTTCTTTCCTTAGCCGCAGTAGATATTCTAGCATTGACTATTCCTGCAGCCAAGCCAGAACAGAGTAATTTATGTTTATCAGCATTGAATTTATTCAGTATTACTTTTATGAGTTTATGCAAAAGTCTTCCTGTAGCCTTTCTATAGTTTGAATTCTTGATTACCTTTTCCGCATAATGTTAGTTGCTACAGTAATGTAGAATAGCTATCGTAGGAACTTAGTGCATATATAGTGCAGACCCATTTCAAGTATTACATCCCTGGGTTGACAATCACATGAACACTAGCTATGAAAATAGTGACTTTACCAAATGAATGTCCAAAATTCAGGTTGAGACTTCAACTAGAGTAATTATTCTTATTGTTGGGTTTAACATTTTTGGACAGTTACCTCAAGTTGTTGGAGAAATTCCACAACAGCTTGAGGAAACTGTTGGAGAAATTCCATAGCAGCTTGAGGAAACTGTTGGAGAAATTCCACAGTAGCTTAAGGAAATTGTCTAAGAGATTCCAGAGCAGATTGAGGAATTTATTGAAGAGATCCCATGGCCTAAGGTAACACCTATTAGACCTCCATCATCCCTAAGCAGTTTATCTATTGCTTTAACATTTTATAGACAATGAGAAATATAGAGGGCTAGATTGCAATGGATTATTGACAAACAACAAAGAGAAATTGAAAAGAGGGATTAAAAAATTGAGGAATTAGAGGCTAAGGTTAAAACAATTGCTAGTATGGTCCCCGTATTGATGCAATGTAGGGCACCTCCAAGGGTTTATGCTTTGCATTTAAAGGAGCAGTATTTAAATTTCAAATTGAACTGCATTGTTAGGGACCTTAGTCCCTCTTTAGAAATCCCTGAGGAATTTTATTATGCTTACCAAACTTCTCCATCAGCTGTAAAAATTTGCTATGTGAATTTTATTTACATAACTATGTTGTACCCTCAGATAGTGAGTGGAACCCTTTATTATATATTGGGGATATCCATATAAAAGCTTTAATTTCATGGATCCAAAATAAAATCAGCATGGGGGCACAAGCCAAGGCATATAAACATTTTGAATTTGACTACCCATTGCTATTGAGGAAAGAAGCAAAAAAACCAAGAGTTCTTTATTATGAATGGCAGAAATTACTGGTAAGAGATGATGTTAGGAAACTAGTGTTTCCAATGAGAGAAGAGATATACCAAGCATATGAGCATTTAGTTCAGATTGACAGTGCAGTTGCAATAGATGGGTTAACTATGCACCCAAATAACTTACCAAATAAATTGAACCAGAGAGAACCTTATTCACTACAAAATTTTTAGGCAGCTATGCAGAGAGCCCCAGAATATATACAACTGGGCAGAGAAAAGGCTAATAACTGGTTACCACTAATTTTTCAACCTCCTATTCTTATGTGGCCACTATTGGGATGTCAGACTCTAGATAAGCCCTATGATGCAGTTACAGAAGAATCAACTAGATGGTCCAGGCTGGAAAAGATGAAGGGATTTTATTGGAATTTAGCTTCAGGAGGAACAGGTCAAGGAACCATAGGTGATCTGAGAATTAGTGCAAGAGTCAGAAATTCTCCTTTTGCTATAGGATCAACAAGCTCTTAAAGTTGGGGGGCATGATGAGTTGAGACATTGTCATATTTCTATCCTCAGAACTCTTAAGTTTTTGTCATCTTTTCGTTTGCATAGTAGTAGTGATGTATTGGAAGTTGACTATATGTATTCCATATGTTAAGCTTGAACTTATTAAACCATGTTTTATCTTTGCTAGTTTATTCTTGCAGCCATGTCATTTATTCTTGCAACCATATGATTTATTCCTATTTCCATCTGGATTATTTAGGGCAAGATCATATGTGAAATTAATATATGTGTTGATTAAATAAAATGCGTATGTATGTTCTTGTATGTTATTTCTTTTATAGTGCAGAGAATAAATGATGTTGCGGTCGATGTTCGCCTATCATGCTTGTTGAAGGGAAGGATACTCAAGTGATGACTGAAGATCAAACTATAGAAAATCTAAGCATGTGTAAGGGATTGCATAAGAGAAGCAATCAAGCGATACTACCAATTTCTAACTTAAGTGGACATTGAAGTTGTAAATACCGCAACAATATGTTATGACTGTGGTTTGGTCTAGATCCGCATTTCCTGCAGCATAAGTCCAACTATCTCCTTTCTCGGTCAATCATCTGCCTCTTCTTTTCGGTTTGATTTGTGTTGTCTATTATAGATGATTTATTTTTAATAAGAAGCTCTTCTTCTTCTCAGAGGTTAGATAGAAAGGGAGAAGAATAGAGAAGAGGATTTTTCATAAGCATTCTTGATTTTCCTTTCGTGTTGAAGCATGTAATGATTTTCCAAGAATGATGAATAAAATTGTGTTATTCTGATCTTTTAAGAGTTGTTTTCGGGAAGCCTAGTATCACTCATCCAAGGGGCCCCAATTGGTGATTGTTCTTGTGCATTCGTTAAAATTAGTTTTATTTCCTTAGCCGCAATAGACATTCTAGCATTGACTGTTCCTGCAGCCACTAGAAACGAATCCACTGACTGTTCCTGTAGCCAACCTAGAACAGAGTAATTTATGTTTATCAGCATTGAATTTATCCAGTATTGCTTTTACGAGTTTATGCAGAAGTCTTCCTGTAGCCTTTCTATAGTTTCAATTCTTGATTATCTTTTTCACATAATTTTAGTTGCTATAGTAATGCAAAATAGCTGTCGTGAGAACTTAGTGCATATATAGTGCAGACCCATTTCAAGTATTACATCCCTGGGTTGACAATCAAATGAACACTAGCTATGAAAATAGTGACTTTACCAAATGAATGTCCAAACTTCAGGTTGAGACTTCAACTAGAGTTATTATTCTTATTGTTGGGTTGAATAGACATCACATTAACCTACACTTTCACTTCATAAGACGCTTCTTCAAAATTGTTAGATGGATCCATCAAATGAGGAAAGGAAAGGCTATATGTTTGAAACCCTAACTTTGTTTTTTATCAAAGGTTGACCTAGAATCAATATAATTTCACATCAAGTTGGGTTTAAACATTATAATACTGCAAAAACATGATCCCAAAATTCAAGGAGAAAAAGTAGGGACCGATGTGAATGACATCATTCAACCAATTTTTTTCCAAATTTTTAGGGATGCAAGGTATTGTGATTACAAATTCAATTCTAGAAGGATGTGACGATTCAAGGTGTTTAGATATGTGAAATCGGGCCTTGAAGATCAAAATAGGACATAATTAGGGTTTTTGATGATTTTGTTAATTGAAAGGATAAAATAAAAAGGCGCACACTGATTGTTAAGGGCCCAATTTTATGATGTGTAAAGTGATAAAAGGGAACTTTAGATTTAATTTAATTAATTAATTAAATCCTCAAAGGAAATTTGAAATGCAAGATGTAAACACACTAAGGTAGGTGCTGCTAACCTAAGCATGGAATTGTACGACCCAATTAGAGTTGTATAATTTATGATGCTACTTGTTGTGACCTTTTTTTGGTCTTGCCAACATGGGTTTAGGTCTTGGCAAAGTGATCTCTTGTTGGTGTGACATTTTCTATTAGCGAGATAGTTTTTCTTCTCATCGACTTCTTTATGTTTCATTGATAAGGTTCCTTTTTCGGTGTGATCAAGTTGTTTTCTTAGCGATATAGATCAGATTTTGGTGTAATATCTTCTATCGCCATGACAAATTTTGATCTTTGTAGACCCTTTGGTGTTATATCGATATGCTTCCCTTTTGGTGTGACATGTATTTCCTCTTGGTGACATCCTTCTTTTCGTGTGATATGCCCTTTGTCTTAGCGACATGCATTTCTTGTCAGTGTGACAGAGTGGCTCGACAACATAGATTTTGATCTGCGAAGATCCTTTAAACCTTGGGAAAATGAGTTTTTAGTGTCTCTTTGAGCAATCTTAGTCATAAATATTTCTTTTTGGCATAACATGGTCGATCGGCATGACCTTTATTTCATCTCTTCGGCCAGTTGAAGCTATGCCGACATGTCCCTTTTTGGTGTGATGGTTTTTGTGTCTTTCCAATGAACGTTCCTTTTCGGTCAGAGTTGGCCTATCGGTATGATAATTTTTACCTCTTACCAGCCAGTGTGAGTCATAGCAATATACCACTATTGATGTGAGACATAAACTATCACATTGACAAATTGTTTTTGTAGGTCATGGGTCAAACCTTTTGGTTGACCTAGCTCTTTGTGATTCAGTGAAAAGAGTAAATTTAACTACAGGGAGGTAAAAAGGCTAATCGCAAGCGCATTTCACAGTTTCACAAGGCAAACCTTCTAGTTGACTCGACGCCTTGCAAAATGGCAAAAAGAAGATGATGACCGTGTAAGGAAAAATTGAATTTTTCTATTTTATTGGATGACTATCAATGAAAACCTAGCCGGTTGCGATATGGCGAAAAAGACATTTGATCTTGCAGTTTCACAGTGTGACCACCAAGATGGACAAAAGGTGTTTGCGAAGATTTTAATACTCACATACTTTGACAAAACAAGAAGATTTTAATAACTTCAATGCAACTCGATGATTAAATAATCCACATGGTCAGTTGACCAACAAAGACTAGGTGATGTGGATGGTCAATCTTAAGACGTGGAGTATGCAGGACCAATGAATGACCACCGTAATGCCAAAAGACATTACTTGCAAAAATTGTTAAAATAAATAAATTTGGTTACAATCCACTTACGGTATGTCGAGCAGATCGAGAAGGTATGATATTGCATTTAATAAGGACAATTGATCCAGTAAGTTGAGAAGCTCCAAAATTATTTATAAAAATCCATGAATGAGATGGCAGACCTACGATTAGTAAGTTTAGTAATCTTAACTAAGAAGTATAAATCTAAATTTAGAAGATCAATATGAAATAGCATTTATTATTGGCAGCCATCTGATGGAAAGGAATGTACAAAGAATCCAATTGACCCGCAAATAAAATTTTCTCAGAAGCTCAAGAAGGATTGATTTTTAGAGTTCATTCATGGAGGAAAAAAGCAAGTGTGTACTCAGACGACCGAATGAAGATGTTCTAATGATATGTAACTGAGGTAGTTTATTTGAGTCAGCAGAGATAGAGAGGTGGTTGCTTAACTGAAAAATTGTGTGTGCATTCCAAGTGTGTCTAAATAAAGAAATGGAGTTGTATGCGGGAAAAGTGGGCGAATAAAACTTAATATGTGAAAATTTAGTTAAATACTAGTCCACACACACACACAAGACTTCTTGGTGCAAGCTATGGAGTAATAACATATTACTCAACTTCCCAAGGAGGGTCCCATGGTTCTCTATCTCACAAATGAATATGGTCATTTTTATACGTCTACAGGAGTTGTAGAAAATAGAGAAAGCATTTGCATAGCTAAGAAGAGAAGTGTGTGTATCTTGATATGGTGAGATAATATAAAAGACATAGTAAAAGACAAAGCTAAGTGGAAGAAGGAGGTTCTTGTAAACAGGAGAATATATGTGATAAAAGATATAGAAAGAAAGGAATAAGAAGAAGACCATGATGATCACAAGAGTGTAAAAGGTAGAGAAGAGATCATAGAACCAACATAATAGAGAAGCAGTGTGTATATGTCAATCAGAATCTAAGGGTTACAAAATTCATTTGTAACAAGGCCTTTCATTATATCAAAATGTATTATTGAGTCATTGGAATTCTTTGAGTGGGTTCTCAGAGCAGGGGTTGGTGGTCCTTGAGTAGGTTCTCAACAGTCAAGGGTTGGTGCTCCTTGAGTTGGTGCCCAAAAATCTATTGTAATCAAACATCTCATTGTGAGGTTGGATTGGTGAAGTAGACGCCAACAAATTTTATCATTCAGTTTTTTCCCATATTGGGTTTTCCTCGTACATCCTTGTGTTGTGTGATTTGTCCTTATGTGCATGTTCTTTCAATCTCTTTGCATTATTAGTGTTTGCATAGTTGGATATAAATTTTAAAGATTCACTTATTCACCACCCCTCTAAATGACCTAATTGTGTTCCTTCAATGAAAGTTTAGACTCTATGTTAATGGTTATAAAATCCCCTCATTGTAGTCATCCAACAAAGTAGAACCTACCCCCTAGGCCTTTGATATAAAAATCATAGTCTTAGGATAACATGCCACAAAAATCCCCCACTAAAAATCTTTATCTTTGCATAGCCAAAGGAGTGATGAATCCTAACAGCAACCATAGAAAAGATAAAAGGACAAATCATATAGACTACTATACAATAATAGAAAAGATAGAAGCCAAAAGAGGGTTGGAAAAGAACTAACAAAGAGAGGGTAACCAAAGCCCTTACATAGGTACAAAGAACACCCCTACATATAGCCTTAGAAACCACTAAAGTAACCAAAAATAACAAATAGAGATATCCACAATCTATCTCAATAGCATAACTTCTTGCCAATTAAATAGTAACTCTTTGACAAAACCAAAGCCTCCACATAGATGACTCCAAAAGTGATACTTGAACTAGAACTTGAGCTAGCAACCATAATATTTAAAGGAAAAGGAATAAGTTTGAGGGGAGAAACCCCTCTTCAAGAAAAAATAGAAGTAATATAGACAAGGAACCCCCAAGCAATGGGGTACAACACAACAAAAGACAAAGCCTCAAAATAAGAGTCAACTCCACACTATCCAACCAAAAAATATAGTACTACCACAAGAAAGAAAAGTGCACAACACAAGGGAAAAAAACCTCACCATTGCTTCAATCAATAATAGCCTTCTCATCACAACCAACACCTAGGTAATCAACTGCTTATGCACTTAGGAAGAAAAATCTAGCAAGAAGCAAGTTGAATCCCAAAACAATAACCAAAAAGGTGGCCTCCAACATTACACAAACCAAAACATAAAGGTTAGAAAACCCTTACCTATACAAATAGATATAATATGAAAGCTTGCAAAACTAATGCTAATCATGATATTTGTAGATGCCACTGAACTTAAAGAGTAAATTCCTAACCTCCATCTAGAATAGCATAGCACAAAATCTACAATATGAAAAAAAAAGTACAATACCAAGAAAAAATATGATATAGAAAAGGCCAAAGTAGGCCAAAGATTGTACACCAGCCTCAATACAAAGTAGACGTAAACACACATTTGTCATATGTTTCCTTATCCATTTCAGGATCCCCATCTCCATCTACATCTCCATATTCTATCAAAACCCTAGATTTCCCTCCACTCCCACTCATGAGAACCTCTTTTAAAGAAGACATGTTCAATTTTTAAGTATGTATTCTTATTTTTTACTCACCCCATTATATTTTCTTAGTTACTTCTGTGTTTTTATTTTTTTGCTTCTACTTGAGTTGAACATGTTTTATCTTACAAAGGGTGTAGTTCTTCCCTTCATCTACATCACTTTTTTGAGTTGGGTATTTCATTTTGAGTTGTCTATTAATCTCATCACATCAACATAATTCATTAAAGCTATCAAAAAATAGTATCCTTAAGAACTTTATTTTGGTAACCATGTTCATTCTTCATAGGGGATTTAATACTCTTGAATGTATCTAATAATTGGTATTTGTTTTTTATTAAGGAAAATTAGGTTTTAAGGGACCCAAAACCCGCTTATATATCGAAAAGAAAAGCAATAGAGAAACTAGAGAAGACAAAACAAAGAGAGAAAGGATGCAAAAGAATAACACAAAAGACAATAGCCAAAGTAAAGAATAGCAAAAGGCCAGCGAGAGACTGGCACACCTAAAACAAAATTACATTTCAGGTGAAAATCTTTATAGTCTCTTCTGCATCCCTAACCAACATCATCATCACATTTGCTGCCACTTTCAGGTCTTTATTTTCCTGCACCTATTGATTACCTTTGGTCTTCAACTCCAGCTCTCTTGCATTTTGCCTAGTTCTGCGTCTGGAAGAGTGTTGAGCAGAACTAGAAGTTGGCTCGTCATCAACAATCACAGTGTCTTTATTCTTCTTATCCTTCTCCAGGAAAGCAACCAGTGCATTCATGTTTTGAGAAGACACCTTCAACACAGCAAGGCTATGCTCCATGAATTTCCTTAGAGAACTCTTAGTTTTTTGAATCTGATTGTTTATCAGATGATTATCAAACTCACCGTTATCTTTGAGATTCCTCACCACATCCTCTAGGTGCTTCAAATCTCCCTTTATAATCTCACTTTCCAGCCTGTCCTAAATTTCTTTTTCATCCTCTACTGCACTATTATCCTCCACATTTTCCTCTTTTCCTTTAATGTTGATATCCTTAACCAAATTATCAATTTTGAAATCCATCTCTCTCTATTTTTCCCTGAATGCTGGTAATGTTATCAACCACCCACTTCTAGAAATTGAACATTTCTAGAGTGTTGTTTCTAGCAGCATTCAGAATGGAATCTGAATTCTCCATATCCTGGGTAGAATCCTCAGACCTCGGGTTGCCCTCCTCCATATTATGTTGAACATCATCCCTGTTGCCTGAATCATAGGGATTCTCCTATGCCTCTGACTCTTCAACATCCTCTTCTCTCTTCTCATTATCCCTATCTCCTTCCTCACCCTCAACCTCCTTCTCCTGCTCATTCTCTACCTCTTCTTCCACCTCCTTCTCCTGCTCCTGCTCAGAAACAACCTTCTCTTCAGTGTCTTCTTCAGCTTTTTCACTAACCCTTGATTTCTTTTTAGAAGGAAGATTGGAAGAATCCTCATCAAAGTCAGAACTGTCATAATCCTCAGAAATATGGGCATTCTCCATAAAGGGATCATCCTTATTAGCCTTAACTTTACCCTTAAGATTCTCTATATTAACAAAATAAGACCTTGGTGAGCAATGGGGTAGGAATTAGGTTTCTTAGCATGGTCAGCCAGATTATCATTAAGGGAGGAGGCTAAGTAGAAGGACAGAGATATCTTAGAGCCATGGAGAAAGTGATTAAGGATAACAAAGTGGTAATTATAGACTTTCAAAAACCTACCATCAATCGTAAGATATTCCATTAACACTTTCAACATTTTCTGCCAAAAGGATTTTACCTAGTTAGGGAGATAATAGGAAGTATTATCCTTTTTGGTGAGGCGAGCCCTTTCTTCTTCATTCTTGGGGAAATTATTGATGGCTTCCATCGAGAACTTGTAGTCTCTATAAAACTTGATGTTGTCCTTCTGCAAACCGGTCACCTCAGACACCAAATCTTCATCCGCTCTCCAGGTCTGACCAAACAGAGTAAAAATAAACCTAATATTTTTGTGAATAATAAACATTAAGAGAAATAAAACATGATAAATAAACACTTGATGACAAAAGAGAGAGTTTACAGACAAATCATTATTCAATATGTTTCCAAAAATACTATTTTTATGCTAAAAAAGGAAGCTAAACTAGACTGGAAATATGGACACCTAATTGCTAAATGTCTTGATCTCCTCTCTAGGATTGGCCACATAATAACCATTCATACATGGAGTGAAGGTAATAAATCTATAGATAGGCCAGCTAATCTTGGCCTATTTTCCAATCATATGAAAATATGGATGGATGTGCATGAAATTCTTGCTGAGATTCGTGTCACTACACTAGTGACATAAAACTTAATGATGAATAATAATTCTAAGATTGCATTTTTATTTCTTGGCATAACCACCTTATCTGCCAATTATTTATTGTTTAGGTGGTAGACCTCTAATTTTGGTATTAGATGTACCCTCCTCAATTTTTGACCTATGTTGTCCCTTTCATACTCCTAGTTTTCAAAAAACTTTTTTACTCTTTGCCTCTGGTTTCACCGTGTTATCTATGGATGTAGACGTTATTCAAACAAAGCTAGATTGCTATGATGATTTCAAGAACAATGCAAATTTGTGGCCGAAAGTGGTGAAGGGAAACCTTGCAAACTATGTGGATGGAATGCAAAGTTATAACTCAAACCTCTTGGAATGATTTTCCCAATTATGGGAGAAAGGTGAAGTTAAAATTGGGGGAGTGATTTTTATGGTTTTTCTAGAGACTATCACTATTTTTATTGGTTAATCTCTAGAAGGAGTAAATTTCCCCCAAAATACAAAGGGTACTTATAAAGATGATTTAAAAAGGCTCTTTACATTGGGTGAAGGTGCCTCAAGACTTCAAAGTGGTTACAATAAGTTTGACCTACCTATGGTTTAGAAATATGTGGTGCTCATTCTTATGAAGTATTTCACGCTAGACAAGAGATTCAAATACTTCCACACCCAACTCTTTGACATGTCAAACCATCTCAACTATGGCATCAAAATGAATTTTTCAATCTAGGTTTTTTCATCTTCATCCTACTCAGTAGTTTTGGCTAAAGCCAAGAATACTTTCCCTTTTCACAAAGGCTTAATCTTGAGGCTTTATAAATTGTACTTGTCTTTGACCCCATCTAGTGGGACTCTTTTAATTTCCTTTGGCCCCATGCTAGACCCTAACCTAGTTGTGGAGCTTTTTGGAACATGCATTATGAAAATTAACCCTAATCTATCCTCCTTGTCCAAGACTAAACTTGTCCCTACCCAATTCAACCCTATTCATGGTGCCAAGCAGATAAACCCCCTACTACCCCATCCAAGGAAGTTGTTTTGGTGAACTTTGAGAAGGTAGAGGAATCCAAGGATTTATATTCTTCCTTAGCCATAGGTTCAAATTAGTCTCTGACTAGTTCTATAGAGAAACATCCCTTCACGTGCTCATTAGGCTCCCCTTCACCAACCTATGGTGTTTCTTCTCTCAATCTTGATTCCCCTACTCTAGTCAATAATGTTACTAGGCTAGATGAAGCCATTGACAAAAAATATGTGATTTTTTGTTGGCTCTTCTCCCAACTGAGTGTGGCCAAGAAGAAGATCAACTGGTTGGAAGTAGTGGCAGACGCCTCCAGAGGCTCATGGTAATATCTAGGCGTTGGAAGAGAATGGTGAGAGGGTTTGGAAACCTGCCAATGACATGGGTAGAAAATTGGAAAGCTGGGAGACTATGGAGGAGAAGCTTAAGGAACTCAATGTAAATATTACTCAAAGAGATGAGAAGAAAGACAAAGTTTAGTTGAAGGAAAATCACGAGGCTCCGAAAAGAAAAATCGAGATGGTTACTTTAAGCTAGCAAATTGTGAGGAATAATTTTACCTTTGTACATTCAATCTAGGAGGAGATAAAATGAAGGAAGGTGAAGAGAAAGAGATCTGGAGTCTCCTACAATGGCATTAGGCCCTATCACCTATGTTGTCAAGTCTACTATGGATTCTATAATACTGGCTTCTAGGAAATATTTTAACAAAAAACTTTATTTTAAGGAAGTTAATGTTTTATGCCATGAATGGTAAGATGATAATGGTCCCACTTAGTAGACCATTCCTTTTTGTCTTTGGTGGGTGGGTGGTTGTTTGGTTGGCTTTTTGTTTCTCTTTGTAGTGGTTTTCTTTTGGTCGTCTACTTGTTTTTTATATTTTTTGGTCTTGGCTATAGTTTTTTTGATGGGTCTTCACTCCTCATGTATACTAGGTAGTTGATCTTAAGTGATTATGTAATAGGTTCAAGCCTATCCTGATTTAATTAATCAAAATACTTATTTTATATGAAATTAAAAAAATTCCATATGAGCTAAATGAATTGTATAATATCCACCATGAGTTGTCCTATGCCCTTTGGCCTTACAAAAACCATAAAAAAATATTTTGAAATGATCAATCATTATGAACTTAATTTTTTAGCCACTCTCATTCTTTAAAAGGTATTTAAACTTCTTATTAGTATTGAATACTTCATTCTTAATGTTGAACTACAAATCCAACACTTCAATCATCGATATTAAAAGTAGTGAAATATAATAAATTAATCAATCTTCTTAATTTCATAATAGCACAAATATTAGGATAGGCTAGGTAATGTGGACATGATGGTCCCTAAAATCATTATCTTTTATAACTTTTCTCTTATTATTTTTTCTTTAGAAAATGCTTCACAAATTGAATATATAAATTTTTTTATCATTATTCTTAAAAACTTGACCTAACACTTTTTTCAAAAAATCATTAATAAAAGATATGAGAAATGATAACTTACTCAAATCATTTGTTTGTATAAGACATAAAACATTTAGGATATATTAACTTTAAAAAGTTTCTCTTTTGCATTTTTCTTTACTACATATTTCATGAACCTCCTTGTGCACCTCAACCTTAAGTAAATTATAAAATAACTCAAGAATTATACCATTAGTAACTTGATACCATGAAAGTTTTTAAGTGTCCATACTAGAGATGTCATAAGCAAATTTTATCTTCGTATTTCATAATGCAAGAATAATAATATTTACTCCAAAATTACATACAAACATCTTATTATTTATCATAGAAAAAACAAAAAACAATCCTAAATTATTAATTTTTTAGGATTATATGCTTTTTATTTTTAAACCCACTTCATACTACTTTTCATTTAATTTTGTAACACTAAATATATTATCTTTTAGCTTTGGATTGTAATAAAGATCAACTAGACATTTTTGTACCTTCTTTATATTGAATTTCACACCTTTTAATATAATATTTAAGGATTGTACATCTCCAACCTTGATATTGATTTTGAATATTTCATCAC
Source organism: Cryptomeria japonica (assembly GCF_030272615.1). Taxonomy (NCBI): domain Eukaryota; kingdom Viridiplantae; phylum Streptophyta; class Pinopsida; order Cupressales; family Cupressaceae; genus Cryptomeria; species Cryptomeria japonica. Next base: position 343,654,182 of record NC_081409.1, read on the forward strand.
TATAGAAAATAACTCATTATTTTATGACATGTGATAAGAACAACCTGAATATAAATACCAAAACTCTTTAGGAAATACTTAATAAAGTAATAATTATTTTTTGGAGAAGCCTCCTAATGCTTCTGAGCATAATTATCTTTTTTTCTATCATTACCTTCTTTCAATTTGCATTACCTTTTGAAGAGAACTCAACTATTGTGAGTTGTAATATAAAATATTTATCTTATCAAATGTACCTCCTCCTCTATTTCTTTGTAAATAATTTTGATTCATGTGTGTGGCTTGTCCTTGATTGGTGGAACCTTCATTTGAAAATCTTTGATTTTGAAAATAAAACATTCTCATTACTTTTTCCAATTTTTTTTGTCAATCTTTCTTCAAAAGACATAAGAGATCAAATTAAATGATCTAGCTTGAGTTGTCAACTATTTTATTTGCTCAGTAATTATTGCAATATGAGTCTACTTTAGTTGTTTAATTTTTTATAAGAATAGGTATCATATTGAGCACATCATTTATTCTTATCTAGTAATTAATTGTTGACACTCTTACCTTATTGCATGTTTGAATTCTGAAATTTTCTTCAAAGTTTGCAATTTTAAAACATATAACTATCTTGCTAATCTTCTTATGGAGTCTTCCACGAATCCATGATTTATTTTCACCATCCATTTTCAAAAATATTCTCTTATAGATTAATGTCTTTAGAGTTTTTCCTTTTAGCCTTTTTTTTTGTTGTTCTATCATAAGGTGCATTCAAAATATTGGAAAGCATGTATGGATATCTTGTTGTATATTTGCAACAAGTGATGAGATCAAACACAACAATAATAATTTATAAAAAAAATTGAATCAACAAGGTGGATTGATTGTGCTCTGCAACTAGGGCACGAAACTCGGCGGTGTCACTGGTTGTAGGATGCTACCACATGCGAGGACTCCCTAGCCTTGCCGAGAAGCCCTCGAAACATTTATTACTCTCCTTGCAATAAATGGAGCTGAATAAAGGTTACCCAAACAACCTAAAACTGCCCATTCTTTCCTCTGTGAATGGTTGGGAGCAACGGAAAACCTCCAGCCAGGTGGTGGAGGGAAAGCGGTTTTCATTCCCTTAAGATGCAAAGTTCGAAGACGCTCTCCACCATGAAGATGAAGCCAATCTCGCGGGAACACAAGGTGAGGTCTACTCATCCAAATGCATCACCATCAAACCTAACGACTCAATGCTCTCTGCCATTTCTTTTGAGATTTCTAGACTTAGGGATTCAACAATTTTTTTTGCTGCCTTTGATGTAAATAACTTACCATCTCTTAAATATATGAATAAATGGCTGCAAGATGTGTGGGTCAATAAACTAGGGTTTCACTTTTCATTTTGTAGAATGATTCAAAAGGGTTTGTTTCTAATTTTCTTTGACAATAAGGAAAACCAAAGCAAAATTATAAATAAGCAGTTTTGGTCTGTAGGGTATTCGTCTTTTAGGGTTGTTTGTTGGGACCCTAAGGCTTGTAATGATGAAATTCTCGCCCTTTCCTACCCAAAATGGATAACCATTAAGAATGTCTTGGCCTTCCTCTGGTCCTGTGTTGATAAAATTGCGGAACCCTTAGGGAAAATTATGAAAATCGACTCTTCTCCCTCGGTACTCCCTCATCTCAATGCTAGACTTCTCATTGCCTTGAAACCAGGTATGGTATACCCTGCTGAAATTGTTATTAGCCTTAACAATAAAACTTACTATTGTTCAATTGAGTATATGGGTGGAATTGATGCCTGCCATTTTTGTAAGGTTAGTGGCCATTTTAGAAGTAAATGTCCCTTATTATCAAATAAATTTTCAAAGTCTAAGACTCGGGCCTCCAGTACCCCCCTGTATCTAAAGCCTCGCCCTTTGAGCCTGCCCCCTCGTAGCCCCCTTGCTCAAAGTTAAGGAGGCTAAAGAGAACATCAATGCTATATGGGACACCAACACTCATATCACAGACTGTTAGGGGATCCCAGAATGCTTCTCCCACTATTATCAGAAGCTTTTTACCTCAGATGAAGTAAATGACGACCATAGACATGCTAGAGATCTCATTAAGAAATTGACCCCACCCAAACTTAATGATGAGGACTTTGAGTTTGTAGGGCGCCCTATGTCAAGAGAGGAAATTGCTATGGCTATCTCCTCTTTGGGAAATGATAGATCCCCTGGACCAGATGGATTCCTAGTGGATTTTTATGAGAAAAACATTGGATGGATTGTAGGAGACCTCCATGACCTGTATTTGGAGGCTATTTCCAAAGAAACCCTATGCAAATAGATCAACCAAGGGCTTATCAAGCTCATCCCTAAGGAGGGACACAAGACTTTGATTAAGAACTGGAGGCCTATCACGCTACTAAATGTATCTTATAAAATACTGGCCAAAGTAGTAGCAAATAGGTTAATTAGAATCCTGCCAAAAATAATTAGCCCTACCCAAACAAGCTTTGTTAAAGGCAAGTATATCCTCGAGAACTTGGTGACCTACTGGGAGTCACTTGAATGGGAAAAGGTCTCTGATCAGAATGGGGCTACGCTATTAATAGGCTTTGAGAAGGCATATGATAGGATAGAATGGGGATTCATAAATCAAATGCTAGCTAGTCTGGGCTTCCCGGAGTCCTTCTACAAGATTGTTCAGACACTACTTAGTGATGTCAATGTAGTTGTGGAGGTAAATGGATTAAAATTTGACAACATCACTCTCTCCAGATCAATTAGACAGGGGTGTCCACTTACCCTAACCCTATTTGTCCTGGTTGTGGATGCTATGCACTATATACTAAAGGACTTCAGCTTATCCCCTAGGGTGAAAGAAATTTCACTCCCTAACAAAGAAGAAATCATTAATATCCAGTTTGCAAATGACACAGCTATTCTGTTCTCCCTAGATGAGGAAAATTTAACACATCTTCTTCACAACATTAAGATCTTCTGCAAAGCCTCAGGTAGTAGAATTGCCCTTCATAAATCTACCTTGCTAGGTTGGACTGACTCCCCTCTTATCTAGCTGTCTAAGTTTGATCTGAAGTGGGGAGGCCCAAATACCATCATTAGATACCTGGGAATTCCCTTCTCTGTCTCTCGGAACTTGAAAAAATATGTGGGAATGGCTCAGAAACAAGGTGGATAATAAGCTCACTAAATGGAACTGGAACTTCCTGTCCCTAGCAGGTCATTTTCAGGTCTGACAGAAACTATTATCTTCATATAACATAAACTGCTCCTCAACCTGGTTATTTAGCAATTACTAGTTCAACTACATACAAAAGCAAATTAGGAACTTCCTCTAGTTAGATGGGAAGGGCAAAAGGAAGAAACATGTTGTTAAATGGGATTGGTGTATCAGATCTAAGATGCAGGGAGCTATGGGCCTCAAAGACCTCAAACTTCAAGGAACTGCATTGGCTGCCAAATGGATTTGTAAATCCCTTGATGGAAATGAACCCTGGAAAGTGCTTGTTAGAAACAATATTGAATGCTCCACCCCAAAAACAACAAAAAAGTGGAAGAACCTAGCCATGGGAGACCTGATTGCTGGGAATTTTGAGGTCTCCCCTGCGGGTTTAGAAGTCTTCAAGTCTATATGGAAGGCTTGGAACCATGTTAGAAAATACATCAGCAATAAAGACATTCTAGATAAGAAGGGCTCTCTCAATCTGGGAAGGTCTATATGGTGGAATGCTTTGCACAATGGGAAACAACTAGCCTATCTTCAAGGATGTTCTACCCTCAAATGGCACAATCGGGGACTGATCACATTTGAACACATTCTAGAAGATGGCATTTTGACCTCCTCAGAAACTCTCAGCTCTAAATTCAACCTTCCCCTCTCCCAGGCCAGAAGCTACATCATCCTTAAGTCTGCACTTGCTCCCATCCTTCCCTCTCCTAACCCCTTCTTCCCCTCCCCTCTAGCCTCCCTCTACTAGATAGATGGCTCTCCCCTCCTGCTAACCAAGGCCAAAATGATCTACTCTGCCCTTTCTGACTCTGTGGATATTCTTGAGCACCTTAACAGCACCTGGAACCTTTCCTGGCATACAAAAAAATGGCATTCTAGCCTCTCAAGATTCTGGTCTAACCCGACTCAGCCAAAAAAGAAATTTTTTGCTTGGAGACTCCTACTTCATAAACTGCCACTTAAGGATAACAACGGTGAGCCCCTACTATGCAAACTTTACCGTATCCCTGAATCAGTATACCACATTTTTTTTTAATGTCATTTTGCCAAAGAAGTCTGGAATCTGTTTGGTATCTCACTTAATAACAATTGTTTTACTGTTGAAAGGAGGGTATCTGGTTATGTTAGAGGTGGCAAGAAATATGCTAATCTTTTCTGGTCTACTCTCTCCTTGGAAATTTTGTGGATCATTTGGAAATCTAGGAATGATGATGTGTTTAATGGAAAGAGTAGGAACCTCACTGAGTCTCTTAGGAGACTCATCCGCTACCTTGTTGCTATGTAGGTCACAGTGGTACTAAGATTGGAGGAAGACAAATTTGACAGGTGGCTAAAGAATGGAACTACCCTAGTTTTCATTAGAGAGCTCTCACATGGCTTCACTTGCGATCGCATGGGAAGCAAGAAGACTCATTTTGAACGGGGGCTGATGAGATTCATGCAAAAGATGGAGGCACAACAACAGAGAGAAGACTTCATTGAGCTGGAGCTGGAAGGACTACCCTCTCACCCCTTCAGAGATCAGTTTGCCGAAGGAAATGTGCTGTTCTGGTGCGAGGGAGAGCTACGTTGGACTGCATGTCAATAATAATAACAGATTTGTTCCACGTTTTCCCTAAAAGCTGACGTAGCTCACTATTGTCTTTCACCTTGGAGAGCTTAAGTTCGAAAAGATCGTATTTCATATACTTAGCAATTGCTGCAACGAGGCTTGTTTTTCCCGTTCCAGGAGGCCCATAAAGGAAATACCCCCGTTTCCAAGAACGCCCAATGCGTTCATTAAATTCTTTACTTTATTTAAACCGTTTAAGATCTGAGAGAATTATTTGTTTAATGTTTGTGTCGAGAGCGAGGCTTTCAAATGTGGAGGGATGAGAGAAACGAATCGACAACCACCTGTGTTTGTTATTCAGTGAGATTACGAGATTATTATCTGTTTTAGTATAGTTGGTTGAACTTCTTTCAATGTGTGAAAAATAAGCATGAAAAAAATCTATGTCTGGATTCTTGGCTCTGACCGTGAGAATGTGAGACTCGAGCGAACTGTGCTTGTTAATGAAGGTTTTGGTCTTGGACATGGTCCACCATACAGTGACTCCCTGAAAGCAGTCCCAAATTACTTCACCATTGTCTGGGCTTATCCTCATACCATCTTTGTTGCTAAATGCTATGTCACTCAAGCATAATCTTCGAGCCTCGGTGATGCTCTCTAGGTTTCCCACATATTCTTCTGCCATGAAATACAGAGAATTTAAACCATAATCATTTGATTTATTGAGCTCCTCAATCTTCATCTCACTGTAGAGATTGAAAAATGATCCAACTCGGTATAAGAAGAACTTGCTCAAGATTGCTCCAACCTCCTTGGGAAGAATACTCTGAAGTAGCCTTAAGGCTCCTGTTAATGACCATATTTTTTCTGTCAATTCGATTACCGTTTTTTGACTTCTTGAAAACAGGTGGGAAATGTTTTCTCTTATGGTCATCGTTGATACCACAGTCGTTTCAAGAGACTCGCATGTTATGGAGATTTTCTTTTCCTTTTTTCTTTATAGGGCCAAGGCATCGCTTGAGTTTTTTCGGTTTACTTCTATCGACGTTACACATGAGCAAAATGTTATAGTTAACATTCTCATAATTAATGTGGATTGTGTAATTAACAGGTTTACGGAAATATAATTTCTTTTCAATTAGTCAAAATCATAGTGTCCAATTTTGGAGACGTCTCTAACTTGTTAAACCTAATGTTCAATTTATACAGAAAAATGATAGGAAATAAAAGAACCTTTGGCATGCGTTTTTCCTTTTCAATACAATTTATAGAGTGTTAAATAAATAAATATCGTGGGAATCTTGTTATATTATTTAATATTTCACAAACATTAAGTAGAAGGGTATTGAGTCATTAACATAATTAAAATATTTTAATTAAATAGAAGACATGGAGAAATGTATATTTATTTTTTTGTTTGAATCAAATTGATAATTACAAAAATGTGCACTCAATTATGATACATTGATTTTATTGTTATGTGTTGAAGGAAATCAATGTGATTGTGATCTTGATTTCCTTTTTCATGATCTTGTCCTATTTCTATGATGATGTCTTGAACACCCATAACCTACAAATTCTATTTCATTTACACTAAACGTTGTCTATCATGCGTAATAAGAAAATTCCATCATATGGCTATGTATATTGAGGATAATAGTGAACATATTCACTCCCTCAAGATATTAAAAACATGAGCTAAATATGCTATTATTTTGTAGGCTTGATAATTAATAGTAATTGAGATGGCTTCGTGAATGCATACAATATGAGATCATAAAGTGAAGAAGTCAGAGCAATGCATAGAGTTATTAAGGAGTCATGGTAGAGTTGAACCCTTCAATTAATGCATGGAAAGGTCTATTAACTAGCATACCGATATTTTAAATAATTTATGTAAAATATGCTAAGGGATATCCGTTTTCAAAGAGTGGTGGATCTTTTGAGCATAGTCATGCATGCAAAAATAATCTCATGTAGTAAAAACGATAGAAAAACAAACTCTTGAATCATAGATATCTCTCAACATCAAAATCATAGGTGAGGAGGGGAGCTAAAATTATACGACTATTCCATAATTTAATTGTTGTACTAACCCTAATCCTAAGTGACCCCTAGCCCTAACCCCCACACTAAATCTAACTAAACCTCAATTGTCATCACAAGCATTATCCTAGAATAATAACCCTAATTGTAGCCCAACGTTAACCCTAAACCTAATCTTACAATAATTGAAACCTAACCATAACCTTTCAACCTAAAGTTAACTCTAACCTTACAATTAACCCCTACCTCCAACTTGAACCCTAATTTAGCCATAATTAAGCCCTAACCATAAAAGAAACTCTAGTTATACTTAAACCTAATCATAATCAAACCCTAACCCCAACAATAATCAAACCTTGATCTAACCATAATTAAAACCTTCCTCCAACTTGAACCCTAATCTAGCCATAATAAAACCATAACCATGCTTGAACCCTGTAATTGAACCTTATTAAACCCCAACCCTAAACTAGTGTTAACCCTAACCCTAATTGTGCTTCAACCATAATGTTAATTCAACTATATAATGAATCCTATTTGAACACTAATTATAATTTAACCTTACTCATAAATTAAACAATTATGTTTGAAATAAAATTAGGGTTATAATGTTATTATTAATACTATACTATTCTTTGATATAAAATAATACCATTATCTTAATCTAACATAGTTAATACAATTATATTATTATAAAATAAAAATTATAAGGCACATTAATATTATACTAATAGTATAATATTATATTAATACAATTATTCATATTAAACATAATTATAACAAAATGATATTATTATATATTACTATAACTCTATTTCATAATATACTATTATATAAATATCTATATGTAATTTTTTAATATCCTTCATGTTGCGTGCCACTACTGCTAGCTTATTTTTTAAGTCTAATAGAGACCTCGAAAAGGATAAGCTCATTTATTTGGATTCAAAATGTCACTAACATGATTGATGACACTAGGTTGGTTGGAGGAGACTAGACATCATGACCTCATGTTTTCCCAATGAAAGCTCTCACCAATCAAGTTAGACCCCACCCATGTTCACTATCAACTTTAATATCTTCTTATTTATTATTTTATTTCAAATTAAATTAAAATTAAGAAAATGCCAAATTTATTTACTATAAAATTGTATACAAGTGTGTTTTGCCAATAAAAATTAAAACACACCCTATTCTTAGAAAAGAACAATTCTAACATTTGATGCCGAGGAGGGAAGCGTCGCGTGCTATCGCTTCACCCCTTTTCATCGCTTTAAAACACTTAATCCACAATATCAAAATGGCGTCTGAATTCTATTCCCGAATAAGGCTTTGAAGATGTCGATTTTGAATCGAGTGATAGCACATTTGTATTCTCTGTTAGGATTCTTCAGACTTCTTGAAAATCTCATTCCTCAGCACGTACGCGACATATTCAACCGATGGCAACTATCACTCGAGCAATATTTCAATCTCAACTACAATATCATCAGCATACCGGAGTACAAAGGGAGATTTCTTTGGCCCAGCAAGATATTCGGCCGAGCGAACTCCTATCTCACAAATCTTGAACGCAAATGCCATCATCCTCGAGCGCTCGTTGCAATTAGAGCCCCCAGAAAGAGAACTGTTATTCTCCAGCCTGGTTTTACAGAAATGATTGAAGACTCTTTCCGAGGATCCAAAATGTGGTGGACGAGATCAATCGAATGGAAGCCAATGCAAAAGAGCGATCAGTTTGAAGAGAAACGCTTGTTTACACTCAAAGTGGCAAGGCCTAGCAAATCATTGTTATATGATTATTGTGCCCATCTTAAGAAAATTGCAGACAAAATTGAGGAGAAGAATAGAGATATAAGTCTCTGGATCAACGATCACGATGAATTTAGCCGGATTCTGTTCAACCATCCCTGTACTTTCGATTGCCTAGCACTCGATCTTTCTCTAAAGGATCGCATTTTGACAGATCTTGACAACTTTAGAGAAGGTAAACATTTTTATGGAGAAACTGGTCGTGCATGGAAACGTGGGTACCTTCTTTCTGGCCCTCCTGGAACTGGAAAATCAAGCCTTATCGCCGCCATTGCCAATTACATGAAGTACGATATATATGATTTTGAGCTCAGTAAAGTCGCTAGTAATGGAAAACTACGATTGCTTCTTTCTCAAACAACGAGAAAGTCTATTATTCTTGTTGAGGACATTGATTGCTCGCTCACTGAATCTAGTCCTCATCCAAAGAGTGATGATTACAGTGATGTTGAGGATAATGATAATGTTACCCTCTCTGGGTTGTTAGATTTAACAGATGGGTTGTGTTCCTCCTTAGGAGACGAGCGAATTATTATCTTTACCACCACCCACCCAGATGATATTGATCCTGCTCTGCTGCGCCCTGGTAGGATGGACATGCACATCGAACTCTCCTTCTGCAACTTTCCTGCATTTAAAATTCTTGCTAGAAATTATTTGCAGATTGAGGATCACGAGCTCTACGCTGCTGTGAAAGAGAAAATGGCGGCTGGGGCCAAGATGGTTCCAGTGGATATTATAAAGATTCTTTTGAGAAACGTTGATAACCCTTTTAGAGCATTGAATGCATTGGTTTCTGCACTCGATGTAAAGGTGAAAGAAACGGAATATATGTAGGAACAGCTATTTTCTAAATTGTGTATAAAACCAGGTAATATTATAATTCTATTAACAAAATATTCAGGCAATTTCTCGAGACTTGCTGTTTTACTCAACACAATCTCTTCTGCTCTTGATTAACTCGAAAATTATCTTCTATGATCTAGATAGGGATTGCATGTAATAAATCTCCACTTAAAATCTTATATTATAATCTTAAGATATTAGTTACAGTATTTTATAAAATTTAGATGGGCTACTAAAATTATTAGAATTCAAATTGTAATTAGAACATACATTAATTAATTGAGTTGAAATAGATAATTGAAAATAATAAAAAGAAAAGAGAGGGAAAAGAGGATGTATCTATTTAAATGTGATTTTATCAAGAAAATTTGTTGAAGATTTATAGTTTGAGATGGTATAGAGATAACACAACAAAATTTGTTGAATATTTATAGTTTGAGATGGTATAGAGATAACACATATACATATATGGTCTTGTTTCTAACATCTATGCTAATTCTTTTTTTGTAGTGTAGTTCAATTAGTATGAATGTATCAAGTCCGGTGTAATTATGTCTAATGGGCCTTCTAATCCTAAAAATTTGTTTCCTTTTACACACTTTTTTTGACAAAATGAAGTGGTGGAAATGACCTTGGGAATCTACTTTATGTAGATGGAAGCATAGACCTTTCCTTTTGACAAACCTCTTTGTTGATATTAGATTCAAACACATGGATTCTAGAGATTTAAAACTCTTTTGATGATGTTAATACAATCTTAACATATCGATGCAACAATGTACTTAATTATGCTTTAGTTCATGACAATAAAGATTGTATACATGACCACTTTGGGTATAGCTAATGAAAGCTAATAGGGATAACTTGATACCTCAAAAGAGAAGACTTAAAGTTCATCACAATACTAATACATAGAAGGAATCTTCATTATGAACCCTCTACTAAATCCTCTATGATGAACACATTTTTCGTACTAGATTTATTGATTTTATTGTAGTGTATAATATTGGTTTTTAATATCTTTCTTGATTGTTATGGTTGAGTGTAAAACATTTATTTGTCCAAATTTGTCCCATCACTTCTATGTGTGCATTGAGAAAGAGGAGACACATGCATTATTCACATGGTGCCTATATTTGAATATATTATTCTTTTCATGTGGTCAAATCTATTAAAATTGGAAATTGTTTAAATGGATAACCTCTTCAATAGGATTAAGTATTCTAATTGTCAAACCAAGGCTTATTCAAGGCAAACTTATCTCATTTGTTGGTCACTCTCTTCATAACAAATAATTCTTAGATGATTGAGTGGGATAATTTTATTGTAGCGTGGATATTTGTTCCTTTAATTCTTTAGGAGTATAAAGATGGTGATTCTCTTGTTTCCTAGTTCACTATTAAATTTTATTGTGTTGAGTTATTATTGGGAATTACAAAGAAAGGTATTGAAATAAAAATTATCCATCTCAAATAAGCACTCATATATTGCTTGCTCTCTCTCTCTCTCTCTCTCTCTCTCTCTCTCTCTCTCTCTCTCTCTCTCTCTCTCTCTCTCTCTCTCTCTCTCTCTCTCTCTCTCTCTCTCTCTCTCTCTCTCTCTCTCTCTCTCTCTCTCTCTCTCTCTCTCTCTCTCTCTCTCTCTTTTACCACCTTACTGGATTTTCATGTAAGATTTGGGTTTGTTCTTAAATATATGTAGGTTATAATTTTAAATTTTATCTAATATTCCATTTCTCTCTAATGATAGATTTTACCTAGGAATCTTCAATTTGTAAAATACGAGCCTATATACCCAAGTGATAGAGAGTGGCGATGTGAGTGAGAATTCACTCACTTTTTATTTGTCTTGTGAACACAATTGTGCATGCTTGTTTAATGGCTTAATTGCAAGGTCTAAATATTGTAATTAAAAAATACAAGGATACAATAATTGTGTCTTATTTTACTGTGTGTGCTATTTTCAAGATAAGAAAAAAATATTTCAATCTATATGAAGTTTTGTAGTAACTATTCATTCACTCTATGTGAAGGTGTATGATAATTATTTTTTACTAAAGTAAGTGGGGAAGGGCCCCACCTCATTATAGAATAGAAAGAGACCAATCGAACAACATGTTGTAGGACATAATAGCAATATTATCAAAAAGGCAACTAAATAAAACATACCAAATCTTGGCATCTAGACATCAAATTTTGTTGAAGTGGCAGTGTCCTACAACATATCTATCACTAAAGATGGGGTTTGCAAAACATCGTCATTGAAGGGGCCTCTAACAATGTGATTATGACACTTTGTGGAAAAGAAACTCTAGGTTGGACAGTGAAAGACCTCATTCATAAATTTTGGTGTATCCTTTCTACTTTGGATCGTGTTACACTCTCCCACATTCTCAAAGAGGGGAGTAAATCTATTGATAGGATGGCCAATTTGGGTCTCTTCACTAATTCCTTTCAAATGTGGACTACATTGTGTGAGATACCTTGGGATGTTCATTTTGCATTCGAAGATGACATAAGATGTAATATGGTGTAAATATCTAAGGAATTCCATTTTTCCTATCACCTTTTCCATCATTCCATATGATCATTACATGATGTGGAGTTGGTATTTTATATTTGGAGAAAGGAATACCTTTCCTAAAACCATTGTTGGTTGTCCTTTCCTTAATTTAGTTTTGTTTTACCCTTTCTCAGTCACTGAAACCAATTTTTTGTGCGATGGCCTACCATGGAGGAAGATGTTATACAGACTAGTCCAGATAACTATGGCAATTTTAAGTAGAGTGATGTTCTTTGGTATATTAGAGGGGGAATCTTACTTCCTACAATAAGGCCATGAAAGAATTTAATTTCTCTCTATCCAAATAGTTTTTTTTTGGTTGGAATGAGGGTAAATTATACATTGTGAGTATACCCTTCACCATTTCTATGGAGTCTATAAGGTGCTACTACTAGGATTTTCCTAAAAGGCATGACTTTCCTTAGAAAACCTAAAGGCAATTATAAATAGTACTTCAAAAAAATTTGGATATTGGAGAGAGAATATCTCATCTATAAAATGGTTTCAATAGGGAGTAAATCCTTGGGAAATGGAGGGAAGTTGTGTTGGTTTAGATGAAATACACCACCCTAGATGGTAGGTACAAACCTTTACATTCCCAATTATTTCCTATGTTAAATAATTTAAGACACGGTGTTAAAATATTTTTTGTCTTATGGATCTTTTCTTCCATGTCCTAATGTGTAGCAATGAATAAGTATAAGGAAGTGTTCCCCCTTCACCAAGGGTTGATTCTGAGGCTCTACAATTTTCACTTGGCTATGTCCCCTACTAGAAATCCCTTTATAAACCCTACTAGTTCCCTCTCTAACCCCACCTTATTTGTGGAGCTATTTGGCACCGTTGAGACAAGTTTCAAAGCTACTTCTAGTTCTTCTGTGGCTACCCCTCCATCTAAATTGTTGGCTACCTAAGTTAACACCTAACATATTGCCAAGATGAAGAATATTTAACCCCATGCTTAGCATTAGAATGAGAAAATTATTAAAGGACTGGTCATTAAGTATTTTATCTCTTAGGACTCCTCTTCCTCTTGGTTATGGATTTGGAATGGACCCTTGTTAATTTCAACCCTAATTTTACTATATTGGTCCCTAATTCCTTTATGCTATCCTTGGGTTCCCCTCCCACTCATCTGTTTTCTCCACTAGAACTTTCCAACTATTGGAGGTTACTAAAAAAGTCAATCAACTTTGCTTCACTTACAATATGTAAAGTTAAATCGTTTGTTGCCTCCTTGCCAAGCTCCATACTACTAAAAGAAAGATTAATATATTAGAGGCTTTGGTTGGGGCTAGGCCTACTGACGAATTAGTAGAGGATAAAGACTATAGAGCTTGTATGGCTGATGATGCCCTGGTAGAGAGGCTATTGTGATGAAAAAAATTAGACAAGGCATTCAAAGCCTCGAGTGCCAAGGTGACCTTCAACGATTTAAAAAAGGAAACAACTATGGCTATCATAGAAATTTAGGAAAATCAAGAAACTTTAAGAACAAAATTAGTGGAGATGGTAGCATCCAATAGGGATTTGGTGTGTAAAAGTTTGGCTTCAATTCAAGCTATTCAAGAATATCTTAAGTGAAGACACGCAAAGAGGAAGTGATCTATGAATATTGTGGTTTTTAGTGCTTTGGAGTTTACTAGGACCATCGTCAAGGCAAAAATGGAGTCCATTACTACTATTCTTGGCAAGGGTATTATTTATTTGTAAAAAAGGAATAACAATATTGAAACAATAAAATAGATTCAACCATGAAACCCTAGCCTAACAACAACAAAGATCCACCATAACATATGAAGATTACCTAAGACAATGTAAATCAAATGAAATTACAAAGATTATACCATCACATGTCCAATAGGGTTTGAATCTCCATTCTTCCTATCTCTATTGATCTTTCTTGATATATTTGCTCTCAAATTTTATGTGTGCACAAGAGCTCAACAAAGAACGAAAATGTGGTTGCAAGAAGGCTTGATCGCATATGAAAGTTCGAATGCTAGAATGCTTGAAGTGCTAGTAGTTGAATAGGATGATTAGGGTCGATAATGAAGGAAGTATCTCCTTATATAGAAGACACTATAAGAAATGAAGGGATAAGATTGAGAGGTGTAAAAGATAAATGGTTGGCTAGGATTAAAGGGTAGGTAAAAAAAAGAGAAAATAATAAGATGGTAGGTAGCGTAGGAATTAAGAGATGAATGACATGTGTCATGGTTAGAAAAGGATCATGACTTAATTAAATAAATAAAGATTTATTTAATTAATAGAGGAAGAGGGATTAATTAAATAAATAAAATATTTATTTAATTTAGGAAAAGGATAATTTAAGTAAATAAAAGTATTTATTTAAATGAGGAAAGGCTTAGAAGAGGATAAATGAATTAATTAAATAAATTAAGATTTATTTGATTAATAGAAGAATTAGGCTAAAATAATTAAATAAATAAAGATATTTATTTAACTAGACAAGACAATTTAAGGTGTCCATAGGTATGATTAAAAGACTACCTGTCCATGACAAGGTAAAGGAGCTTAGCTAGGAATGGAAAGATATTAAAAACCTCCACACTATAGACCATCGATTTGTGTTTTCTATAGGTGGCATTTTTTGGTGTTGGTCCTATTTGGTTTTGTGTGCTTGTCTAGTGTTTGGTCTTCAACTAGTTATAGTTTTCTTTTATGTCTGTCGGTTCTATTGCTAGGCGTGCCCACTCCTTGTAAGACCCCTTTCTTTTTTCACGTGGCTATTATGTAAGGGTTTGAGTCATTTATCACTTTATCTAATTATAACATAGAACAACTAAACAAAACCAAAACCATTACCATAGCTATGACGTATGACAGGTTAAATAATATCCTATGAAAATTTGATTTTCCTAATTAGTAAATGAGTTTTAATGACCAAAAATTAAAGTAATGAAAACACAACTTTCATCCTCACTTATTTTCAAAATTATTGACACTTATTTAATAAGAAAATTATTGACACAAATTAAATATAATAGAGAAGAAGCATACATATAGAAAGAGTAATTTGGCCTAATAAGAAGTCGAAGCCAACACTCAATGATTGGTGACGAGTTGCCTCTCACTAAACTAGCATGAAATTTCAAAACTAACTTGACACCTCTCTAATCAACTCCTAAATGATATTAACAATTGGCATGGATAAGTCTCAAGTATAGAAAAAATGACTAAGTAGGCTTAAGTAATCCTAAGTGTTATTAAATAAAATAAATACACTAACATCCCCCTTTAAGCATAACTTGGGAGGACAATAAGAAAAATGGGTCTCAACTACTAGCCTAGTGATGTACCCATGTACAATGCAAATGAAAATGAGTCTCAGCCATGAAACCCAACAAGGTACTAATGTAAAAAGAAATCTATCATAAATGGAGAAAGATAGAAAACCTAGTGGGAAAAACATATCCTCCAAAAAAGAGATAAGAGGGGATGAAGAATCACTAATGAATCAGTCAAAGTGTGACACAAATAGATACCAATGGTGATGAAGAATCACTAATGAATCAGTCATTGCAACAAAATGAAGATCAGGCATTGAGACACCTTCTTTGAGCATCAGTTGATAAACTACTAGAGGCAGATTGGTAAAATCTAAGTCTCAATTGGAACCATGCACCAATTCTCACAAGATATTCTTAATCGACTAAGTATAAGAGGATTGCAAAAAATATGTCATTAATGACAAAGTACAAAGAGGTGTGACACTTTATATTAGTGCACTACAATATAGCTTTTGCAAGAGAATCCATATGATGTGTAGCACCAGAATCTATAATCAATGGAGATAAAGATGATGATCATGTAGCACTTAAGGACTTTTCTTTTAGTTTTTATTTTCCCTTAGTATTTTCTTGATTTGAAGAAGATGATTTGAGAAAATTAGTTACCTCAATATTATTCTTTTTGAGTAAAAAACTAAGGTGATCAATTTTCTTTTTCATGCACTGATGTTCTTCATGACCAATTTTTATACAAAATGAACATTCAACTTTCTCAATAGTTGATTTACTTTGTTGAGAAGAGTTATCCTTCTTGAAGTTATCAATTTTATCTTCTGCTTTTTGTTCATTGTCCCTTTTAGTGTTTTTTTTTCCTTTAGCATTTTGTTGCTTTTCATATCTTGCAATTAGAACTTGAGGCTTAGTAGATTTCAAGGCACCCATATGAATCAACTTTTCTTGCTCCCTTGATAGATCATAAATAAAGTCATCTAGTGTGGGAATTTTTCATGAGCTACCAAGAGCTCTTTTAATAGAATAAAAGTAGAGACAAACATAGCAAATTTAGGATCTAGTTTGGAAAGTATATAAAGGATTAATTGGTCTTTTTTCTTGTCAATTCCACAATCTTTTAATTGCAACTTTAAAGATTTGAATTTAGTGAAAAAATACTCTAAAATAATTAAATCTCTAGGACTTAGAACTAAGAGTTGATTTCCTAACTCATGACTTCTTATTTCATCAATTGTCCCAAATAGATTTTTAAGAGCTTCCCAAACTTCGTTGGGTGTTTTCAAATTGTCAACATGAAATACTAATTCAGGAGACAGATTTAAACACAAAAAATCAAATGCTTGGTTACACTTATTGAAATACTTTTCTTTGTCCTTAGCTGCATTAGGTTCTATTTCTATTCCCATTGTTACCCTACATAACCCTTTATTCTTGAGGACAATAATCACTTTCAACTTCTAACCATGATAATTGAAAGGTGTTAGAGGTTGTATAGTCACATTAGAATCCATGCTTCTAGACTTAGATTGTTTCTTTTGTAGAATGTGGAAATGAAGAAACAACTTCTTGAGGAAGTGAGAAAAATAGACCACACAAAACACCCCATCTTGATTATAGTTTTCCCCCCTTATTTTGACACTTTACAGGAGTGCATGAATGAAGCCAAAGGAAGACACAAATCAGCACTTTATAATGATAGTGTGATTGTATACTTATTGGATTCGTGACAATAAAATAAGAACCTTTGCAAAGAAAATACACTCAAATCTGAGTTACCTAGCAAAAGTTATAAGATTACAAATTTTACACCTATGCAAAGATCATCACTTCTTGCCCAAAAAAATAAAATAAAATAAAATAAATTACAGTGCCATAATTTTTTAAGAAATGAATAAAAATAAAAGATTTGGAGGACCAAATTGTGGCGGATCAAAGAGTGAAGGATTTCCTTTTGCAGCCTATGCTTGGGCCAAACACCTCCTCGCCCTATAACTTTGAGAAGAAGGCGGAAGAATGCAGGAAAAGAGAGAGAAAAGCGTGACAGATGGTTTTGCGTGCTGCTCACCCCAAAGCCTCCTCAAACGCCTCTGCCTAACCTATGATGTACAGCATTATTTTACTTCCATGCCCACGCTATGGTGTGCTGGTGGACAAAATAACAAATCAGCCACCAACCTGATTAAATATCACGACTTGAATGCGTGACTTGGATGGCCACAATGAGTTTGTTTGGTGCGCACTTGGCTCCAACAAACACTTTCGAAGCCCACACACATCTAACAACCTTTTATTATTATATGGCGCGCTACAGGGGGTGAAAAATGCTCCCACGCCAAGGGTTACAAATGTGTCTTCCCCTATTCGACCAACATACTGCAAGATTCAAACTACAAATTGCCTGCAGCGTGAAAGCTCAAGGTCCAAATGCTTAGGTTCGACGTGAAAGCGCATAGTCAAGGTGACATTAGGCTGCCCAATAATACAAGAATCATGCCTTCACTGTTGACTGGATATTTTACTCAAAAAAATCAGTTCGGCTAATGGCCTGAAATACCTTTAAATTTGCTCTAATACCATGCGATAACCAGATCTCATAAAGATAAATTATAAGCACGATAAGAAGATGATGATATGAGAAAAGTCGACCAAGTAGATACTATGGAGAAGAAGACTACATATAATGAGAGTGATTGGGTCGAATCAGAAGTCGGACTCAACACTAAGTGAGTGGTGGTGAGTTGCCTCCGGCCACTAAACTAGCATGAGGTGTCGAAACTAAATTGACAACTTAAATCACACACATTAAGCTTTGACTTTTAAACTTAAAAATGTTAAACATCAAGAGTTGATTGACATTCTCTAAACTTAATATGTTGCTTAATGTGTAATTTAAGACTGAACCATGTAATGCAATCCTAAAAGAAATTTTATATTACATTCCTCAACTTAACGCATCGTTAAATGCCTTCGAAAAGCTACAGTGCTAAACCATTTTAAACGATGATATGGTTTTCAACCATTAACTTTTAAAGAGGGGTATTGGCCCCCTTCATTGATAAGCTTCATGGGCCAAACCCAAAACTCACCCAGTATTTTGCAAAAACCTGGAAGGAGGACAAAATTATTCTTTTTGGTTGGAGGGTAAAAGTTGATGAGAATGTGATTGGAGAAGTTACTGGGCTCTCTATGGAGGGGGTTAAATTATTTAAGGATAGGAAGTTCTTTGATGAAGCGGTCCTCAAATTTCTGAAAAAAGATGAAGAGAGGGAGGCTCTTGTAAAAATCTCTAGTCATTACTTCGATGCTGGGAGAGTCAAGATTGTTTGGAGGGAAGTACTAAGAGTTGTCATGGAGTACATCACTCTGGATGGTAGATTCACTAGGGTCTATGGCTATCACTTCACCCTTCTTAACCATTTCCATCATAAGGTGAGGGGTACCATGAATACTATAATGGAACACAATTATAAGATAGTTAAGAAAATGGATTCTACTTTGACATCATGGTGGACAAACTAGAAAAGTCTTAGTAGGGTACTATGTTCGTGTATCTTGAACCGAAGAGAGATAGGAAAGAGGACTCTGGACCTTGCAAAAGGACCAAAGACAACTTGAAGAGGAAAGCAGATACGATGCCTCTGGAGATTCAGGACCTGAAGAAAGTTGCTCAGGATATGCACGCCCTCCAGGCTGAGGTGGCTGAAACCTATAAGATATTAAGCATATAAATAAATTATCATATGATTACATTAATAAATATGGGTTATCTTTACCTTGTCAAAGTTGGTGAGAATATAATTCAGGTAGCATATAATTCAAATATTCATAACCTAAAAAATATCAAGCATATAATTAAATTCTCATATGATTACATTAATAAATATTCATTTAAATATTAAATATCTAAAGATATATTATAATTTTATTAGCAAGATGTAGTCACACTTAGCATAGGAGATTGATAGAGATCATCATTCCCACCATCATGCAATTAATTTTGAAAATTTGATCATTGATTCATGGGAGTTAGGCTGGTATTCTTCTATTCTAGTAGCTATTCCTCTATCCTTAGTGTGGTTATTACAGCTCCATTGGATCATGGTGTAGCTATTCAATAAATTATTTCCTTTGTTCTTTCTTTTCTTTGGTTTCAAAGAAATGAATGTCTACTCCTAATTTAGTTCTCTATTATTTGACATGTCCATACCATTCTTTAGATTATAAATAGCCCATAGATTGGACTTAGGTGGGGGTTTTCCTCCTCCCTTCTCCTAGGTCTCTTGACTTAGAAGATAACACCTAATAAGAAACTATACAAAAGAAAAAGAAAGGTCTTTCTAAGTCTAGTTTTGAATAACACATTAATGTTGAACGTATGAGGTTAAATGTGATAAGATCTAGCATCCTTTGGGTTATATCATTAGATTTTATTAAAAAACATTTGACAATTTCATTACTATTTTATTTTGTTTTGTTTGGTAGCTTAATTACAATTGTTTTCTCTTTTATAATAAAAAATAGATGTTGTCAACCTAACTTACCTCAATCAAAACAATCACACTTAACACATACAAAATTACTAAAAGTTTACATATTTAAAAAAAACTATTAATTTATTAGTGATAAACAATCACACTTAATGCAGACAGCTTAAATCACACACATTAAGCTTTGACTTTTAAACTTAAAAATGTTAAACATCGAGAGTTGATTGACATTCTGTAAACTTAATATATTGCTTAATGTGTAGTTTAAGACTGAACCATGTAATGCAATCCTAAAAGAAATTTTATATTACATTCCTCAACTTAACGCATCGTTAAATGCTTTCGAAAAGCTACAGTGCTAAACCATTTTAAACGATGATATGGTTTTCAACCATTAACTTTTAAGCCAGAAATTGACAAAGTATAAACCTAATTCATTGAAATGCAAAGCGAATTACAGTAGCAGTCGACATTCACACCTTTGTCTTCCTAAATATTAGAGCTCTTCTACAACATAAAATAAAAACTCATTTATATTTCCGTGGGTGCTTCAGAAATATACTACGTCGTCAAGCTCTTGGCTTCTTTGTCCTTTATCTTTTTGTCGAGACCAACAATCACAGCACTCAGCGTTTTATTAGCATCCTCAGGTTTAGAGCTGAGGATTTCTGTAATCTCGGCAGGAGTTATCTTGGCGCCTGCACTAATCCTCTCTTGGACGGCAGAAAACAGTGCATGATCCTCAATTCTCAAGTAATTATAAGCGAGAGTTTTAAACACGGGGAAATCGCAGTAAGAGAGATTAATATGTACGTCCATTCTCCCACATCTACAGAGAGCAGGATCAAGATGATCCTTGTGGTTCGTAGTAAAGATAAACAAACGCTCATCACCGCAGGAAGACCATAATCCATCTGTGAAATTAAGCAAACCAGAAAGAGTAACTCTACTCTGACCACCTTTCGGTTGGTCGTTAGGTTCATTGTTCAGTACAATGGAGCAATCAATATCTTCCACAATAATAATCGATTTCTCTTTCGTTTTGATCAGAAGCTTACGGAGCTCAACGTTGTCTTTAACGTGCGTGAGATCCAAATCATATACACTGTAATTCATGTAATTAGCAATGTCGGCGATGAGGCTTGTTTTTCCAGTGCCAGGAGGCCCATAAAGAAGATATCCGCGCTTCCATGCACGGCCTGTTCTTATGCAGAAATTCTTTGCTTGCTTGAAGCTTTCAAGGTCCGAGATAATCATTTCTTTAGTGCTAGGATTAAGGGCGACGGTATTAAAAGTTGAGGGATGATTAAAAGGAAGGGCTGTCCACTCAGCATCTGAATTGCCAGGTACAGTATTAGTAGCTATGGTAAGATCTGTTTTCTCCCTTCTCAGTTCCTCTGCTTTCCTCGCAACATGCTCAAAATATTCGGTAAAAAATTCTAAGGCTGCCTTGTCTGCTTTAAGAAGAAAGGAGTTTTTCTCTTCCACTTCATCTGCATCATTTCTGTTTGTTTTTAGCTCTTGCGTCCAGCGTATATTTAGTCCCCGGAAGGAATCGCATACTTGCTGATCAAAATCTGCAGTGATGTTCAAGGTAGTAGAATTTGTTGCCTTGTGAGCCGTCTGGTTTAGAACATTGGCGGCGCCGTTTAGGTTTGAGTAGTAGATTAGCGCATCATCAAAGAGTTCATTGCTGAGGATGCCCGTGCCTTCAATGAATTGTGGGATGTGGAGAAAGCAATAGAAGTTGAAATACTCAAGGAGATAGAGCCATCATTCACTACATGTATCGCGGAGTAGCGGTGGAATTAGGGTTTGAGCGGAAGTCACGAGCTCACCTAATGCCCATATCTGTCCTATCAATAACTGAATCATCTTCATCAAAAACAGCCTAATGGTTTATGACAATGCTAAAATCTTCCTGTAATGTTGTAATATATATGTTGGGGAGATCTCCTTGTAGCAACGAAGAGCCGTGTCTTTTAGACCATATGTCAGCCAAAAAACTACACAGGTCTTGTTAGTTGTGCATCTTAGAGTTTCGCTCTTAAAAATATAGCAAACAAATGAATTCCCATTATATAAGTAATCTAAGCTAATAAGTCAATGCACCACATAAAACTTGGTGAATATCTAATGAATATAGCAAATTAAATTTATAAGAAAGAAAAATAAGTTTTGGGAGTAATGAAACACTATTAATGTTAAGTTGAAATTATTTGTCTTAGTTGTTTTATAATCGAATTTGATATGTCATAAGAGTATAAAGTTGTGTCATATTTTAGATCAATTTATCAATACAAGTGAATATCAATATATCTAATTAAAGATTAATGTTGGTCAAACATATGGTCAAATTACATTCATTTTAGCTAAGTTAACTAAGGGTCATAAATTCTTTAAATTAAAAATGTTTACTAACTGCATATTATATATGACTTTGAGAGCAATCACAAAAAAACACAAAAAAAAAAAAAAAAAAAATTGAAAATTTTGATGTTTCAACAACTCCAACTCATAGAAATAATATTTTTTATTAAGAAAATTAAAAATTCCATTTTGTAAATCTATACGTGCATTTTTCTAAACTATGAATTTTTTTATTTTAATTAGTTTTTATATTTAATATTTTTTATTTTTTTGAAAGTAGGTCCTCAACACTAAAATATAAGGTTGATTATCTTGTCAATTGAAAATATTAAAATTTAATTAACTTTTTTAAAAATTTGATGCAACAAAGAAAACAATATATGTCAAGATGATATAATTCTTTTCTTTTTTGAATAAATTAGTAAGAGAACAGGTAATGAAAAAATGACCGAGTTATATTTCATTGCATGCAAATTTCTAAATTTGTTTAAAAATTAATTTTTATAAAAGTAATGTTATTAATACACACAACCAAAAAGTTGAAGAAAAAAATTAAATTTTCTATATAAAGTGTGATGCTCCATGTAACTTCAATTTTAACATTTTATCAACATCTAAATTTTAGTGTTAATTTAATTAAAAATTATATTCAAATATTTTTTTTATTTTGAAATTTAAAAAAAAATATAGGCTAAAAAATATACGTCTTATTAATTTTCATGATTTTAAAATTTAAAATATATATGTCATTTTCTAGTGAGTTGAATCTGTATTTGTCATTTCTTTTATAAAAGTGGGACACAACTTTGTACATTTATGTTGTGATTCTTTGAGTTTCAAAACTAAGTTACATGAGATAATATGAAGCATAAATATGAATTATGTCTTACACAAATTTTCTAACTAATTGTTGGAGAAAATATCTATTTATCTTTACTAACTCCTAGTTTTTGAATTTGTCACAATGGTGTTTACAAACATCTTATGGAGTGTTATCAAATTGCTAGGATCAAGTTCCTCTCGACCAACCTCTAGAGGACTAGCTTTATTATTCCAAGTGAATGATTGAAGATATCATAAATGCATATGTAGATGGCTCATGAATTTAATGGACATGAATAATTATGCCTTATGTTGAAATCCAATTCCTTTTATATGTTTATATTTTACCTTCTTACAATTGCTATTAAGTACCTATATGAGAATTATCTAAAATGAGTTATGTGTTATGCTTCTATCAACTATGAATACATTAGGGTTAAGTTATTTATTTAGTTGATAATAGGTTAATTTAATTACTTTACACCCATATTTATTAGCACTTGTCGTTAGGCTAGTACTATTGCAATCGATTTTTCTTAACTTGTTATTATTCAATTGTTTCTCCACCAATAAGAATTGTTAAATTTTTTTAATTAATTTTACTTTTTACTTTTAGTTTCTAAATTACATAAATTATATTTCTCCAATCTAATTTTCTCAAAAAATTTACATCTTATTGTTGGATTATATGGATCTACTATCTAAATGAAAATTTTGAGGCCATTTTTTAGGAAATTAAAGCAGGTAAATTTAATTTTTTTTTTAAAAAATTATTTCAAGCATCCACTACCATCAAATAGATATTTAACAAATGATTTAGAATCTATTAAATATTAATATGGTTCTTTTTTTTGTTAGATTATTATTTGTATGTTTGTATTTTATATCTTCTAATTTTTATCAGAATAAAATGAATATAATATACTGTAACGTAACATAACATAACATAACATAACATAACATAACATACTAATATATTAAATAAATTTCAACGATTGAATTTAATCTAAATCATTTAAAACTAATTATTATATTATTTTATTTAGATTAGGTTATCCTTGTGCAATTAAATGATATAAAAGTTTGATAATAAAATAATATTATTAATAATAGAATACTAATATTTATAATAATATATTAATAGATAACAACAATATTAATAATATTAAAAATAAAATATAATCATATAACAATCTTAATATTTATCTTGAACCTTAACATAATAATAAACTAAAGATTTAAACTAAGTCTAACCTAACACCAACTTTAAACATAACTCTACATTAATAGTATTAATAATATAAAAATTAAATTACAAGAATATAAGAATATTAATGTTTATAGTGAATTAGAAATATTTTAAGCTATTCTATACTTGGTAAAAAGTTTCATTTCTTAAAAAATTACTATGGAGATTTTGCTAGATATAGGTTATTTTTACCTACATGATCATATAGACAAATGTGAAAAAATATTTGAAAATGTAATTACACACATGTATAAGAATTTTGACTAGAAGAACATGGTTTATGTTGTTTATTTCTCACATAATATAATATGGCTCTAGATAAGAAGATAATTAGGAAGCAAATGTAAATTTGATCTCCTTAGTATTTTCTTGATTCGGAGAAGATGCTTTGATAGAATCAGTTACCCCAATAATAATCTTTTTGAGTACAAAAATGAGGTTCTCAATCCATTTTTTCATGCACTGATGTTCTTCATAACCAGTTTTCATACAAAAGGAATATTTAACTTTCTCAATAGTCGATTTACTTTGTTGAGAAGAGTTATCATTTTTGAAGTTGTCAATTTTATCTTCTTTATTGTCTTCATTGTCCTTTTCAGTGTTCTTATTTTTTCATTTACCATTTTGTTGCTTTCCATATCCTGCAATTAGAGCTTGAGGCTCAGTAGATATCAAGGGACCCATTTGAATTAATTTTTATTGCTCTTTTGATAGATAAAAAATAAAGTCATCTAGAGTAGGAATTTTCCATGAGCTACCAATAGCTCTTTTAGTAGACTAAAAAGTAGAGACAAACACATAAAATACAGGTCGTAGTTTGGAAAGTAAAGAAAGGATTAATTGATCCTCTTTCTTGTCATTTCCACAATATTTAAATTTCAAATCTGAAGATTTAAATTTAGTGAAAAAATCCTCAAAAGTAGTAAAATCTCTAGGACTTAGAGCTAAGAGTTTATTTTCCAGCTCATGACTTTTAAGTTGATCAATTGTCCCAAATAGTTTTTGAAGAGCTTCCCAAACTTTGTTGGGTGTTTTCAAGTTCTTAAAATGAAATACTAATTTAGGAGATAGATTTGAATACAAGAAACCAAATGCCATTGTTACCTTAAATAAGCCTTTATTCTTAAGTACAAGAGTTACTTTCAACTTCCAATCATGATAATTGAAAGGTGTTATAGATGTTGTATAGGAACATTATAATCCATGCTACTATACTTAGATTGTTTCTTTTGTAGAATGCAAACATTGTGAAAGTACTTCTCGAGGAAGTGAGAAAAATATACCCCACGCAACACCCCCTTGTTTATATTTTTGTTCTTCCCTTGTTTTTGGTATTTTATAGAAGGAGTTCTTTATAACCAACCCCCCCTCACAAAAAAAAAAATACATACACCCCACCCAATAAAAGGGGATGAGAAGTTGCGTCTGTTGTCTAGGGAGGCTGAGGCCAACCCTATGTGTCCATCACTACTACTGCTACATCATCTAAATTTGGGTGTAGGGCTGCGAGGATTGGCTAGGTGTAAGGCCACATTTACTGAGGCCATGTGTCTCTCCTCTCTTTGTGTTTTCCGAAGTCATAAAAGACTATATGTGGAGGGGGCATGACCGGGAATTGTCGACCGTAGGCGAGCAAGAGTTTAAGAAGTTCCTACTATTGTTGATGGAAGAGTTGCACGAGTGTCATGCCATGAATAGAAAATGAGGGGTCGATCCATATGTGCAGGGAACTATGGGTGTGTCTCGGCTCATGTTGTCCAAACATGGCTCCCTCCTTTCTTTGTTGTTCTTGAACCCTCAAACACACCCTTTGCCTCTCTTACATTGCTATAGGGCTCAAAAGAGGTCATCAACTTGCCCTGGGAGTTGCCTCCTACTGTAGTGGCTTCACAAAAACATAGGGAGTCACAAGAGATGAGCAGGTGTTCCTTTTCTTACAAAATAATCTCAGACCTCACTTTGATACAATGAAATAACCAAAACCTAATGAAGATAAATAAAAATCACAATAAGAACAAGATTATGAGAAAAGTCGACCAAATTTATTAGCTTATGAGCACATATAAATAAGAAATAGAAAAGGTACTCGATCTCCATGAAATGAGGATAGGATTCTTCAAATTATGGAGTGGTGGTAGGTTGCCTACCAAAAAGGTAGTATGAGGTGTCCAAACTGAGTTAACACCACTCTAACAACTCCTAATCGACTTGACATCTTGCATGAACAAGTGTTAAGCGTAAATGGATGATTAAGTAAGATTAGGTAAGCCTGACTGTAATTAAAAGATAAATACACTAAAACTACATATAATAGACCATTCAAGTAAGAGTTGGAATTAGAATTACTATAATAGTTTTTCCAATGATTAAAAATTAATAAATAAAACTATTTATTACACAAATTGCTACCTAGTGGGTAGCTCTCATTTCAATAAAACATAGAAATAAAATACATCTATATCAACAACAAAGAGAAAACAACATAGCCTAGATGGCTTCTATGACCTCATAGCATCTCTCAATTTGCTTTGATTGGAACATGCTCCCATTTAAACTCATCATGTGCTCATAGGTCTCCAAGTTTTTTCTCTATAATCCATCCCTCAAAGATATAATTGTGTCGATCTTGTCCTTATTCTCTAGTATCTCCTCTATTTTAAAAAACAATTCTACCAATCCCATGAAAGCATTGGGCTTGAGCCTTTGAAGTACATTTACCACTGGTCACCAATGTTGAGTAGTCACCAATTGATTAATGACATGTTGTGTATCCTCAATGTCTTTGGTGGTTCTTACAATGGTAGAAACATAATATTCAAGCAACTCTACACTATGCACATGTGACCCTACAAGAATATTCTCGCTAAATATCTTATGAACCACATTCTCTTCAACATCATCTTCAATGATAAAGATTTCCTCTAGCTGCTCCATGACCGAGTCTTGATCAGAACTATATATACACTCAATGATGGAGATAAACTTTGATTTACTCTTAATAGAGGATGGATCTACCATTTTAATCAAAGTGTCATTCCAAATTGTCTCTGTCATCATATATGTATTGCCTCTAATTTTTCGGCCTAACATATTTTACATCTAAGACCGGCCAAGGAAAATCTTGCAATCTCTTCTAGATTCTCCTTTCCCTATTCTATAATATCAAATCGTACTCCTCATTCACTTATTCTACTATATTAAAGCCCCTCTATGTCTGAGAATCAAAAGAGATGATTGAATCTACATTTTGATCTATGGCATGATTAGAAAGGATGCCTACATCTGTATTGGATTTTCTAAAGACATGTCTTATTATGTTCTCCCCCAAATTTTGAAGAATCACATGAATGCCATCAACCCACATTTTTTACATCCAACTTGGTGTTGTTTTGAATATGATGGCATGAATCAGCATTAGTGAATCCCCTTCAATTACTAAATTTGTTAACAAATTCTTCTTACATAGTTTCAACCCAACCAATAAGGGAGCGTACTCGACATCATTATTTGGTTCACTAGGCAACTTGTCGGATCCACCCAAAACCAATCTCCCTCTGTCAACCCTAATGATGAACCCAATATTGAATAATCTTGGATTTCCATGGGTAAAACCATCAACATTGATCTTGAGCCTTCCAAAAGAGGAAAGCCACCACCTCACATTCTTACTAATATTAGTGTTGCTAACTTTATCTCCTCATAGGGGAATGAGATGTAGCCAAATCTTCTCTATCCAGTCATCCCATGATGTGAATATGTGATTTACCCTACTCACAACAATGGTATTGACATGTTCCCAGACTGCCACTTTAATTTTTTTCAACATTAATGAGACGTGGCCAAATCTTCTCTATCCAATCATCCAATGATGTAAATATGTGACTTAACCTACTCACAACAATGGTATTGACATGTTCAAAGATGACCACTTTAATTTTGTTCAACAACAATTCTGTCTTGACTCTTTTATCCTAAAAATTCTTTGGTTTCTCTCTTTCAAAATGTGCCAAATTAGAGTGGCAAGAAAGCATACCATAGACAACCCCACACTAAGATTTTGTCTAGAAGATGCCAGCACATAATTTTTTATTTTAGTGATGCTAGCATAGGACCATAATAGTTTAATTTCCCCAAGAAAAACTTCCAACACTCTTGTGCCACCTCATAGTGTACAAATAAATGATCCAACATTTTATCATGCTCATAATACATTAAACATTGAAAGGGAACCATAAAACCCAATTCTTTTAGCCTATCACCAATTAAAATACACTTTTGTACTGCCAACCATATGATGGTCCCCACTATTGGCAATATGTGTGGGTTCTAGAACAACTTTGTTTCCCAGTCACATCTTATCCAATCTCCCTAAGACACTTCATAGCCCAATTTTTGTGATTAGTTACCAGATTTTTCTCCGCACCAAAAAAAATCATCCTCTCATCTACATACAACCATGTGTCTCAAAGCCAATTTTTCCTCCATCAGCTTCTTGTTATCTTCACCCAACATTTCCAATTGCTTCCATTTAAAAGACATAATACCATTATTCCAAGATATCATTAGATAATCTCTAACTTTGTGTCCGAGTATAGAGGCAACATTTTTTCTCATTAACATCATGCCTAGTTGATCAATAAGAGGTTTGTATCCGTTACAAGAATCCTTCTAGAAATCCACTTTTCTAACATCTTTAATTCTCTAGGACATGTGATCAACTATAATATCTATACATATTTTCATAAAAGTTTCAGATAGTTGAGGCTCGTGGTGAATTGGCAATTGTCAAGATTATTTTTGGTGAATCCTCATCTAGATACTTATTTTTGAGAACTTGGTACCATATTTCATTCGATTCTCTATATATTCACCAATTAAGTTTTGTTGGAAAGAGAGAGTGTGTAGGTTATCAAGTGTTGTCATTTATGGCAACCTAATTCAGTGTACCCATCCACATTGCATTATTTGAGCATACCGAAAGTCGGATTGGAGATTTGTTCAAGTATGACAAGATAAGAATAGAACATCTAAGAGTGTTCAATATTTTGGTTGGTACTTATTTTCAAGTTAACATTTTGTGTTATGGATTTGAGGGAAGGTTGATGGATGTGTAGTGCCATAAAATTGCAAACCTTGTAATTTTAACCATATTTTGGGTCCTCACCTTGGCGAGGACATCTCCTTCCCTAACCGGGACCTATTTTTGCATTTCCACCCTTCACTCTTTCTCCTTCATGACCTATGTCTTCTCTAGACCCTATCCGAGCCCCAAAATAGGGTAGGGCAGGGGCGTGTTGCCCTTGTCCTCACCCCTTAGGGTGGCCCTATGTTAGGTCTACCCAGTCTCCTATGCACAATTTGCCTTCAGGGTTTGCAATTCCTCTTTGTTGGCCTTCAGTGGTTGAAAATTAATCCTTGAGGCATGTATAAAAAGGAATTCAATACCCTCATTCATGGATGGATGGAGAAGGCAAAAATGGGGAGAGAGATAAAGAGCATAAGGAGAAGAGAGAAGATTTCAAGGTCATCATTAAGCACTCAAGAATTCAAGTCTTCTTCATTCATCCATTGGAGCAACATTACAACATTTATTTGCAAGCATGTGTGTGTGTTAGGGTTTTGTCATGTTACATGCCATTTCATACAACATTTGTGGTTACATTCAAGAAGCAAAGCAATCATCATCAACAAGTTGCAGATATATAAGGTATACATATCCATTGTTCACATTCAAGCATTTGCAATTACTTTCTTTCAAGGTTGATTCCTCAATCGGGGTATGAATGAGGCAAACCCCTATCTACAACCTTCCTTTCTTATCTTTTTTGTGTGTAGGTAGTAGGTGCGAAGCTGTAATTGTAGGTTTGGGCTTTATTTGTAGAGATAGAAGAACCCTTTTCATTTTGCGAACTTTATGGAGGACCATGTACATTCCCACCACGGTCCCAACGAATTTTATCCAAATTTGTAGTGAAAATCTATATTAGTCTAATTAGCTCAGATCCAAAGTTACAACACGATCCCAAAATGGTAGCTCCTCATTTCACTCATTTTCCCTCTCTTTTCCGCATAGTCAACAAGTCAACTTTCTCATTTACAAAAGAGGGTAAATCAAACTTCAACTGCTTGCAATCCACTCAGAATTCACATCCTTGTTCCCATTAGATTTAGTTCTAGCGGATTCAAGCCCCTCTTTTTAATGTAAATTTCTTCCCAAGTGAAAATTATCCTAGTGGCTTCCTTTCTTTCTCGTAGGTGGGAAGTCACTAGGGTCCAATTTTCCACTTTACATTTGGGTGAACCCGACGTCTTACACATTAATTTTGATTCTCATTCTTAGATTTGATTAATTGGAAGTTGAATTTCAAATTTTCATTTTCAAGTTTGATCTATTTGCAAATTTTAGAGGTTCATTTCATCAAGTCTTTTTTTTGTTAGATTCTTGACATCCCCCACCTCAATTAGTTTACCCTTTTGATGTGTTTTTTCCCACTAGCTTCTGAGGATAAGCATGTTTACTTTACAAATTTCTGCAGATACAACATAATTGTGTGTTATACCCAAACGATGCAAAGCAAATTTTGCATCCCCAATTCCAGAGAAGAGAGAAAGGACCTTGATCCCCTTTGGATAAATAGGCTTCAAAATGGAAAGATTGTATCCTACAATTTCTACTTGAAAAAAATTTCCAAGGGATCATATACGCTCTATCCTACCACAATCACATATGTGGTCCTTATCATAAAAACCCTATTTTCATTTTGAGAAAATTAAGCTTGTGAGGTGTAAAATTTTAATTGCTTGTTACAGATCTGATTTCTATTTCAAAATTATGATTCAAATCTATCTCTTTATTCTGAAAATTTAGTGGTTAAATCATCAAACCCTACTTTTTAAGATTCTTCTATTTTTGACCTTTCACCACAAGTTTGACCTATCTAGCCATCTCCAAATCAATTATTTTTTTGGATTTCACATTAAAATAATAATATCTATCATCCCTGAAAAATTTCGAACAAAAGTTGGTTGGAGCGTGTGTGTTCCCGCCATGGTCCTCAGCTTTTTTCCTAAAATTTTGGGAGACAGAATTGATTGTATTTTTCTACTCAGATCTAGAAAATTAGTGTACTTTATCAATTTTAACACTCTCTAAGGTCAATCACAAATTGAAAATTCATGAAATGCAAATCTTAAAATTAATTTTCATAAAAAAGTCATAATTTTAGATCTGCTTTTCCAGCAAATTCAGATTTCACTTAAGAGGCTTTTGATGGCAATTAATAAATTGGATTTACTTTCTATTTCACATGTGATTACATTAATTTTTGCATATATTTATCATGTGTCGGATAAGAGTTTCTTTCATTTCCTATTGCTTCTCTTTCTTCATAGCACTTGGTCATATTGTGTAGAGGAAGATGTCATGCATTTTATTCATGACCTTTCTCCTCGCATATAAATCCTTAAAAATGAGCTTTTAGATGATGAATATATTCCTCCCCAATCTTCCAAAAAGGATAAGCTTGATAAAGGCAAATAGATTCTCATTCCATATGATACTTGTCCTTCATCTACAAATCCTTTTCTATGTCCTTACACATCAGATTTCAAAGAAATTCATGATCTTGTTCCTCCATCTAGTCAATTGCAACATTCTTATAGTCATGGCTTTCATATAATCACAAAACACGGTTTTAAAGGACAAGGAATTGGAAATTTTGAGCATGGAATTTGTGTCCCTTTAAATCCTCCTACGCAAACTACTACAAGAGGCCTAGGAAGTGGTACCCCTCTTTCTATGGACAAATTCCTTAGGATTACCTTCAAAAACAACTAATCAAGAGTTCCTACAAGAATTCTTCTTCTTCAAAGTGTCCGTTTTGTTCATTTCATCAAATCCATGACCATAATGCTAATGATCGCCCTGATTTTCAAAAATCTATTCAAGATGGCATAGATAGTGGCAAAATTAGAGTTGTGGATAATGAAACTTCTTCTTCTAAGAAACCCTCTTCTTCATGGCAAGATGATATTTACCATCCTGACAGATTAGCTGCAAGAATCTATTAGAGGTTGAAATATGACAAGAATATTTCCTTTCATCCTCAAAATAAAAACAAGAATATTAAGCAAGTGAAAGGTATTGAATATTGCATTTTTCATGATTCATATTCACATTCTCTTGGAAAATGTTATGTGTTTAAGAAATTTGTTCAACTACAATATGATCTTGCACACATTTGTCTCATAGAAGATCTAGTTGTTTTTCTTGGTAAAAACATCGTGCCTTAGAACTTCTTTTCCCTTTATGTTGCTCTTCACCCTATGGCATAATTATCCCAATTCATGGGGGCTCTTTATCATTACTGGTAGTATTGTTTCACTTTAACACACTTTGGGGCAGCAACATGAAGTCCATTTTTCTTCTTCTTTATTACATTTATCTCTATTCTTATGCATCATTCATTATTAGATCTCTTTTCTTGCATAGGGTTATTCTTATGTGAGCATATAATTGTTCTTTGGCTATCCTCTTTTCTTGGAGAGGGCTATCTTTAATGAGTATTGCACTTCTTCTATTTCCTTCATTCTCTTGGGAATCTTACCTCTTCTATGGTTTCGATTATTTGCAAGTATGATATGCCCCTTAGTAGGGAATGATCTCTTGAGAAGTATGTATCCCTTCCTTGAAAGGATTTGTTCTACTAGGACGACATGTCACTTGAAACTAATCACCATCATAAAATGTGTAATGTTTCTCCTTGTTCTGGTCACTTGGGGGGCAAGGATTTGTAATCCTTTCCCTTATATCATTATTTCCTTTAGGGGCTGCATTTTTCATATGTGATTATAATTTTCTACAATGGTATTATTTTTATGACTAATCCCCCTTGGGGAATATATGATGCTTATTCTCTCTTCTTTTCGAATATTACCACTTCTTGAGATGGGTATTTTACATTTAATAATGTCTTTTCTTGCATGTGTTCATGTGAGTTCATTGCACATTTGCTTATTTTTAATCTCTCTCTAGTAGATTGTGTAAGCTCTTCTCATTGTCCCATTAGCTTGGGGGAAAATGATCTTTCTCTCTCTCTTTCTACAGGAATCCACTTTTCCCTATTAAGTGGATGGTGTGAGTTCTATTACTTGATGTCATTCCTTGTGAAGAATTGTTAGTTATTGGCTTAAGGATTTTGTCTTATATAAGAAGTGTTAATCCTTGAATATGACCTCTTTTACACTTGGTAATGTACATCTATGATCAATCCAACCATCCCTTTGGGGGATAAATGTGAGTCATCCTTCATCAAGAATCCCTTTTCACCTAGAAATACGAGGAAGTATTGCATTCTTTTTCTTTCCTTTTCCTGGTCTAGAAGATTTTATATTTGTCAAAGACAACTCATCTTGGGGGTAGATGTCTTTTAAACAAATATCTCTTCTCCTCCAAGGATCACCTTTACACTTACAATAATATATCTCTTTTCAACTATATTTTCCTTGCTTAAAGAGTAGTCCCTCTCTTGCTTGAATTTATGACATTGTTACATGGAAAATATCTTCTTTCTGATGAAGGTAGGTATCCTTATTCTTCTTTCCTTAAGATATCAACATCAACCTTTGTTGACATCTTAAGGGGGGGACACCCACACTATTCCTTTGTACCTTACTTCTCTCATGCATTGAATAGTGGGCCATTCTTGGAACCAGAGGGAAACCTCCTAGAGAAATATGTCATCACTTTTTGTATAGTGGGAATTTATTTTAACCATAGGGAAACCTCTTACAACAAGATGTCATCACTTTTTGTACAGTGGGTCATTCTCGGAACTAGAGCATGGTCTGTTAGAGGGAGACGTCTTCACTTCTTCTTGTCTTGTACAGTGAGACGTTCTTGGAACCAGAAGGAAACCTCTTAGAGAAAGATTTCATTACTTTTCTCTTGTACAATGGGTCATTCTCGGAACTAGAGCACATTCTCTTAGAGCAAGAAAATGCCACTTTTCTTTTTTGCGGGGTGATTATTCTCAGAACCAGAATATGGTCTCTTATAGCGAGATATCACACATTTCTTGATACTTGTACTATAAATTATATAAAATTTGTAGCGTACTTAGGATTAGACTCCTATGAGGCACTTCGAACTTCACTTGTACACACGCGCATGAGGTTGAGTGTAACTAACGGTGCTCTCACTCTCTCTCTCTCTCTCTCTCTCTCTCTCTCTCTCTCTCTTTACATGGATCACCTAGATAGGCTCTAGGGGCGATATTTTACATGTCCTTCTCTCCATGGATCATCTGGTTTTAGGGCCAAGACATCCATGGTTTCTTTCTTCTTCGCCTTTCTTCTCATGGATCGCCGAAAGTGTGTATTCATGTTCTCTCTCTTCTTCCTCTCATGAACTCATAGTTTTGCTATTGATGGTTCATCGATGATGTCATCTTTTCTCTTTTATGTGATTGCTCATGTTTATGTGATGGCATTGGTCTTTGTGTCCTGATTAGTTGTTAAGACATCTAAGCTCAATATCTCTTCAACTAGTTAGTTTGTTGTCTTGTGTCTTGTTCTTGTCGTGTATCTTTTTGCGCTTTGTCTCTTTTTTTCTGTGTCTTGTGGCTTTTATTTTTGTGTTCTCTTGTAATTGTTGGCGTGAGTTGAGACCCTAAGATTGGGGGATTTTTTCTCCTCAATATTAGTGATGTCTTATACTCCTTCTAGTATTGTTTTGCATCTCTCATCCTCACCTCTCTCTTTCTTCTACTTTATCGACAGGAGTGGTATAAGGCATACTCTTGCTAAAGTGGGGGCTAAATGTAGTTTCGTAAAATTGTAACCCCTATAATTTAATCACATTTTAGGTCCTCACCTTGGCGACTACATCTCCTTCCCTAACCAAGACCTATTTCTGTATTTCCAACCCTTCACTCTTTCTCCTTCATGACCTATGTCTTCTCTAGACCCTATTCAGGCCCCAAAATTGGGTATAACAAGGGTGTGGAGCCCTTGTCCTCACCCCTTAGGGTGGCCCTATGTTAGGTTTTCCCTATCTCCTATGCACAATTTGTCTTTGCGGTTTTCAATTCCTCTTTGCCAGCCTTCAGTGGTTGAAAATTAATCCTTGAAGCATTTTTTAAAAGGGAATTCAATACCCTCATTCAAGGATGGATGGACAAGGAAAAAACAGAGAGATAGATAAAGAGAATAAGGAAACGAGACAAGATTTCATGGTCATCATCAAGTATTCAAGAATTCAAGTCTTCTTCATTCATCCATTGGAGCAATATTACAACATTAATTTGCAAGCATGTGTGTGTGTTAGGTTTTTGTCATGTTAAATTCCATTTCATACAAAATTTGTGGTTGCATTCAAGAAGAAAAGCAATCATCATCAACAAGCTGCAGATCTACAAGGTATACATCTCCATTGTTTACATTCAAGAATTTGCAATTACTTTCTTTCAAGGTTGATTCCTCAACCGAGGTTTGACTAAGGTAAAACCCTATCGACAACCCCCCTTTCTTCTCTTTTCTCTGTGTAGGTTGCAAGTGCGCAACTATAATTGCAGGTTTGGGATTCATTTGTTGAGACAGAAGAATCCTTTTAGTTTCATGGATTTTATGGAGGACCATGTACATTCCCACCATGGTCTCAACGAATTTTATCCAAATTTGCAGGGAAGATCTGTATCAGTATAATTAGCTCAGATCCGAAGTTACAACACAATCCCGAACCAACAACTCCTCATTTCACTCAGTTCCCCTCTCTTTTCCACATAGTCAACAAGTCAACTTTATAATTTACAAAAGAGGGTAGATCACACTTCAACCACTTGCAATCCACTCAAAATTCACATCCTTGTTCCTCTTGGATTTAGATCTAGTGGATTCAAGCCCCTCTTTTGAATGTAAAGTTCTTCCCAAGTGAAAATCATCCTAGTGGCTTCCTTTCTCTCTCCTAGGTGGGGAGTCACTAGGATCCAATTTTCCACCTTACAAGATGTTTGGACTACCCTATTCCAATGTTTTGGTATCAGGTGATAATTGGTGTGTAAGATAGAAGCTACTGAGAACCGGTTTTTTCTTTGATAGTGTGAAATGACTGGCATGTATAGACAATCCTTATGTAGATTGAGTGGAATTATTTTGGTGATTTTTTTATGGTATAAGTGTTTTGTCCAACAATTTTGGCAATGTGTAATCAACTCTTTTTGTCTGCATTAATATCGATTTTCAGATTTTGCTGACAGTTTGTACACATTTCAATAAAGTGTTAAGTTTTCTTGAGTAAACAAGTAGTTGATCTAATCTCTTGTTGGGAATCTATATGATAGATGTTTTGATAATTTTGGTGATGAGAAAGGAGTTAGTGATCGATTATGCACAGTTTCACATGTGTGGGATAGTGATTTGTGCTCTGGATCATAGTAGTGTAGTAAAAATGGTAGGATAAGATAAAGTATGAAAGTATCCATAATGTTCTTAACTGGAAGTATAATAAGACATTTTTTATGTTTATCTTTATTTCAAACACTCCAATGATCTTTTGTAATTAATTTGTAGGCATTGAGTCTCTCTTTTGGGTAGTAAGCCTCTCTCTTGAGTAGTGAGCTCTAGGAAGTGATCCCAAATGTATGTGCATTCCCTATTGTAATACTTCTAATAGAGTATACCTATATTATGGGTTCATCCTCACCATGGTTTTTTCCTTAACCTATTTTCAACATACAAAATATTTGTGTTAGGGTGTTTTTATTGTTTGTTTTATGTTCTTGCATATTTCTTTTGATTAAATGTATTAGGTGGTTGAAACAACAAAATAATAATAAATTTTGGAGAACATTGATTGACCCCCCCTTTCAGTGTTCCTTAATTCCAACAAGATTTTTTACTATTTCTCTATTTTGGAGGATGGTGTCTCTTATACAAACACCACCAACTTCCTTATATTCCTTGACAATGTCTCAAGTAATCAATGTGATCTTTTGTTTATCATTGGCTCCATTTCATAGAAACTATCTAAATTTATTAGACATATACTATGGTGATTTATTTTTCACTTCCAATGTTAACATCATATAGATTGGTATTGTGGCCAACACTAATTTGATCATTTTAATTCACCTGACCATTGTAATCCATCCACCTTTCTAGAATTTCATCGTTTTTCTGTATTTCTCAACAACTTCATTAAACAACCTATTATTGATCATGCCCTAAAATAATGATATACCCAAATATGTTGTTGGGATCTTGACAATATTAAAGCCAAGTTTTGTTGTGATCCTTCTTTGTGTTAACTAGCCCATATTGAAGAAATATATTCTGGACTTCTCTTTATTTATTTGTTGCCCCGAGACCAAGTACAATAATTATCTAGAACTTTCTTCATGATCTTAGCTTCCTCTAATGAGACTCTCCCATGTAGTATAATATCATCTATAGAAATATGATGCGAAAAAGAGGGAAGAGAAAGAATTGTAGAGATTCCTATCTAGATACCTGATCTAGACAAAGCAAAAAAAATTCTACAAAAAGCATCAACCATAATTATAAATAAAAATGGAGATAGGGGATCACTTTCTTAGAGTCCACCTCCACTTCAAAATAATCCACATGGGTTGTCATTGATGAGGACTAAATACATTGTAGAGGAGATGTAGCCATAAATCTAATTTACCCATTGTTCATAGAATCCAAATTTATTCAAGATTTTCATTTGAAATCTCCACTGAACATGGTCATAATCTTTCTTCACATCTAGTTTTAAAACAATTTCTCTTATTCTATACTTCTTCATAGAATGGGTAATCTTATGAGCAACGGTTCCGATCTACTATCTTTGTATTTGGAACAAAACCACTCTACTTTGGTGATATTATTTTTTGAAGCACCTATTTTAGTGTATTTATTGGCCATAAACTTTCCATAATTTTATATATTCTATTACATAGTGACATGGGTCTAGAATCAGAGAAGTCCTACAATTTTAATTTTTTAGAATAAGAGCTATGTTTATATTATTAATCTCTTTGAGATTAAGACCCTTTTTCTTGGATTCTGAACTGCCACATCCCATATGTCTCTAGACATGAAATCCCAATATTTTTGAAAAAAGAGGGAGGTGAAGCCATTAGGGCTAGGTGATTTGTCTAGAAGAAGTTGAAATATTTTAGCTTTTACTTCTTCCATGGAAACTAGTGTCACCAACATCACATTATCTTCTCTCATGATCAACTCCAGAACATCAACAATGAAACCATTGTCCAATAATTTTTCTCCCCCATAACCACACAAGAGAGTGCAATAAATTTTAACCCCTTCCTCCTGTATGTCCATAATTTGTGTTAGAATTATGCCATCCCCATGTTTGATTTGTGCTATCTTGTTCCAACATCTCTCCATCTTTACATCTAGTTGTAGAAAAAATTGGTATTATGGTCCCCTTATTTGAGCTAGTTTGCTCTAGATTTCTCTTTCCAATAAGATTGTTTTCTATCCAAAAATTCTTCATATTCATTTAGCAAATCTTTTTACTTTTTGAATTTAGTTTGAGAAATTCCACTATCCATGACCAAACTACATAATTGCTCCAAATCTTCTTCAATTATTTGTTTTTCTTCAAAGATGTTTTTAAATACAATTTTGTTCCATACTCTCAGTTCATCTTTTATAATTTGAAGTCTCTTACAAAAAAAAGAATTCTATTTCCTTTAATGTGCCTAGAATTTAACCACCAATCTTATATGATTTGCATCAAACTTGGACACTAAAACCATATTTTTTCAAATTTAAATTGGTATTTGATAGGTTGAGACTCTTCCAATAGATTAAATTCCACAAGGAAAGGATCTAAAATTGGAATGGGTTCAATTAGTGAACTCAACAGTAGAGAAGAATTCACCCAACCATTAGAAACAAACAATCTATCAAGTCTGTCCTTTATGTTGGAGAAACCATGTCTTCAACTCGTCCATGTAAATTTGTCATTTGAAGGGACAATATATGTCATTCTATAGTTGTGAATGAAATTATTGAAATCTATTTTTCTTAGATGGCATTCTCCAATTTTATCACTTGGAGTTTTCGGCCATAATAACCCTACCTTGTTTACCTTAC
Source organism: Cryptomeria japonica (assembly GCF_030272615.1). Classification (NCBI taxonomy): domain Eukaryota; kingdom Viridiplantae; phylum Streptophyta; class Pinopsida; order Cupressales; family Cupressaceae; genus Cryptomeria; species Cryptomeria japonica. Next base: position 343,693,530 of record NC_081409.1, read on the forward strand.
AATTTAATACTCAAAACTCTCCATAATTTTATTTTATCTAATGTCTTAACTGAGCCATATATATTATACATAGTAAAATTCATTTGGGGGTAATGCTCTATACCTCACATTTTTCAATGTTTATTAGATGATAACATAGATATATTTACCTTATTAGGTTTCCACATAATGCACAACCCTCTAAAGGCACTATCCGTCGAATGTGCAACTCATGTATATCCAAACAATACTTAACAAAAGAATCTAATTTATTTTTGAAAGGCTTCATTTCTTGAAGAAAAATTATATCGGTGAATTAAATATCTATTTGGCATTTGATCACATGTCACAAGTGAGTATTTTCCTTTCCTAGATATCATTAATTATATTTTGATGGAGGATTGATCTAGTAGTAAGCCATCCCCAACCCTTTTTTATTATTAGTATTTCTCTTTGTTCTTTGTTTGGGAGGGTCCACCATCTTAGAGATAGTTTAGCTAACTATTATTGTAACTGTAATATCCAATTCATCCCCATTTGTTTCTAGAAGATACCTATCCAGTTGTTCCTCCAATAAACCTTTCGAACCCATTTATTCTACTAAAGACATTCACATTTATCTTTTCTATCACCTTCAACCATTAGATCTTGATTTGAAATGTTTTCTTTTGATCCTTCTGCTTCCTTGCTAGGGAAGGGTTTTATTTACGCTCTCTTTTCTTCCATCTTGTAGGATTTATTTTGCTGATTTTGGTTCCCTTGTTTAGGCTTCCATACCCTATTGGAGGGGACCTTTCAATCTTCCTCATTATCATTTATTTTTCTATATCTAACATTAAAAAAAATTCTTCCTCCATTTGAACCAGTTGGATCTAGACTCTAGCTATGGTTTTCAAATTTAATTTATTGAATAATTTCATTCATTGAAAATAACTGAATTCTAACAAAAAACATCATATCATCGCCATCCATATCAGTAGCCATAGTTTTCACTATGCTATTACCAATTGTTTTGAGACTTTCTTTGCTCAAAAATTCAAAAGAAAATTATAAAATCTAATCCAAATAGACTTGTCAATAGGGTGCATGACCGTGGGGTCAAAATATGGGCTCCATCTCTATATATAGATGAATTCACCATCCAACTTCTAAGGCCCACCATTAAATACCATTTATCTATCATTTTCACACCACTAGGAAGAAATATTTCTTAATAAAATATATTTCCTTGGCATCTGAATAGATAATATTTATCTAATTTCCAATATCCTTTCATTGTTTATTCTTCCCCAAAATGCACCCAATTATTACAGTATGGTGAAATTCCATAATGTCTCTCTCCACAATTCTTGCAAAATTAGTTTTAAGAGGTTTAGGGTTTGGTGGTATTTTTGGCTTTATAATCACACCTTCTCTCTATTGTGCCATCTCTCTCTATTATTTTTCAAGTGAGTCGTAAATAAAATTATTATTACTAAATATGATAAGAAAATTATTACGCTATTTAATCAATTAATCACTCAAATAGATAAAATCTTCATAGTTTTCAATTTGAGAAAATCAAATTTGATTGCACTTATATACTTTTACAATGTGGTGTCAACTCATCTATCAAATACACCGTAAATTATTTACTATAAAGGTAAGTACTTGCCACTATGTGGAATTTGTTTCTTATTGGCTTCCATTTTATCTAAAATTATTGAAGTCTATTTTTCAAATTTGGAAGTTTGATGTTCTTGAATTGCATTAGGGGATGAAGATCCAATCATCACTAAATGATTATATAAAAATTCAATTCTCATCCTATATATACTACTCCACTAACATTCCATTCATGTTGCATAAGATGACCCACATAATACTTTTATAATTCCTAATAGTGATAGTAGGATTACATCTAGATTCAACTAGATGTAAGTAAAAATTATATTTTCTTTTGATTCTTAGTAGCCTAGGTGTTAGTTGTTAGTGTTGTATTTTTTCCATTTTAGTCTATCTCATAAGATAAGCATGCATAGGTAGATTTCTTTAAAGACTCATAGTTGCTTGGTTGCATGTCTATTGTTGGCAATTTACACTGATTGGATTCATTTTGTTGTCATTGATGGAAACAAGATCTAATGGAAGTCACAAACCTGCACTAGGAGGCGTATACCAGCAGGTACCAGCATTGGAAGCATTTAGGCCTACACCGACACTGACACTAGCATCAATACTTCAAGGAAGCCGGCATCAAGGAAGATTTATTTAGTAAATCATTTTGTAATTATTGTCGAGGCCGACATTGAACATATTTTGTTAATACATTGTAAGCCGACATAAGGCATATCACGTGTCATAGGTATACAAGTCAGTCTGCTAGGTCAATTTAATATGATGCTATTGTGATGGAATAGATGATAGACATATATAGGTATAGCAAAACTGTGAGATGCAAAATATATGTATGGAGATCATTTTTGGTATGTGAACATTATATCATGAAATGATCTATAGATAGCTTGGAAAGTATTCTTGGAGGAGAAGTAATATCGGTAATAGTTCAAGTTTGTGAACTGGTACAGAGAAAAACTAGAACCAGAACTCTATCTGGCATAGTAGATACATTCTTGAGATCATTTTCAATAATTTACTTTGGCAGAAAACTTGTAGTTAGTGAGGCTCTTTAGTGGTGAGCAGTATGCTCTAGGCAGTGTGTCTTCCTCCAAGAGCAGGCCCCTGTTTTATGTAATATATTTTCATATGGCTAGTGAAGTGATATTGTGGGTCACAAATCCCTCCATGTTTTCTCCTCATTGAGGTTTTCCACGTATAAATTATGTATCTTATGGTGTCTATTTATGTGGATGGTTTATTTGCTTCTTATTATATGCTTATTTGTTTACCGGTAAATACATGCATGGTTTAGAAAGTTAAAAAGTGTTCATTCTGGCAGAACATTGATTCATCCCCCCTCTCAGTGTTCTTAGATCCCAACAATTAGTATCAGAGCCTGGTACCTCAGAAGAAGTTTAACAGCTTGAGGAAGATCCTGAAACTAAAATCTTTGAACATGGCTATGAAAAACAAACTTGAGATGGCTCTTGAGGATTATGACACTGAAAGGATCATGAACTTGAAATTGCAAGAAGAATTGAATTATGCAAATGAATTCATTTTTATCTTGCAAGAAAGGTTATCATCTGCCCAAGCTAAGAGAAAATAACTTCTGCAACAACTGGATGATGAGGAGAAGAATGATCCGAAGGAACAATATCAAAAACTAAGTCAAGCAAACATGCTCATGAAGAATGAAATGCAAGATATGACTATGAGGTTATCAAAAGACATTGAGGATAAAAAGAAGAAGGAACATAATCTTGTTTTATCTTTGAAGAACAAGTTTGATGAATGTGGAATATTGACTCATGAGAATAATCTATTGAGAAATGATTTGGCATACTCTCGGAGCAATGAACAAGAACTTGAAAGACAAGTAACTCCTCTGAGAGATGAGCTGACTACTGCAAGTGACTATAAAGAGAAGTTTAGGATCAGTGTTGCACAGCTGGATGACTTATTGAAAAGACAAAGACAAATTGATGATTCTAGAGGACTTGGATTTGTACAAAGTGAAAGCTCTGGTATTGCTAATGAAGATCAGACAACTGGTATGCAGAAGTCATCAGAATAGAGGAAACCGGTAAGGAAATCTAATGCTTATAAATTCAATGGTAGATGTTTTGTTTGCAATAAATTTGGGCATATGGATAAACAATGTAGAAATAAGGAAAATCAAAACTACAAACTGGGAAAAAATATGGGCATAGATTAGAAGATTGTAGAATGAATGTTAAATTTCATGCATATGGAAGGTTTGGACATTTTGCTAATCAATGTAGGTCAAGAAATAATAATAATAGATATGTCAAAGCAATTCAAAAGAACAATGTTATATGCTATGCATGTAACAAAATAGGTCATATTAATAAGTATTGCAGAAGCAAGACTCAACCGGTTAATAATGAGAAAGGAAAGAAGAAGGTAGATGAAATAAAATGAAATCCAAAGAACAAAGTGAAGATGGATTTATACCGGAAAATCCACTAGTAGAACAGGGTATTCCTCCACTAGGAGGAAATTCCACCGGTAAATAAGGCATAAGCCTTAGGGGTTGGAAAATTCACTACTAAATTTTGTATATTACCTCGAAAGAGATCTAAGGAGATCTAGAAAGAGATCTAGAGAAATATGTTCATCGTCGATGAAGGTTACCCTGACACATAACTGAGAAACCGACATCCATATGGTTGTTGGTGAAGCATTAATTATAGAAAATTGTTGTTTTTACCCACTGATAAAAGAGGGTGTGAATTTATTTTCAATCACCAAGCACTCAAGCAATTAGAGAAAAGTAAAGGTGAATTAAGAGTGAGAAAAGCATTCAGAGTATTTTGAGAAATTATTTGAAGTAGTCAAATCTTTCTTCGGCATTCACTCTCAGGTATTTCTTGACATGGTATCTGGATCTTCAGCACCCACTTTTATTGCAAATCCCACCGTTGTTGAATTCAAGGATAAGTTAAGGCCAATCTTTAAGGAGGTTCCCAAAATTGCTAAGAAGAAAGACTCCGCGGGAGCATTTTCTAGGGTTCCTGACAGAGTAATGTATGTTGAAGATGTGAGGGCATACATTCACTACACTCTTGAGGATTTGGGCACTGAAGAAATCAAAAGCATGTATCAATCAGTGATACTAGGAGACAGTGGAACAATCAAACCAAAATTCAAGGCAATTGAGGATCTAGGGTTAACTGGTATTCTATACATACCAGAATTCAAGGATGAGGTGATCAGATACATTTTGAGAAGGGTTCACAATGAATTCATTTGGCTAGACAGACCCTACATGATCACAAAGGAATCTATTCAAACTATCACTGGGTTACCCAAGGTCGGACAAGAACCTCACAAGAAAATTTCCAACACAGAGGTCGAAAAACTCACTGGTGCTACATCCAATAGCAAATCAATAAGGATAAGTATAATGATTGTTATAGACATAAAGCTTGCAAGCATGTTCATGAGATACAAGGTAACTCAATCCAACCGATTGAATTTTGTTGAAATTTTATGCATTCATGCCGCATATCAGATGCTAAGGAATAATATGAAGTATGACTTATGTGAATGGATGAGGAGTGAATTGATGCTAAACTTTACTAAGATCAAAGGAACGAAGAAAGGGACCTTTAGATATGGAAACTTAATTGTTTGTTTAATTCTTTACTTCCTGAATGAGCTACCCAGTTTACAAAAGAAGCAATGGGCTCATGACATACCGATAGGTATGCAAATCAAGATAGCTATCATCGATCTTTGTACTGGCAGAGATGAGAAAGTTTGGGGGTATTTTAAGACTTTTCAAGAAATCATGAGGAAAAGGAAGAGAATTTCAAAGAATATTGTGGAGAAGTATTCCACTGATATATGTTTCATGGTGAAAACTAATGAAACTCTCATGGAAGTAGTTCAACCTAGGCAAATATGGATTACTGAGCTTGGATATGAGGTAGATGATTGCATTTTTGAGCTCTATGCAAAGATGTATTTAGATGCCCATTAGATGTTAAAACAGAGCACTTCGGTATAGCAGGAGAGAAGGCTCTTGAAGTGAAAACAAGTTTTAATAGGAAGAGAAGAGAAAAGAAAATAGAAAAGATGTTTGCACATGTACAAGATGTGCTACATAAGATAGACACTTAGTTGGGCTCTAAATCTAAACAGGTAGTCAAATCGGTAGAGGTTTCTACTGAAGAAGTGAAGAAGCCACAAGTACACATTTCCCCTATCACTTCTAACTCTAATCCTGATGACAATGAGCCTCTCTTTCAGAAGGGTACAAAGGAAGAATGTGGTAAAACCACTCGTAGAGAAACAAAAGGTAGAACCTAGGAGGAGACTTTTTAGAAAGGTAGCTCAACCTACTGCACCTGTGCTACTGGTAAGGAAGCCTATGTAGAAGAGGAACCCAGTCACTTCGGCAACCACAAGCAAAAAGAAGAAGGGTGATGATACTAAAACTGGTAAGACAACAATGACCTATGCTGAAATTATTGATGAAGTTAAAAAAGATGGAATATTAAAGAATATACCAAAGTATTATGAAGATTTTGAAGAAAATGAGGAAAATGAGTTAGAAGAGGCTATTTTACTGTATATAGACATCTATAAGAAAGACTTAGTTGAGATTTTGAAGGAGATACCTTTATCCTTGTATAATAAACTTGAGGCTAGAAGACTCGATGCTATCAAGAGGGATAGGGAAATCAAGGAAGTTGCACTTTTGGAACAATGTGGTACTATAAATAATGAAGAGATGAAAAGATGTATAGATACTGCTAATAGGATAATTTTCAGTAGTAAAAATCAACAGATAACCCTTATGATAGGAAGAGTAAATGAGGTGATAAACGAGACAAGTAAGGGATGGACAAAATTGTTTCAGAAAAACCTAGACTTTCTCACATCTCAAGAAGAATTTGCAAAGGCAACATCCCCCACCATTCATGACAAATCAAAAGGAAAGGGTATTTTGGTTAGCTCAACTCTAGTTTTCATACAACAACAACCGAAAGTTAAAGAGAGTGTATAGTCTATACCAACACATACCATTTTTGAGCAAGGCAATATATACAACACTGGAAACATTGTGGATGATACTCCACCGGTAGTAACCGATACTGCACCAAGTGGTGAAGCCATCAATGTAAAAGAGGTTGTGATGGACAAGGTAAAATCAACTGAGTCCATACCAGCATGTAAAATTGATTCCCCAACAAGAGTTTTGGAAATTGGCACTTCTCAAGTCGAGAAGAAATCAGTCTCAAAGTTAAGTCCAATAGAATTAATGATGATGGACACTCAGAAATTTCTAAAGGAAGGAACTCTAGACAAAGGGTTAATTGATAAATAGATCTTTGTACTACACAAAATAATGCCTGATTGTCAAATTGAGGATGGAGCAAGCCCTTCCAGTAAGCGTAAGACTTTAATAGAGCACATATCAAATAATTTTTATTCCTTGAGATAGATTGTAGATCGACAGGCTTTGGAGAGTTTCTCTATAGCAAAAAGAGCAACTTTTGATCAACTCATAGAAACTGGGAAGAAGAAAATAGAAGACAAGCTTAATCCCATTGAAATTTGTGTAAAACAATGTACTAATATAAATTAAATACAATAAAACTTGTAGATCTAAAACTAAGAGACTGAGTACAAAGTAGGAAAAGGAACTCAAATGTGTACCTATCACTGAAATTAGGGGTTGACTGAGCAGGACCAAGGTGCCATGCCTTGGTCCCTGATACTGCAAAGAGATAAACTTTTGGATTTTGATTCGTGGGACTCTAAAATTTTGAACTGTGAGAAAAAATTGCAAAACGTAGAGGACCAAGGCACCATTCCTTGTTCTTGGACTATGGCTCCACACCACAATCCTAGAAAATTGTATTGTACTTTTGAGACTAAGTTTGTACCTGTGTCTTCTATGAGTCCTGAAGATTGTGCATCCATAGGATTCCTGTACCTGCACCTGCAACTTGAAAAATGGTGTCTAGGTGGCTATATAGGGTTTTGCCTTAGTCAAACCCTTTTCTTTGGTGATTTCCACCTCCACAAATAGCTGATAATGTACTAAATTTTTTTTTGCAAGATCCAAATGAACAAGAAAGTAAATCTAGAGTTATACCCTACACTTAGAGACTACTTACCCTATATGAATGTAAATGTAAATGTAAATGATTCAAATAATAAATGTGATAATAGATCTAAATAATGAATGAAAATCTGAAAATGATTATTATAAAGCTCATAAAAGACATGAAAATAACATAAAACCATACCAAACCCTAAGAGAGAGGTACAACCCAATCAACAGTTGGTGATCTCCTATTATTCTTCAATTTCTTCAAAGATCCTATTGATGATGAAAATGGTTTATCTATACTTTATACATTCTTTTTTTGTTGGTTGAAGACATTGATGAGTTGAGACATTTTCATATTTCTATCCTCAGAACTCTTGATTTTTTGTCATCTTTTGGTTTGCATAGTAGTAGTGATGTATTGGAAGTTGACTATATGTATTCCATATCTTAAGCCTGAACTTATTAAATCATGTTTTATCTTTGCTAGTTTATTCCTACAACCATGTCATTTATTCATGCAGCCATGTAATTTATTCCTGTTGCCATGCGGATTATTTAAGATCATATGTGATATTAATATATGTGTTTATTAAATAAAATGCATATGTATGTTCTTGTATGTTATTTCTTTTGTAGTCTAGAGAATAAATGATGTTGCGGTGGATGTTCACCTATTGCGCTTGTTGAAGGGAAGGATACTCAAGTGATGACTGAAGATCAAACTGTAGAAAAGTTGAATAAGCGTAAGGGATGGCATAAGAGAAGCAATCAAGCAATACTACCATTGTCTAACTTAAGTGGATATTGAAGTTTTAAATACAACCACAATATATTATGACTGTGGTTCGGTCTAGATCCATGTTTCCTACAGCATAACTCTAGCTATCTCCTTTCTTGGTCAATCATCCACCTCTTCTTTTTGGCTTGATTTGTGTTCTCTATTATAGATGATTTATTTTTAATAAGAAGCTCTTATTTTTCTAAGAGGTTAGATAGAAAGGGAGAATAATAGAGTAGAGGATTTTTCATAAGCTTTCTTGAGTTTCCTTTCGTATTGAACCATGTAATTATTTTCCAAGAACGATGAATAAAATTGTGTTAATCTGATCTTTTAAGAGTTGTTTTCGGGAAACCTGTTATCACTCTGCCAAGGGGGCCCACTTGGTTAGTGTTCCTGTGCATTCGTTAAAATTAGTTTTCTTTCCTTAGCCATAGTAGACATTCTAGCATTGACTGTTCCTGCAGCCACTGGAAACAGATCCATTGATTGTTCCTACAGCCACTGGAAATAGATCCACTGATTGTTCCTGCAGCCAAGCCAGAGCAGAGTAATTTATGTTTATCAACATTGAATTTATTCAGTATTACTTTTATGAGTTTATGCAGAAGTCTTCCTATAGCCTTTCTATAGTTTGAATTCTCGATTATCTTTTTTGCATAATGTTAGTTGTTGCAGTAATGTAGAATAATTGTCATAGGAACTTAGTGCATATATAGTGAAGACCCATTTCAAGTATTACATCCCTGGGTTGACAATCACATGAACACTAGCTATGAAAATAGTGACTTTACTAGATGAATGTCCAAAATTTGGGTTGAGACTTCAACTAGAGTTATTATTCTTATTGTTAGGTTTAACATTTTTGGATAGTTACCTCAAGCTATTGGAGAAATTCCACAACAGCTTGAGGAAACTATTGGAGAAATTCCACAACAGCTTGAGGAAATTGTTGGAGAAATTCCACAGTAGCTTGAGGAAATTGTCTGAAGGATTCTAGAGTAGATTGAGGAATTTATTGAAGAGATCCCACGGCCTAAGGTAACACCTATTAGACCTCCATCATCCCTAAGCAATTTATCTATTGCTTTAACATTTTATAGACAATGGGAAATAGAGAGGGCTAGATTGCAATGGATTATTGACAAACAACAAAGAGAAATTGAAAAGAGGGATAAAAAAATTAAGGAATTAGAGGCTAAGGTTGAAACAATTGCTAGCATGGTCCCCGAATTGATCCAATGTAGGGCACCTCTAAGGGTTTAGGCTTTGCATTTAAAGGAGCGGTATTTAAATTTCAAATTGAACCGCATTGTTAGGGATCTTAGCCCCTCTTTAGAAATCCCTGAGGAATTTTATTATGCTTACCAAACTTCTCCATCAGCTGTGAAAAATTTGCTATGTGAATTTTATTTACATAACTATGTTGTACCCTCAGATAGTGAGTGGAACCCTTTATTATATATTAAGGATATCCATATAAAAGCTTTAATGTCATGGATCCAAAATAAAATCAGCATGGGGGCACAAGCCAGGGCATATAAAGCTTTTGAATTTGACTGCCCATTGCCATTGAGGAAAGAAGCAAAAGAACCAAGAGTTGTTTATTATGAATGGCAAAAATTACTGGTAAGAGATGATGTTAGGAAACTAGTGTTTCCAATGAGAGAAGAAATATACCAAGCATATGAGCATTTAGTTCAGACTAACAGTGCAGCTACAATAGATGGGTGAACTAGGCATCAGAATAACTTACCAAACAAATTGAACCAGAGAGAACCTTATTCACTGCAAAAATTTTAGGCGGCTATGTAGAGAGCCCCCAAATATATACAACTGGGCAGAGAAAAGGCCAATAGCTGGTTACCACTGATTTTTCAACCTCCTATTCTTATGTGGCCACTATTGGGACATCAGACTCCAGATAAGCCCTATGATGCAGTTACAGAAGAATCGGCTAGATAGTCCAAGTTGGAAAAGATGAAGGGATTTTATTGGAATTTAGCTTCAGGAGGAACAAGTCAAGGAACCATAGGTGATCTGAGAATTAGTGCAAGAGTCAGAAATTTTCCTTTTGCTATAGGATCAACAAGCTCTTAAAGTTGGAGGGCATGATGAGTTAAGACATTATCATATTTCTATCCTCGAAACTCTTGAGTTTTTGTCATATTTTCGTTTGCATAGTAGTAGTGATGTATTGGAAGTTGACTATATGTATTCCATATGTTAAGCTTGAACTTATTAAACCATGTTTTATCTTTGCCAGTTTATTCCTACAGCCATGTCATTTATTCCTGCAACCATGTGATTTATTCCTATTTCCATCCGGATTATTTAGGGCAAGATCATATGTTGAAATTAATATATGTGTTGATTAAATAAAATACATATGTATGTTCTTGTATGTTACTTCTTTTATAGTGCAGAGAATAAATGATGTTGTGGTCGATGTTCGCCTACCATGCCTATTGAAGGGAAGGATACTCAAGTGATGACTGAAGATCAAACTATAGAAAAGTTGAGCATGCGTAAGGGATGGCATAAGAGAAGCAATGAAGTGATACTACCAATGTCTAACTTAAGTGGACATTGAAGTTGTAAATACCGCAACAATATGTTATGACTGTGGTTTGGTCTAGATCCGCGTTTCCTGCAGTATAACTCCATCTATCTCCTTTCTCGGTCAATCATCCACCTCTTCTTTTCAGTTTAATTTTTGTTGTCTATTATAGATGATTTATTTTTAATAAGAAGCTCTTCTTCTTCTCAGAGGTTAGATAGAAAGGGAGAAGAATAGAGCAGAGGAGTTTTCATAAGCATTCTTGATTTTCCTTTCGTATTGAACCATGTAATGATTTTCCAAGAACGATGAATAAAATTGTGTTATTCTGATTTTTTAAGAGTTGTTTTCAGGAAGCCTAGTATCACTCATCCAAGGGGCCCCACTTGGTGATTGTTCCTGTGCATTCATTAAAATTAGTTTTATTTCCTTAGTCGCAATAGACATTCTAGCATTGACTGTTCCTGTAGCCACTGGAAACAAATCCACTGACTGTTCGTGCAGACAACTTAGAACAAAGTAATTTCTATTTATCAGCATTGAATTTATCCAGTATTGCTTTTATGAGTTTATGCAGAAGTCTTCCTGTAGCCTTTCTATAGTTTCAATTCTTGATTATCTTTTCCGCATAATTTTAGTTGTTATAGTAATGCAAAATAGCTGTCGCAGGAACTTAGTGCATATATAGTGCAGACCCATTTCAAGTATTACATCTCTGGATTGACAATCAAATGAACACTAGCTATGAAAATAGTGACTTTACCAAATGAATGTCCAAACTTCAGGTTGAGACTTCAACTAGAGTTATTATTCTTATTGTTGGGTTGAACAGACATCACATTAACCTACACTTTCACTTCATAAGACGCTCCTTCAAAATTGATAGATGGATCCGTCAAATGAGGAAAGGAAAGGCTATATGTTTGAAACCCTAACTTTTTTTTTGATCAAAGGTTGACCTAGAGTCAATATAATTTCACATCAAGTTGGGTTTAAACATTATAATACCGCAAAAACATGATCCCAAAATTCAAGGAGAAAAAGTAGGGACCGATGTGAATGAGATCACTCAACCAATTTTTTTCCAAATTTTTAGGGATGCAAGGTATCGTGATTACAAATTCAATTCCAAAAGGATGCGACGATTAAAGGTGTTTAGATATGTGAAATCGGGCCTTGAAGGTCGAAATAGGACATAATTAGGGTTTTTGATGATTTCGTTAATTGAAAGAATAAAATAAAAAAGGGCACACTGATTGTTAAGGGCCCAATTTTATGATGTGTAAATTGATAAAAGGGGACTTTAGATTTAATTAAATTAATTATTTAAATCCTCAAAAGAAATTTGAAATGCAAGATGTAAACACACTAAGACAGGTGCTGCTAACCTAAGCATGGAATTGTACGACCCAATTAGGGTTGTATAATTTACGATTCTACTTGTTGTGACCTTTTTCTGATCTTGCCAACATGGGTTTACATCTTGGCAAAGTGATCTCTTGTTGGTGTGACATTTTCTATTAGCGAGATAGTTTTTCTTCTCATCGACTTCTTTATGTTTCATTAATAAGGTTCCTTTTTCGGTGTGATCAAGTTGTTTTCTTAGCGATATAGATCAGATTTTGGTGTAATATCTTCTATCGCCATGACAAATTTTGATCTTTGTAGACCCTTTCGTGTTATATCGATATGCTTCCCTTTTGGTGTGACATGTATTTCCTGTTGGTGACATCCTTCTTTTCAGTGTGATATGCCCTTTGTCTTAGCGACATGCATTTCTTGTCAGTGTGACAGAGTGGCTTGACAACATAGATTTTGATCTGCGTAGATCCTTTAAACCTTGGCAAAATGAGTTTTTAGTGTCTCTTTGAGCAATCTGAGTCATAAAGATTTCTTTTTGGCATAACATGGTCGATCGGCATGACCTTTATTTCATCTCTTCGGCCAATTGAAGCTATGCCGACATGTCCCTTTTTGGTGTGATGGTTTTTGTGTCTTTCCAATGAACATTCCTTTTCGGTCAGAGTTGGCCTATCGGTATTATAATTTTTACCTCTTACCAGCCAGTGTGAGTCATAGCAATATACCACTATTGATGTGAGACATAAACTATCACATTGACAAATTATTTTTGTAGGTCATGGGTCAAACCTTTTGGTTGACCCAGCTCTTTTTGATTCAGTGAAAAGAGTAAATTTAACTACAGGGAGGTAAAAAGGCTAATCGTAAGGGCATTTCACAGCTTCACAAGGCAAACCTTCTAGTTGACCCGACTCCTTGCAAAATTGGCGAAAAAGACATTTGATCTTGCAGTTTCACAGTGTGACCACCAAGATGGACAAAAGGTGTTTGCGAAGCAGCGAAAGGGTTTATGTTCGCTGTGAATACTGAGACTCTTGTCAATAAAACCCTACTCACATACTTTGACAAAACAAGAAGATTTTAATAATTTCAATGCAACTCGATGATTAAATAATCCACATGGTCAGTTGACCAACAAAGACTAGGTGATGTGGATGGTCAATCTTAAGACGTGGAGTATGCAAGACCAATGAATGACCACCGTAATGCCAAAAGACATTGCTTGCAGAAATGGTTAAAATAAATAAATTTGGTTACAATCCACTTAGGGTATGTCGAGCAGGTCGAGAACGTATGATATTGCATTTAATAAGGACAATTGATCCGGTAAGTTGAGAAGCTCCATAATTATTTATAAAAATCCATGAATGAGATGGCAGACCTAAGATTAGTAAGTTTAGTAATCTTAACTAAGAAGTATAATCTAAATTTAGAAGATCACTATGAAATAGCATTTATTATTGGTGGCCATCTGATGGAAAGGAATGTACAAAGAGTTAAATTGACCCACAAATAAAATTTTCTCAGAAGCTCAAGAAGGATTGATTTTTAGAGTTCATTCATGGAGGAAAAAAGCAAGTGTGTACTTAGATGACCGAATGAAGATGTTCTAATGATATGTAACTGAGGTAGTTTATTTGAGTCAGCAGAGATAGAGAGGTGGTTGCTTAATTGAAAAATTGTGTGTGCATTCCAAGTGTGTCTAAATAAAGAAATGGAGTTGTAGAAAATAGAGAAAGCATTTGCATAGCTAAGAAGAGAAGTGTGTGTATCTTGATATGGTGAGATAATATAAAAGACAGAGTAGAAGACAGAGCTAAGTGGAAGAAGGAGGTTCTTGTAAACAGGAGAATATATGTGATAAAAGATGTAGAAAGAAAGGAATAAGAAGAAGACCATGATGATCACAAGAGTGTAAAAGGTAGAGAAGAGATCATAGAACCAACATAATAGACAAGCAGTGTGTATATGTCAATTAGAATCTAAGGGTTACAGAATTCATTTGTAACAAGGCTTTTCATTATATCAAAATGTATTATTGAGTCATTGGAATTTTTTGAGTGGGTTCTCAGAGCAAGGGTTGGTGGTCCTTGAGTAGGTTCTCAACAGTCAAGGGTTGGTGCTCCTTGGGTTGGTGCCCAAAAACCTATTGTAATCAAACATTTCATTGTGAGGCTGGATTGGTGAAGTAGACGCCAACAAATTTAGTCATTGAGTTTTTTCCCATATTGGGTTTTCCTCGTACATCCTTGTGTTGTGTGATTTGTCCTTTTGTGCATGTTCTTTCAATCTCTTTGCATTATTAGTGTTTGCACAGTTGGATATAAATTTTAAAGATTCACTTATTCACCACCCCTCTGAATGACCTAATTGTGTTCCTTCAATGAAAGTTTAGACTCTATGTTAATGGTTATAAAATCCCCTCATTGTAGTCATCCAGCAAAGTAGAACCTACCCCCTAGGCCTTTGATATAAAAATCATAGTCTTAGGATAACATACCACAAAAATCCCCCACTAAAAATCTTTATCTTTGCATAGCCAAAGGAGTAATGAATCCTAACAAACAACCACAGAAAAGATAAAAGGACAAATCATATAGACTACTATACAATAATAGAAAAGATAGAAGTCAAAAGAGGGTTGGAAAAAGACTAACAAAGAGAGGGTAACCAAAGCCCTTACATAGGTACAAAGAACACCCCTACATATAGCCTTAGAAACCACTAAAGTAACCAAAAATAACAAATAGTGATATCCACAATCTATCTCAATAGCATAACTTCTTACCAATTAAATAATAACTCTTTGACAAAACCAAAGCCTCCACATAGATGACTCGAAAAGTGATACTTGTGATATTCTGATACTTAAAATAAGTACAGATCCAATAGCCAACAAGATGAGGGGGGGTAGTGAATCATACAAACTTAATCATCCATAAAAACATCAGATTCAACCTTGGTAACATATATCAGTCATATAATAAAAAACTGTCAAACAAGCAAACTCAAAAGCATATGAACAATATAAACCTCATAACACTAGATTTAACGTGGAAACCCAAATAGGGAAAAACCACTGTTGGATTTCAAACCCACTAAGAAATATACTCTTCTATAGAATGCTCGGTTAAAAGCAAATCTTGTTAAAGATTACAAACACATTGCTAGATGTGACCCGATTAAGGGATTTGCCTCAGATCTGTTAGGATCTTCACTTTGTTAGAAGTAACCTTGTCAAAGGATTTCAAACACTCAATCATAATGTCGCCTTGTTAGAGGATTTACATATAAGACTGTTAAGTCCACTCGGTTAAGAGATTTCCTGTCACTTTCACAAAATAACAGTAATACAATCTATCTGCAACTTCACATCTAAAATGCTAAAGCAGATTCTTATTTGTTGAATACAATCTAGACATAGAACTAATCTTGTCTATCTGCTGGGCATCAATACTCTGTTATTCTAACAGGTCTTCAAGCTTTTGTGCTCGGTAATCACTATGTAGCATCCCTGTGCATGCACTTGCCTGCATAAATTGTTTATCAATAGTTCCTTATTTATAAACAATCTTCTAACCACTTAATCTCCTTGATCACATTTTCCATGATCAATCATAGCCATCAAATCTTCAATCTTGTCCAGGTTCATTGTATCTTTCGATCTGAAAATGTTTTACCCCGCCTTGGAACTTGCACAATCACCTTGGAACTTGTGTTAGGGTAATGCGGTTCAATTTGAGCTGTAGATCTTCTTGTCAACTTTCCATTGCCTTAGATTCATTTAACAAACTTCTTTTATGGCTTGCCAATCATTGATCCGCTCCAGCTCATCAGCATTTTTCATTAAATATCACATGTAAACATTTAATGCATTCTGTTATAGCTCGGTTACAACTCGGTGAATACTAAACTTCACTCGATAGACATTCTGTCTTCATTAACCAACTGCGATAACCTTAGGGTTTACCGACTAGGTTCCTTAGGGTTTACTAGCTAGGTTCTTTGCTTGATAACATAGTATAGTATTAACCTTTACATTTTGCAACATATGTATGATGTTAAAACAATCTAAAACATCAAGATCTCATCATTGTCTGACTCGATAGAGTTGCCCATTGAATAACTTATCCCCTTATTCATCATATTCTTTCCTGTGTCTTTACCGACTTCTTTATAATCTTCATATCATATTTCTTAAGATATGGCAACATCATACTGAATTAGAAAATCAATTTCTTGACATCAATGACAAAATAATAATATCAAGACAGTAAAACATCTTTAATCAGTTATGTCCACAATCATCAAAAACCTTCTCAATATCCTTGTACTATTGCCAACAATCTCCCCCTTTGGCATTGATGGCAAAACCAATTGATTTGACCTTTAAAAAAAAATTCAGATTGCTGTGATTCTGAAATGCTGAAATGCTCTCCCCCATACATCAGACTTCTCTTCTGTTTTCAGTCTTTATTTCAATCTGTAGTCTTCTCTCAGTCTTCTCAGGTCTTCTCCCCTTTTGGTAGATCTTCTCCTTCTTGGTCTTTCTCCCCCTGGGTAGGTCTTCTCCTTCTTGGTCTTCTCCCCCGTTGACAACAATGCCAAAAAGAATAGAACTAAAACATAATTTCTTTCTGTAAGAAGTTATTTCCTCCTGTTGTGTATCAATTGAGTCTCGGTCAGAGAATTTGTTTACAATTCCTATTCCCTATATTATTTTCTATATTATCCCAGTATTATTTCCAGTACACTTTCAGAAAAACATTCTAAAGTGTATTACTCCAACATTAGCTCCCCAAAAGATATTCAATAGAGTCATCGAAGTGATGCTTTCACCGAACTTGGTTAGTGACTAAAAGATAGGGGTAGGACCCCTAACTTACTTCTGAGATATTCAAAAGTGTCCTTTGGTAGTGGCTTGGTGAAGATATCAGTTATTTGCTCCTTTGTGTTAACATATTTCAACACCACTTTCTTCTCTTGAGCTTCTTCTCTAAGATAATGATATTTGATAGAGATGTGTTTTATCTTAGAGTGCAGAATAGGGTTCTTTGAAATATTAATGGCACTAGTATTATCATAGAATATAGTTACTGGCTCGGTAACTTTCTCATTTATACCTTCCAATAGTTGTTTGATCCATGCAATGTTGGTACAATTCAGTGCTGCTGCAACATATTCAGCTTTGACTGTTCACTGAGAAACACAACCTTGTTTCTTGCTAAGAAAACTCACTAGTCTTTCTCCTAAGAAGAAAGCTCCTCCCCTTGTGCTTTTTCTGTCATCAATGTTGCCTACCCAATCAGCATCAGTATAAACTTTTAGATCAAAATCATTTCCTTTCTGATATACTAAGCCATTATCTTTAGTGCCTTTCAAGTATCTGAAAATTCTTTTGATTGTTGTCATGTGAATTTCCTTAGGATCTACAGAGAATCTTGCAACAATACCTACTGCATGTGCTATATCTGGCCTGTTGTGAACAACATATTGTAGTTTTCCAATCATGGATCAGTAGAGTGTCTCATCAACAAATGCAGATTCATCATTCTTTGATAGTTTATAGTTGGTAGTCATAGGAGTACTTACTGGCTTTGAATCCTCCATTCCAAATTTCTTCAAGATTTCCTTTATGTATTTGGATTGAGTAGTGAAAATATCATTTTTCTTTTGTAGTATCTGTAAGCCTATAAAATACTTTATCTCACCAATTAATGACATCTCAAATTCTTTGCTCATTTCATTTCCAAAGTTCTTGCATAAAGAGTCATTTCCATAAAATATAATATCATCAAAAAATATGGCTGAGATTAGTATTCCATTTTCATCATTCTTCATGTACATGTTGTTGTTCTCACTTGTCCTTATAAAACCAATCTTAATCAAATAAGAGTACAATCTTTCATACCATGCTCTAGGTGCTTGTTTTAGACCATATAAAGCTTTGTTCAATTTACATACCTGATCTTTATTATTGTCATCAACAAATCCTTTAGGTTGTTCAATGAAAACTTCTTCTTCTAATATTCCATTCAGAAATGCAGATTTGACATCCATTTGATATACCTTGAAGTTCTTGAAAGTACCATATGCCAACAATGTTCTAACTCCTTCAAGTCTAGCAACAGGTGCAAAAGTCTCACCATAATCAATTCCTTCTTCTTGGGCATAACCTTTGCAGACCAATCTTGCTTTGTTCCGAATGACCCCAACTTTCTCATTTAGCTTGTTTTTGAAGATCCACTTTGTACCAATTACATTTTTGTCCTTCAGTCTTGGGACCAGTGTCCATGTGTCATTCTTCTTGATTTGATCAATCTCTTCAGTCATAGTGTTTATCCAATCTTCACTGTTAAATGCCTCTTTCACTATTCTCAGTTCAAATTCAGATATCAAACATGTGTTCTGTCTTAGTTTGTTCCTTGTCATCACTGGATCATCCTTATCTCCTATAATCTGACTTGGTGCATGGTGTCTTTTACATACTTGGCTAATACATGCTTGGTAGGCTCTGTATGATCTTCTTCATCACTCGGTAACTGGATATTTTCTTCATTTTCTTCAACAGTTATCTTGGTAGGACTTCCCGGTTGCACATAGACAAATTCATCATAGTCTTCTGGTTCTTTGGAATTCCTTTCATCAGTTCTTTCTGCAAATTCATCAATTTTCACATTTGCACTTTCTACTATTTTGTTAGATGATTTGATCAGACATTTAAATGATTTGCTAGTAGAAGAATATCCTATAAATGTTCCTTCTTCACTTTTCTGATCAAACTTGCCATTTCTATCATCTTTATGAACATAGCATTTACTTCCAAAGATCTTAAAATAACTTACATTAGGTTTCTTGCCATACCAGATTTCATAAGGTGTCTCCAAAGTACCTTTCTTCAATTGAACTCGGTTCAAGGTGTAAACAACTATGCTTATTGCTTCTCTCCAAAATGTTTGTGGAACCATCTTCTCAACCATCAGTGTTCTAGCACAATCCACAATAGATCTATTTCTTCTTTCAGCTATTCCATTCCGCTGTGGAGTTCTCAGTGCAGAGACTTGTCTTTTAATACCATGATCATTGCAAAATAGGTTGAACTCATTAGATGTGAACTCTCCTCCTCTATCTGATCTAAGACATTTTAGTTGTCTTCATGTTTCATTTTCAACTCTAGCCTTGTACCACTTAAACATTTGAAAAGCTTCTGATTTTTCTTTTAAAAACATTACTGACATCATCCTTGAATAATCATCCACAAATAATATGAAATACTTATCACCATAATAACTTTGAACTTTCATAGGACCACAAAGATCAATGTGCACAAGATCTAAAATTCCCTTAGAAGTGTAGGACTTAATAGTAAAGCTGGATCTTGTCATATTACCCATCTGGCATCCTCGACACATAGCACTCTTAGGTTTTTCAAGACTCGGTAGACCTCTTACTCTGTGCTTCTTACTTATCTTGATCAGATTATCAAAATTAACATGACAAAACCTTTTATGCCATAACCAGGTATTATCAATCTTTGCATGCAAACACTTATTAGGAGTTGAGTCAAGGTGAATTGTATTACCTTTTGTTTGTGTCCCAGTAGCAGCTAAATTTCCATTCTTGTCATGAACCTTGACAATTCCTTTCTGAAATTCTATTTGGTAACCTGTGTTGTTTAGCTATGCTACACTCAACAAATTATATTTCAAACCTTCAACCCAATAAACATCATTGCATCTTTCTTTATCAAGAAGTGTTATGTATCCTTTACCTCTTACCAGACATGGTGCATCATTACCAAATCTAACATAGCCTCCATCATAATCTTCTAACATAACAAATTTGTGTTTATCTCCTGTCATATGATGTGAGCATCCACTATCTATAATCCAAGAATCATTAGTGTTTATGTGAGATATTAGGGATTTTTCTTCATACCTTTCTTCATCTGATCCATCCTTGATAGCCACATAAACAACTTCCTTTGTATCAGTCTCATCTGATTTATCATCTTCGGATTCCTCATCAGCAATTAAGCATATCTTTCTTCTTCTGAAGTCTCAGTGTCCTTTGTAATGATTACCTTTCTGTCTGTCATCTCGGTAATATCTCTTTTTAGTGAATTCTTTGTCAGGATAGTTAGAAGCCATATGTCCAATCTTATCACAATTGAAACATTTCAAAGGTAGCTTTCCTTTATACTTACCTTTGCCTCTCGGTAACCTTTTGGCCAATAGTGCTTCAAGCTCTTCTTGCTTTCTGATTTCTTCATATAGTTTGTGTACCTCCTCCATGTTCTTCCGAAATCTTTCACTTGCTCCACTATGATCTCCTTCAGAGTACTTATACTTTCTTTCATTGTAATCATTAGATTCATTTAGATGAAAATAACTAGATGCAGATTCAACTTTATTTACTGATGATCCACTATTATCAAAATTACTTAACTCAAATGCATGTAGCTTACCAATAGTAGCATCTAAGGAAACATGCATATTAGGTACAGACCTCAATTCATTGATTGCAGAGACTTGGATTACATAGGCAGGTAAAAGGGTTCTTAACAACTTACTTGTCACATCCTTTTCTTCAATAGTTCCTCCTACTCCTTTGATTTGATTTACAATCTCCTTTAGTCTTGTACTGTACTGGGTTATGTTCTCATCTTCATTCATCCTCCTAGATTCAAGTTGTCCTCTTAGACTATCAATTTTTTCTCTTTGAACATGTTCATCTCCTCCACATATAGATATGAGCTTAGTCCACATTGCCTTTGCATCATTGCAGCCTTCTAGATCATTAAACTCAGAATCGGTCAATGCAAATGTTATTTCAATCATTTCTTGAATATGTTCTTGCTTCGCCTTTATCTCTTCCATAGTCAGTGGATACGTGCTCGGTGCAACAAAACCATTCTCCAAATAGTAAATAGCATATTCTCCAACTCCTGATAGATGTAGCTTCATCCTTTTCTGCTATGTAGAGAAACTTGACTTATTCAGCTTAGGTGCATCCCTCTTATACATCTTTGGAGCTTTAACTCAAGTGCCTTTAAACTTTCCTTTCGAAGTCCAAAGCTTTGATACCAATTGATAGTTATGATACTTAATATAAGTATAGATCCAATAGCCAACAAGATGATAAGGGGGGGGGTGAATCATACAAACTTAATCATCCATAAAAACATCAGATTCAACCTCGATAACATATATCAGTCATATAATAAAAAAATGTCAAACAAGCAAACTCAAAAGCATATGAACAATATAAACCTCATAACACCATATTTAACGTGGAAACCCAAATAGGGAAAAACCACTATGGGATTTTAGACCCACTAAGAAATATACTCTTCTAGAGTATGCTCGGTTAAAAGGAAATCCTGTTAAAGATTACAAACACATTGCTAGATGTGACCCGGTTAAGGGATTTCCCTCAGATCTATTATGATCTTCACTTTGTTAGAAGTGACCTTGTCAAAGGATTTCAAACACTCAATTAGAATGTCACCTTGTTAGAGGATTTACATATAAGACTGTTAAGTCCACTCGGTTAAGAGATTTCCTATCACTTTCACAAAATAACAGTAATACAATCTATCTGCAACTTCACATCTAAAATGCTAAAGCAGATTCTTATTTATTCAATACAATCTAGACATAGAACTAATCTTGTCTATCTGCTGGGCATCAATACTCTATTATTCTAACAGGTCTTCAAGCTTCTGTGCTCGGTGATCACTCTGTAGCATCCTTGTGCATACACTTGCCCACATACATTGTTTATCAACAGTTCCTTATTTATAAACAATCCTCTAACCACTTAATCTCCTTGATCACATTTCCCATGATCAATCATAGCTATCAGATCTTCAATCTTGTCCAGGTTCATTGTATCTTTCGATCTAAAAAAGTTTTACCCTACCTTGGAACTTGCACAATCACCTTGGAACTTGTGTTAGGGTAATGCAGTTCAATCTGAGCTGTAGATCTTCTTGCCGACTTTCCATTGCCTTAGATTCGTTTAACAAACTTCTTTTATGGCTTGCCAATCATTGATCCGCTCTAGCTCATCAGCATTTTTTATTAAATATCGCATGTAAACATTCAATGCATTCTATTATAGCTTGGTTACAACTCGGTGAATACTAAACTTCACTCGGTAGACATTCTGTCTTCATTAATCGACTGCGATAACCTTAGGGTTTACCGACTAGGTTCCTTAGGGTTTACCAACTAGGTTCTTTGGTTGATAACATAGTATAGTATTAACCTTTACATTTTACATCATATGTATGATGTTAAAACAATCTAAAACATCAAGATCTCATCATTGTCTGACTCGGTAGAGTTGCCCATTGAATAACTTATCCCCTTATTCATCATATTATTTCTTGTGTCTTTACCGACTTCTTTATAATCTTCATATCATATTTCTTAAGATATGGCAACATCATACTGAATTAGAAAATCAATTTCTTGACATCAATGACAAAATAATAATATCAAGACAGTAAAACATCTTTAATCAGTTATGTCCACAATCGTCAACAACCTTCTCAATATCCTTGTACTATTGCCAACAACTTGGACTAGAACTTGAGCTAGCAACCATAATATTTAAAGGAAAAAGATTAAGTTTGAGGGGAGAAACCCCCCTTCAAGGAAAAATAGAAGTGATATAGACAAGGAACCCCCAAGAAATGGGGTACAACACAACAAAAGACAAAGCCTCAAAATAAGAGTCAACTCCACACTATCCAACCAAAAAATATAGTACTGCCACAAGAAAGAAAAGTGCACAACACAAGGGAAGAAAACCTCACCATTGCTTCAATCAATAATAGCATTCTCATCACAACCAACACCTAGGTAATCAACTACTTATGCACTTAGGAAGAAAAATCCAGCAAGAAGCAAGTTGAATCCCAAAACAATAACCAAAAAGGTGGCCTCCAACATTACACAAACCAAAACATAAAGGTTAGAAAACCCTTACCTATACAAATAGATATAATATGAAAGCTTGCAAAACTAATGCTAATCATGATATTTGTAGATGCCACTGAACTTAAAGAGTAAATGCCTAACCTCCATCTAGAATAGCATAACACAAAATCTACAATATGAAAAAAAAAGTACAATACCAAGAAAAAATATGATATAGAAAAGGCCAAAGTAAGCCAAAGATCGTACACCAGCCTCAATACAAAGTAGAAGTAAACACACATTTGTTATATGTTTCCTTATCCATTTCAAGATCCCCATCTCCATCTACGTCTCCATATTCTATCAAAACCCTAAATTTCCCTCCACTCCCACTCATGAGAACCTCTTTTAAAGAAGACGTTCAATTTTTAAGTATGTATTCTTATGTTTTACTCACCCCATTATATTTTCTTAGTTATTTTTGTGTTTTTACTTTTTTGCTTCTACTTGAGTTAAACATGTTTTATCTTACAAAGGGTGTAGTTCTTCCCTTCATCTACATCACTTTTTTGAGGTGGGTATTTCATTTTGAGTTGTCTATTAATCTCATCACATCAACATAATTCATTAAAGCTATCAAAAAAGATTATCCTTAAGAACTTTATTTTGGTAACCATGTTCATTCTTCATAGGGGATTTAATTCTCTCGAATGTATCTAATTATTGGTATTTTTTAATTATTAAGGAAAATTAGGTTTTAAGGGACCCCAAACCCACTTACATATCGAAAAGAAAAGAAATAGAGAAACTAGAGAAGACAAAACAAAGAGAGAAAGGATGCAAAAGAACAACACAAAAGACAATAGCCAAAGTAAAGAACAACAAAAGGCCAGCGAGAGACTGGCACACCTAAAAAAAAATTACATTTTAGGTGAAAATCTTTATAGTCTCTTCCGCATCCCTGACCAAAATCATCATCACATTTGCTGCCAATTTCAAGTCTTTATTTTCCTAAACCTGTTGACTACTTTTGGTCTTCAACTCCAGCTCTCTTGCATTTTGCCTAGTTCTATGTCTAGAAGAGTCTTGAGCAGAACTAGAAGTTGGCTCGTCATCAACAATCACAGTGTCTTTATTTCGCTTATCCTTCTCTAGGAAAGCAACCTGTGCATTCATGTTTTGAGAAGACACCTTCAACATAACCAGGCTATGCTCCATGAATTTCCTCAGAGCACTCAGAGTTTTTTGAAGCCGATTGTTTATCAGATCATTATTAGACTCACCATTATCTTTGAGATTCCTCACCACATCCTCTAGGTGCTTCAAATCTCGCTTTCTAATCTCATTTTCCAGCCAGTCCTAAATTTCATTTTCATCCTCTACTGCACTATTATCCTCCACATTTTCGTCTTTTCCTTTAATGTTGATATCCTTAACCAAATTATCAATTTTGAAATCCATCTCTCTCTATTTTTCCCTGAATGTTGGTAATGTTATCAACCACCCACTTCTAGAAATTAAACATTTCCAAAGTGTTGTTTCTAGAAGCATTCAGAATGGAATCCGAATTCTCCATATCCTGGGCAGAATCCTCAGACCTCGGGTTGCCCTCCTCCATATTATATTGAACATCATCCCTGTTGTTTGAATCATAGGGATTCTCCTTCGCCTCTGACTCTTCAACATCCTCTTCTATCTTCTCATTATCCTTGTCTCCTTCCTCACCCTCAACCTCCTTCTCCTGCTCATTCTCTGCCTCTTCTTCCATCTCCTTCTCCTGCTCCTACTCAAAAACAACCTTCTCTTCAGTGTCTTCTTCAGCTTTTTCACTAACCCTTGATTTCTTTTTAGAAGGAAGATTGGAAGAATCCTCATCAGAGTCAAAATTGTCATAATCCTCAAAAATATGGGTAGTCTCCACAAAGGGATCATCCTTATTATCCTTAACTTTACCCTTAAGATGCTCATATATTAACAAAATAAGACCTTGGTGAGCAATGGGGTAGGAATTAGGTTTCTTAGCATGGTCAGCCAGATTACCATTAAGGGAGGAGGCTAAGTAGAAGCGAAGAGATATCTTAGAGCCATGGAGAAAGTAATTAAGGATAACAAAGTGGTAATTATAGACTTTCGAAAACCTACCATCAACCGTAAGATATTCCATTAACACTTTCAACATTTTCTGCCAAAAGGATTTTACCTAGTTAAGGAGATAATAGGAAGTATTATCCTTTTTGGTGAGGCGAGCCCTTTCTTCTTCATTCTTGGGGAAATTATTGATGGTTTCCATCAAGAACTTGCAGTCTCTATAAAACTTGATGCCGTCCTTCTGCAAACCAGTCACCTCAGCCACCAAATCTTCATCCGCTCTCCAGGTCTGACCAAACAGAGTAAAAATGAACCTAATATTTTTGTGAATAATAATCATTAAGAGAAATAAAACATGATAAATAAACACTTGATGACAAAAGAGAGAGGTTACAGACAAATCATTATTCAATATGTTTCCAGAAATACTATTTTTATGCTAAAAGAAGAAGCTAAACTAGACTGGAAATATGGACACCTAATTGCTAAATGTCTTGATCTCCTCTCTAGGATTGGCCACATAATAACCATTCATACATGGAGTGAAGGTAATAAATCTATAGATAGGCTGGCTAATCTTGGCCTATTTTCCAATCATATGAAAATATGGATGGATGTGCATGAAATTCGTGTCACTACCCTGGTGACATAATGCTTAATGATGAATAATAATTCTAAGATTGCATTTTTATTTCTTGGCATAACCACCTTATCTGCCAATTTTTTATTGTTTAGGTGGTAGACCTCTAATTCTGGCATTAGATGTACCTTCCTCATTTTTTGACCTATGTTGTCCCTTTCATACTCCTAGTTTTCAAAAAACTTCTTTACTCTTTGCCTCTGGTTTCACTGTGTTATCTATGGATGGAGACGTTATTCAAACAAAGCTAGATAGCTATGATGATTTCAAGAACAATGCAAATTTGTGGCCAAAAGTGGTGAAGGTAAACCTCGCAAACTATGTGGACGGAATTGAAAGTTATAACTCAAACCTCTTGGAATGATTTTCCCAATTATGGGAGAAAGGTGAAGTTAAAATTGGGGGAGTGATTTTTATGGTTTTTCTAGAGACTATCACTATTTTTATTGGTTAATCTCTAGAAGGAGTAAATTTCCCCCAAAATACAAAGGGTACTTATAAAGATGATTTAAAAAGGCTCTTTACATTGGATGAAGGTGCCTCAAGACTTCAAAGTGGTTACAATAAGTTTGACCTACCTATGGTTTAGAAATATGTCGTGCTCATTCTTATGAAGTATTTCACACTAGAAAAGAGATTCAAATACTTCTGCACCCAACTCTTTGACATGTCAAACCATCTCAACTATGGCATCAAAATGAATTTTTCATTCTAGGTTTTTTCATCTTCATCCTACTCAGTTGTTTTGGCTAAAGCCAAGAATACTTTCCCTCTTCAAAAAGGCTTAATGTTGAGGCTTTATAAATTTTACTTGTCTTTGACACCATCTAGTGGGACTCTTTTAATTTCCTTTGGCCCCATGCTAGACCCTAACCTAGTTGTGGAGATTTTTGGAACACGCATTATGAAAATTAATCCTAATCTATCCTCCTTGTCCAAGACTAAACTTGTCCCTACCTAGTTCAACCCTATTCATGGTGCCAAGCAGATAAACCCCTACTACCCCATCCAAGGAAGTTGATTTGGTGAACTTTGAGAAGGTAGAGGAATCCAAGGATTTATATTCTTCCTCATCCATAGGTTCAAATTAGTCTCTGACTAGTTCTATAGAGAAACATCCCTTCATGTGCTCATTAGGCTCCCCTTCACCAACCTATGGTGTTTCTTCTCTCAATCTTGATTCCCCTACTCTAGTCGATAATGTTACTAGGCTAGATGAAGCCATTGAAAAAAAATATGTGATTGTTTGTTGGCTCTTCTCCCAACTGAGTGTGGCCAAGAAGAAGATCAACTAGTTGGAAGTAGTGGCAGACACCTCCAGAGGCTCATGGTAATATCTAGGCGTTGGAAGAGAATGGTGAGAGAGTTTGGAAGCCTACCAATGACATGGGTAGAAAATTGGAAAGCTAGGAGACTATGGAGGAGAAGCTTAAGGAGCTTAATGTAAATATTAATCAAAGAGATGAGAGAAAAGACAATGTTTAGTTGAAGGAAAATCACGAGGCTCCCAAAAGAAAAATCAAGATGGTTACTTTAAGCTAGCAAATTGTGAGGAATAATTTTGCCTTTGTACATTCAATCTAGGAGGAGATAAAATGAAGGAAGGTGAAGAGAAAGAGATCTGGAGTCTCCTACAACGGCATTAGGCCCTATCACCTATGTTTTCAAGTCTACTATGGATTCTATAATACTGGCTTTTGGGAAATATTTTAACAAAAACCTTTATTTTAAGGAAGTTAATGTTTTATGCCATGAATGGTAAGATGATAATGGTCCCACTTAGTAGACCATTCCTTTTTGTCTTTGGTGGGTGGGTGGTTGTTTGGTTGGCTTTTTTTTTCTCTCTATAGTGGTTTTCTTTTGGTCGTCTACTTGTTTTTTATATTTTTTGGTCTTGGCTATAGTTTTTTGGATGGGTTTTCACCCCTCATGTATACTAGGTAGTTGATCTTAAGTGATTATGTAAAAGGTTCAAGCCCATCCTGGTTTAATTAATCAAAATACTTATTTTATATGAAATTAAAAAAATTCAATATGAGCTAAATGAATTGTATAATATCCACCATGAGTTGTCCTATGGCCTTTGGCCTTTAAAAACCATAAATAAACATTTTGAAATGATCGATAAATAAATATTTTGAAATAAATAAATCCAACACTTTAATCATCGATATTAAAAGTAGTGAAATATAATAAATTAATCAATCTTCTTATTTTCATAATAGCACAAATATTAGGATAGGCTAGGTGATGTGGACATGATGGTCCCTAAAAGCATTATCTTTTATAACTTTTCTCTTATGATTTTTTCTTTAGAAAATGCTTCACAAATTGAATATATAAAATTTTTTATCATTATTCTTAAAAACTTGAACCAACACTTTTTTTGAAAAATCATTAATAAAAGACATGAGAAATGATAACTTACTCAAATCATTTGTTTGTATAAGACATAAAACATTTAGGATATATTAACTTTAAAAGTTTCTCTTTTGCATTTTTCTTTACTACATATTTCATGAACCTCCTTGTGCACCTCAACCTTAAGTAAATCATAAAATAACTCAAGAATTATACCATTAGTAACTTGATACCATGAAAGTTTTTAAGTGTCCATACTAGAGATGTCATAAGCAAATTTTATCTTCTTATTTCATAATGCAAGAATAATAATATTTACTCCAAAATTACATAGAAACATCTTATTATTTATCATAGAAAAAACAAAAAACAATGCTAAATTATTAATTTTTTAGGATTATATGCTTTCTATTTTTTAACCCACTTCATACTACTTTTCATTTAATTTTGTAACACTAAATATATTATCTTTTAGCTTTGGATTGTAATAAAGATCAACTAGACATTTTTGTACCTTCTTTGTATTGAATTTCACACCTTTTAATACAATATTTAAGGATTGTTCATCTCCAACCTTGATATTGCTTTTGAATATTTCATCACTATAGAAAATAACTCATTATTTTATGACATGTGATAAGAACAACCTGAATATAAATACCAAAACTCTTTAGGAAATACTTAATAAAGTAATAATTATTTTTTGGAGAAGCCTCCTATTGCTTCTGAGCATAATTATCTTTTTTTCTATCATTACCTTCTTTCAATTTGCATTACCTTTTGAAGAGAACTCAACTATTGTGAGTTGTAATATAAAATATTTATCTTATCAAATGTACCTCCTCCTCTATTTCTTTGTAAATAATTTTGATTCATGTGTGTGGCTTGTCCTTGATTGGTGGAACCTTCATTTGAAAATCTTTGATTTTGAAAATAAAACATTCTCATTACTTTTTCCAAATTTTTTGGTCAATCCTTCTTCAAAAGACATAAGAGATCAAATTAAATGATCTAGCTTGAGTTGTCAGCTATTTTATTTGCTCAATAAGTCTACTTTAGTTGTTTAATTTTTTATAAGAATAGGTATCATATTGAGCACATCATTTATTCTTATCTAGTAATTAATTGCTGACGCTCTTACCTTATTGCATGTTTGAATTCTGAAATTTTCTTCAAAGTTTGCAATTTTAAAACATATAACTATCTTGCTAATCTTCTTATGGAATCTTCCACGAATCCATGATTTTATCTTCACCATCCAGTTTCAAAAATATTCTCTTATAGAATAACTATTCGAATATAGATTAATGTCTTTAGAGTTTTTCCTTTTAGCCTTTTTTTTTGTTGTTCTATCATAAGGTGCATTCAAAATATTGGAAAGCGTGTATGTATATCTTGTTGTATATTTGCAACAAGTGATGAGATTGAACACAACAATAGCAATTTATAAAAAAAATTGAATCAACAAGGTGGATTGATTGTGCTCTGCAACTAGGGCACGAACCTCGGCGGTGTCACTGGTTGCAGGACGCTACCACGTGCGAGGGCTCCCTAGCCTTCCTGAAAAGCCCTCAAAACATTTATTACTCTCCCTGCAATAAATGGAGCTGAATAAAGGTGACCCCAATAATCTAAAACTGCCCATTCTTTCCTCTACGAATGCTCAGGAACAACGAAAAACCTCCAGCCAGGTGGTGGAGGGAAAGTGGTTTTCATTCCCTTAAGATGCAAAGTTCGAAGACGCTCTCCACCACGAAGATGAAGCCAATCTTGCGGGAACACAAGGTGAGGTCTACTCATCCAAATGCATCACCATTCAACCTAATGACTCAATGCTCTTTGCTATTTCTTCTGAGATTTCTAGACTTAGGGATTCAACAATTTTTTTCACTGCCTTTGATGTAAATAACTTACCATCTCGTAAATATATGAATAAATGGCTCCAAGATGTGTGGGTCAATAAACTAGGGTTTCACTTTTCATTTTGTAGAATGATTCAAAAGGGTTTGTTTCTAATTTTCTTTGACAATAAGGAAAACCAAAGAAAAATTATAAATAAGCAGTTTTGGTCGGTAGGGAATTCGTCTTTTAGGGTTGTTTGTTGGGACCCCAAGGCTTGTAACGATGAAATTCTCGCCCTTTCCTGCCCGAAATGGATAACCATTAAGAATGTCTCGGCCTTGCTCTAGTCTTGTGTTGATAAAATTGCGGAACCCTTAGGGAAAATTATAAAAATTGACTCTTCTCCCTCTGTACTCCCTCATCTCGATGATAGACTTCTCATTGCCTTGAAACCAAGTATGGTATACCCTGCTGAAATTGTTATTAGCCTTAACAATAAAACTTACTGTTGTTCAATTAAGTATATGGGTGGAATTGATGCCTGCCATTTTTGTAAGGTTAGTGGCCATTTTAGAAGTAAATGTCCCTTATTATCAAATAAATCTTCAAAGTCTAGGACTTGGGCCTCCGGTCCCCCCCGTATCTAAAGCCTTGCGCTTTGAGCCTACCCCCTCGTACCTCCCCTCGTGCCCCCCTTGCTCAAAGTTAAGGAGGCTAAAGAGAACATCAATGCTATATGGGACAACAACACTCATATCATAGACTCCCAGGGGATCCCAAAATGCTTCTCCCACTATTATCAGAAGCTTTTTACCTCGGATGAAGTAAATGATGACCATAGACATGCTAGAGAGCTCATTAAGAAATTGACCCTACCCAAACTTAATGATGAGGACTTTGAGTTTGTAGGGTGCCCTATCTCAAGAGAGGAAATTGCTATGGCTATCTCCTCTATGGGCAATGACAGATCCCCTAGACCAGATGGATTCCCAGTGGAGTTTTATAAGAAAAACATTGGATGGATTGTAGCAGACCTCCATGACCTGTATTTGGAGGCTATTTCCAAAGAAACCCTACGCAAATAGATCAACCAAGGGATTATCAAGCTCATCCCTAAGGAGGGACACAAGACTTTGATTAAGAACTGGAGGCCTATCACGCTACTAAATGTATCTTATAAAATACTGGCCAAAGTAGTAGCAAATAGGTTAATTAGAATCCTGCCAAAAATAATTAGCCCTACCCAAATAGGCTTTGTTAAAGGTAGGTATATCCTCGAGAACTTGGTGACCTATTGGGAGTCACTTGAATGGGAAAAGGTCTCCAGTCAGAATGGGGCTATGCTATTAATAGACTTTGAGAAGGCATATGATAGGATAGAATGGGGATTCATAAATCAAATGCTAGCTAGTCTGGGCTTCCCGGAGTCCTTCTACAAGATTGTTTAGACACTACTTAGTGATGCCAATGCAGTTGTCGAGGTAAATGGATTAAAATCTGACAACATTACTCTCTCCAGATCAATTAGATAGGGGTGTCCACTTTCCCTGACCCTATTTGTCCTGGTTGCGGATGCTATGCACTATATACTAAAGGACTTCAACTTATCCCCTAGGGTGAAAGAAATTTCACTCCCTAACAAAGAAGAAATCATTAATATCCAGTTTGCAGATGACACAGCTATTCTGTTCTCCCTAGATGAGGAAAATTTAACACATCTTCTTCACAACATTGAGATATTCTGCAAAGCCTCAGGCAGTAGAATTGCCCTTCATAAATCTACCTTGCCAAGTTGGACTGACTATCTGGCTATCTAAGTTTGATCTGAAGTGGGGAGGCCCAAATACCATCATCAGATACTTGGGAATTCCCTTCTCTGTCTCCCCAAACTTGAAAGAAATATGGGAATGGTTCATAAACAAGGTGGATAATAAGCTCACTAAATGGAATTGGAACTTCCTGTCCCTAGCAGGTCATTTTAAGGTCTGACACAAACTATTATCTTCATATAACATATACTGCTCCTCAGCCTGGTTATTTAGCAATTACTAGTTCAACTACATATAGAAACAAATCAGGAACTTCCTCTAGTCAAATGGGAAGGGCAAAAGGAAGCAACATGTTGTTAAATGGGATTGGTGTATCAGATCTAAGATGCAGGGAGGTATGGGCCTCAAAGACCTCAAACTTCAAGGAACTGCACTGGTTGCCAAATGGATTTGTAAATCCCTTTATGGAAATGAACCCTAGAAAGTGCTTGTTAGAAACAATATTCAATGCTCCACCCCAAAAACAACAAAAAAGTGGAAGAACCTAGCCATGGGAGACCTGATTGCTGGGAATTTTGAGGTCTCCCCTGCAGGTTTAGAAGTCTTCAAGTCTATATGGAAGGCTTGGAACCATGTTAGAAAATACATCAGCAATAAAGACATTCTAGATAAGAAGGGCTCTCTCAATCTAGGAAGGTCTATATGGTGGAATGCTTTGCACAATGGGAAACAACTAGCCTATCTTCAAGGATGTTCTACCCTCAAATGGCACAATCGAGGACTGATCACATTTGAACACATTCTAGAAGATGGCATTTTGACCTCCTCAGAAACTCTCAGCTCTAAATTCAACCTTCCCCTCTCCCAGGCCAGAAGTTACAGAATCCTTAAGTTTGCACTTGCTCCCATCCTTCCCTCTCCTAACCCCTTCTTCCCCTCCCCTCTAGCCTCCCTCTACTGGATAGATGGCTCTCCCGTCCTGCTAACCAAGGCCAAAATGATCTACTCTGCCCTTTCTGACTCTATGGATATTCTTGAGCACCTTAACAGCACCTGGAACCTTTCCTGGCATACAAAAAAATGGCATTCTAGCCTCTCAAGATTCTGGTCTAACCCGACTCAGCCAAAAAAGAAATTTTTTGCTTGGAGACTCCTACTTCATAAACTGCCACTTAAGGATAACAACAATGGCCCCCTACTATGCAAACTTTACCATAACCCTGAATCAGTATACCACATTTTTTTTTAATGTCATTTTGCCAAAGAAGTCTGGAATCTGTTTGGTATCTCACTTAATAACAATTGTTTTACTATTGAAAGGAGGGTATCTGGTTATGTTAGAGGTGGCAAGAAATATGCTAATCTTTTCTGGTCTACTCTCTCCTTGGAAATTTTGTGGATCATTTGGAAATCTAGGAATGATGATGTGTTTAATGGAAAGAGTAGGAACCTCACTGAGTCTCTTAGGAGACTCATCCGCTACCTTGTTGCTATGTAGGTCACAGTGGTACTAAGATTGGAGGAAGACAAATTTGACAGGTGGCTAAAGAATGGAACTACCCTAGTTTTCATTAGAGAGCTCTCACATGGCTTCACTTGGGATCGCATGGGAAGTAAGAAGACTCATTTTGAACGGGGGCTGATGAGATTCATGCAAAAGACGGAGGCACGACAATAGAGAGAAGACTTCATTGAGCTGGAGCTGGAAGGACTACCCTCTCACCCCTTCAGAGATCAGTTTGCCGAAGAAAATGTGCTGGTCTGGTGCGAGGGAGAGCTACGTTGGACTGCATGTCAATAATAATAACAGATTTGTTCCACGTTTTCCCTAAAAGCTGACGTAGCTCACTATTGTCTTTCACCTTGGAGAGCTTAAGTTCGAAAAGATCGTATTTCATATACTTAGCAATTGCTGCAACGAGGCTTGTTTTTCCCGTTCCAGGAGGCCCATAAAGGAAATACCCCCGTTTCCAAGAACGCCCAATGCGTTCATAAAATTCTTTACTTTATTTAAACCGTTTAAGATCTGAGAGAAAGATTTGTTTAATGTTTGTGTCGAGAGCGAGGATTTCAAATGTGGAGGGATGAGAGAAACGAATCGACAACCACCTGTGTTTGTTATTCAGTGAGATTACGAGATTATTATCTGTTTTAGTATAGTTGGTTGAACTTCTTTCAATGTGTGAAAAATAAGCATGAAAAAAATCTATGTCTGGATTCTTGGCTCTGACCGTGAGAATGTGAGACTCGAGCGAACTGTGCTTGTTAATGAAGGTTTTGGTCTTGGACATGGTCCACCATACAGTGACTCCCTGAAAGCAGTCCCAAATTACTTCACCATTGTCTGGGCTTATCCTCACACCATCTTTGTTGCTAAATGCTATGTCACTCAAGCATAATCTTCGAGCCTCGGTGATGCTCTCTAGGTTTCCCACATATTCTTCTGCCATGAAATACAGAGAATTTAAACCATAATCATTTGATTTATTGAGCTCCTCAATCTTCATCTCACTGTAGAGATTGAAAAATGATCCAACTCGGTATAAGAAGAACTTGCTCAAGATTGCTCCAACCTCCTTGGGAAGAATACTCTGAAGTAGCGTTAAGGCTCCTGTTAATGACCATATTTTTTCTGTCAATTCGATTACAGTTTTTTGAGTTCTTGAAAACAGGTGGGAAATGTTTTCTCTTATGCTCATCGTTGATACCACAGTCGTTTCAAGAGACTCGCATGTTATGGAGATTTTCTTTTCCTTTTTTTTTTATAGGACCGAGGCATCGCTTGAGTTTTTTCGGTTTACTTCTATCGACGTTACACATGAGCAAAATGTTATAGTTAACATTCTCATAATTAATGTGGATTGTGTAATTAACAGGTTTACGGAAATATAATTTCTTTTCAATTAGTCAAAAACATAGTGTCCAATTTTGGAGACGTCTCTAACTTGTTAAACCTAATGTTCAATTTATACAGAAAAATGATAGGAAATAAAAGAACCTTTGGCATGCGTTTTTCCTTTTCAATACAATTTATATAGTGTTAAATAAATAAATATCGTGGGAATCTTGTTATGTTATTTAATATTTCACAAACATTAAGTAGAAGGGTATTGAGTCATTAACATAATTAAAATATTTTAATTAAATAGAAGACATGGAGAAATGTATATTTATTTTTTTGTTTGAATCAAATTGATAATTACAAAAATGTGCGCTCAATTATGATACATTGATCTTATTGTTATGTGTTGAAGGAAATCAATGTGACTGTGATCTTGATTTCCTTTTCCATGATCTTGTCCTATTTCTATGATGATGTCTTGAACACCCATAACCTACAAATTCTATTTCATTTACACTAAATATTGTCTATCATGCGTAATAAGAAAATTCCATCATATGGGTATGTATATTGAGGATAATAGTGAACATATTCACTCCCTCAAGATATTAAAAACATGAGCTAAATATGCTATTATTTTGTAGGCTTGATAATTAATAGTAATTGAGATGGCTTCGTGAATGCATACAATATGAGATCATAAAGTGAAGAAGTCAGAGCAATGCATAGCATTATTAAGGAGTCATTGTAGAGTTGAACCCTTCCATTAATGCATGGAAAGGTCTATTAACTAGCATACTGATATTTTAAATAATTTATGTAAAATATGCTAAGGGATATCCATTTTCAAAGAGTGGTGGATCTTTTGAGCATAATCATGCATGCAAAAATAATCTCACGTAGTAAAAACGATAGAAAAACAAACTCTTGAATCACAGATGTCTCTCAACATCAAAATCATAGGTGAGGAGGGGGAGCTAAAATTATACAACTATTCCATAATTTAATTGTTGTACTAACCCTAATCCTAAGTGACCCCTAGCCCTAACCCCCACACTAAATCTAACTAAACCTCAATTGTCATCACAAGCATTATCCTAGAATAATAATCTTGATTGTAGCCCAATGTTAACCCTAAACCTAATCTTCCAATAATTGAAACCTAACCATAACCTTTCAACCTAAAGTTAACTCTAACCTTACAATTAACCCCTACCTCCAACTTGAAACGTAATCTAGCCATAATTAAGCCCTAACCATAAAAGAAACTCTAGTTATACTTAAACCTAGTCATAATCAAACCCTAACCCCAACCATAATCAAACCCTGATCTAACCATAATTAAAACCTTCCTCCAACTTGAACCTTAATCTAACCATAATAAAACCATAACCATGCTTGAACCCTGTAATTGAACCTTATTAAACCCCAACCCTAACCTAGTGTTAACCCTAACCCTAATTGTACTTCAACCATAATGTTAATTCAACTATATAATGAATCCTATTTGAACACTAATTATAATTTAACCTTATTCATAAATTAAACAATTATGTTTGAAATAAAATTAGGGTTATAATGTTATTATTAATACTATACTATTCTTTGATATAAAATAATACCGTTATCTTAATCTAACATAGTTAAAATAATTATATTATTATTAAATAAAAATTATAATGCATATTAATATTATACTAATAGTATAATATTATATTAATACAATTATTCATATTAAACATAATCATATTATTATATATTACTATAACTCTATTTCATAATATACTATTATATAAATATATATATGTAATCTTTTAATATCCTTCATGTTGCGTGCCACTACTGCTAGCTTATTTTTTAAGTCTAATAGAGACCTCGAAAAGGATAAGCTCATTTATTTGGATTCAAAATGTCACTAACATGATTGATGACACTAGGTTGGTTGGAGGAGACTAGACATCATGACCTCATGCTTTCCCAAAGAAAGCTCTCACCAATCAAGTTAGACCCCACCCATATTCACTATCAACTTTAAGATCTTCTTATTTATTATTTTATTTCAAATTAAATTAAAATTAAGAAAATGCCAAATTTATTTACTATAAAATAGTATACAATTGTGTTTTCCCAATAAAAATTAAAACACACCCTATTCTTAGAAAAGAACAATTCTAACATTTGATGCCGAGGAGGGAAGCGTCGCGTGCTATCGCTTCACCCCTTTTCATCGCTTTAAAACACCTAATCCACAATATCAAAATGGCGTCTGAATTCTATTCCCGAATAAGGCTTTGAAGATGTCGATTTTGAATCGAGTGATAGCACATTTGTATTCTCTGTTAGGATTCTTCAGACTTCTTGAAAATCTCATTCCTCAGCACGTACGCGACATATTCAACCGATGGCAACTATCACTCGAGCAATATTTCAATCTCAACTACAATATCATCAGCGTACCGGAGCACAAAGGGAGATTTCTTTGGCCCAGCAAGATATTCGGCCGAGCGAACTCCTATCTCACAAATCTTGAACGCAAATGCCATCATCCTCGAGCGCTCGTTGCAATTAGAGCCCCCAGAAAGAGAACTGTTATTCTCCAGCCTGGTTCTACAGAAATGATTGAAGACTCTTTCCGAGGATCCAAAATGTGGTGGACGAGATCAATCGAATGGAAGCCAATGCAAAAGAGCGATCAGCTTGAAGAGAAACGCTTGTTTACACTCAAAGTGGCAAGGCCTAGCAAATCATTGTTATATGATTATTGTGCCCATCTTAAGAAAATTGCAGACAAAATTGAGGAGAAGAATAGAGATATAAGTCTCTGGATCAACGATCACGATGAATTTAGCCGGATTCTGTTCAACCATCCCTGTACTTTCGATTGCCTAGCACTCGATCCTTCTCTAAAGGATCGCATTTTGACAGATCTTGACAACTTTAGAGAAGGTAAACATTTTTATGGAGAAACTGGTCGTGCATGGAAACGTGGGTACCTTCTTTCTGGCCCTCCTGGAACTGGAAAATCAAGCCTTATCGCCGCCATTGCCAATTACATGAAGTACGATATATATGATTTTGAACTCAGTAAAGTCGCTAGTAATGGAAAACTACGATTGCTTCTTTCTCAAACAACGAGAAAGTCTATTATTCTTGTTGAGGACATTGATTGCTCGCTCACTGAATCTAGTCCTCATCCAAAGAGTGATGATTACAGTGATGTTGAGGATAATGATAATGTTACCCTCTCTGGGTTGTTAGATTTAACAGATGGGTTGTGTTCCTCCTTAGGAGACGAGCGAATTATTATCTTTACCACCACCCACCCAGATGATATTGATCCTGCTCTGCTGCGCCCTGGTAGGATGGACATGCACATCGAACTCTCCTTCTGCAACTTTCCTGCATTTAAAATTCTTGCTAGAAATTATTTGCAGATTGAGGATCACGAGCTCTACGCTGCTGTGAAAGAGAAAATGGCGGCTGGGGCCAAGATGGTTCCAGTGGATATTATAGAGATTCTTTTGAGAAACGTTGATGACCCTTTTAGAGCATTGAATGCATTGCTTTCTGCACTTGATGCAAAGTTGAAGGAAACGGAATATATGTAGGAACAGCTATTTTCTAATTTGTGTATAAAACCAGGTAATATTATAATTCTATTAACAAATATTCAGGCAATTTCTCGAGACTTGCTGTTTTACTCAACACAATCTCTTCTGCTCTTGATTAACTCGAAAATTATCTTCTATGATCTAGATAGGGATTGCATGTAATAAATCTCCACTTAAAATCTTATATTATAATCTTAAGATATTAGTTACAGTATTTTATAAAATTTAGATGGGCTACTAAAATTATTAGAATTCAAAGTGTAATTAGAACATACATTAATTAATTGAGTTGAAATAGATAATTGAAAATAATAAAAAGAAAAGAGAGGGAAAAGAGGACGTATCTATTTAAATGTTATTTTATCAAGAAAATTTGTTGAAGATTTATAGTTTGAGATGGTATAGAGATAACACAAGAAAATTTGTTGAAGATTTATAGTTTGAGATGGTCTAGAGATAACACATATACATATATGGTCTTGTTTCTAACATCTATGCTAATTCTTTTTTCATAGTGTAGTTCAATTAGTATGAATGCATCAAGTCCGATGTAATTATGTCTAATGGGCCTTCTAATCCTAAAAATTTGTTTCCTTTTACACACTTTTTTTGACAAAATGAAGTGGTGGAAACGACCTTGGGAGTCTACTATATGTAGATGGAACCATAGACCTTTCCTTTTGACAAACCTCTTTGTTGATATTAGATTCAAACACATGGATTCTAGAGATTTAAAACTCTTTTGATGATGTTAATACAATCTTAACATATCTATGCAACAATGTACTTAATTATACTTTAGTTTATTTCCATTTAGTTCTTTTTCTATTCAAGATCAATAATAGCCCATGGATTGTTCTTAAATACAAGATTGCAATTTCTTAATTCAAATTATTTGTACTCAAGATGAGAAAAAATTATTCATTTATGAGATTGATATCTTTGTGTATTGTATGCAGCAAAATAGGTACATGACAATAAAGATTGTATACATGACCTCTTTGGGTATAGCTAATGAAAGCTAATAGGGATAACTTGATACCTCAAAAGAGAAGACTTAAAGTTCATCACAATACTAATACATAGAAGGAATATTAATTAGAAGGAATCTTCATTATGAACCCTCAACTAGATCCTCTATGATGAACACATTTTTCGTACTAGATTTATTGATTTTATTGTAATGTATAATATTGGTTTAAATGGATAACCTCTTCAATAGGATTAAGTATTCTAATTGTCAAACCAAGGCTTATTCAAGGCAAACTTATCTCATTTGTTGGTCACTCTCCTCATAACAAATAATTCTTAGATGATTGAGTGGGATAATTTTATTGTAGCGTGGATATTTGTTCCTTTAATTCTTTAGGAGGAGTATAAAGATGTTGATTCTCGTGTTTCCTAGTTCACTATTAAATTTTATTGTGTTGAGTTCTTATTGGGAATTACAAAGAAAGGTATTGAAATAAAAATTATCCATCTCAAATAAGCACTCATATATTGCTTGTTCTCTCTCTCTCTCTCTCTCTCTCTCTCTCTCTCTCTCTCTCTCTCTCTCTCTCTCTCTCTCTCTCTCTCTCTCTCTCTCTCTCTCTCTCTCTCTCTCTCTCTCTCTCTCTCTCTCTCTCTCTCTCTCTCACCACCTTACTGGATTTTCATGTAAGATTTGGGTTTGTTCTTAAATATATGTAGGCTATAATTTTAAAATTTATCTAATATTCCATTTCTCTCTAATGATAGATTTTACCTAGGAATCTTCAATTTGTAAAATACGAGCCTATATACCCAAGTGATAGAGAGTGGCAATGTGAGTGAGAATTCACTCACTTTTTATTTGTCTTGTGAACACAATTGTGCATGCTTGTTTAATGGTTTAATTGCAAGGTCTAAATATTGTAATTCAAAAATATAAGGTTACAAAAATTGTGTCTTATTTTATTGTGTGTGCTATTTTTAAGATAAGAAAAAAATATTTCAATTTATATGAAGTTTTGTAGTAACTATTCATTCACTCTATGTGAAGGTGTATGATAATTATTTTTGACTAAAGTAAGTGGGGAAGGGACCCACCTCATTATAGAATAGAAAGAGACCAATAGAACAACATGTTGTAGGACATAATAGCAATGTTATAAAAAAGGCAACTAAATAAAACATAACAAATCTTGGCATCTAGATATCAAATTTTGTTGAAGTGGCAGTGTCCTTCTACAACATATCTATAACTAAAGATGGGGTTTGCAAAACATCATCATTGAAGGGGCCTCCAACAATGTGATTATGACTCTTTGTGGAAAAGAAACTCTAGGTTGGACAGTGAAAGACCTCATTCATAAATTTTGGTGTATCCTTTCTACTTTGGATCATGTTACACTCACCCACATTCTCAAAGAGGGGAATAAATCTATTGATAGGATGGCCAATTTGGGTCTCTTCACTAATTTCTTTCAAATGTGAATTACATTGCGTGAG
This sequence comes from Cryptomeria japonica, assembly GCF_030272615.1. Classification (NCBI taxonomy): domain Eukaryota; kingdom Viridiplantae; phylum Streptophyta; class Pinopsida; order Cupressales; family Cupressaceae; genus Cryptomeria; species Cryptomeria japonica. The sequence goes on from NC_081409.1 coordinate 343,734,452, forward strand.
ATACCTTGGGATGTTCATTTTGCGATTGAAGATGACATAAGATGTAATATGGTGTAAATATCTAAGGAATTCCATTTTTCTTATCGCCTTTTCCATCATTCCATATGATCATTACATGATGTGGAGTTGGTATTTTATATTTGGAGAAAGGAATACCTTTGCTAAAACCATTGTTGGTTATCCTTTCCTTAATTTAGTTTTGTTTTACCCTTTCTCAGTCACTGAAACCAATTTTTTGTGCGATGGCCTACCATGGAGGAAGATGTTATATAGATTGGTCCAGATAACTATTGCAATTTTAAGTAGAGTGATGTTCTTTGGTATATTAGAGGGGGAATCTTACTTCCTACAATAAGGCCATGAAAGAATTTAATTTCTCTCTATCCAAATAGTTTTTTTTTTGTTGGAATGAGGGTAAATTATACATTGCAAGTGTACCCTTCACCATTTCTATGGAGTCTATAAGGTGCTACTACTAGGATTTTCCTAGAAGGCATGACTTTCCTTAAAAAACCTAAAGGCAATTATAAATAGTACTTCAAAAAAATTTGGATATGGGAGAGAGAATATCTCATCTATAAAATGGTTTCAATAGGGAGTAAATCCTTGGGAAATGGACGGAAGTTGTGTTGGTTTAGATGAAATACACCACCCTAGATGGTAGGTACAAACCTTTACATTCCCAATTATTTCCTCTGTTAAATAATTTAAGACATGGTGTTAAAATATTTTTTGTCTTATGGATCTTTTCTTCCATGTCCTAATGTGTAGCAATGAATAAGTATAAGGAAGTGTTCCCCCTTCACCAAGGGTTGATTCTGAGGCTCTACAATTTCCACTTGGCTATGTCCCCTACTAGAAATCCCTTTATAAACCCTACTAGTTCCCTCTCTAACCCCACCTTGGTTGTGGAGCTATTTGGCACCATTGAGACAAGTTTCAAAGCTACTTCTAGTTCTTCTATGGCTAACCCTCCATCTAAATTGTTGGCTACCTAAGTTAACACCTAACATACTACCAAGATGAATAATATCTAACCCCATGCTTAGCATTAGAATGAGAAAATTATTAAAGGACTAGTCATTAAGTATTTTATCTCTTAGGACTCCTCTTCCTCTTGGTTATGGATTTGGAATGGACTCTTGTTAATTTCAACCCTAATTTTACTATATTGGTCCCTAATTCCTTTATGCTAACCTTGGGTTCCCCTCCCACTCATCTGTTTCCTCCACTAGAACTTTCCAACTGTTGGAGGTTACTGTAAAAGTCAATCAACTTTGCTTCACTTACAATATGTAAAATTAAATCATTTGTTGCCTCCTTGCCAAGCTCCATACTACTAAAAGAAAGATTAATATATTAGAGGCTTTCGTTGGGGCTAGGCCTACTGACTAATTAGTAGAGGATAAAGACTATAGAGCTTGTATGGTAGATAATGCCCTGGTAGAGAGGGTATTGTGATGAAAAAATTTAGACAAGGCATTCAAAGCCTCGAGTGCCAAGGTGACCTTCAGTGATTTAAAAAAGGAAACAACTATGGCTATCATAGAAATTTAGGAAAATCAAGAAACTTTAAGAACAAAATTAGTGGAGATGGTATCATCCAATAGGGTTTTGGTGTGTAAAAGTTTGACTTCAATTCAAGCTATTCAAGAATATCTTAAATGAAGACACGCAAATAGGAAGTGATCTATGAATATTGTGGTTTTTAGTGCTTTGAAGTTTACTAGGACCATCATCAAGGCAAAAATGGAGTCCACTACTACTATTCTTGGAAAGGGTTTTGTTTATTTGTAAAAATGTAATAACAATATTGAAACACTAAAATAGATTCAACCACGAAACCCTAGCCTAACAACAACAAAGATCCACCATAACATATGAAGATTACCTAAGACAATGTAAATCAAATGAAATTACAAAGATTATACCATCACATGTCCAATAGGGTTTGAATCTCCATTCTTCCTATCTCCATTGATCTTGCTTGATATATTTGCTCTCAGATTTTATGTGTGCACAAGAGCTCAACAAAGAACGGAAATGTGGTTGCAAGAAGGCTTGATCGCATATGAAAGTTCGAATGCTAGAATGCTTCAAGTGCTAGTAGTTGAATAGGATGATTAGGGTCGATAATGAAGGAAGTATCTCCTTATATAGAAGACACTATAAGAAATGGAGGGATAAGAATCAGAGGTGTAAAAGATAAATGGTCAGCTAGGATTAGAGGGTAAGTAAAAAAAAAAGAAAATAATAAGAGGGTAGGTAGCGTAGGAATTAAGAGATTAATGACTTAATTAAATAAATAAAGATTTATTTAATTAATAGAGGAAGTGGGATTAATTAAATAAATAAAATATTTATTTAATTTAGGAAAAGGATAATTTAAGTAAATAAAAGTATCTATTTAAATGAGGAAAGGCTTAGAAGAGGATAATGAATTAATTAAATAAATAAAGATATATTTAATTAATAGAAGAATTAGGCTAAAATAATTAAATAAATAAAGATATTTATTTAATTAGACAGGACAATTTAAGGTGTCTATAGGTATGATTAAAAGACTACCTGTCCATGACAAGGTAAAGGAGCTTAACTAAGAATGGAAAGATATTAAAAACCTCCACACTATAGACCATCGATCTGTGTTTTCTATGGGTGGCATTTTTTGGTGTTGGTCCTATTTGGTTTTGTGTGCTTGTCTAGTGTTTGGTCTTCAACTAGTTATAGTTTTCTTTTATGTCTATCGGTTCTATTGCTAGGCATGCCCACTCCTTGTAAGACCTCTTTCTTTTTTCATGTGGCTATTATGTAAGGGTTTGAGTCATTTATCACTTTATCTAATTATAACATAGAACAACTAAACAAAACCAAAAATATTACCATAGCTATGATGTATGACAGGTTAAATAATATCCTATGAAATTTTGATTTTCTTAATTAGTAAATGAGTTTAATGACCAAAAATTAAAGTAATGAAAACACAACTTTTATCCTCACTTATTTTCAAAATTATTGACACTTATTTAATAAGAAACTGATATACTTTTATCTTTTTTTTTCTAAAGTGTTTGTAATGGTAATTGCATGATAAATTATTGTGATAACCAAAATCTCATAAAGATAAATTACAAGCACAATAAGAAGACAAATATGAACAAAGTCAACAAATTAAATATAATAGAGAGGAAGCATACATATAGAAAGAGTAATTGGGCCGAATAAGAAGTCAAAGCCAACACTCAATCAATGGTGACGAGTTGCCTCTCACTAAACTAGCATGAAATGTTGAAACTAACTCGACACCTCTCTAATCAGCTCCTAAATGATATTAACAATTGGCATCGATAAGTCTCAAGTATAAATAGATGACTAAGTAGGATTAAGTAATCCTAAGTGTTATTAAATAAAATAAATACACTAACATCCCCCTTTAAGCATAACTTGGGAGGACAATAAGAAAAATGGGTCCCGACTACTAGCCTAGTGATGTACCCATGTAAAATGCAAATGAAAATGAGTCTCAGCCATGAAACCCAATAACGTACTCATGTAAAAAGAAATCTATCATAAATGGAGAAAGATAGAAAACCTAGTGGGAAAAAAATATCCTCCAAAAAAGAGATAAGAAGGGAAGACCATGAAGCCCCCCTTAAGGTAGAATCTTCTACAAAGAAGCCAATGTTACACCAATAATGTCAAAGTGTGACACAAATAGGTACCAATGGTGATGAAGAATCACTAATGAATCAGTCACTGCAACAAAATGAAGATCAGGCATTGAGACACCTTCTTTGAGCATCAGTTGATAAACTACTAGAGGCATATTGGTACAATCTAAGTCTCAATTGGAACCATGCACCAATTCTGACAAGGTATTCTTAATCGACTAAGTATAAGAGGATTGCAAGAAATATGTCATTAATGACAAAGTACAAAGAGGTGTGACACTTTATATTAGTGCACTACAATATAGCTCTTGCAAGAGAATCCATATGATGTGTAGCACCAGAATCTATAATCAATGGAGATAAAGATGATGATCATGTAGGAATTAAGGACTTTTCTTTTAATTTTTATTTTCCCTTAGTATTTTCTTGATTTGAAGAAGATGATTTGACAAAATTAGTTACCTCAATATTATTCTTTTTGAGTAAAAGACTAAGGTGATCAATTTGCTTTTTTATGCACTAATGTTCTTCATGACTAGTTTTTATACAAAAGGAACATTCAACTTTCTCAATAGTTGATTTACTTTGTTGAGAAGAGTTATCCTTCTTGAAGTTATCAATTTTATCTTCTGCTTTCTGTTCATTGTCCCTTTTAGTGTTTTTTTTTCCTTTAGCATTTTGTTGCTTTTCATATCTTGCAATTAGAACTTGAGGTGTAGTAGATTTCAAGGCACCCATATGAATCAACTTTTCTTGCTCCCTTGATAGATCATAAATAAAGTCATCTAGTGTGGGAATTTTTCAAGAGCTACCAAGAGCTCTTTTAATAGAATTAAAAGTAGAGACAAACATAGGAAATTCAGGATCTAGTTTGGAAAGTATATAAAGGATTAATTGATCTTTTTTCTTGTCAATTCCACAATCTTTTAATTACAACTTTAAAGATTTGAATTTAGTGAAAAAATACTCTAAAATAATTAAATCTCTAGGACTTAGAACTAAGAGTTGATTTCCTAACTCATGACTTCTTATTTCATCAATTGTCCCAAATAGATTTTTAAGAGCTTCCCAAACTTCGTTGGGTGTTTTCAAATTGTCAACATGAAATACTAATTCAGGAGATAGATTTAAACACAAAAAATCAAATGCTTGGTTACACTTATTGAAATACTTTTCTTTGTCCTTAGCTGCATTAGGTTCTATTTCTATTCCCATTGTTACCCTACATAACCCTTTATTCTTGAGGACAATAATTATTTTCAACTTCTAACCATGATAATTGAAAGGTGTTAGAGGTTGTATAGTCACATTAGAATCCATGCTTCTAGACTTAGATTGTTTCTTTTGTAGAATGCGGAAATGAAGAAAGAACTTCTTGAGGAAGTGAGAAAAATAGACCACACACAACACCCCATCTTGATTATAGTTTTCCCCCCTTATTTTGACACTTTACAGGAGTGCATGAATGAAGCCAAAGGAAGACACAAATCAGCACTTTATAATGATAGTGTGATTGTATACTTATTGGATGCGTGACAATAAAATAAGAACCTTTGCAAAGAAAATACACTCAAATCTGAGTTACCTAGCAAAAGTTATAAGATTACAAATTTTACACCTATGCAAAGATCATCACTTCTTGCCCAAAAAAATAAAATAAAATAAAATAAATTACATTGCCATAATTTTTTAAGAAATGAATAAAAATAAAAGATTTGGAGGACCAAATTGTGGCGGATCAAAGAGTGAAGGATTTCCTTTTGCGGCCTATGCTTGGGCCAAACACCTCCTCGCCCTATAACTTTGAGAAGAAGGCGAAAGAATGCAGGAAAAGAGAGAGAAAAGCGTGACAGATGGTTTTGCGTGCTGCTCACCCCAAAGCCTCCTCAAACGCCTCTGCCTAACCTATGACGTACACCATTATTTTACCTCCATGCCCACGCTATGGTGTGCTGGTGGACAAAATAACAAATCAGCCACCAACCTGATTAAATATCACGACTTGAATGCGTGACTTGGATGGCCACAATGAGTTTGTTTGGTGCGCACTTGGCTCCAAGAAACACTTTCGAAGCCCACACACATATAACAACCTTTTATTATTATATGGCGCGCTACAGGGGGTGAAAAATGCTCCCACGCCAAGGGTTACAAATGTGTCTTCCCCTATTCGACCAACATACTGCAAGATTCAAACTACAAATTGCCTGCAGCGTGAAAGCTCAAGGTCCAAATGTTAGGTTCGACGTGAAAGCGCATAGTCAAGGTGACATTAGGCTGCCCAATAATAGAAGAATCATGCCTTCACTGTTGACTGGATATTTTACTCAAAAAAATCAGTTCGGCTAATGGCCTGAAATACCTTTAAATTTGCTCTAATACCATGCGATAACCAGATCTCATAAAGATAAATTATAAGCACGATAAGAAGATGATGATATGAGAAAAGTCGACTAAGTAAATACTATGGAGAAGAAGAGTACATATAATGAGAGTGATTGGGTCGAATCAGAAGTCGAACTCAACACTCAGTGAGTGGTGGCGAGTTGCCTCCGGCCACTAAACTAGCATGAGGTGTCGAAACTAAGTTGACACTTCTCTATTCCACTCCTAAATTATCTTGACAACTTGCATGGACAAGTGTCAAGTATAAATAGATGAACAAGTAGGCTTAAGTAAGCCGAAGTGTAATTAAATAAAATAAATACACTAACAATTATGTATATAGTGAAAAATGATGATGATAAACTATTTGAAGACCATAAAATATCCAACAACAACAAATTGTAGTTATACATTAACGCATTCACAATACATTAATGAAGAGACCTAAGAACATGCCAATCCAAAAATAAGATAATAATACCATTCACATGCCAAGTAGGCCTTGATCTCCATTGATCTTATTTATTATGGTTGCTCTCAAATTTTATATGTGCACAAGAGCTCAACAAAAAACGAATTGTAGTGAAATCATTTGATCGCAAAAAAGCTTGATTGTATAAAAGTGTTAGATTGCTAGATTGATGAAAGTTGTGAAAGGAAGAGAGTATTGTCTTATATAGAAGACACCTTAGAAATGATAGGGATAAGATTAAGAGTTGAAAGTATAAATGGTCGGTTAGGATTCAAGGGTAGGTAGAGAGAACAATAAAATATGAAGGGGATAGTTAGGATAAATGAAAACATAAATAACAAGTGTCATGAAGGAAAAATTTAATTAATTAATTAAATAAATAGATTTATTTAATTAATAGAAAAAGTGGTACCAATTGTAAATAAATATTTATTTAATTTAGAGAAAGGATAATTCAAATAAATAAAAATATATATTTAATTAGGCTACGACAATTTTAGGTGTCTACAAATTAAATTTAATAGTGTCCATGATTGTAGATCATTAATTATATATAATAGAAGAATACTATATACTCAAAAAATAATTTCAGAAGTAAAATACAAACTTCCAAACAATAGAGGACAAACTAGTTACTCAAATACATAAATTATTTTGATGATGACGTAATCGAAGCCAAAGAGTTTATTAGATTAAAGGGTTAATACATAGCAAAAAGGGTTAGATGGCCAAATATCCCAATTCAATACTAGTTCACAAAGTGAGAATCTACAATATCAAAATGTCAGAGGTTGAAAATAGTCTAAAAAAACAAACAAAAGACATCCTTGCCTCATTCTCTTGGGCTATGAGAAGTTGCTAGTGAATTTATTTGAACATTTTCAATCACTGTGAAAGATGCTCCACTTGCTTTAGGGTCAACTCCTTGTCATCCTCCTCTTCATCAAAGGAATTTTCTTGGATGATTAAAGGTGATATCTAGATGACTTCAAAGCCTTCTAAAAATAATCGTGAAGGTGTTTGTTGGATTCATCCCCCAAGGGGCTGGATCAAAGCCAATTTTGATGAGGTGGCTAAGGGAAACCCAAGGCCAAATGGGAGTGGGGAAGTGTTAAGAAATGATAATGGCAATTTTATTTCGGCAGTGGAACTCTCCTTGGGCTCTCAATCCAGCCACATTGCCGAAGCCATAGGTGCTTAATGTTGTTGGCTTAGCTTATAAAAATAATTTCAAAAATATTTGGATAGAGCGAGATTCAAAAAATATTATTGACTGTCTAGAAGGGAATTCACCCCTATCCTAGACTATCAAAAGCTAGATTGATGAGGCTAAGGCCATTCTCACCAACTTTGACAGGGTAAAGATAACCCATATTTATCGGGAAGCTAATCAAGTGGCTGATTCTTTTACAAATGAGGGGGTTAAGCTAAATGGATGGCATACATGGAATACCTACACCGATCTTGGAGCTAACGTTAGAGCCTTAATTGGCTATGAAATCATGCAAGGGAAAAATTGCCCTTTTAAATATGATTGATAGAGGAAAGGAACGGTAATTTTCCTTCATTTGTCATGATGAAGGTGCATTAATTAATCCTAAAGGTGGTAGAGCTTAGCATAATTTCTAGGTGCTTTGGCTTTGCTGTTGGATTTTTTCTTTGTTCATTCGATCTGCAAGACACAAAAGAAAAATAACTGCAAAAATGGTAGGTACTAGGAAACGAATTGAGCTGACTACTCATGACAAGAGCAAGAAGAAGCACAAAGTTTGGAGATAGATTGAAAGAGGGGTATTGGCCCCCTTCATTGATAAGCTTCATGGGCCAAACCCAAAACTCACCCAGTATTTTGCAAAAACCTGGAAGGAGGGCAAAATTATTCTTTTTGGTTGGAGGGTAAAAGTTGATGAGAATGTGATTGGAGAAGTTACTGGGCTCTCTATGGAGGGGGTTAAATTATTTAAGGATAGGAAGTTCTTTGATGAAGTGGTCCTCAAATTTCTGAAAAAAGATGAAGAGAGGGAGGCTCTTGTAAAAATCTCTAGTCGTTACTTCGATGCTGGGAGAGTCAAGATTGTTTGGAGGGAAGTACTAAGAGTTGTCATGGAGTACATCACTCTGGATGGTAGATTCACTAGGGTCTATGGCTATCACTTCACCCTTCTTAACCATTTCCATCATAAGGTGAGGGGTACCATGAATACTATAATGGAACACAATTATAAGATAGTTAAGAAAATGGATTCTACTTTGACATCATGGTGGACAAACTAGAAAAGTCTTAGTAGGGTACTATGTTCGTGTATCTTGAACCGAAGAGAGATAGGAAAGAGGACTCTGGACCCTGCAAAAGGACCAAAGACAACTTGAAGAGGAAAGCAGATACGATGCCTCTGGAGATTCAGGACCTAATGAAAGTTGCTCAGGATATGCACGCCCTCCAGGCTGAGGTGGCTGAAACCTATAAAATATTAAGCATATAAATAAATTATCATATGATTACATTACTAAATATGGGTTATCTTTACCTTGTCAAAGTTGGTGAGAATATAATTCAGGTAGCATATAATTCAAATATTCATAACCTAAAAAATATCAAGCATATAATTAAATTCTCATATGATTACATTAATAAATATTCATTTAAATATTAAATATCTAAAGATATATTATAATTTTATTAGCAAGATGTAGTCACACTTAGCATAGGAGATTGATAGAGATCATCATTCCCACCATCATGCAATTAATTTTGAAAACTTGATCATTGATTCATGGGAGTTAGGCTGGTATTCTTCTATTCTAGTAGCTATTCCTCTATCCTTAGTGTGGTTATTACAGCTCCATTGGATCATGGTGTAGCTATTCAATAAATTATTTCCTTTGTTCTTTCTTTTCTTTGGTTTCAAAGAAATGAATGTCTACTCCTAATTTAGTTCTCTATTATTTGACATGTCCATACCATTCTTTAGATTATAAATAGCCCATAGATTGGACTTAGGTGGGGGTTTTCCTCCTCCCTTCTCCTAGCTCTCTTGACTTAGAAGATAACACCTAATAAGAAACTATACAAAAGAAAAAGAAAGGTCTTTCTAAGTCTATTTTTGAATAACACATTAGTGTTGAAGGTATGAGGTTAAATGTGATAAGATCTAGCATCCTTTGGGTTATATCATTAGATTTTATTAAAAAACATTTGACAATTTCATTACTATTTTATTTTGTTTTGTTTGGTAGCTTAATTACAATTGTTTTCTCTTTTATAATAAAAAATAGATGTTGTCAACCTAACTTACCTCAATCAAAACAATCACACTTAACACATACAAAATTACTAAAAGTTTACATATTTAAAAAAAATATTAATTTATTAGTGATAAACAATCACACTTAATGCAGACAGCTTAAATCACACACATTAAGCTTTGACTTTTAAACTTAAAAATGTTAAACATCTGGAATTGATTGACATTCTGTAAACTTAATATGTTGCTTAATGTGTAGTTTAAGACTGAACCATATAATGCAATCCTAAAAGAAATTTTATATTGCATTCCTCAACTTAACGCATCGTTAAATGCCTTCGAAAAGCTACAGTGCTAAATCATTTTAAACGATGATATGGTTTTCAACCATTAACTTTTAAGCCAGAAATTGACAAAGTATAAACCTAATTCATTGAAATGCAAAGCGAATTACAGTAGCAGTCGACATTCACACCTTTGTCTTCCTAAATATTAGAGCTCTTCTACAACATAAAATAAAAACTCATTTATATTTCCGTGGGTGCTTCAGAAATATACTACGTCGTCAAGCTCTTGGCTTCTTTGTCCTTTATCTTTTTGTCGAGACCAACAATCACAGCACTCAGCGTTTTATTAGCATCCTCAGGTTTAGAGCTGAGGATTTCTGTAATCTCGGCAGGAGTTATCTTGGCGCCTGCACTAATCCTCTCTTGGACGGCAGAAAACAGTGCATGATCCTCAATTCTCAAGTAATTATAAGCGAGAGTTTTAAACACGGGGAAATCGCAGTAAGAGAGATTAATATGTACGTCCATTCTCCCACATCTACAGAGAGCAGGATCAAGATGATCCTTGTGGTTCGTAGTAAAGATAAACAAACGCTCATCACCGCAGGAAGACCATAATCCATCTGTGAAATTAAGCAAACCAGAAAGAGTAACTCTACTCTGACCACCTTTCGGTTGGTCGTTAGGTCCATTGTTCAGTACAATGGAGCAATCAATATCTTCCACAATAATAATCGATTTCTCTTTCGTTTTGATCAGAAGCTTACGGAGCTCAACGTTGTCTTTAACGTGCGTGAGATCCAAATCATATACACTGTAATTCATGTAGTTAGCAATGGCGGCGATGAGGCTTGTTTTTCCAGTGCCAGGAGGCCCATAAAGGAGATACCCGCGCTTCCATGCACGGCCTGTTCTTATGTAGAAATTCTTTGCTTGCTTGAAGCTTTCAAGGTCCGAGATAATCATTTCTTTAGTGCTAGGATTAAGGGCGACGGTATTAAAAGTTGAGGGATGATTAAAAGGAAGGGCTGTCCACTCAGCATCTGAATTGCCAGGTACAGTATTAGTAGCTATGGTAAGATCTGTTTTCTCCCTTCTCAGTTCCTCTGCTTTCCTCGCAACATGCTCAAAATATTCGGTAAAAAATTCTAAGGCTGCCTTGTCTGCTTTAAGAAGAAAGGAGTTTTTCTCTTCCACTTCATCTGCATCATTTCTGTTTGTTTTTAGCTCTTGCGTCCAGCGTATATTTAGTCCCCGGAAGGAATCGCATACTTGCTGATCAAAATCTGCAGTGATGTTCAAGGTAGTAGAATTTGTTGCCTTGTGAGCGGTCTGGTTTAGAACTTTGGCGGCGCCGTTTAGGTTTGAGTAGTAGATTAGCGCATCATCAAAGAGTTCATTGCTGAGGATGCCCGTGCCTTCAATGAATTGTGGGATGTGGAGGAAGCAATAGAAGTTGAAATACTCAAGGAGATAGAGCCACCATTCACAATATGTATCGCGGAGTAGTAGGTCTTGTTAGTTGTGCATCTTAGAGTTTCGCTCTTAAAAATATTGCAAACAAATGAATTCCCATTATATAAGTAATCTAAGCTAATAAGTCCATGCACCACATAAAACTTGGTGAATATCTAATGAATATAGCAAATTAAATTTATAAGAAAGAAAAATAAGTTTTGGGAGTAATGAAACACTATTAATGTTAAGTTGAAATTATTTGTCTTAGTTGTTTTATAATCGAATTTGATATGTCGATAAGAGTATAAAGTTGTGTCATATTTTAGATCAATTTATCAATACAAGTGAATATCAATATATCTAATTAAAGATTAATGTTGGTCAAACATATGGTCAAATTAGATTCATTTAGCTAAGTTAAATAAGGGTCATAGATTTTTAAATTAAAAATGTTTACTAAATGCATATTATATATGACTTTGAGAGCAATCACAAAAAAACACAAAAAAATAAAATAAAAAAAATTGAAAATTTTGATGTTTCAACAACTCCAACTCATAGAAATAATATTTTGTATTAAGAAAATTAAAAATTCCATTTTGTAAATCTATACATGGATTTTTCTAAACTATGAATTTTTTTATTTTAATTAGTTTTTATATTTTATATTTTATATTTTTTTGAAAGTAGGTCCTCAACACTAAAATATAAGGTTGATTATCTTGTCAATTGAAAATATTAAAATTTAATTAATTTTTTTTAAATTTGATGCAGCAAAGAAAATAATCTATGTCAAGATGATATAATTCTTTTCTTTTTTGAATAAATTAGTAACAGAACAGGTAATGAGAAAATGGCAGAGTTATATTTCACTGCATGCAAATTTCTAAATTTGTTTAAAAATTAATTTTTATAAAACTAGTTTTATTAATACACAACCAAAAAGTTGAAGAAAAACTATTAAATTTTCTATATAAAGTGTGATGCTCCATGTAACTTCAATTTTAACATTTTATCAACATCTAAATTTTAGTGTTAATTTAATAAAAAATTATATTCAAATATTTTTTTTACTTTGAAATTAAAAAAAAAAATAATATGCTAAAAAATATACGTCTTATTAATTTACATGATTTTAAAATTTAAAATATATATGTCATTTTCTAGTGAGTTGAATCTGTATTTGTCATTTCTTTTATAAAAGTGGGACACAACTTTGTACATTTATGTTGTGATTCTTTGAGTTTCAAAACTAAGTTACATGAGATAATATGAAGCATAAATATGAATTATGTCTTACACAAATTTTCTAACTAATTGTTGGAGAAAATATCTATTCATCTTTACTAACTCCTAGTTTTTGAATTTGTCACAATGGTGTTTACAAACATCTTATGGAGTATTATCAAATTGCTAGGATCAAGTTCCTCTCGACCAACCTCTAGAGGACTAGCTTTATTATTCCAAGTGAATGATTGAAGATATCATAAATGCACATGTAGATGGCTCATGATTTTAATGGACATGAATAATTATGCCTTATGTTGAAATCCAATTCCTTTTATATGTCTATATTTTACCTTCTTACAATTGCTATTAAGTACCTATATGAGAATTATCTAAAATGAGTTATGTGTTATGCTTCTATCAACTATGAATACATTAGGGTTAAGTTATTTATTTAGTTGATAATATGTTAATTTAATTACTTGGTACCCATATTTATTAGCACTTGCCATTAGGCTAGTACTATTGCACTCGGTTTTTCTTAACTTGTTATTATTCAATTGTTTCTCCACCAATAAGAAATGTTAAATATTTTTAATTTTTTTTAGTTTCTAAATTACATAAATTATATTTCTCCAATCTAATTTTCTAAAAAAAATTACATCTTATTGTTGGATTATATGGATCTACTATCTAAATGAAAATTTTGAGGCCATTTTTTAGGACATTAAGATAGGTAAATTTAATTTTAAAAAAATAATTATTTCAAGCATCCACTACCATCAAATAGATATTTAACAAATGATTTGGAATCTATTAAATATTAATATGGTTCTTTTTTTTGTTAGATTATTATTTGTATGTTTGTATTTTATATCTTATAATTTTTTATCAGAATAAAATGAATATAATATACTGTAACATAATATAACATAACATAACATAACATAACATAACATAACATAACATAACATAACATAACATAGCATAACATAACATAACATAACATAGCATAACATAATATAACATAATATACTAATATATTAAATAAATTTCAACTATTGAATTTAATCTAAATCATTTAAAACTAATTATTATATTATTTTATTTAGATTAGGTTATCCTCGTGCAATTAAATGATATTAAAGTTTGATAATAAAATAATATTATTAATAATAGAATACTAATATTTATAATAATATATTAATAAATAGCAACAATATTAATAATATTAAAAATAAAATATAATAATATAAGAATCTTAATATTTATCTTGAACCTTAACATAATAATAAACTAAAGATTTAAACTAAGTCTAACCTAACACCAACTTTAAACATAACTCTAAGTTAATAATATTAATAATATAAAAATTAAATTATAATAATATAAGAATATTAATGTTTATATTGAATTAGAAATATTTTAAGCTATTCTATACTTGCTAAAAAGTTTCATTTCTTAAAAAATTATTATGGAGATTTTGCTAGATATAGTGACTTCAGATACTAATGGTTATTTTTACCTACATGATCATATAGACAAATGTGGAAAAATATTTGGAAATGTAATTATACACATGTATAAGAATTTTGACTAGAAGAACATGGTTTATGTTGTTTATTTCTCACATAATATAATATGGCTCTAGATAAGAAGATAATTAGGTGACACTACAATAGGAAGCAAATGTAAATTTGATCTCTTTTAACATTTGTAAGATTAAAAATATATCTATATAATTATTTTTTTTAGTGTAATCCCATACCTTGTGTTTAAATAAAATGTAACTCACCTATATGTTTAGATGGAGCTACATTATATAGGTTACAAATTTTAAAAACATTTATTTCATCTTTAATAGTATAACATTTAATTTTTAATAACATAAGATATTATATATTTTTATTATACAATATTAAATTTCTATAATATTATAATTAAAAGATTAGAATTGGGCTAAATATATTATATAAAATTAATTCTTATTTTTATTTCTTCCTATATGTTTAAATGTACTAAGCCAATTTTTAGCAATGACTGCAATCTAAGATTCTATATAACAATATTTTTTTCTCATTATTTTTATAGCTATCATAAGAATTATTATTTATTTATTTCTAAACTTTAACTTAAATAAGTACAAATATGGTGTGTTTGACAATGTGGAAAGAAAAAAAAATACAAGATTTTAATATAGATATTTGTCTAAGATACAAAGTATCAATATTTCAAACCTTTCCCTTACACTACATGAAATAACAAAAATCAAATGAAGATAAATAACAAGTAGAATAAGAACCATGTTATAAGAAAAGTCCACCCAATGTATTATCTTATGAGAACATATAAATAGGATGTAGCAAAGGCATCTGATCTCCATGAAATGAGGATAGGACTCCTGAAACATGGAGCAATGGCGAGTTGCCTGCCACAAAGGTAGTGTGAGGTGTCAAAACTAAGTCGACACATCTCTAACAACTCCTAATCAACTTGACATCTTGCATGAACAATTGTCAAGTGTAAATGGATGAATAAGTAGGCCTAAATAAGCCTAAGTGTAATTAAATGAAATAAATACACTAACACCCCCATTTAAGTGTACCTTAGGAGGAAAAGAAGAAACATAGTTTGTAGCCACTATCTTGGTGAGGTACCCATGTACAATTCAAATGAAAATGATTCTCGACCATAAACCCTAATAAGGTACTCATGTACAAATAAATCTCTCATAAATGGAGAAAGATAGAAAACGCAGTGAGAAGAAACACTCTTCCAAAAAAAGATAAGAAGAGAAGACAATGAAGCCCCCCATTAATATAGAATCTCCTACAAAGGAGCTAATTTTACACCAAGAATGTCAAAGTGTGACACAACCAGGTACCAATGTTGGTGAAGAATGGCCGATGAATCACTCACTGCAACAAAATGAAGATCAGGCATGGAGACACCTACTTGGAGCGTCAACTAAATACTCATCAATGGTAGATTGGTACAATCTAAGTCTAACTAGAGCCATGCACAAATGTGTACAATTCAAGTCTCACCTAGAGCCATGAACCAAGTCTCACAAGATATTCCTAATCTATAGAGTACAAGAGGATTACATCAAATATGTCATCAAATAAAAAGTACAAAGAGGTGTGGCACTTTATATTACTATGTTACAACATAGCTCATGCAAGAGAATCCATATGGTGTGTAGCACCAGAATCTATAATCCATGGAGATAAAAATGATGATTATGTAGAAACTATGGCCTTGCTTTTGAATTTCTTTTTGTCCTTAGTATTTTCTTGATTCGGAGAAGATGCTTTGATAGAATCAGTTACCCCAATAATAAAATTTTTGAGTACAAAAAGTTCTCAATCCATTTTTTCATGCACTGATGTTCTTCATAACTAGTTTTCATACAAAAGGAATATTTAACTTTCTCAATAGTCGATTTACTTTGTTGAGAAGAGTTATCATTTTTGAAGTTGTTAATTTTATCTTCTTTATTGTCTTCATTGTCCTTTTCAGTGTTCTTATTTTTTCATTTACCATTTTGTTGCTTTTCATATCCTGCAATTAGAGCTTGAGGCTCAGTAGATTTCAAGGGACCCATTTGAATTAATTTTTATTTCTCTTTTGATAGATAAAAAATAAAGTCATCTAGAGTAGGAATTTTCCATGAGCTACCAATAGCTCTTTTAGTAGACTAAAAAGTAGAGACAAACACATAAAATACAGGCCATAGTTTGGAAAGTAAAGAAAGGATTAATTGATCCTCTTTCTTGCCATTTCCACAATATTTAAATTTCAAATCTGAAGATTTAAATTTAGTGAAAAAATCCTCAAAAGTAGTAAAATCTCTAGGACTTTTAGCTAAGAGTTTATTTTCCAGCTCATGACTTTTAAGTTGATCAATTATCCCAAATAGTTATTGAAATACTTTTATTTGTCCTTAGCTGTATTAGGTTATTTTTCTATTGCCATTGTTACCATAAATAAGCCTTTATTCTTAAGTACAAGAGTTACTTTCAACTTCCAATCATGATAATTGAAAGGTGTTATAGATGTTGTATAGGAACATTATAATCCATGCTACTATACTTAGATTGTTTCTTTTCTAGAATGCAAACATGGTGAAATTACTTCTTGATGAAGTGAGAAAAATATACCCCACAGAACACCCCCTTGTTTATATTTTTGTTCTTCCCGTGTTTTTGGTATTTTATAGGAGTTCTTTATAACCAATCCCCCCTCCCAAAAAAAAAAAATACATACACCCCGCCCAATGAAAGGGCATGAGAAGTTGCGTCTGTTGTCTAAGGAGGCTGAGGGCAACCCTATGTGTCCATCACTACTACTGCTACATCATCTAAATTTGGGTGTAGGGCTGCGAGGATTGGCTAGGTGTAAGACCACATTTACTGAGGCCATGTGTCTCTCCTCTCTTTGTGTTTTCCAAAGTCATAAAAGACTATACATGGAGGGGGCATGAGCAGGAATTGTTGACTGTAGACGAGCAAGGGGTTTAAGAAGTTCCTACTGTTGTTGATGGAAGAGTTGCACGAGTGTCATGCCATGGATAGAAAATGAGGGGTTGAACCATATGTGCAGGGAACTATGGGTCTATCTCGGCTCATGTTGTCCAAACATGGCTCCCTCCTTTCTTTGTTGTTCTTGAACCCTCAAACACACCCTTTGCCTCTCTTACGTTGCTATAGGGCTCAAAAGAGGTCATCAACTTGCCTCGGGAGTTGCCTCCTATTGCAGCAGCTTCACAAAAACATAGGGAGTCACAAGAGATGAGCAGGTGTTCCTTTTCTTACAAAATAATCTTAGACCTCGCTTCGATACAATGAAATAACCAGAACCTAATGAAGATAAATAAAAATCACAATAAGAACAAGATTATGAGAAAAGTCGACCAAATTTATTAGCTTATGAGCACATATAAATAAGAAATAGAAAAGGTACCCGATCTCCATGAAATGAGGATAGGATTCTTCAAATTATGGAGTGGTGGCAGGTTGCCTACCAAAAAGGTAGTATGAGGTGTCCAAACTGAGTTGACACCACTCTAACA
This sequence comes from Cryptomeria japonica, assembly GCF_030272615.1. Lineage (NCBI taxonomy): Eukaryota > Viridiplantae > Streptophyta > Pinopsida > Cupressales > Cupressaceae > Cryptomeria > Cryptomeria japonica. The sequence continues at coordinate 343,752,271 of NC_081409.1, forward strand.
ACTCCTAATCGACTTGACATCTTGCATGAACAAGTGTCAAGCGTAAATGGATGATTAAGTAAGATTAGGTAAGCCTAAGTGTAATTAAAAGATAAATACACTAAAACTACATATAATAGACTATTCAAGTAAGAGTTGGAATTAGAATTACTATAATAGTTTTTCCAATGATTAAAAATCAATAAATAAAACTATTTATTACACAAATTGCTACCTAGTGGGTAGCTCTCATTTCAATAAAACATAGAAATAAAATACATCTATATCAACAACAAAGAGAAAACAACATAACCTAGATGACCTCTATGACCTCGTAGCATCTCTCAATTTGCTTTGATTGGAACATGCTCCCATTTAAACTCATCATGTGCTCATAGGTCTCCAAGTTGTTTCTTTATAATCCATCCCTCAAAGATAGAATTGTGTCGATCTTGTCCTTATTCTCTAGTATCTCCTCTATTTTAAAAAATAATTCTACCAATCCCATGAAAGCATTGGGCTTGAGCCTTTAAAGTACATTTACCACTGGTCACCAATATTGAGTAGTCACCAATTGATTAATGACATGTTGTGTATCCTCAATGTCTTTGGTGGTTCTTACAATGGTAGAAACACAATATTCAAGCAACTCTACACTATGCACATGTGACCCTACAAGAATCTTCTCGCCAAATATCTTATGAACCACATCCTCTTAAACATCATCTTCAATGATATATATTTCCTCTAGCTGCTCCATGACTGAGTCTTGATCAGAACTATATATACACTCAATGATGGAGATAAACTTTTATTTACTCTTAATAGAGGATGGATCTACCATTTTAATCAAAGTGTCATTCTAAATTGTCTCTGTTATCATATATATATTGCCTCTAATTTTTCAGCCTAACATATTTTACATCTAAGACCGGCCAAGAAAAATCTTGCAATCCCCTCCAGATTCTCCTTTCCCTAATCTATAATATCAAAATCATACTCCTCATTCACTTCTTCTACTATATTAAAGCCCATCTATGTCTAAGAATCAAAAGAGATGATTGAATCTACATTTTGATCTATGGCATGATTAGAAAGGATGCCTACAACTGTATTGGATTTTCTAAAGACATGTCTTATTGTGTTCTCCCCCAAATTTTGAAGAATCACACCAATGCCATCAACGCACATTTTTTACTTCCAACTTGGTGTTGTTTTGAATATGATGGCATGAATCACCTTTAGTGAATCCCCTTCAATTACTAAATTTGTTAACAAATTCTTCTTACATAGTCTCAACCCAACCAATAAGGGAGCGTACTCGACATCATTATTTGGTTCACTAGGCAACTTGTCGGATCCACCCAAAACCAATCTCCCTCTGTCAACCCTAATGATGAACCCAATATTGAATAATCTTGGATTTCCATGGGTAAAACCATCAACATTGATTTTGAGCCTTCCAAAAGAGGGAAGCCACCACCTCACATTCTTACTAATATTAGTGTTGCTAAGTTTGTCTCCTCATAGGGGAATGAGATGTAGCCAAATCTTCTCTATCCACTCATCCCATGATGTGAATATGTGATTTACCCTACTCACAACAATGGTATTGACATGTTCACAGACTGCCACTTTAATTTTTTTCAACATTAATGAGATGTGGCTAGATCTTCTCTATCCAATCATCCCATGATGTGAATATGTGACTTAACCTACTCACATCAATGGTATTGACATGTTCATAGATGACCACTTTAATTTTGTTCAACAACAATTCTATCTTGACTCTTTTATCCTAAAAATTCTTTGGTTTCTCTCTTTCAAAATGTGCCAAATTAGAGTGGCAAGAAAGCATACCATAGACAACCCCACACTAAGATTTTGTTTAGAAGATGCCAGCACATAAGTTTTTATTTTAGTGATGCTAGCATAGGACCATAATAGTTTAATTTCCCCAAGAAAAACTTCCAACACTCTTGTGCCACCTCATAGTGTACAAATAAATGATCCAACATTTTATCATGCTCATAATACATCAAACATTGAAAGGGAACCATAAAACCCAATTCTTTTAGCCTATCACCAATTAAAATACACTTTTGTACTGCCAACCATATGATGGTCCCCACTATTGGCAATATGTGTGGGTTCTAGCACAACTTTGTTTCCCAGTCACATCTTATCCAATCTCCCTAAGACACTTCATAGCCCAATTTTTGTGATTAGTTACCAGATTTTTCTCCACACCAAAAAAAATCATCCTCTCATCTACATACAACCATGTGTCTCAAAGCCAATTTGTCCTCCATCAGCTTCTTGTTAGCTCCACCCAACATTTCCAATTGTTTCCATTTAAAAGACATAATACCATTATTCCAAGATATCATTAGATAATCTCTAACTTTGTGTCTGAGTTTAGGGGCAACATTTTTTCTCATTAACATCATTCCTAGTAGATCAATAAGAGGTTTGTATCCGTTACAAGAATCCTTCTAGAAATCCACTTTTCTGACATCTTTAATTCTCTAGGTCATGTGATCAGCTATAATATCTATACATATTTTCATAAAGTTTCAGATAGTTGAGGCTCATGGTGGATTGGCAATTGTCAAGATTATTTTTGGTGAATCCTCATCTAGATACTTATTTTTGAGAACTTGGTACCATATTTCATTCGATTCTCTATATATTCACCAAGTAAGTTTTGTTGGAAAGAGACAGTGTGTAGGTTATCAGGTGTTGTCATTTATGGTAACCTAATTCAGTGTACCCATCCACATTGCATTATTTGAGCATACCGGAAGTCAAATTAGAGATTTGTTCAAGTACGACAAGATAAGAATAGAACATATAAGAGTGTTCAATATTTTGGTTGGTACTTATTTTCATGTTAACATTTGGACTTGAGGGAAGGTTGATGGATGTGTAGTGCCATAAAATTGCAACCCTTGTAATTTTAACCATATTTTGGGTCCTTACCTTGGCGAGGACATCTCCTTCCCTAACCGGGACCTATTTTTGCATTTCCAACCCTTCACTCTTTCTCCTTCATGACCTATGTCTTCTCTAGACCCTATCCGAGCCCCAAAATAGGACAGGACAGGGGCATGTTGCCCTTGTCCTCACCGCTTAGGGTGGCCCTATGTTAGGTCTACCTGGTCTCCTATGCACAATTTGTCTTCGGGGTTTGCAAATCCTCTTTGTTGGCCTTCGGTGATTGAAAATTAATCCTTCAGGCATGTATAAAAAGGAATTCAATACCCGCATTCATGGATGGATGGACAAGGCAAAAATGGAGAGATAGATAAAGAGCATAAGGAGAAGAGAGAAGATTTCAAGGTCATCATCAAGCACTCAAGAATTCAAGTCTTCTTCATTCATCCATTGGAGCAACATTACAACATTTATTTGCAAGCATGTGTGTGTGTTAGGGTTTTGTCATGTTACATGCCATTTCATACAACATTTGTGGTTACATTCAAGAAGCAAAGCAATCATCATCAACAAGTTGCAGATATACAAGGTATACATATCCATTGTTCACATTCAAGCATTTGCAATTACTTTCTTTCAAGGTTGATTCCTCAATCGGGGTATGAATGAGGCAAACCCCTATCTACAACCTTCCTTTCTTATCTTTTTTGTGTGTAGGTTGTAGGTGTGAAGCTATAATTGTAGGTTTGGGATTTATTTGTAGAGATAGAAGAACCCCTTTCATTTTGCGGATTTTATGGAAGACCATGACATTCCCAACACGGTCCCAACGAATTTTATCCTTCTGCAAACCGGTCACCTCAGCCACCAAATCTTCATCCGCTCTCTAGGTCTGACCAAACAGAGTAAAAATGAACCTAATATTTTTGTGAATAATAATCATTAAGAGAAATAAAACATGATAAATAAACACTTGATGACAAAAGAGAGAGGTTACAGACAAATCATTATTCAATATGTTTCCAAAAATACTATTTTTATGCTAAAAAAAGAAGCTAAACTAGACTGGAAATATAGACACCTAATTGCTAAATGTCTTGATCTCCTCTCTAGGATTGGCCACATAATAACCATTCATACATGGAGTGAAGGTAATAAATCTATAGATAGGCTAGCTAATCTTGGCCTATTTTCCAATCATATAAAAATATGGATGGATGTGCATGAAATTCTTGTTGAGATTTGTGTCACTACCTTGGTGACATAATGCTTAATGATGAATAATAATTCTAAGATTGCATTTTTATTTCTTGGCATAACCACCTTATCTGCCAATTATTTATTGTTTATGTGGTAGACCTCTAATTTTGACATTAGATGTACCTTCCCCAATTTTTGACCTATGTTGTCCCTTTCATACTCCTAGTTTTCAAAAAACTTCTTTACTCTTTGCCTCTGGTTTCACTGTGTTATCTATGGATGGAGACGTTATGCAAACAAAGCTAGATAGCTATGATGATTTCAAGAACAATGCAAATTTGTGGCCAAAAGTGGTGAAGGGAAACCTTGCAAACTATGTGGACAGAATGCAAAGTTATAACTCAAACCTCTTGGAATAATTTTCCCAATTATGGGAGAAAGGTGAAGTTAAAATTGGGGGAGTGATTTTTATGGTTTTTCTGGAGACTATCACTATTTTTATTGGTTAATCTCTAGGAGTAAATTTCCCCCAAAATACAAAGGGTGCTTATAAAGATGATTTAAAAAGGCTCTTTACATTGGGTGAAAGTGCCTCAAGACTTCAAAGTGGTTACAATAAGGTTGACCTACCTATGGTTTAGAAATATACGCTGCTCATTCTTATGAAGTATTTCATGCTAGACAAGAGATTCAAATACTTCCACACCTAACTCTTTGACATGTCAAACCATCTCAACTATGGCATCAAAATGAATTTTTCATTCTAGGTTTGTTCATCTTCATCCTACTCAGTTGTTTTGGCTAAAGCCAAGAATACTTTCCCTCTTCACAAAGGCTTAATCTTGAGGCTTTATAAATTTTACTTGTCTTTGACCCCATCTAGTGGGGGACTTTTAATTTCCTTTGGCCCCATGCTAGACCCTAACCTAGTTGTGGAGCTTTTTGGAACATGCATTATGAAAATTAACCCTAATCTATCATCCTTGTCCAAGACTAAACTTGTCCCTACCCAGTTCAACCCTATTCATGGTGCCAAGCAGATAAACCCCCTACTACCCCATCCAAGGAAGTTGATTTGGTGAACTTTGAGAAGGTAGAGGAATCCAAGGATTTATATTCTTCCTTATCCATAGGTTCAAATTAGTCTCTGACTAGTTCTATAGAGAAATGTCCCTTCACGTGCTCGTTAGGCTCCCCTTCACCAACCTATGGTGTTTCTTCTCTCAATCTTGATTCCCCTACTCTGGTCGATAATGTTACTAGGCTAGATGGAGCCATTGATAAAAAATATGTGATTGTTTGTTGGCTCCTCTCCCAACTGAGTGTGGCCAAGAAGAAGATCAACTATTTGGAAGTAGTGGCAGATGCCTCCAGAGGCTCATGGTAATATCTAAGCGTTGGAAGAGAATGGTGAGAGGATTTGGAGGCCTGCCAATGACATGGGTAGAAAATTGGAAAGTTGGGAGACTATGGAGGAGAAGCTTAAGGAACTCAATGTAAATATTACTCAAAGAGATGAGAGAAAAGACAAAGTTTAGTTGAAGGAAAATCATGAGGCTCCAAAAAGAAAAATTGAGATGGTTACTTTAAGCTAGCAAATTGTGAGGAATGATTTTGCCTTTGTACATTCAATCTAGGAGGAGATAAAATGAAGGAAGGTGAAGAGAAAGAGATCTGGAGTCTCCTACAATGGCATTAGGCCCTATCACCTATGTTGTCAAGTCTACTATGGATTCTATAATACTGGCTTCTAGCAAATATTTTAACAAAAAACTTTATTTTAAGGAAGTTAATGTTTTATGCCATGAATGGTAAGATGATAATGGTCCCACTTAGTAGACCATTCCTTTTTGTCTTTGGTGGGTGGGTGGTCTTTTGGTTGGCTTTTTGTTTCTCTGTGTAGTGGTTTTCTTTTGGCCATCTACTTGTTTTTTATATTTTTTGGTCTTGGCTATAGTTTTTTGGATGGGTGTTCACTCCTCATGTATACTAGGTAGTTTATCTTAAGTGATTATGTAAAAGGTTCGAGGCTATCCTGGTTTAATTAATCAAAATACTTATTTTATATGAAATTAAAAAAATTCAATATGAGCTAGATGAATTGTATAATATCCACCATGAGTTGTCCTATGGCCTTTGGCCTTTAAAAACCATAAATAAATATTTTGAAATGATCAATCATTATGCACTTAATTTTTTACCCACTCTCATTCTCTAAAAGGTATTTAAACTTCTTACTAGTATTGAATACTTCATTCTTAATCTTGAACTACAAATCCAACACTTTAATCATCGATATTAAAAGTAGTGAAATATAATAAATTAATCAATCTTCTTGTTTTCATAATAGCACAAATATTAGGATAGGCTAGGTGATGTGGACATGATGGTCCCTAAAAGCATTATCTTTTATAACTTTTCTCTTATGATTTTTTCTTTAGAAAATGCTTCACAAATTGAATATATAAATTTTTTTATCATTATTCTTAAAAACTTGACCTAACACTTTTTTTGAAAAATCATTAATACAAGACATGAGAAATGATAACTTACTCAAATCATTTGTTTGTATAAGACAGAAAACATTTAGGATATATTAACTTTAAAAAGTTTCTCTTTTGCATTTTTCTTTACTACATATTTCATGAACCTCCTTATGTGCCTCAACCTTAAGTAAATCATAAAATAACTCAAGAATTATACCATTAGTAACCTGATACCATGAAAGTTTTTAAGTGTCCATACTAGAGATGTCATAAGCAAATTTTATCTTCGTATTTCATAATGCAAGAATAATAATATTTACTCCAAAATTACATAGAAACATCTTATTATTTATCATAGAAAAAAAAAAAAAATCCTAAATTATTAATTTTAGGATTATATGTTTTTTATTTTTAAACCCACTCCATACTACTTTTCATTTAATTTTGTAACACTAAATATAATATCTTTTAGCTTTGGATTGTAATAAAGATCAACTAGACATTTTTGTACCTTCTTTATATTGAATTTCACACCTTTTAATACAATATTTAAGTATTGGTCATCTCCAACCTTGATATTGCTTTTGAATATTTCATCAGTATAGAAAATAACTCATTATTTTATGACATGTGATAAGAACAGCTTGATTATAATTACCAAAACTCTTTAGGAAATATTTAATAAAGTAATAATTTATTTTTGGAGAAGCCTCCTAATGCTTCTAAGAATAATTATCTTTTTTTCTATGATTACCTTCTTTCAATTTGCATTACCTTTTGAAGAGAACTCAACTATTGTGAGTTGGAATATAAAATATTTATCTTATCAAATGTACCTCCTCCTCTATTTCTTTGTAAATAATTTTGATTCATGTGTGTGGCTTGTCCTTGATTGGTGGAACCTTCATTTGAAAATCTTTTATTTTGAAAATAAAACATTCTCATTACTTTTTCCAAATTTTTTGGTCAATCCTTCTTCAAAAGACATAAGAGATCAAATTAAATGATCTAGCTTGAGTTGTTAGCTATTTTATTTGCTCAGTAATTATTGTAATATGAGTCTACTTTAGTTGTTTAATTTTTTATAAGAATAGGTATCATATTGAGCACATCATTTATTCTTTTCTAGTAATTAATTGTTGATGCTCTTACCTTATTGCATGTTTGAATTCTAAAATTTTCTTCAAAGTTTACAATTTTAAAACATATAACTATCTTGCTAATCTTCTTATGGAGTCTTCCACGAATCCATGATTTTATTTTCACCATCCATTTTCAAAAATATTCTCTTATAGAATAACTATTCGAATATAGATTAATTCCTTTAGAGTTTTTCCTTTTAGCCTTTTTTTTTGTTGTTCTATCATAAGGTGCATTCAAAATATTGGAAAGCTTGTATGTATATCTTGTTGTATATTTGCAACAAGTGATGAGATCGAATACAACAATAACAGTTTATAAAAAAAAATTGAATCAATAAGGTGGATTGATTGCGCTTTGCAACTAGGGCACAAACCTTGGTGGTGTCGCTGGTTACAGGACGCTACCACATGCGAGGGCTCCCTAGCCTTGCTGGGAAGCCCTCGAAACATTTATTACTCTCTCTGCAATAAATGGAGCTGAATAAAGGTGACCCCAATAACCTAAAACCACCCATTCTTTTCTCTATGAATGGTCGGGAGCAACGGAAAACCTCCAGCCAGGTGGTGGAGGGAAAGCGGTTTTCATTCCCTGAAGATGAAAAGTTCGAAGACGCTCTCCACCATGAAGATGAAGCCAATATCATGGGAACACAAGGTGAGGTCTACTCATCCAAATGCATCACCATTAAACCTAACGACTCAATGCTCTCTGCCATTTCTTCTGAGATTTCTAGACTTAGGGATTCAAAAAAAAAATTTGCTGCCTTTGATGTAAATAACTTACCATCTCGTAAATATATGAATAAATGGCTGCAAGATGTGTGGGTCAATAAACTAGGGTTTCACTTTTTGTTTTGTAGAATGATTCAAAAGGGTTTGTTTCTAATTTTCTTTGACAATAAGGAAAACCAAAGAAAAATTGTAAATAAGCAGTTTTGGTCGATAGGGAGTTCATCTTTTACGATTGTTTGTTGGGACCCTAAGGCTTGTAACACTGAAATTCTCGCCCTTTCATGCCCGAAATAGATAACCATTAAGAATGTCTCGGCCTTCCTCTGGTCCTGTGTTGATAAAATTGCGGAACCCTTGGGGAAAATTATAAAAATCGACTCTTCTCCCTCGGTACTCCCTCATCTCGATGCTAGACTTCTCATTGCCTTGAAACTAGGTATGGTATACTCTGCTGAAATTGTTATTAGCCTTAACTATAAAACTTACTATTGTTCAATTGAGTATATGGGTGGAATTGATGCCTGCCATTTTTGTAAGGTTAGTGGCCATTTTAGAATTAAAAGTCCCTTATTATCAAATAAATCTTCAAAGTCTAAGACACAGGCCTCTAGTCCCCCCCTGTATCTAAAGCCTCGCCCTCTGAGCCTGCCCCCTCATACCCCCCCTTGTACCCCCCTCACTCAAAGTTAAGGATGCTAAAGAGAACATCAATGCTATATGGGACAACAACACTCATATCACAGACTCCCAGGGGATCCCAGAATGCTTCTCCCACTATTATCATAAGCTTTTTACCTCAGATGAAGTAAATGATGACCATAGATATGCTAGAGAGCTCATTAAGAAATTGACCCCACCCAAACTTAATGATGAGGACTTTGAGTTTTTAGGGCGCCCTATCTCAAGAGAGGAAATTGCTATGGCTATCTCCTCTATGGGCAATGACAAATCCCCTGGACCAGATGGATTCCGAGTGGAGTTTTATAAGAAAAGCATTGGATGGATTGTAGGAGACCTCCATGACCTATATTTGGAGGCTATTTCCAAAGGAACCCTAGGCAAAGAGATCAACCAAGGGCTTATCAAGCTCATCCCTAAGGAGGGACACAAGACTTTGATTAAGAACTGGAGGCCTATCACGCTACTAAATGTATCTTATAAAATACTAGCCAAAGTAGTAGCAAATAGGTTAATTAGAATCCTCCCAAAAGTAATTAGCCCTACCCAAACAGGCTTTGTTAAAGGAAGGTATATCCTTGAGAACTTGGTGACCTACTGGGAGTCACTTGAATGGGAAAAGGTCTCCGGTCAGAATGGGGCTATGCTATTAATAGACTTTGAGAAGGCATATGATAGGATAGAATGGGGATTCATAAATCAAATGCTAGCTAGTCTGGGCTTCCCAGAGTCCTTCTACAAGATTGTTCAGACACTACTTAGTGATGCCTATGCACTTTTGGAGGTAAATGGATTAAAATCTAACAACATCACTCTCTCCAGATCAATTAGACAGGGGTGTCCGCTTGCCCTAGCCCTATTTGTCTTGGTTGCGGATGCTATGCACTATATACTAAAGGACTTCAGCTTATCGCCTAGGGTCAAAGGAATTTCAGTCCCTAACAAAGAAGAAATCATTAATATCTAGTTTGTAGATGACACAACTATTCTATTCTCCCTAGATGAGGAAAATTTAACACATCTTCTTCACAATATTGAGATCTTCTGCAAAGCCTCAGGTAGTAGAATTGCCCTTCATAAATCTACCTTGCTAGGTTCAACTAACTCCCATCCTATTTGGTTGTCTAAGTTTGATCTGAAGTGGGGAGGCCCAAATACCATCATCAGATACCTGGGAATTCCCTTCTCTGTCTCCCCGAACTTGAAAGAAATGTGGGAATGGTTCATAAATAAGGTGGATAAGAAGCTCACTAAATGGAACTGGAACTTCTTGTCCCTAGCAGGTCATTTTCAGGTCTGTCAGAAACTATTATCTTCATATAACATATACTACTCCTCAGCCTGGTTATTCAGCAATTACCAGTTCAACTACATAAAAAAACAAATCAGGAACTTCCTCTAGTCAGATGGGACGGGAAAAAGGAAGCAACATGATGTTAAATGAGATTGGTGTATCAGATCTAAGATGCAGGAAGGTATGGGCCTCAAAGACCTCAAACTTCAAGGAACTGCACTGGCTGCCAAATGGATTTGTAAAGCCCATGATGGAAACGAACCCTGGAAAGTGCTTGTTAGAAACAATATTCAATGCTCCGCCCCAAAAACAGCAAAAAAGTGAAAGAACCTAGCCATGGGAGACCTGATTGCTAGGAATTTTGAGGTCTCCCCTGCGGGTTCAGAAGTCTTCAAGTCTATAAGGAAGGATTGGAACCATGTTAGATAATACATCAGCAATAAAGACATTCTAGATAAGAAGGGCTCTTTGAATTTGGAAAGGTTTATATGGTGGAATGCTCTGCACAATGGGAAACAGTTAGCATGTCTTCAAGGATGTTCTGCCCTCAAATGGCACAATCGAGGACTGGTCACATTTGAACACATTCTGGAAGATGGCATTTTGACCTCCTGGGAAACTATCAGCTCTAAATTAAACCTTCCCCTCTCCCAAGCCAGAACCTACAGCATCCTTAAGTCTGCACTTGCTCCCATCCTTCCCTCTCCTAACCCATCCTCCCTCTCCCCTCTAGCCTCCCTCTGCTCGATAGATGGCTCTCCCCTCCTGCTAACCAAGGCCAAAATGATCTACTCTGCCCTTTCTGACTCTGTGGATATTCTCGAGCACCTTAATAGCACTTGGAACCTTTCCTGTGATACAAAAAAATGGCATTCTAGCCTCTCAAGATTCTGGTCTAATCCAACTGAGCCAAAAAAGAAATTTTTTGCTTGGAGACTCCTGCTTCATAAACTGCCACTTAAGGATAACAACGGTGACCCCCTACTGTGCAAACTTTTCCATATCCCTAAATCAATATACCACATTTTTTTTGAATGTCATTTTGCCAAAGAAGTCTGGAATCTGTTTGTATCTCACTTAGTAACAATTGTTTTACTGTTGAAGAGATGGTATTTGGTTATGTTAGAGGTGGCAAGAAACATGCTAATCTTTTCTAGTCTTCTCTCTCCTTGGAAATTTTGTGGATCATTTGGAAATCTAGGAATGATGATGTGTTTAATGGAAAGAGTAGGAACCTCACTGAGTCTCTTAGGAGACTCATCCGCTACCTTGTTGCTATGCAGGTCATAGTGGTACTAAGATTGGAGGAAGACAAATTTGACAGGTGGCTAAAGAATGGAACTACCCTAGTTTTCATTAGAGAGCTCTCACATGGCTTCACTTGGGATCGCATGGGAAGCAAGAAGACTCATTTTGAACATGGGCTGATGAGATTCATGCAAGAGATGGAGGAACGACAACAGAGAGGACTTCATTGAGCTGGAGTTGGAAGGACTACCCTCCCACCCCTTCAGAGATTAGTTTGCCGAAGGAAATGTGCTAGTCTGGTGCAAGGGAGAGCTAGGTTGGACTGCATGGCTCCCCCCCATGGGCGACAACAATGGTCTTAATTCCTCCTTTGTGTTTAGTTAGTTATATACCCCATGATGCATTTTGATATGTCTCTCATTTTGCGTAATTTTGTAATTCAGCTCCAATGCATATGATCTTATATCATGACTCGTGATCCCACCTGATATAGCTCCTGCAATACTCTTTAGCTGGCTACAAGGTATCCAGCCAAGACTCTCAAATTTTGTAACTGTTGTTTATATGATGCTTAATACAAAAAAACAAGTGATGAGATCACAATGCATGTCATGTGGACTACATTTTTCATCTTCATATGGTATAGTGACGATGAGATTACATGAATATGGATTAATGCTTAGGAGATTTTCCTTTCAGCCCTTTTTTTTGTTGTTCTATCATAAGCTGCAAGTTTGGTCCATTTATTTGACTCTTCAAAACCCATTTCTACAATTTTCCATAAGCTTTTTCTTGCCAAATGAGTTATCATCTTGATGCTTGAATAGTCAATAATTTTCATTAAATTCTTGAATTAAAAAAATCTTAATATTTGAAATAATGAAGTAATATAATGATCTAAACGTTAAAATGTTTATCACTCATAAAATCCAAAACAACCAAACCAAATTCTTAAACCAAAAACTCACAAAAGAAATACAGAGAATTTAAACCATAATCATTTGATTTATTGAGCTCCTCAATCTTCATCTCACTGTAGAGATTAAAAAATGATCCAAACTCGGTATAAGAAGAACTTGCTCAAGATTGCTCCAACCTCCTTGGGAAGAATACTCTGAAGTAGCGTTAAGGCTCCTGTTAATGACCATATTTTTTCTGTCAATTCGATTACAGTTTTTTGAGTTCTTGAAAACAGGTGGGAAATGTTTTCTCTTATGCTCATCGTTGATACCACAGTCGTTTCAAGAGACTCGCATGTTATGGAGATTTTCTTTTCCTTTTTGTTTTTATAGGGCCAAGGCATCGCTTGAGTTTTTTCGGTTTACTTCTATCGACGTTGCACATGAGCAAAATGTTATAGTTAACATTCTCATAATTAATGCCCATATCTGTCCTATCAATATCTGTGCCGCTATAGTTAACATGTATCACGGAGTAGAGGTGGAATTAGGGTTTGAGCGGAAGTCACGAGCCCACTTAATGCCCATATCTGTCCTATCAATAACTGAATCATTTAGACCACATGTCAGCCAGAAAACTACACAGGTCTTGTTAGTTGTAATATATATGTTGTGGATATCTCCTTGTAGCAACGAAGAGCCGCGTCTTTTAGACCACATGTCAGCCAGAAAACTACACAGGTCTTGTTAGTTGTGCATCTTAGAGTTTCGCTCTTAAAAATATTGCAAACAAATGAATTCCCATTATATAAGTAATCTAAGCTAATAAGTCAATGCACCACATAACACTTGGCGAGTATCTAATGAATTTAGCAAATTAAATTTATAAGAAAGATAAATAAGTTTTGGGAGTAATGAAACACTATTAATGTTAAGTTAAATTATTTATCTTAGTAGTTTTATAATCGAATTTAATATGTGGATAAGAGTACAAAGTTGTGTCATATTTTAGACCAATTTATCAATACAAGTGAATTTCAATATATCTAATTAAAGATTAATGTTGGTCAGATTAGATTCATTTTAGCTAAGTTAAATAAGGGCCATAATTTTTCAAATTTAAAATGTTTACTAAATGCATATTATATATGACTTTGAGAGCAATCACAAAAAAAAAAAAAAAAATTGAAAATTTTGATGTTTCAACAACTCCAACTCATATAAATAATATTTTTCTTAAGAAAATTAAAAATTCCATTTTGTGGGGTTCACCCCATAGCGCAACGGTACCGCTGTGAGCCTCCCGTAGTGGAGGTCATGAGTTCGAAGCTCGGGGCTTGCCCCTCTCCGCTCTCGCTGGCCCCCGCCATTCACTGCTAACCGCCCCTGCCGACCCCCGCCGTTGCGTCCATTGACTTGGCCGGAGAGGTCATTCGTTGTTGGTGCACACTCATAGCTCCAGTCAACACTAAAATATAAGGTTGATTATCTTGTTGATTGAAAATATTAAAATTTAATTAAATTTTTTTAGAAAATTTGATGCAACAAAGAAAATAATCTATGTCAAGATGATATCATTCTTTTCTTTTTTGAATAAATTAGTAAGAGAACAGGTAATGAAAATGAAAGTTCGAAGTTATTAATACACACAAATAAAAAGTTGAAGGAAAAATATTAAATTTTCTATATAAAGTGTGATGCTCCATGTAACTTCAATTTTAACATTTTATCAACATCTATATTTTAGTGTTAATTTAATAAAATATTATATTAAAATATTTTTATTTTATTTTGAAATTAAAATAAAATAATATGCTAAAAAATATATGTCTTATTAATTTACATGATTTTAAAATTTAAAATATATATGTCATTTTCTAGTGAGTTGAATCCGTATTTGTCATTTCTTTTATAAAAGTGGGACACAACTTTGTACATTTATGTTGTGATTCTTTGAGTTTCAGAACTAAATTACATGAGATAATATGAAGCATAAATATGAATTATGTCTTGCTCAAATTTTCTAACTAATTGTTGGAGAAAATATCTATTTATCTTTACTGATTCCTAGTTTTTGAATTTGACACAATGGTGTTTACAAACATCTTATGGAGTATTATCAAATTGCTAGGATCAAGTTCCTCTCGACCAACCTCTAGAGGACTAGCTTTATTATTCCAAGTGAATGAATATTGAAGATATCATAAATACGCATGTAAATGGCTCATGATTTTAATGGACATATGAATAATTATGTGTTATGTTGAAATCCAATTCCTTTTATATGTCTCTATTTTACCTTCTTACAATTGCTATTAAGTACCTATATGAGAATTATCTAAAATGAGTTATGTGTTATGGTTCTATCAACTATGAATACATTAGGGTTAAGTTGTTTATTTAGTTGATAATAGGTTAATTTAATTACTTTGCACCCATATTTATTAGCACTTTTCATTAGGCTAGTATTATTGCAATCATTTTTTTTTAACTTGTTATTATTCAATTGTTTCTCCATCAATAAGAATTGTTAAATATTTTAATTATTTTTAAATTTTTTTTTTTGAGTTTTCAAATTACATATATTATATTTCTCCAATGTAATTTTCTCAAAAAATTTACATCTTATTGTTGGATTACATGGATCTACTATCTAAATGAAAATTTTGAGGACATTTTTTTAAGACGTTAAGGCAAGTAATTTTTTTATTTTTATTTTTTTAATTTATTTCAAGCATCCACTACCATCAAATAAATATTTAGCAAATGATTTAGAATCTATACAAAATTAATATGGTTCTATTTTTTGTTCGATTATTATTTGTATCTTAGTATTTTATATCTTATATTTTTTTATCAAAATAAAATGATAATAATATAACATAACATAACATAACATAACATAACATAACCTAACATAACCTAACATAACATAACATAACATAACATAACATAACATAACATAACATAGTATACTAATATATTAAATAAATTCAACGATTAAATTTAATCGAAATCATTTAAAACTAATTATTATATTATTTTATTTAGATTAGGTTATCCTCGTGCAATTAAATGATATAAAATTTTGATAATAAAATAATATTGTTAATAATAGAATAATAATATTTATAATAATATATTAATAAATAACAACAATATTAATAATATAAAAAATAAAATACATTAATATAAGAATCTTAATATTTATCCTGAACCTTAGCATAATAATAAAGTAAAGAGTTAAACTAAGTCAAGCCTAACACCAACTTTAAACATAACTCTAAGTTAACAATTTTAATAATATAAAAATTAAATTACAATAATATAAGAATATTAATGTTTATATTGAGTTAGAAATATTTTAAGCTATTCTATACTTGCTAAATAGTTTCATTTCTTAAAAAATTACTATGGAGATTTTGCTAGATACGTCAGATTTACTGATGGTTATTTTTACCTACATGATCATATAGACAAATGTGGAAAAATATTGTTGTTAAGTGCCATGGTGTTGCTGCAAAGAATAGGCATGGTTGCCATAGCCCACCCGTGTGGCAGTGGTAATCTAAAAATTATGAATACGAATTTAAAAACTGCAAGACAGTCATTCCTGCGGCCAAAAAGAAATCATGGGATCACAAAGAAATCCCCATGGCAAGCAAAAACATATCTGAGGTTCACCCACAAGCACAAGGTGGGTTCAACAAATAGATTTGAAGCCCTAAATTCCACACTATCCTATGTGACGGGAGCAAATTCAATCTCGGTTACTCTGAATCAGACCTACAAAGAGGTGGCTAGGGTTCCAAGAGGTCCCCCAATTAGCCTAAAGATTTCTAATCTTTAAAAGATAAAATAATCTCTACATCTGCCGCAGGAGATTTTGATTAGTTTGGGAAATAGAGGAACCCTAGATCAACACCTAGAAACCAAAAGGACTCTTCTATAAGGACAATTGATGGTCGTCACAAAGATCAACTCGGAACTCTGCAAATTCTATTGCCATTGGAGCAAATTTGGTAAAATTAGGCAAAAGGCAGAATAGTGCCGAGTCTCTGCCAAAGTCACCAATGGCCCTTCCTCAGATCATTATCCCTAAAAGTAAGATACAAAATAATAGTGGCAAGCAACAAGCTACAATTCATAACAAATTGAATCATAACACAATTATTATAAGCAATCAATATATGAACAGTCTCTAGGAGGATTACAAGAGACGAGGTCTGCTTGGCAAATGGTGCGGATATGGTACCTCCACCAAGGAAATTATCCAGTGGTTGATCTCCACAACCAAAGGGAAAGTAAGTATTACAACCCTAGAAGACAATTATCTATTTATTCATTGCAATACATTAGAATTAAGAGATAAAATACTTAATAATCAACCTAGATTTTTTAAAGGTTACTTCTTTTCCTTTTTTAAATGGCAGCCAAATTTCTCCCCTAAAATGTTCGAAAAAAATTTAGTTCCCAGGTGGGTAGAATTACTTAACCTCCCAGTAGAACTTATTCACGAACACTACCTTGTTCAAATAGGGGACTCACTTGGGGGTTTTGAAGGCTGAGAAGAAAATTTTAGAGATTCTGCAACCATTAGGATCATGGTAAAATTGCATATAAATGACATTAATTTTGAGCCTATTAAGATAATAACTAATCACTCAATGTATTTGGTTAAACCAGAAATATATATGGGCAGGGTGGATCGTAGGGAAGCAATCTTTCCAGATCTATCCCCTCCCAACCCTAAACGACAAAAAATGAGCCAAGCAACGTCCCCTGAGGATAATGTAAGCATAACCTTCAACCCTACTGGAGGTGGCTTCATCATAAAAACCAATGAGGAGGTAAAGACAGTTAATACAGATCTGAGGAAAAAGGACATAGATTTGAAGGGCAGCCCAGGTTGTATGAAACCATTACCTTTGGAAACCCTAATCTAGGAATTAGAGGAAGGAGAAATTGCCTGCGAAGATGCTGGCATATCTGACATTCCCTCATTGATGGATTTAGACTTCCCAATTCCTACCATTGAAGAACAAACCCTCTTAAAATAGATCATAGAGTTACCCCCAAAGGAGAAAGTAGAAGTGGCACTGATTGGCTTAGAAAGCCACGGAATTGGGAGGGATTGTCAGCCCTCTATCATGGTAGAAAATGAATGTTCAGATTCACTAACTAATGATTCCCACAATATGGATTGAAGAGGAGTATTTAAGGAGGATTGAAGAGGAGAATATGATCATCTCGGAATATATGGGAAATGAAAAATTTGACGATTTGATGGACTCTTTTATAGAAGAAGTTGTTGATGATGATGAATTGGCCTATCAAAGAAGGCTTCTTATGACAAGGCTCTTGAAGGAAAAGGCCATGAAGGTAGAAACCCTAGAAGTTATGGATATTATGGAAACTGAAATAGAAATAGATGATGAAGACCTAGGATTAGCCAAAACAATAAAAGATATTGGATCCCCAGATTGTGCCAAAGAAGTTAAGAAGAGGGGTAGAAATCAATATCAAAGCTTCTCAACTAGGCAGGGAAGGGGAAGGTCCTTCCCAAGGAGAAATGAAGCTCTTTACTTTGAATGTTAGGGGCTTGAATGCTCCTAACAAGCAGTGAATTATCAAGTGTTGCATAACAAAATTTAGCCCAGATATATTTTTAATACAAGAATCTAAACTGAATAAAGATGAATTGGAATCATTTAATAAAAGAATAGGAATAAGAGAAGTGGAGGGTCATCTAACCATGGGGGCTTCTAGAGGAATAGTAGTAATATGGAATCCTAGGATAGCCTCCTTTTTATCGAGCTATAAATCTCCCAATTGGGTGTGTGGAAGGGTCAACAACATTAAGAGCAATTTAAAATTCCTCTTGTTTAATATTTATGGACCCATTCAAAGTAAAGATAAAAAGAAAACCTGGGAAGAAATTGACCAATTTCTCACCTCGATACCAGATCAGATTTGTATTATAGGAGGGGACTTCAATGCCATAGAAGACTCTTCAGAAAAATGGGGGGGCATAAAGAAAGTTAACTAGGCCACCATTGTGTAGCGTCGTAAATTGTACGCACTTGCTAGAGTGGTACAATTTCACACCTAGTTTAGCACCCGCCTTGGCGCATTTTGTATTTTGCATTGCATTTCCCCTTTAGCACTTAATTAATTAAATTAATTAGGTCTAAGGTCCTATTTTATCATTTCCCGCATCATAAAGTTGGGCCCTTTCATTAAAGTGTGCCCTTTTCATTTTATTCCTCCTATACATCATTTAATCAAAAACCCTAATTAGGTCCTATTTTGAACTTGGGGGCTTGATTTCGGGGGTCAAAACATCTCAAAATCACTTGTAACTTCGGGATTCTCTCTAAAATCATCATATCCGACAGCCCTAAAAATTTGGTGAAAAGTTGTCGGGACCGTGGCGCCCAGTGCACATGGTCCCGGACATTTTTCCCGAAATTTTGGGAGCACGATCCAATCATAAAATAAAGCTTAACCCCAAGAAATTGGCGGGAGATTCAATCTCTAGGTCGGCCAAAATATGAATTTTCGATCTAGGGTTTCCTACATAAGAGCTCTCTTTCTTCATTAGAAGAGATCCGAATTTTGGCTTTCAAGGACCTTCTATGCAGCGAAAGAGCAGATCTTTGAAGACTTCAACAACATTCAACATCCTTCTATCAAGCATTCATCAATTTCATTCATCCATTTAGGGCTTTGAAGACATTGAAGAGCAATAGGAAATTACCGACTGAAGATTGGCTTGTACTCCTCCCTTGAGGGTTGGGTATGATTTCATGTTGTTTTCATGTCTTTGCATAAGCTTCAATATATCCTTTATTCATGCTTTAGATCACTTTGCATCTTGATTTAGGGCATTTACATTATCATTTACAAGCAATTAGGGTTTACTTTCTAGGTTGCTCTAGTTTGCTTTCTTGCATTTAAGGACCTTGCACACACACTAGGTCTGCACACACAATACATTTTACAATACAACTTGGCTATTCGTGGAGGTGGAAATCACCGAGGCGGGGGTTTGACTAAGGCAAAACCCTATATAGCCACCCAAACACTTTTTCAGATATAAGTGTAGGTTTCGGGACTCGGACGATGCCGCAGGTTGCAGATCCGGGAGAAGCAGACTGAGACCGACCTTCCCACCAAATTTCAGAGCAAAAGACCAGGACAAGGGCGTGGGGCGCCCTGGTCCTGCCAGGACAGGGGCGCTGGGCGCCCTGGTCCCTGGGCGCCCTGGTCCCTGGGACAGGGGTGCTGGGTGCCCTGGTCCTCTTGACAGACATCATTTTCAGCATTTTTGACAGCTTTTTCTAGAGTGCAAAAATAGCAGTTTTCGGAGCAGTTTCAGGGGCAAAATCAGGACAGTGGCGCCCGTGCCCCCGTCCCGAACATTTTCAGTCAGATTTTAACTCTGGGTATGCATTTTCATTCTTGTCTTGTCCTTGTGTTTATAGCTTTCCATCATTTAAGTTCAATTCCGTAATCTTGTTATTAGTTCATACTTACACTTTGGGGTTAGGGATTGAACTTGCATCATTTTATCTTTCAATTACAACAAGGGAATAGAAATCCTAATAGGTATCCCATGGCTCTCTCTTCCACAAGAAGAAGTAGCCAATTGCGTGATACCTCTAGGCTCTTTCGTATTCCACAAATGTGTGCTTGAAAGTGAGATTAGGGCATGTTTGCTTAGTGTCACTTTTTCTCCCACACATTTTGGTGAACCCGACGTGAACTCCAATCTTCTCTAATTCTGATTTATGTTTTCAAATTTGAGTGTTTATGCTATTTTAAATTCAAATTTATATTTACAAGTTTTAATTTCTTGCAAGATTCAAAAAAAAATTAGAGGAAATTTTTTGCTAAAACCCTAATTTTTCAATTCAAAGTTGAACTTGTGGATAGCTTAATTGGGATCAATAATTTCAAATCTGATTTAGGAACTCATTTGAATCATAAATTTCATTTTCTAAATCTACATTCTAAGTGTTTGCATTGGTTGAAATTAAACATTTCCTTCTATTTTGCATGTGTTATCATTTGAAAGAGGAAAATTGTTGTCATGATGCATTCATTTCATAGATGTGATAATGGGTTGGCTTCCCTTGTTTCAATTTTTCCTTCTCCTAAAGAACCTCCCCTCATCTATAACAACATTTTAGTGTCTAAAAGAGTTGCTACCAATCCCTTTGAGACTCTCCCATGCTCTAAGGATGAAGACTTTAAGAGTGATCTTGACAACTCTCCTAAAATGTGCCCTTCCTATCTAGCTATCCTAGAGGAAGAGAATGATATCATAAACACCTTTCTTAATGCTACTTCACTTTCCCTTCATGATGCCTCTCTAAGTGAAAAGGTATTGATGGACATAGACTTATTTTCTCTTAAAGTTGGTCCTTCCAATGGGGGCATGTTGGTGCAACAAGAGGTTATGAACACTTCTTTCAAAGATCTCCTTCCTAAGCATGAATCTTTGGAGAAATATGTTCATGTTCCTCCTAAAAAACACTCCCTTCATGAGGATCCTTTTGTGCAAGAAGATGACATTATCCCTACATTTCCTAGTGATGGCATTTCCTTTTCCAACAAAATTCCCACTAGAGATGATGAATTAATGATAAATGCTTAACCTTCTCCTAAAGTTTGTCTTACCCATAAGCATCCCTTAGAGAAAGAAGATGAAATAATAAGCAATTTCCTTAATTTTCTCTCCCCTAAAGATCATATTGAACATATTTTGAGGAAAGAGGATGAGTTTAACACATCTATTGATGCTCTCCCTCCTAAGGATGAGGAATTAATAAACAATGTTATCTCCTCTCCCGAAATTGACAATACTTCAAACATTCCTTTCAACAACCTCACTATTTGGGATGAACCATTAGAAGAAGGTGTAGATTATTCTCTCTCCCTTGATAGTTTCTCACCTTCCTTGAATATCAATTATTCTCCCTCTAAAAATAAAGCATCTCCCTCTCCTCAACTTGGTTCTACTCATAAGGATACCCTAGTTCAAAGAAAGATGGTTAACATCTCTTTCAAAGATCTCCCTCTCAAAAGTGAGACTTTAGAAAGTAATGTTGATCCTTCTCCTAGAGAGTTTATTCCCCATGTAGATCCTTTGATGATAGAGGATGATATGACCTTTCCTAGTATTACTCCTCCTACTAGAACATCAGTGCCTACCGCTTGTCTCTCTCCTAAAATTGATTTAATTCGTGATAAGATTTTAGTGCAAGAGAAGACTATCAAAAATTCTTCCAACACTTTTGTTCATTCCTCTGAACCATCCTCAATCAATTTGATACGTGTGAATGAAACACCTAACAAACCTCTCTTCACTGTCCAAGGTGCTTGTCCTTCTCAAAATTCTCAACCTTTAAATAAGCCTATCTTAGTGGTTCAAGGTGGTTATGCTAATGATTCTTTTTGCACTCCTAAGAAACCTGTTATTACTGTGCAAGGAGGTTATTCTTCTAAGAGCCCTTATGAGTATGCTAAGCAACTGACTAGAGAGAGTTATCATGCGGTTGCCCATACTTATAACACAAGAAACAATAGGCAACCTAATCCTCCTCTAGTTATCCCAACTTCACTTCCTCCTTCCCAACCTATTCTTCCGCAAGCTCCACGTATTTCACAAGTTCTTGGTAAGGAATATGATCTCATAGAACAACTTAAAGCTACCCCTGCTAAGATATCCCTTTGGGATTTGATCCAAACTTCTTCCGCTCATCATGGAATGTTACAAGATGCCTTGAAAGATTTGAATGTTCCTCCACCGAATACATCTAGTAATATAGCATCTTTAGTTAACTCTGTGATGAATCCTAAAGCTCAAATTGTGTTCACCCAAGATGAGTTGCCTACTAGTGAAATTCAACAACAATATGATCCCTTGATGATTATGGTTATCATAAATGACATTGCTATAAGACGAACACTGATAGATAATGGCTCTGGCCTTAATGTGTGTAGCATTAATCTATTGCATAAGATGAATGTGGATACATCCCTTATTGAGCCTGACTCTCGTCCCATTCGAGGCTTTGATAATGTGGCTAAGTCTTCATTAGGTATTATCACCTTACCCATCACAGTGGGACCTATTACTTTGCCTACTCCTATCCATGTTATGTCGGGAAATCTATCATACAACTTGTTATTAGGGAGACCTTGGATTCAGAGTATGCAAGCTGTCCCCTCTACATTGCATAGACAAGTTAAATTCATTTATAACAATAAGACATATACCTTGATAGGTGATACTAAACTTCAGGCCTGTTTGCAAACATCTACTTCCAAAGGGAGTTCTTCTAAGCCTTCCTCTTCTAGTGATGACCCGTTAAACAAGATACCTATGGATGAATCATCATCCTCTGATAATCAAAATTATTTGGATGAGTCTAAAGCTCCTGAAGAAGATCCTTCTCGACTTGAATCTACACATGAAAAAGCTTTTGACCCTGAGAAGGTTCTCGCAGAAGACGATTGGGGATCTCTTGATTTTAATCCCACCTTTGTAGGTGAGTATAGGGTTCCTCCTAGAGATCTTAAAGGTAAAAAGAAGGAAGAAACTAGAGATCAATCAGTCTTACTTGAACCTATGAGCAATAATTTTGTGGCCGCTTCTCAAACTTCTTCTCCTCACACCTCTAATTATGAAGAGTTTGATTCTTTGTCTTATGAAAAACCACCTTCTCTTCCTGAAATGGCTTATCGTTATGGTCGTGGTTTTCGCATTTTTGCTAAGCATGGGTATCATGGAAATGGTTGTGGCACTCATGAACAAGGGATAAAAGTTCCTCTAGAGACTAATTTTCACAATTATGCCTTTGGACTCGGCTATAATCCCTGCAAACGTACTAAAGCATCCAAAAGACCATCTCTCAATGTGAATGCTATATTTAGTAGTGATGATGATCTCACTTCAACTAAATCATCTTCTACTTCTATCAACTCTCATTCCCCTCATAAGGAAATCTTGGCAATGAACAAATTTCTTTATGACTCCCCTCAAATTTCTAAATCCACTTATGAATCTTTATTTCCTAGTCATCATAAAGTCCTTTCCTCCAAGGATAAGGCTCTAATAAATTACACTCATCCCTCTATTTTTATAATTTTATACATGTTTTTCATCTCACTTATAGTTGAGCATTCAGCATGTCATATTCAAATACCTCATTCAATCTATCATGTCTTTAAATAACATTAATGGCTGTTATGTTGCTCATCATTATGTGACATTGGTAGCTCATTTACTGGGGGCTCATTGTCATTCATGATGGTACAATTTCAAGTGCAATCATATTTTTGAAGCAACATAATAGCCTAATTTTCTATATTATCTCTTGTTTCTATGGGGACAAGAGTGATTTCATACATCTCTTCTTTTTCTTATGTCCAAATCTCTTCCTAGAAGATTGTGTAAGTCCTCATTGAAGCAATGATCTTTACTTATTTTTATCTAAGGATCCACTTTTTCCTATTTCGTGGATGGTGTGAACTTTATTACTTGATGTTATTCCTTGTATGCATTGGTTGTTGTTTGTTCAAGGATTCTCTCTTACAAGAGGTGTAAGTCCTTGACTATAACCTCTTTTGCACTTGATGAAATACATCCATAATGAATTCACTCTCCCAATTGGGTTAAAAAGAGCGTCATCCTTCATTAAGAATCACTTTCACCTCGCAAAAGAAGGAAGTATTGCATTCTTATTCTCTTCTTTGTCTTATTCTAGAAGATGTTATATTTGTCTAAGACAATTCCTCTTGGGGATAGGTGTCTTTTGTACAAAGATTTCTTCTCCTCTAAGGATCTCCTTTACATATACTACAAGATATCCCTTTTCAACTATCTTATCCTTGCTTAAAGAGTGCAAAACTCTCTTGCTTGGATCTATGACATTGTTGCATTTTTGGGGTATCTTCTTTTGTGATGAAGGTAGGTATCCTTGTTCTACTTTTCTTGTGACATAAACATTACACTTTTTGAGCAATGGGTCATTCTCGGAACCAGAGCACAAACTCTTAGAGAAAGATGTCTCCATTTTTCTTTTATGCAAGGTGATTATTCTCGGAACCAGA
Source organism: Cryptomeria japonica (assembly GCF_030272615.1). Classification (NCBI taxonomy): domain Eukaryota; kingdom Viridiplantae; phylum Streptophyta; class Pinopsida; order Cupressales; family Cupressaceae; genus Cryptomeria; species Cryptomeria japonica. The sequence continues at coordinate 343,776,989 of NC_081409.1, forward strand.
GCACAGACTCTTAGAGCGAGATGTCACGCTTTTGTACTATACATATACAGGTTGTAGCATACTCGGGCATAGACTCCTATGAGATGCTTCTAACCTCACTTACACACACATGCACGAGGTTGAGTGGAACTAGCGGCATAAGGCTAGACTTTCTCACTCTCCTCCCTTACATGGATCACCTAGATAGACTCTAGGGGCTAGTTTTCCATGTCCTCTTTTCCATGGATCACCTAGACAAGATCTAGGGGCGAGAAGTCCATGTTTTCTCTTTCACTATTCTTCTCATGGATCACCAATGTGTGTATTCATGCTTTTCTCCTTTCTTTTCTTCTCTTTGCATTTTGTTTCCATTTACATCCTTCATCTTGTGTTAGAGAACTCTCAAAACCTCACACTCTTTGTTGCGTTGGAATTGAGATTTAGTCCTCTTTCTTACCAAACGATTCTCCATTAGTTTTTGATCTCATATCAAATCTTCTTGTGAGCATTTGTCATCAATTTTCTTTAACAATTCGCAGTGGTAAACATGATACCCTGTTTCAACTCACTAAAATTAGCAAGCTGAAACAGTGGGGGGCATATAGCTACCCTCAAATTTTCATCACCTTCCTTAGTAAGCATTAGGTGATTTTGTGATCTAACGTGTGGTTTTGTAGGGTGCGGTTCCTAACTGTGTACTACAGATACCGCTGGGGGCTTCGTTCGACAGACTTATGGATATATCCTTTTTCAAATAATGTTTACTTTTTTGTACTTTAGCTTGCATATGCACGTAGTGTTCATATGACCGCTAAAGTGGGGGCTAAATGTAGCGTCATAAATTGTACGCACTTGCTAGGGTGGTACAATTTCACACCTAGTTTAGCACCCACCTTGGCACATTTTGTATTTTGCATTGCATTTCCCCTTTAGCACTTAATTAATTAAATTAATTAGGTCTAAGGTCCTATTTTATCATTTCCCACATCATAAAGTTGGGCCCTTTCATTAAAGTGTGCCCTTTTCATTTTATTCCTCCTATACATCATTTATTCAAAAACCCTAATTAGGTCCTATTTTGAACTTGGGGGCTTGATTTCGAGGGTCAAAACATCTTGAAATCACCTATAACTTCGGGATACTCTCTAAAATCATCATATCCGACGGCCCTGAAAATTTGGTGAAAAGTTGTCAGGACCGTGGCGCCCGGTGCACATGGTCCCGGACATTTTTCTCGAAATTTTGGGAGCACGATCCAATCATAAAATAAAGCTTAACCCCAAGAAATTGGCGGGAGATTCAATCTCTAGGTCGGCCAAAATATGAATTTTCGATCTAGGATTTCCTACATAAGAGCTCTCTTTCTTCATTAGAAGAGATCCGAATTTTGGCTTTCAAGGACCTTCTATGCAGCGAAAGAGCAGATCTTTGAAGACTTCAACAATATTCAACATCCTTCTATCAAGCATTCATCAATTTCATTCATCCATTTAGGGCTTTGAAGACATTGAAGAGCAATAGGAAATTACCGACTGAAGATTGGCTTGTACTCCTCCCTTGAGGGTTGGGTATGATTTCATATTGTTTTCATGTCTTTGCATAAGCTTCAATATATCCTTTATTCATGCTTTAGATCACTTTGCATCTTGATTTAGGGCATTTACATTATCATTTACAAGCAATTAGGGTTTACTTTCTAGGTTGCTCTAGTTTGCTTTCTTGCATTTAAGGACCTTGCACACACACTAGGTCTGCACACACAATACATTTTACAATACAACTTGGCTATTCGTGGAGGTGGAAATCACCGAAGCGGGGTTTGACTAAGGCAAAACCCTATATAGCCGCCCAAACACCTTTTCAGATATAAGTGCAGGTTTCGGGACTCGGACGACGCCGCAGGTTGCAGATCCGGGAGAAGCAGACTGAGACCGACCTTCCCACCAAATTTCAGAGCAAAAGACCAGGACAAGGGCATGGGGCACCCTGGTCCTACCAGGACAGGGGCGCTGGGCACCCTGGTCCCTGGGACAGGGGCGCTGGGTGCCCTGGTCCTCCTGATAGACAGCATTTTCAGCATTTTTGACAGCTTTTTCCAGAGTGCAAAAACAACAGTTTTCAGAGCAGTTTCAGGGGCAGAATCAGGACAGTGGCGCCCGCGCCCCCGTCCAGAACATTTTCAGTCAGATTTTAACTCCGGGTACGCATTTTCATTCTTGTCTTGTCCTTGTGTTTACAGCTTTCCATCATTTAAGTTCAATTCCGTAATCTTGTTATTAGTTCATACTTACACTTTGGGGTTAGGGATTGAACTTGCATCATTTTATCTTTCAATTACAACAAGGGAATAGAAATCCTAATAGGTATCCCATGGCTCTCTCTTCCACAAAAAGAAGTAGCCAATTGTGTGATACCTCTAGGCTCTTTCGTATTCCACAAATGTGTGGTTGAAAGTGAGATTAGGGCATGTTTGCTTAGTGTCACTTTTTCTCCCACACACGTTGATTTTAGAGAATGGATATTCAATAGAAATCTCATGGAAGTCAAAACAGAGATGAACTCTTTTACCTGGAATAACAGAAGGAAAGGATTCTGCAACATTGGACAAAAATTGGATAGGTTCTTTATTCAGAGAAATTTGGCCAACATCCCTAATACCTTTGAAGCAAATATCCTTCCTCTTTCAGGATCAGACCACTTCCCAATCTAGCTCTCTATCTCTAAAGCCACCCCCTCTACAAAAAGCCCTTTCAGATTTGAGCTAATGTGGCTCAGAGGTGAAAACATATTAAAAATAATAAAAAAATGGTGGAAGGAATCTCAAGTAATAGGTTCCAAATCCTTCAAACTGGTCACCAAATTAAAAACAGTAAAACAAAATCTAATAGCCTAGAATAAAAATTAGTTTGGAAACATTTTTATTAAAAAAACTTAAGTAGAGGAGGCTTTAAAAGACATAAATGAAGAGGTTATTAGAAAGGGTATGGATAATAATCTCTATCTGAAGGAAAAATCCTTATTAGCAGAATATGAAGAAATTTTGGCCAGAGAAGAAATTTTTTGGAAACAAAAGTGTAGAGAACATTGGTTAGAGTTAGGAGATAAAAACACCAAGTTCTTCCACAATAGCACCTAGCAGAAAAGACTAATTATTAAAATTTCCAACATCAAGACTAAATTTGGGGATATCAACAACAATCCAGATGTCATTGTTGCAGAAGCAATTGAATACTTTTATAATATCTTTAATAATCAGGAGGAATCTAGGTTAACCTCGAGGAATGAAGTCCTCATATGTATTCCAAAGGTAATAAACAAATAACAGAACCAGTTGCTAAATGCAAAATTCACTAAGGAAGAAATTGAGAAAGCGCTATTCCAAATCAACCCAGATAAGGCCCCTGGGCCGGATGGCTTCCCAGCTTCCTTCTATCAGCAATGCATGAAATTTATTGGTGATGAGGTCACTAAAGCATTAGAAGGAATTAGAAATTCTACGAAGATCCTCAAGGAACTAAATAAGACATTTATCGCTTTGATACCAAAGAAAGACAAAGTTGAAAGCTATGAATATTTTATACCTATTGCTCTTTGTTTTACGGTATACAAACTACTAACAAAAAATATTGCAAATAGATTACATAACTTACTCCCTCTGTTGATTAGTGAGGAACAGACCAGATTTGTGCCAGGACAGTCAATTTATGATGGAATTATCATTGCCCAAGAAGCAATACACTCAGTACAAACTAATAAAGAGCCAAGTATGCTTATTAAATTGGACATTAAAAAAGCCTATGATAAGGTAGACTGGCATTTCTTATGCAAATGCCTAGAAGCTTTTGGCTTTGTAAATCAATGGATCAACCTCATTTATGATTGCATTTCCACATCGAGAATGTCAATCCTTGTAAATGGATCTCCTATGAGATTTTTTAACACCTCTAGGGGATTGAGGCAAGGGGATCCTATATCCCCTTTTCTCTTCATACTAATGGTTGAATCACTTGAGAGATTGCTCAATAATGCTAGAGAATAGTCTTCTATCCAAGGAATCAAAATAACCAGTGGGCTAGAAGCTACTACACACCAACAATTTGTGGATGATACTATGCTCTTTGGACATAGTGATGTCCAGGAAGCCAAAACTATCAAACAAATTCTAAAAACCTACTCAATGGCTTCTGGCCAAGAAATTAACACCCTAAAATCAAATATTTTCTTATTCAATACAGAAGAGATACTTGCCAATAATATATGTAGCTCCCTCCAATTCAATAAAGGCAAACTACCTTGTAAATATCTGGGTATACCCTTGGAGAGAGGATGTAGATCCTCTAATTTATGGGACCAAATTGTATCAAAAATTAAAAATAGGACAGATTCCTGGAGTGGGAGGTGGCTATCCTTAGTTGGCAAGGCAACTATGATAAAATTAGTTCTTTTAGCCATGCCTATATACCAATTCTCTTGCAATGACCTACCTATATCAAAAAAGACAAAAAATAATAAAAATCTAAGGACCTTCTTTTGGCAAGGATCCAATGAAAAATATAGAATTCCCCTGATGGCATGGGAAAAGGTCTATAAACCAAAAGTTAAAGGGGGTTTGGGGCTAAAAGACATGATTCTACAAAGAAAGACCCTAGGGGCAAAATTACTTTGGCGTATGTATAAAAATCCCCATTTAAAGTGGGCTAGAATCCTATTCAACAAATACCTTCAAAATAATGAGCCAACTAGCATCTTCAGAATATCCTCCCCTCCTAAGGGAATTTTATGATGGACTGTAAGGAAATTTTATCAAAAAAGCTCACATGGAATCTCAGAAATGGAGAGAATGAATTATTCTGGTTGGATTCATGGGACGTTTATCCTACCATTTACAAAGAAAACAAAATTGACACTACCAGACAACCCTGGAAAGGTGCTGGGGAAATAAGGTTTCTGATTATATAGAAGAAAAAATAGCCAAGGGCATAAAATCATGGAATTGGAAGTCCTTAGGAAATCTAGATCTCACACCCAATGAGTCAAAAGAATTGGAAGACTTATTGGCATCTATAAAAATTAATTTTAGTCAGAAAGAGGATGGTTTGGTTTGAGAAGGGGCTAAGAATGGCAAATATAGCACAAAAGAAGGCTACAACATACTCATTAAAAAAGGTCAAGACAATGGTACTGACATCCCACTAAAACTCTGCTGGGACAAAAGATGTCTTCCCAAAGCAAGGATATTTGCTTGGTTGGCATTACAAAACAAAATCCTAACAACACCCACATTCAGAAGAATGGGGTATGAGGGACCTAGTAGATGCCCTCTATGTGAGAAGGAGGAGGAGACAACCAACCATCTATTACATACTTTTGAATATTCTCACAATTGTTGGGGGTGGCTTAGAAATAAGTTGAATTGGTATTCCCCCATTCCAGAGTTGGTCCTTGGTATGTTTCAGACATGGCCTATCAAAAATAAAGGATGTATTTATGTAGGGCTATGGGTTGCAACTCCCTCATTGTTGATTTGGGAGATCTGGAAAGAGAGAAATAGGAGGATTTTCAGAGAATACAAAATGGGCTGGCATCAACTAACAAACAAGCTTGAGGCAGCAATAATAGAATTAATCAATTGCCACTCTATGAAGGGTCACAAAAACATGGAAATGACTTATTGGGATGGAAAAATGAGATTTAAATGGATTGGCTTGAAAATTCCTCCATTTGTTGGAGATGGACCTACTAGCAATCCACAAAAATGAAAGGATTGCAAGTGGAAACCCCCAAATGATGGATGGGTTAAGCTCAACTTTGATGGGGCTTTCAGAGGAAACCCAGGTATTGTAGGAATTGGATGCATCATACACAACTCAAAGGGAGAGGAAATTGCTGCTCTTGCATATCCATTGGGTATGTGCTCCAACAATGAAGCTGAACTTAGAGCCCTTCAGGAAGGGATTAAATTATGCAAAATCTTGAAAGCTAGCAAAATAAACATTGAAGGTGACTCTACTATCATTATTAATGCCCTTAGGAAAGGTAATATGCCTAATTGGAATCTCAATGTTGTCCTTACTAGCATCCTTAATGACATCCAATCCTTTCAGGAAGTAATCTTTAACCATGTATACAGAGAAGGCAACTCCAGAGCAGACCAACTAGCTAATAAAGGAGTAGATGGAAATTCACTTATCAACATTAAGCCTGGCCAACACCCCTAAGCTAACTATCAACAAGCAATTTAGTTAGTAAAGGATACCTTAATTACAAATTCATACAATCTAAAATTCGCTGGGTTAATAAACCTTCTAATATGAAGCCATATGTTTGGCAAAACGCTTTACCAATTATAGATATCTGGTGTCCTCTATAAAGTAAGGGGATTACATGGATCTCCCCTATATTTGTTAGCATAATTCATCAATCAAACTCACCACATGTTGGGTAAAAATGGTACTTGAAGGCATTAATTTCCTCACAAGAAAAGTACAAAATTGAGGGGATAGATCTATCAATTTATGACTTAGCCGACATATCACCCAATAAGCAGAGATTGATCATAATATCACTTAACCCCAATCTTGGAAGTTGTAGTAAAATAATAAGTAATCTGAGTGGGATGGGATTGTTCTGTCACAACAATAATTAAGAATACTATGTGTTACATGGGTATGCTCTGGTAGCTAAATGGTTAACCTTGGTTAATTTTGTGCATTTCAATATCATAGTTCATGCTTCACAGAGGTAGTTTAGAGTGCATGATCTATGTTTTAATCTAATGACAATAGATTGGTACCATGCCTTAACTTTATTAAAGATTCAACTTTTAGGGATGAATTGCTACATGTTACTGGTAATAAATGTTATCTTTCATAACCAAAATTCCGATTATAGTACTGAATGAATAAACGAGCAAGCGACTGAGACTTTCTTGATGATTTGGATAATTTTAAACACTTAAGTTAATGGAGATAAATAATTTGAGCAAGCTATTAAGATTAACATGATTAAATTACAAGATCATCAGATAATTGGGTTACTCTACTATTTACTTTTTTAATAAGCTTATATTTATTTTCAATATTTAAGAGTTGTGTAAGATTAATTTGGAGGATGTGGTGTGTGAGATGTGTTGTGCAGGGACAGGGTAACTCTTCGTCATCTAGCCAGGGTTCACTTCAGGAATAGGACTTGGTGTCTCGAAACCTCCATGATATTTTATTGTAATAGCTTAAAAGAATTCATTGTAATGGAAATATTGCCAATATTATGTAAGTTGGCAACACCATATATGGGTTCTGTATTATCAGTTACTGAAAATTTTTCTAGGAAGTTAATCTTCCTTGGGCTAGATTGGAGGTTTTCTTGCCTCAGTTCTTTCCTACCAATGGTCACACTGAACCGAGATGCAAATTTAAAAATTAATAAAATTCTTTGGCTATGGCCTATTACCTATCAAAAGAAAAAGAAAGGTGGAAAAATATTTGGAAATGTAATTACACACATGTATAACAATTTTATCTAGAGGAACACAGTTTATGTTGTTTATTTCTCACATAATATAATATGGCTCTAGATAAGAAGATAATTAGGTGACACTGTGATAGGAAGCAAATGTTCTATTAGTAAATTTGATCTCTTTTAACATTTGTAAGATTAAAAATATATCTATATAATTATTTTTTTAGTGTAATCCCATACCTTGTGTTTAAAGAAAATGTAACTCACCTATATGTTTAGATGGAGCTACACTATATAGGTTACAAATTTTAAAAATATTTATTTCATCTTTAATAATATATTTTAATTTATTTTATTTTGAATAAAAAGGGTAAAAACTTTATTGAAAATCAAAATAAAGCATTACATAGAGAGGCAGAGCCCTGAGGCCCCAGAGAAAACAACCAACCCAACCACAAATCAACCAGCTTCAAAACCATCCATGTCCTTAGTGAAAATCTTCTGCAATTCATGACAGTAGTCCCCAGAGAGATGCTCCCAACCTTCCACTTTCCAATCACTATCATGATCTGAGGCCCACTTGGCCAAATAGTCCGCCACTCCATTCCATTCATGAGGAATATGGATGAAGGACACCTGCTCAATTAAAGAGCTAATTTGGAGAATCTGTTGAACAATCCCTGCCAATTGCCATTGAATCCCACTCACCTTCTGCTTAGGCAACAAGTTAACAACAATTTGTGAATCCGATTCACAAATCACCTTCCTACAACCCAACACCAAAGCCTGCTCCAGTGCATAAAGAATCACTAAACCCTCCATAAAATTATTAGATTGCCATCCTTTATGCATCGAAAAGAAGAAAATAACTTCCCCCCTATTGTTCCTGCCAACACCCCCTACGCCGACAGGGCCTGGGTTACCCCTAGATGAGCCATTAGTGTTAATCTTGATAACCTCATCCTGAGGGGTAATCCACCTTCCCACCCTTTGCACCTTCTTAATAGCCTATCTACCTCTCCTGACACAAGCAGAGGTCGGAGATAGCTCCTGCAATCCAAGCCTACTCACAATATCTGCCTCATCTCTACCTAGTGGGAAGTTCACCTCACACTTAGCTTCCACTGTCTCCCGAATCATAACAGTGATCCTATTCCAAACTTGTTGAGCAAACAATTTGGCCTCACGAAAAATCATCTTGTTCCTTTCGAGCTAGATTTGCCACAGAATGAAGATGGGCCCAATATACCAGACAGTCTGGATGAAGGAGGACAAAATAGGAGGTCTGCCCAAACTACTCAAAAATTCCACCAGAGAATCTGCATGGACACAAGGATGCTTCCACAGCCCCCACCAATAGTGCCAGATAAGTATAGAGAATGGGCATTTGAAGAAAAGATGAAAGGAATCTTCATCTCCATTACCACACAAAACATAGATAGAAGGCCCCAAGAATCCCCGCTTGTAGATATTGTCCCAAGTATGACACCTATTCCAAGCTAAAGTCTAAGCAAAGCAGTTACACTTCAGCCAAGAAGCATTATTCCACACCTATTTCCACCAGTTCACTTCTCTTCCCTCAAGTCTTCAGCTCATCAATTCCCAGTAAGCACTAGCCACATAAAAGACACCCTTAAGATTTGGAGACCAAGAAAGCCCATCCCTACCCTTAAGAGGGCTACAGTGTCTATTTGCCAAAATGCCCTACAGCTCAGCACATTCTTCCTCCATCCCAACCACCAACCACTCATTAGGATTCTTCCACCGCTCCAAATCCAGCTGACTGCACCTATAGACAACCTTAAAATCACTCACCCTTGACCATCTCGCGTCCAAAAACCTTTGGCATAGGTTTCCAAGGTTAGGAAACTGATCAAGGATGGGAGGGTAACCATCCCAAGAGTCCTTCCAGAAAAGGACCTCTTCCCCCCTTCTACAAATCCAAAAAGCCCCACCTTAATGAGAGAAGCCCCCCTCTTTAGCGTGTTCCAGATCGATGAGCCCTTTCCTTCAAGTGGATATCTAGGGATTTCCTCCAACAGGATCCTCTACATATATTTGTTAGCCACAATCCTAGACCAACCTCAATCCTGCTCAACACACCACCTCCAGTACAATTTAGGTGCAAGTGCCTCCCCAAAAAGAATAGACTGCCTTAACCAGAGCCCCCCAACTGCTTCGGGCTACACACCAGGTCCCAATTGACTAGAGTCCACTTGGAAGAGGAGATATTTCTTGCCCATAAGAACTACCTAGCTAGAGAGTCCAAACCCTTCGAGAACCACTTAGGAGCCACCTGAAGCATACATCGATAGGTCGAAAGAGCCTGAACGACTGACTAAATCAGTTGAACCCTCCCCGCAAAGGATAACCATCTATGAGTCCAATGATCAACCTTCGATCAAAATTTATCCAAGATCCCCTACCATGACTCCCTAGGAGGGTTGCCAGGAGAGATAGGAATTCCTAAATAGGTCAAGGGCAGGGAGACAATTTGGAATCTTAGAATAAAAGTAATCCTCCTTTGGATATCTTCAAGAGTGTTGAAAAAGAGGATAGAAGACTTATCCTCATTAATCAACTGGCTAGATGCCACAAGATAAACATCCAGGTCCTTACGCATATTAGAAGCTTCATTGATCTGAGCTAGCCCCATAAGGGTTGTATCATCCACAAACTGCAAGTGAGACTACGGCTGCAAGTCATTACCCCAACTCCAACCTTGAATATTACCCAGGCCCACATTATGCTTAATCAGCCTCCCCAGACCCTCAGCAAGAAGAATGAATAAATAAGGGGAGAGGGGATCCCCCTGGCGGAGACCCCTTGAAGCCTTGAACAACTTAGTATGGTCCCCATTGATAAGCACCAAGAAAGAGGTGGACATAACACAACTCATAACCCACTGGATCTACTCATGAGCAAAACCAAAAGCCCCGAGGATCTTCTGAAGGAAGGACCATCGAACTCTATCGTACGCCTTAGCCATATCCAACTTGATAAACATAGCCTTTTCCTTAGAAGTTGCCATAGAGTGAATGGTCTCCGTAGCAATGACCACCCCATTTAGAATTTGGTGGCCTTCCACAAACCCACTCCGCTCCTCCAAAATAACACTCCCCAGGCACTTCTTCAATCTGTCTGCTATCAGTTTAGAGATGATCTTATAAATCACATTGTAGAGAGAGATAGGGTGGAATTGGCCTAACCAGTCAGCCCCTTCACACTTGGGGATTAGAGAAATGAAGGTCGCATTCAAAGCCCTAAGCATCTACTTATTTCTCTGGGACTCTTAGACAACATCCAATAAATCTAGCTTAATAATATCCCAGAACTCTTGAAAGAATTCAACCGGGAACCCATCTAGTCCAGGAGCCTTCCCTTTCCTCATATGGAAGACAATCCTCTCAAGTTCTTCCATCAAGATAGGATGCAAAAGCTGCTCATTCATCTCCCTTGAGACAAGAGAAGGGATGCAAGCCAGAACAAGATTCTCCTCCACTGTTTCCCCCTGAGATTCTTCCATAAAGAGGGATTGGAAAAACTGAAGGGACTCCCTAGACATCTCTTGCAAGGATAAGCACTGCTCACCTCTATCATTAACCAGAACAGGAATGGAATTTTCATGTCTCCTTGCTTTCACAGAGTTGAAGAAGAAAGCCTTATTCTTGTCCCCCTCCTTCAGCCAATCAATGCAAGCTCTCTGCTTCCAATAAATTTCTTCCCTAATCTCACATTCCTCAACCACCTTGACAGCCTTGTCTTCCTCTCTAAGTAATTCCTCTGACAACCCATGCTCTCTGATTTCCCTAGTGATCTCATTCAACACAATTTGGGCATCTTTCTTCTCATGAAAGATGTTCCCAAACCCTTGACGGTTCCACTATTTAAGCTAGCGCTTAAAAAATTGCAACTGCTTGGCAAAAGAGAACATGGCAATGCCAAAGGCAAGCCTGCCTTTCCTCCACCAGTCTACAACAAGATCCTGTAAAGAGTGGTCCCAAAGCCACATAAGTTGAAATTTGAATGAAGGCAAGCGGGCAACCCGAGCTAAGGATGAAACCAACTTGATGGACCAATGATCCGACCCACTCCAGTCAAGAATCTCAAAAGTTGTGGACCACCCCCCGCCAATCCAAAAGCAAGAAACTAGAAAGTGATCCAACCGTTCAGCAATCCAATTCTCACCCACCATCCTATTGTTCCAAGTGAACAAGCCATTGCTAGGCTTGATGTCAACCAGCTGCATTAGGGAGATACTATCCTGGAAAAGGACTGAAGAAGGTTCCAACCGCATTACACCCCCCTTCTTCTCACTCAACTCTAGAATGGCATTGAAGTCTCCTACCATAATCCAAGGATGAAAAGGGGCCAACCTTCGCATACCAGCAACATGAGACCATAAGTTTTGCTTACCTTGAAGATCAGTGGGAGCATAGATATTTGAAAACAAGATGAATTCCCCAGTCTCGAGACTAGATAGCACCCCGAATAATGAGGATCTAGAGGCGGCCCACCAAACAGGGTGAAGCCTTAAAGGGTTCCAAAGACAAACCACCCCTCCCGAGGAACCAACTACCCCAACACACTGACACTCACCTCGCCCCCACAACTTTGGCACAAGACCCATCATGCTCTCCACTAAAATTTTAGTTTCTTACAAGAAAAGGACATCAGGTGAATGATTCCTAATCAAATCCCGAACAACTTTTTGTCTAGGGCCGTTGTTCAAGCCCCTTACATTCCATGAGAGTACAATCATTTGGGAGGGTTGGAAAAGTGAGAATCCAAGGTCTTTACTAACCCTGACTTAATCAAATTCTCTCCCATCATTTTGATTTTATCCACATCCTTCTTTGTGCCAGCCTTTGAGATTTTTTCTAAGGCACTTTTCTTAAAATATTTCTGATGAAGACCCAAGTGAACAGAAGACTTACTAGTCTTAGCTCCAGTCGGTTCCAATTTTAGGGCTATCGGGGACCCCTCCCCCCCACCCAAATTCACATCTGAACCAGGAATGAGTCCCAACTCACCCCCTATAGCCTGCTCCATCTCCATTTGTTGGCTTCCAGTCACTACCAAGGCTTGGGAAAAGTCCTCCCTAACTCTTTCCGGTGCCCCCCCTGAAGCCCCCTGATCCAAAGGGGTTAACCCCGGATTCACTTCCTATTGGCAGAGGTCATCCAATGCTTCAAATTTGTTAAAGGTATCCTCCTCCTATCTCTCCTGAAGGGACCTCTTCTGGCCTTGATTTCTGTTCCTTGTCTTAATTGGAACAAAACCCTTAGCACCCACAACATTAGTCACCATAGCACTTTTTCCTTTATCAGCCCTATCTTGACTCTGGGCCGGTTGTTGAGGTTGGTGCACCACTAGTTTATATCTAGGGAATTTACATTGTAAATGACCATACTCATGACACAGACGACAGCGAAAAGGTAAAGTCTCATAGTCTAGCTGTTGAACCCATGAGTAAGAACCCACACACATATCTATAGCATCTGGTAATGGTTTACTAAGATCAATTTCAACACAAATGAGCGCAAAGGTCATCACCTTTCTCCCTAGGGTTTGTGATGAAGATCCCACTGGTTTCCCCAACAGTGCTGCTAGCATCTGTAACACGTCCTCTCGACAGCATTCCATTGGAAGACGTGGTAACCAAACCCATACAGGAACCCTGTTTGGGAGCTCCTCCGAAGGGTTAAACCCCGCATGCTAAGGTTTGATGAACAACCCCACCTGTTTGTAAAAATACGGGCCTCCTTCAAAAACCCTATTTCGATCATCCATATAGTTGAAAGTAACCATGAAATAGTTGTTCGCTAGCAGCATAATCTCCATTTCCCCATCTGGTGCCCAAGACCTCTACGCCCAATTTTCCAAGAACTACAGGGAGACCCTCATTCCCAAAAATTTGTAGTAGAGCGAGTGTTTTGAAAAGTACTCAACATCTTTAGCTATCATCTTTGAAGGAATAACCAGCTTCGGCCTTTCACTACATCTCTCCAGACACCCATTAATCTTCATAAGGCGAGAAATACCAGTACTTCCAGACCCCCGTTCTGAGGAGAAAAGGTTATTGGAAAATGTCTCTATATTCAAAGGTGGGGGTTTAGAATCCATTGCAGCATAGAAGTCCATGGCTAGAGCCACCTGAGAGGCCTCACCACCAAAACCCGACATCAGAGCTCAAAAAGATTTAAAAGGCGACAAAGGGCAACCAAGGACCCCAACCCAAAGAGCCCCTTGAGAAAGAATCATCCCTAAGGCTCCCCCCTTCCAAGCTCCTCCAATAGATGCCCCCAAATGGACCCCCCAAACAAATGGGAGCCCCACCGAAAGCCCACTGCCCGTAGCAGTCTAGAGCCCTTCCTCCCGCGCAGCCAACCCTTACTCTCGTGCTGCCAAACCTCCCCCCGATGGCCGGCGAAGCAACCCTATCCCCCCAACTACTCCCATCTCACCACTCTCCCCCAACACCCTTCACTTCCCTCCCCCTCAGCACCTGCAACAAGAACCTCTCGTGAGCTAGGGCTTCGAAACCCCAGCTCGGCCGCTCGAAGTCCTCTGCACGCGCGCCATCTTTGGCTCTCCCAAATCTTCCAATTGATTGTGAATTTGGTTTCATAATATATTTAATTTTTAATAGCATAAGATATTGTATATTTCTATTATACAATATTAAATTTCTATAATATTATAATGAAAATATTAGAATTGGGTTAAATATATTATATAAAATTAATTCTTATTTTTATTTCTTCGTATATGTTTAAATGTACTAAGCCAATTTTTAGCAATGACTGCAATCTAAGATTCTATCTAACAATATTTTTTTCTCATTATTTTTATAGCTACATAGGAATGATTATTTTTTTTTTTTCTAAACTTTAACTTAAATAAGTTCAAATATGGTGTGTTTGACAATGTGGAAAGAAAAAAAAATACAAGATATTTTAATATAGATATTGGTCTAAGATACAAAGTATCAAGATTTCAAACTTGTCTCTTATAAAACATGAAATAACCAAAACTAAATGAAGATAAATAACAAGCAGAATAAGAACGAGATTATAAGAAAAGTCGACCCAATGTATTATCTTATGAGCACATATAAATAGGATGTAGCAAAGGCACTCGATCTCCATGAAATAAGGATAGGACTCCTCAAACATGAAGCACTGGCGGGTTGCCTACCACAAAGGTAGTGTGAGGTATCGAAACTGCGTCGACGCCTCTCTAACAACTCCTAATCGACTTGATATCTTGCATGAACAATTATCAAGTGTAAATGGATGACTAAGTAGGCCTAAATAAGCCTAAGTGTAATTAAATGAAATAAATACACTAACAACCCCATTTAAGTGTAGCTTAGGAGGAAAAGAAGAAACATAGGTCATAGCCACTAGCTTGGTGAGGTAACCATGTACAATTCAAATGAAAATGATTCTCGGCCATAAACCCTGATAAGGTACTCATGTACAAATAAATCTCTCATAAATGGAGAAAGATAGAAAACCCAGTGAGGAAAAACATTCTTCCAAGAAAAGATAAGAAGAGAAGACCATGAAGCCCCCCCTTAATGTAGAATCTCATACAAAGAAGCTAATCTTGAACCAAGAATGTCAAAGTGTGACACAGCCAGGTACCAATGTCGATGAAGAATGATCAATGAATCACTCATTGCAACAAAATGAAGATCAGGCATCTAGACACCTACTTGTAGAATGTAGAAATGATGAAAGCACTTCTTAAGGAAGTGAGAAAAATATACCACACATAATAGCCCCTTGGTTATATTTTTGTTCTTCCCTTGTTTTTGGTATTTTATAGAAGAAGTTCTTTATAACTAAACCCCCCCAAAAATACATAAACCTCGCCCAATGAAAGGGCATGAGAAGTTATGCCTACTGTCTGAGGAGGCTGAGGCCAACCCTGTGTGTCCATCACTACTACTGCTACATCATCTGCATCTGGGTGTAGGGGTGGGAGGATTGGTTAGGTGTAAGGCAACACCTACTGAGGCCATGTGTCTCTCCTCTCTTTGTGTTTTTTGAAGTCATGGTAGACTATACGTGGAGGGGGCATGAGCGAGCATTGTCGACCATAGGTGAGCAAGGGGTGTAAGCAATTGCTACTATTTTTGATGGAAGAGGTGCATGAGTGTCATGCCATGGATAGAAAACTAGGGGTCAAGCCATATGTGGAGGGAACTATGGGTCTTCCTTGGCTCATGTTGTCCAAACATAGCTCTCTCCTTTCTTTGTTGTTCTCAAACCCTCAAACATACCCTTCGCCTCTCTTACACTGCTATAGGGCTCAAAAGAGGCCGTCAACTTGCCTCGGGAGTTGCCTCCTACTGTAGTGGCTTCACAAAAACATAAGGAGTTACAAGAGATGAGAAAGTGTTCCTTTTCTTACAAAATAATCTCAGACCTCGCTTTGATACAATGAAATAACCAGAACCTAATGAAGATAAATAAAAATCACAATAAGAACAAGATTATGAGAAAAGTCGACCCAATTTATTAGCTTATGAGCACATATAAATAGGAAATAGAAAAGGCACCCGATCTCCATGAAATGAGGATAGGACTTATCAAATTATGGAGTGGTGGCTACCAAAAAGGTAGTATGAGGTGTCCAAACCGAGTCGACACCTCTCTAACAACTCCTAATCAACTTGACATCTTGCATGAACAAGTTTCAAGTGTAAATGGATGATTAAGTAATATTAGGTAAGCCTAAGTGTAATAAAATGAAATAAATACACTAAAAATACATATAGTAGACTATTCATGTAATATTTCGAATTAGAATTACTATAATAGTTTTGCAATGATTTAAAATTAATAATTATTAGACAAATTGCTACCTAGTGGGTAGCTCTCATTTCAATAAAACATAGAAATAAAATACATCCATATCAACAAAAAAGAGAAAACAACATAACCTAGATGGCCTCTATGACCTCCTAGCATCTCTCAATTTTCTTTGATTGGAACATGGTCCCATTTACACTCATCATGTGCTCATTGGTCTCCAAGTTGTTTCTTTATAATCCATGCCTCAAAGATAGAATTGTGTCAATCTTGTCCTTATTCTCTAGTATCTCTTCTATTTTGAAAGGATTTTATACCAATCCCATGAAAGCATTGGGCTTGAGCCTTTGAAGTACATTTACCACTGGTCGCCTATGTTGAGTAGTAACCAATTGATCAATGGCAATTTGTGTATCCTCACTGTCATTGGTGGTTCTTACAATGGTAGAAAAACAATGTTCAAGCAACTCTGCACTATGCACATGTGACCCTACAAGAATCTTCTCACCAAATATCTTATGAACCACATCCTCTTCAACATCACCTTCAATGATAAAAATTTCCTCTAGCTTCTCCATGACCGAGTCTTGATCAGAACTATAGATGCACTCAATGATGGAGACAAACTTTGATTTACTATTAATAGAGGATGGATCTACCATTTTAATCAAAGTGTCATTCCAAATTGTCCCTGTTATCATATATATATTGCCTCTGATTTTTTGACCTAACATATTTTACATCTAAGACTGACCAAGAAAAATCTTGCAATCTCTTCCAGATTCTCCTTTCCCTAATCTATAATATCAAATCATACTCCTCATTCACTTAGTCTACTATATTAAATCCCCTCCATGTCTGAGAATCAAAAGAGATAATCGAATCTACATTTTGATCTATGGCATGACTAGAAAGGATGCCTACATTTGTATTGGATTTTCTAAAGACATGTCTTACTGTGTTCTCCCCCAAATTTTGAAGAATCACACGAATGCAATCAACCCATATTTTTTACTTCCAACTTGGTGTTGTTTTGAATATGATGACATGAATCACCTTTAGTGAATCCCCTTCGATTACTAAATTTGTTAACACATTATTCTTACATAGTCTCAACCCAACCAACAGGGGAGTGTACTCAACATCATTATTTGGTTCACTAGGCAATTTGTCAGATCCACCCAAAACCAATCTCCCTCTATCAACCCTAATGATGAACCCAACATTGAATAATCTTGGATTTCCATGGGTAGAACCATCAACATTGAGCTTGAACCTTCCAAAAGAGGGAAGCCACCACCTCACATTCTTACAAATATTAGTGTTTTTAAGTTTGTCTCCTCATAGGGGAATGATATGTAGCCAAATCTTCTCTATCCAATCATCCCATGATGTGAATATGTGATCTACCCTACTCACATCAATGGTATTGGCATGTTCATAGACTACCACTTTAATTTTATTCAAAAATAATGAGATGTGGCCAAACCTTCTCTATCTAGTCATCCCATGATGTGAATATTTGATTTACCCTACTCACAACAATGGTATTGACATGTTCACAGACTGCCACTTTAATTTTGTTCAACAACAATTCTATCTTGACTCTTTTATCCTTAAAAATTCTCTGGTTTCTCTCTTTCAAAATGTGCCAAATTATAGTGGCAAGAATATCATACCATAGACAACCCCTCACTAAGATTTTGTCTAGCAGATGCCAACACGTAAATTTTTATTTTAGTGATGCTAGTATAGGACCATAATGGTTTAATTTCCCCAAGAAAAACGTCCAACACTCTTGTGCCACCTCATAGTGTACAAATAAATGATCCAACATTTTCTCATGCTCATAATACATCAAACATTGAAAGGGAACCATAACACCCAATTCTTTTAGCCTATCACTAATTAAAATACACTTTTGTACTACCAACCATATGATGGTCCCCACTATTGGCAATATGTGTGGGTTCTAGCACAACTTTGTTTCCCAGTCACATCTGATCCAATCTCCCTAAGACACTTCATAGCCCAATTTTGGTGATTAGTTACTAGATTTTTCTCCACACACAAAAAAAATCATCCTCTCATCTACATCAGCTTCTTGTTATCTTCACCCAAAATTTCCAATTTCTTCCATTTAAAAGACATAATATGATTATTCCAAGATAGCATTAGATAATCTCTAACTTTGTCTTCGAATACAGGGGCAATTTTTTTCTCATTAGCATCATGCCTAGTATATCAATAAGAGGTTTGTATCTATTACAAGAATCCTTCTAGAAATCCACTTTTCTACCATCTTTAATTCTCTAGGACATGTGATCAATTATAATGCCTATACATTTTTTCATAGAGTTTCAAATAGTTGAGCCTTGCGGTGGATTGACAATTCTCAAGATTATTTTTGGTGAATCCTCATCTAGATACTTCTTTTTGATAACTTCGTACCATATTTCATTCGATTCTTTGTATATTCACCAAGTAAGTTTTTTTGGCAAGAGAGAGTGTGTAGGTTATTAGGTGTTGTCATTTATGGCAACCTAGGTCAGTGTACCCATCCACATTGCATTATTTGATCATATCAAAAGTCAGATTGGAGATTTGTTCAAGTATGACAAGCTAAGAATAGAACATCTGAGAGTGTTCAATATTTTGGTTGGTACTTATTTTCAAGTTAACATTTTGTGTTATGGATTTGAGGGAAGGTTGATGGATGTGTAGTGTCATAAAATTGCAACCCTTGCAATTTTAACCACATTTTGGGTCCTCACCTTGGAGAGGACATCTCCTTCCCTAACTAGGACGGTTTTTTGCATTTCCAACCCTTCACTCTTTCTCCATCATGACCTATGTTTGCTCTAGACCCTATCTGAGCCCCAAAATAGGGTAGGAAAGGGGCATGGAACCCTTATCCTCACCCTTTAGGGTGGCCCTATGTTAGGTCTATCGAGTCTCCTATTCACAATTTGTCTTCGGTGTTTGTAATTCATTTTTGTCGGACTCCGGTCGTTGAAAATTAATCCTTGAGGCATGTATAAAAAGGAATTCAATACCCTCATTCATGGATGGATGGACAAGGAAAAAATGGAGAGATAGATAAAGATCTTAAGGAGAAGAGACAAGATTTCAAGGTCATCATCAAGCATTCAAGCATTCAAGTCTTCTTCATTCATCCATTGGACCAACATTACAACATTTATTTGCAAGCATGTGTGTGTGAGGGTTTTTTCATGTTACATGCCATTTCATACAACATTTGTGGATACATTCAAGAAGCAAAGAAATTATCATCAACGAGTTGTAGATATATAAGGTATACATCTCCATTGTTTACATTCAAGCATTTGCAATTACTTTCTTTCAAGGTTGATTCCTCAACTGGGGTTTGACTAAGGCAAACCCCTATCTACAACCTCCCTTTCTTCTCTTTTCTGTGTGTAGGTTGTAGGTATGAAGTTGTAATTGCAGGTTTGGGCTTCATTTGCAGACATAGAAGAACCCTTTTCGTTTCGTGGATTATTTGGAGGACCATGTACATTCCTGCCACGGTCCCAATGACTTTTATCCAAATTTGTAGTGAAAACCTGTATTAGTCTAATTAGCTTAGATCCAGAGTTACAACATGATCCCGAACCGGTAGCTCCTCATTTCACTCATTTTCCCTCTCTTTTCCACGTAGTCAACAAGTCAACTTTCTCATTTACAAAAGAGGGTAAATCACACTTCAACCGCATGCAATCCACTCAAAATTCACATCCTTTTTCCCCTCAGATTTAGATCTAGTGGATTCAAGCCACTCTTTTGAATGTAAAGTTCTTCCCAAGTGAGAATCATCCTAGTGGCTTCCTTTCTCTCTCGTAGGTGGCAAGTCACTAGGGTCCAATTTTCCACTTTACATTTTGGTGAACCCGACGTCTTACACATTAATTCTAATTTCTCATTCTTAGATCTGATTAATTGCAAGTTGAATTTCAAATTTTCATTTTCAAGTTTGATCTATTTGCAAATTTTATAGGTTCATTTCATCAAGTCTTTCTTTTGTTAAATTATTCACATCCCCCACCTTAATCAATTTACCCTTTTGATGTGTTTTTTCCCACCAGCTTATGAGGATAAGCCTGTTTACTTTGCAAATTTCTGCAGATAGAACATAATTGAGTGGTATACCCAAACGATGTAAATAAACTTTTTCACCCCCAATTCCAAATAAGAGAGAAAGGACCTTGATCCCCTTTGGATAGGCTTCAAAATAGAAAGATGGTATCCTATAGTTTCTACCTGAAAATAATTTCCAAGGGATTGTATACACTTTGTCCTACCACAAACATGTATGTGGTCCTTATCATAAAAACCCTAAGTTTTCATTTTGAGAAAATTAAGCTTGTGAGGTATAAAATTTTAATTGCTTGTTATAGATCTGATTTTTATTTCAAAATTATGATTCAAATCTGTCTCTTTATTCTGAAAATTCAGTGGTTAAATCATCAAACCCTAATTTTTAAGATTCTTCTATTTTTGACGTTTGACCATAAGTTTGACCTATCTAGCCATCTCCAAATCAACTATTTTTTTTGGATTCCGCATTAAAATCATAATCTCTATCATCCCTAAAAAAATTCAAAAAAAGTTGGTTGGACCGTGTGCATTCCCGCCACAGTCCTCAGCTTTTTTCCAAAAATTTCGGGAGACAGAATTGACTGTATTTTTCTACTCATATCCAGAAAATCAGTGTACTTTATCAATTTTAACACTCTCTAAGATCAAGCACAAATTGAAAATTCATGAAATGCAAATCTTAAAATTAATTTTCATAAAAAGGTCCTAATTTTAGATCCGCTTTTCTATCAAATTCAGATTTCATTTAAGAGACTTTTGATGGCAATTAATAAATTGGATTTACTTTCTCTTTCACATATGATTATATTAATTTTTGCATATATTTATCATGTGTCGGATAATAGTTTCTTTCATTTCCTGTTGCTTCTCTTTCTTCATAGCATTTGGTCATATTGTGTTGTTAGGATTTCCAAATTATTTTCTTTTCAAAATTTTCATGTATCATTTATGTTGCATTATGGTGATGTTGTTAACAGAATGCATATCCTATGTTAATCACCTTAAATAGCTTTTAGATCCTAAACCTAGAGATCCTAACCTTTGTACCTCTCCTAGGGTATCTTGTGTGGATACAATGAAATCTAATGCCTTACCCAATGATCTTTCTACAAGAGAGCAAGCATTGGAAGGTAATATGGATCCATTTTCTTCTTCTACACATACCCTTGAACAAGAGGGGCAATATGAAAACATCAACATTCTTACATCTTTAGATCCTCCTTATTCTCCTAGGACCTACCTTCAACATCAAATTCTATGTAGAGAGGAAGATGTCATGCATTTTATTGATGACCTTTCTCCTCACATATAAATCCCTAAAAATGAGCTTTTAGATGATGAATATATTCCTCCCCAATCTTCCAAATAGGATAAGCTTGATAAAGGAAAATATATTCTCATTCCATATGATACACCTTCATCTAAAAATCCTTTTCTATCTCCTTACACATCAGATTTCAAAGAAATTCATGATCTTGTTCCTCCATCTAGTCAATTGCAACATTCTTATAGTCGTAGTTTTCATATAATCATAAAACAAGGTTTTAAAGGACAAGGAGTGGGGAAATTTGAGCATGGAATTCATGTCCCTTTAAATCCTCCTACACAAACTACTACAAGAGGCCTAGGAAGTGGTACCCCTCTTTCTATGGACAAATTCCTTAGGCTTCAAAACTTTAAGGATTACCTTGAAAAACAACAAATCAAGGGAGCTCGCAAGAATGCATCTTCTTCAAAGCATCCTTTTTGCTCATTTCATCAAACCCATGACCATAATGTTGATGATTGCCCTGATTTTCAAAAATCTATTCAAGATGGAATAGATAGTGGCAAAATTAGAGTTGTGGATAATGAAACTTCTTCTTCTAACAAACCCTCTTCTTCATGGCAAGATGATATTTACCATCCTGATAGATTAGCTTCAAGAATCTTTAAGAGGTTTAAATATGACAAGAACATTTCCTTTCCTCAAAATAAAAACAAAAAAATTAAGCAAGTGAAAGGTATTGAATATTGCATTTTTCATGATTCATATTCACATTCTCTTGGAAAATGTTATGTGTTTAAGAAATTTGTTCAACTACAATATCATCTTTCACACATTTGTCTCACAAAAGATCTAGTTGTATTTCTTGGTAAAAACATCGTGCCTTAGCACTTCTTTTCCCTTCATGTTGCTCTTCACCCTATGGCATAATTAGCCCATTTCATGGGGGCTCTTTATCATTACTGGTAGTATTGTTTCACTTTTACACACTTTGGGGTAGAAACATGAAGTCCATTTTTCTTCTTCTTTCTTACATTTATATCTATTCTTGTGCATCATTTATTATTAGATCTCTTTTCTTACATAGGGTTATTCTTATGTGAGCATATAATTGTTCTTTGGTTTTCCTCTTTTCTTGGAGAGGAATATCTTTAATGAGTACTGCATTTCTTCTCTTTCCTTCATTCTCTTGGAAATCTTACCTCTTCTATGGTTTCGATTATTTGCAAGTACGATATGCCCCTTAGCAAGGAATGATCTCTTGAGAAGTATGTATCCCTTCCTTGAAAGGATTTGTTCTACTAGGACGGCATGTCACTTGAAACTAATCACCATCAGAAAATGTGTAATGTTTATCCTTGTTCTCCTCACTTGGGGGGCAAGGATTTGGACTCCTTTCCCTTGTATCATTATTTCATTTAGGGGCTGCATTTTTCATATGTGATTATCATTTTATACAATGGTATGCTTTTTATGACTAATCCCCCTTGGGGAATATATGATTCTTATTCTCTCTTCTTTTTGAAGATTACCACTTCTTGAGATGGGTATTTTACATTTAATAATGTTTGTTCTTACATGTGTTCATGTAAGTTCATTGCACATTTTCTTATGTTTAATCTCTCTCTAGTAGATTGTGTAAGATCTTCTCATCATCCCATTAGCTTGGGGGAAAATGATCCTTCTCTCTCTCTTTCTCTAGGGATCCACTTTTCCCTATTAAGTGGATGGTGTGAGTTATATTACTTGATGTCATTCCTTGTGCAGAATCATTGGTTATTGGCTTAAGGATTCTCTCTTATACAAGAAGTGTTAATCCTTAAGTAAGACCGCTTTTACAGTTGGTAAAATACATCTATGATAAATCCAACCATTCCTCTGGGGGCTAAACGTGAGTCATCCCTCATCAAGAATCCCTTTTGACCTAGAAATAGGAGGAAGGATTGCATTCTTGTTCTATAAGATGTTATATTTGTCTAAGACAACTCATCTTGGGGGTATATGTGTTTTGAACAAAGATCTCTTCTCCTCCAAGGATCACCTTTACACTTACAACAAGATGTCTCTTTTCAACTATATTTTCCTTGGTTGAAGAGTATTCCCTCTTTTGCTTGGATTTATGACATTGTTGCATGGTAGATATCCTCTTTCTGATGAAGGTAGGTATCCTTGTTCTTCGTTCCTTAAGATATCAACATCAACCTATGATGACATCTTATGGGGGGCACACCCACATTGCTCCTTTGTACCATACTTCTCTCATGAATTGAATAGTGGGACATTCTTTGAACCAGAGGGAAACTTCTTAGAGAAAGATGTCATCAATTTTTTGTACAGTGGGAAATTATTTTAACTAAAGGGAAACCTCTTACAGCAAGATGTCGTCACATTTTGTATAGTGGGTCATTCTCAAAACTAGACAATGGTCTCTTAGAGGGAGATGTCTTCACTTCTTCTTGTCTTGTACAGTGACACATTCTTAGAACCAGAGGGAAACCTCTTAGAGAAAGATGTCGTTACTTTTCACTTGTATAGTGGGACATTCTCAGAACCAGAGCACAGTCTCTTAGAGCAAGAAGATGTTGCTTTTCTTTTGTGTGGGGTTATTATTCTTGGAACCAGAGCATGGTCTCTTAGAATGAGATATCACACATTTCTTGACACTTGTACTATACATTCTATACAAGTTGTAGCGTACTCAGGAATAGACTCCTATGAGGTGCTTTGAACCTCACTTGTACACACGCACATGAGGATGAGTGGAACTAATGGTGCTCTCACTCTCTCTCTCTCTTTACATGGATCACCTAGATAGGCTCTAGGGGTGAGATTTTACATGTCCTTCTCTCCATGGATCACCTAATTCTAGGGGTGAGACATCCATTGTTTCTTTCTTCTTCGCCTTTCTTCTCATGGATCGCCAAAGTGTGTATTCATGTTCTCTATCTTCTTCCTCTCATGAACTCATAGTTTTTCTATTGATGGTTCATGGATGATGTCGTCTTTTCTCTTTTATGTGATGGCATTGGTCTTTGTTTCCTGATTAGTTGTTGAGACATGTAAGCTCAAGATCTCTTCAACTAGTTAGTTTTTCATCTTGTGTCTTGTTCTTGTCATGTATCTTTTTGCGCTTTGTCTTTGTTTTTGTGTGCCTTGTGGCTTTTTATTTTGTGCTCTCTTGTGTATGTTGGCATGAGTTGAGACCCTAAGATTGGGGGCTTTTTGTTCCTCAATATTAGTGATGTCTTATACTCCTTTTGGTATTTCTTCACATCTCTCATCCTCACCTCTCTCTTTCTTCTACTTTACTGATAGGAGTGGTGTAAGGCATACTCCTGCTAAAGTGGGGGCTAAATGCAATGTCATAAAATTGCAACCCTTACAATTTAATCACATTTTGGGTCCTCGCCTTGGTGATAGTATCTCCTTCCCTAACCAAGACCTATTTATACATTTCCAATCCTTCACTCTTTCTCCTTCATGACCTATGCCTTCTCTAGACCCTATCTAAGCCCCGAAATAGGGAAGGATAGGGGTGTAGTGCCCTTGTCCTCACCCCTTAGGGTGGCCCTATGTTAGGTCTACCCAATCTCCTATGCACAATTTGTCTTTGCGGTTTTCAATTCCTCTTTGTCGGTCTTCAATGGTTGAAAATTAATTATTGAGGCATGTATAAAAAGGAATTCAATACCCTCATTCAAGGATGGATGGACAAGGCAAAAATGGAGAGATAGATAAAGAGCATAAGGAGAAGAGACAAGATTTCAAGGTCATCATCAAGCATTCAAGCATTCAAGTCTTCTTCATTCATCCATTGGAGCAACATTACAACATTTATTTGCAAGCATGTCTATGTGTGTTTGGGTTTTGTCATGTTACAATCCATTTCATACAACATTTGTGGTTACATTCAAGAAGAAAAGCAATCATCATCAACTAGTTGTAGATCTACAAGGTATACATCTCCATTTTTTACATTCAAGCATTTGCAATTACTTTCTTTCAAGGTTGATTCCTCAATCGACGTTTGACTAAGGTAAAACCCTATCGACAACCCCCCTTTCTTCTCTTTTCTCTATGTAGGTTGTAGGTGTGCAATTGTAATTGCAGGTTTGGGCTTCATTCGTAGAGATGGAAGAACCCTTTTTGTTTTGTGGATTTTATGGAGGAACATGTACATTCCCACCATGGTCTCGACAACTTTTATCCAAATTTACAGGGCAGATTTGATTCACTATAAGTAGCTCAGATCCAAAGTTATAATGTGATCCTGAATCGACAGCTCCTCATTTCACTCAGTTCCCCTCTCTTTTCCACATAGTCAACAAATTAACTTTATCATTAACAAAAGAGGGTAAATCACACTTCAACCACTTGCAATCCACTCAGAATTCACATCCTTGTTCCTCTTGGATTTAGATCTAGCAGATTCAAGCCCCTCTTTTGAATGTAAAGTTCTTCCCAAGTGAAAATCATCCTAGTGGATTCTTTTCTCTCTCCTAGGTGGGAAGTCACTAGGATCTAATTTTCCACTTTACAGGATGTTTGGACTACCTTATTCCAGAGTTTTGGTATCCTATGATAATTGGTGTGTAAGATAGAAGTTGCTGAGAACCGTTTTTTTGTATCATAGTGCAAAATGACTGGCTTGTATGGGTAATCCTAATGCGGATTGAGTGGAATTATTTTAATGATTTTTTTATGGTCCAGGTGTTTTATCCAACAATTTTGGCAATGTGTAATCAATTATTTTGTCCACATTAATATCAGTGTTCATATTTTAACAATAGTTTGTACACATTTCAATAAAGTATTAAGTTTTCTTGAGCTGACAAGCAGTTGATCTAATATCTTATTGTAGATATATATGATAGATGTTTTTGATAATTTTGGTGATGAGAAAGGAGTTAGTGATCGATTATACATATTTTCACATGCGTGGGATAGTGATTTGTGCTTTGGATCATAATAGTTCAGTTAAAAAGGGTAGGATAAGATAAAGTATGAAAAGTGTCCATAATGTGCTTAACTGGAACTATAATAAGGCATTTGTGGATGTTTATCTTTAGATCAAACACTTCAGTGATCTTTTGTAATTAATTTGTAGGCATTGAGCCCGTCTTTTGGGTAGTAAGCCTCTCTCTTGAGCAGTGAGCTCTAGGAAGTGAGCCCAAATGTATGTGCATTCCCCATTGTAATACTTCTAATAGAGTATACCTATATTATGGGTTCATCCCCACCATAGTTTTTTCCTTAACCAATTTTCCACATACAAAATATTTGTGTTATGGTGTTTTGATTGTTTGTTTTATGTTCTTGCATATTTCTTTTGATTAAATGTATTAGGTGGTTGAAAGAACAAAATAATAATAAATTTTGGAGAACACTGATTGACCCCCCCTTTCAATGTTCCTTAATTCCAACAAGATTTTCTACTATTTCTCTATTTTGGAGGATGGTGTCTCTTATACAAACACCACCAACTTCCTTATATTACTTGACAATCTCCCAAGCAATCAATGGGATCTTTTGTTTATCATTGGCTCTATCTCATATAAATTGTCGAAAATTATTAGATATATACTATGGTGATTTATTTGTCACTTCCAATGTTAACATCATATAGATTGGTATTGTGGCCAACACTAATTTGATCATTTTAATTCACCCCACCATTGCAATCCATCCACCTTTCTAACACTTTATCCTTTTTCTGCATTTCTCAACAACTTTATTAAACAGCCTATTATTGATCATGCCCTAAAATAATGATATACCCAAATATGTTGTTGGGATCTTGACAATATTAAAGCCAAGTTCTGTTGTGATCCTTCTTTGTGTTAACTAACCCATATTGAAGAAATATATTCTTGAGTTCTCTTTATTTATTTGTTGCCCTGAGACCAAGTACAATAAGTATCTAGAACTTTCTTCGTGATCTTAGCTTCCTCTAATGAGAATCTCCCATGCAGTATGATATCATCTGTATAAATATGATGCGAAAAAGAGGGAAGAGAAATAATCGTAGAGATTCCTATCTAGATACATGATCTAGACAAAGTAGAAATTTTTCTACTAAAAGAATAAACCATAATTATAAATAAAAATGGAGATAGGGGATCACTTTTTTAGAGTCCACATCCACTTCAAAATAACCCACATGGGTTGTCATTGATGAGGACTAAATACCTTGTAGAGGATATGTAGCCATAAATCTAATTTACCCATTGTTCATAGAATCCAAATTTCTTCAAGATTTTCATTTGAAATCTCCACTGAACATGGTCATAATTTTTCTACACATCTAGTTTTAAAATAAATCCTCTTATGTTCTACTTCTTCATAGAATGAGTAATCTTATGAGCAACGATTATCCCATCTACTATCTTCCTATTTGGAACAAAACCACTCTACTCTGGTGACATTATTTTTTGAAGCACCTATTTTAGTGTATTTATTGGCCATAAACTTTCCATAATTTTATATATTCTATTACATAGTGACATGGGTCTAAAATCAGAGAAGTCCTACACTTCCTATTTTTTTGGAATAAGAGCTATGTTTGTATTATTAATCTCTTTGAGATTAAGACCCTTTTTCTTGGATTCTAAACTACCACATCCCATATGTCTCTAGACATTAAATCCCAATATTTTTGAAAAAAGAGGGCGGTGAAGCTATTAGGGCTAGGTGCTTTGTCTAGAAGAAGCTGAAATATTGTAGCTTTTACTTCTTCCATTGAAACTGGTGTCGCCAACATCACATTATCTTCTCTCATGATCAACTCTAGAACATCAAGAATGAAATAGTTGTCCAATAATTTTTTTCCCCCATCACCACTCAAGAGATTGCAATAAAATTTAACCCCTTCCTCCTGTATGTTCACAATTTTTGTTAGCATTATGCCATCCCCATGTTTGATTTGTGCTATATTGTTCCAACATCTCTCCATCTTTACATCTAGTTGTGGAAAAAATTGGTATTACGGTCCCCTTCTTTGAGCTAGTTTTCTCTAGATTTCTCTTTCCAATAACATTCTTTTCTATCCAAAAATTCTTCATATTCATTTAGCAAATCATTTTCCTTTTGGAATTTAGTTTGAGAAATTCCATTATCCATAACCAAACTACATAATTGCTCCAAATCTTCTTCAATTCTTTTTTTTTCTTCAAAGATGTTTTTAAATCCAATTTCATTTCATACTCTTAGTTTATCTTTTATAATTTGAAGTCTCTTACAAAAAAAAGAATTATATTTCCTTTAATGTACCTAGAAATTAACCACCAATATTTTATCATTTGCATCAAACTTGGACACTAAAACAATATTTTTTAAATTTAAATTGGTATTTGATAGGTTGAGAATCTTCTAATAGATTAAATTCCATAAGGAAAGGATCTAAAATTGGAATGGGTTCAATTAGTGAACTCAGCAGCAGAGAAGAATTCACCCAACCATTAAAAACAAACGATCTATCAAGTCTCTCCTTTATGTTGGAGAAACCATTTCTTTATTTCATCCATGTAAATTTGTCATTTGAAGGGACAATATATGTCATTCTATAGTCGTGAATGAAATTATTGAAATCTATTTTTCTTAGATGGCATCCTCCAATTTTTTCACATGGATGTAATATTTTATCACTTGGAGTTTTCGGCCATAATAACCCTACCTTGTTTACCTTGCAATTTAATACTCAAAACTCTCCATAATTTAATTTATCTAATGTCTTAATTGAGCCATATATATTACACATAGTAAGATTCATTTGGGGATAATTCTCTATACCTCACATTTTTTAATGTTGACTAGATGATAACATAGATATATCTACCTTATTAGGTTTCCACATAATGCACAACCCTCTAGAGGCACTATCCGTCGAATGTGCAACTCATGTATATCCAAACAATACTTTACAAAAGAATCTAGGTTTTTTTTGAAAGGATTCATTTATTGAAGAAAAATTATATCGGTGAATTAAATATCTATTTCGCATTTGATCACATGTCACAAGTGAGGATTTTCCTTTCCTTGATCTCAATAATTATATTTTGATGGAGGATTAACCTAGTAGTAATCCATCCTCAACCCTTTTTTATCATCAGTATTTCTCTTTGTTATTTGTTTGGGAGAATCCACCATCTCAGAGATAGTTTAGCTAACTATTATTGTAACTATAATATCCAATTCATCCCCATTTGTTTCTGGAAGATACCTATCCACTTGTTCCTCCAATAAACATTTTGAGTCCATTTATTCTACTAGAGACAATTTTCCCTCCTCTACTAGTGATTCACATTTGTCTTTTCTATCACCTTCACCCATTAGATCTTAGTTTGAAATGTTTTCTTTTGATCCTTTTTCTTCCTTGCCAGTGAAAGGTTTTATTTACACTCCCTTTTCTTCCATCTTGTAGGATTTATTTTGTTGATTTTGGTTCCCTTGTTTAGGCTTTCATACCCTATTGGAGGGGACCTTTCAATCTTCCTCATTGTCATTTATTTTTCTATATCTAACATAAAAAAAATTTGTTCCTCCATTTGAACCTATTGGATCTAGACTCTAGCTATGGTTTTCAAATTTATTTTATTGAATAATTTCATTCATTGAAAGTAACTGAATTCTAACAAAAAAAATCATATCATCGCCATCCATATCAGTAGCCATAGTTTTCACTATGCTATTACCAATTGTTTTGAGACTTTCTTTGCTCCAAAATGCAAAAGAAAATTATAAAATCTAATCAAAATAGACTTGTCAATAGGGTGCATGACCGTGGGGTCAAAATATGGGCTCCATCTCTATATATAGATGAATGCACCATCCAATTTCCAAGGCCCGCCATTAAATACCGTTTATCTTTCATTTTCACACCACTAGGAAGAAATATTTCTTAATAAAATATATTTCCTTGGCATCCGAATAGATAAGATTTATCTAATTTCCAATATCCTTTCATTGTTCATTCTTCCCCAAAATGCACCCAATTATTACAGTATGGTGAAATTCCATAATGTCGTTCTCCACAATGCTTGCAAAATTAATTTCAAGAGGTTTAGGGTTTGGTGGTAATTTTGGCTTTATAATCACACCTTCTCTCTATTGTGCCATCTCTCTCTATTATTTTTGAATTGACTCGTAAATAAAATTATTATTACTAAATATAATAAGAAAAATTATTATGCTATTTAATCAATTAATCAATGAAATAGATAAAATATTCATAGTTTTCAATTTGAGAAAATAAAATTTGATTGCACTTATAGATTTTTACAATGTGGTGTCAACTCATCTATCAAATACACCATAAATTATTTACTATAAAGGTAAGTACTTGCCATTACGTGGAATTTGTTTCTTATTGGCTTCCATTTTATCTAAAATTATTGAAGTCTATTTTTCAAATTTGGAAGTTTGATGTTCTTGAATTTCATTAGGGGATGAAGATCCAATGGACACTAAATGATTTAATACAAATTCAATTCTCATCCTATATATACTGCTCCACTAACATTCCATTCATGTTGCATAAGATGACCCACATAATACTTTTATAATTCCTAATAGTGATAGTAGGATACATCTAGATTCAACTATCATGGTAGTATTGGTAGGGCCAAGATGTCTAAGTATTTATTCCTAAAGGGTATGAAGTGGCTTTATTATAGATTATAATGAAGCATCATTTTTAATTTACATGACCAAATTTCAATTTATCTCTTAGGATTGAGAAGCTTGGCATTTAGCAAATTTAAAATTATTTTATATTAATGTCATAATCTAGATCTTGCATCCAACTCTCAGCACAAAGTAAAAATTATATTTTCTTTTGATTCTTAGTAACCTAGGTGTTATTGGTTAATGTTGGATTTTTTCCATTTTAGTCTATCTCATAAGATAAGCATGCATAGGTAGATTTCTTTTAAGACTCATAGTTGCTTGGTTGCATGTCTACTATTGGAAATTGACACTCATTGGATTCATTTGGCTGTCATTAATTGAAACAAGATCTTATGGAAGTCACAAACTGGCACTAGGAGGTGTATACTGGCAGATACAAGTATTGGAAGCATTCAGGCCTACACTGACACTGGTACCGGCACCAGCATCAATACTTCAATGAAGTCGACATCAAATACTTCAAGGAAGCCAGTATTTATTTAGTAAATCACTTTGTAATTATTGTTGAGGCCGACATTGAATATCTTTTGTAAATACATTGTAAGCCCACATAAGGCATATCATGTGTAATAGGTATATAAGTTAGTCTGCTAGGTCAATTTAATATGATGGTATTATGATGGAATAGATGATAGACATATATAGGTATAGAACAACTGTGAGATGCGAAATATATGTATGGAGATCATTTTTGGTATGCGAACATTATATCATGAAATTATCTATAGATAGCTTGGAAAGAATTATTGGAGGAGAAGTAATACCGGTAATAGTTCAAGTTTGTGAACCGGTATAGAGAAGAACCAGAACCGGAACTCTATCTAGCATAGAAAATGAATTCTTGAGTTTATTTTTAGTAAATTACTTTGGTAGAAAGCTTGTAGTTAGTGAGGCTCTTTAGCAATGAGCATTATGCTTTAGGTAGTGTGCCTTCTTGCAACTATAGGCCCTTGTTTTATGTAATATCTTTTCATATGGCCAGTGAACTGATATTGTGGGTCACAAATCCCACCATGGTTTTTCCTCATTGAGTTTTTCCACATATAAATTATGTGTGTTATGGTGTTCATTTATGTGGATGGTTTATTTTCTTCTTATTATATGCTTATTTGTTTACCGGTACATACATGCATGGTTTAGAAAGTTAAAAACTATTCATTCTAGCAGAACACTGATTCACCCCCCCTCTGAGTGTTCTCATATCCCAACAATTGGTATCAAATCCTACTACCTTAGAATAAGTTTAACAGCTTGAGTAAGATCCTGAAACTGGAATCTTTGAACATGGCCATGGAAAAGAAACTTGAGATGGCTCTTGAGGATTATGATGCTGAAAGGATGAAGAACTTGAAATTGAAAGAAGAATTGAATTGCAAATGAATTTATTTTTATCCTGCAAGAAAGGTTATCATCTTCTCATTCCAAGAGAAAATAACTTCTGCAACAACTAGATGATGAGAAGAAGAATGCTCTTAAGAAACAATGTCAGAAACTAAGTCAAGCAAACATGCTCATGAAGAATGAAATGCAAGATTTGACTATTTGGTTATCAAAAGATATTGAAGATAGAAAGAATAAGGAAGATAATCTTGTTTTATCTCTGAAGAACAAGTTTGATGAATGTGGAAGATTGACTCATTGGAATAATTTGTTGAGAACTGATTTGGCACACTCCTAGAACAATGAACAAGAACTTGAAAGACAAGTAACTACTCTTAGA
Source organism: Cryptomeria japonica (assembly GCF_030272615.1). Lineage (NCBI taxonomy): Eukaryota > Viridiplantae > Streptophyta > Pinopsida > Cupressales > Cupressaceae > Cryptomeria > Cryptomeria japonica. Next base: position 343,810,041 of record NC_081409.1, read on the forward strand.
GAAGTTTAGGATCAGTGTTGCAGAGTTGGATGACTTATTGAAAAGGCAAAGATAGATTGATGATTCTAGAGGACTTGGATTTGTACAAGGTGAAAGCTCTAGTACTGCTAATGAAGATCAAACAACCGATATGCAGAACTCATCAAAATAGAGGAAACCGGTAAGGCAATCTAATGCTTATAAATTCAATGGTAGATGTTTTGTTTACAATAAATTTTGGCATATGGCTAAACAGTGTTTAAGTAAGGCAAATCAAAACTACAATTCTGTTCTCGGTCAATGCCCAAACTACAAGAAATATGTTCATAGATCAGAAGATTGTAGAATGAATGTTAAATGTCATGCATGTGGAAAGTTTGGACATTTTTCTAATCATTTTAGGTCAAGAAATAATAATACCAGATATGTCAAAGCAATTCAAAAGAACAATGTTACATGCTATGCAAGCAACAAAATAGGTCATATTTCTAAGTATTGCAGAAGTAAGACTCAACCGGTTAATAATGAGAAAGGAAAGCAGAAGGTAGATGAAATACAATAATATCACACCAAGAGATGGGTTAAAAAATCTGAAGAACAAAGTGGAGATGGATCTATACCGACAAATACACAGGTAGAACAAGGTATTCCTCCATGGGGAGGAAATTCCACCAGTAACTAAGGAATAAGCCTTAGCGGTTGGCAAAGTCACTGCTAAATTTTGCATATTTCCCTAGAAGAGATCTAAGGATATTTGGAAAGAGATATAAAGAAATGTGTTCATCATCGATGAAGGTTACCCCGACACATAACTTAGAAACCGACATCCGTAGGGTTGTTGGTGAAGAATTAATTATAGAAAATTAGGGTTTTTACTCGCTGATAAAAGAGGGTAAGTCATTTTACTTTCAATCATCGAGCACTCAAGCAATCAGAGTGAAGTAAAGGTGAATTAAGAGCGAGCAAAGCATTGAGAGAGGATTTCAAGCAATTATACGAAGCACTCAAATCTTTCTCTAGCATTCACTCTCATGTATTTCTCGACATGGAATTTGGATCTTCAGCACCCACTTTTATTGCAAATCCCACCTTTGTCGAAATCAAGGATATGTTAAGGCCATTCTTTAAGGAGGTTCCCGAAATTGCCAAGAAGGTAGACTGTGTGGGATCATTTTCTAGAGTTCTTGATGGAGTAATGTATGTTGAAGATGTGCTAGCATACATTCACTACACTCTTGAGGATTTGGGCACCAAAGACATCAAAATAATGTATCTATCAGTGATACTAGGAGACACCAAAATGATCAAACCAGAATTCAAGATAATTGAGGATCTAGGGTTAACCGGTATTTTGTACATACCAAAATTCAAGGATGAGGTGATCTGATACATTTTGAGCAGGGTTCACAATGAATTCATTTAGTTAGATAGACCCTACATGATCACAAAGGAATCTATTCAAGCTATCACTGGGTTACCCAGGGTCAGACAAGAACCTCGCAAGAAAATTTCTAACACAGAGGTCTAAAAACTCACTGGTGCTACATCCGATAGCAGATCAATGAGGATAAGAACAATAACCGACATGGACATAAAGTTTGCAAGCATGATCATAGGATACAAGGTAACTCAATCCAACCGATTGAATTTTGTTGCAAGTTCATACATTCATGTCGCATATCAAATGCTAAGGAATAATGTGAAGTATGACTTATGTGAATGGATGAGGAGTGAATTGATGCTAAACCTTACTAAGATCAAAGGAACCAAGAAAGGAACCTTCAGATATGGAAACTTAATTGTTTGTGTAATGCTTTATTTCCTGAATGAGCTACCCAGTTTAGGAAAGAAGCAATGGGCTCATGACATATCAGTAGGTATGCAGATCAAGATAGCTATCATCGGTCTTGGTACTGGGAGAGATGAGAAACTTTGGGGGTATTTTAAGACTTTTAAAGAAAACATGAGGAAAACGGAGAGAATTTCAAAGAATATTGTGGACAAGTATTCCACTGACATATGCTTCATGGTGAAAACTGATGAAACTCTCATGGAAGTAGTTGAACCCAGGAAAATCTGGATTACTGAGCTTGGATATGAGGTAGATGATAGAATTTTTTATCTCTATGCAAAGATGGTGTTAGATGCCACATTAGATGATAAAACAGAGCACTTTGGTACAGCAGGAGAGAAGGCTCTTTAAGTGAAAACAAGTTTTAATAGGAAGAGAAGAGAAAAGAAAATAGAAAATATATCTGCATATGTACAAGATGTGTTGCATAAGATAGACACTCAGTTGGGCTCTAAATCTAAACAAGCAATCAAACCGGTAGAGGTTTCTACTGAATAAGTAAAGAAGCCACAAGTACTCATTTCCCCTATCACTTCTGACTTTGATCCTGAGGATAATGAGCCTCTGGCTTTCAGAAGGGTACAAAGGAAGAATGTGGTAAAACCACTAGTAGAGCAATAGAAGGCAGAGCCTAGGAGGGGACTTGTCAGAAAGGTAGCTTAGCCTACTACACCTTCGCCATCAGTAAGGAAGCCTATGTAGAAGAGGAAACTAGTCAAATTGGCAACCACAAGCAAAAAGAAGAAGGGTGATGATACTGAAACTGGTAAGACAACAATGACGTGTGCTAAAATTATTGATGAAGTAACAAAAGATGGAATATTGAAGAATATATCAAAGTATTATGAATATTTTGAAGAAAATGAGCAAAATGAGTTAGAAGAGGGTATTTTATTGTATATAGACATCTATAAGAAAGCCTTAGTTGAAATTTTGAAGGAGATACCTTTATCCCTGTATAATAAACTTGAGGCTAGAAGACTTGATGCTATCAAGAGGGATAGGGAAATCAAGGAAGTTACACTTTTGGAACAATGTGGTACTATAAATAATGAAGAGATGAAAAGATGTATATATACTGCTAATAGGACAATTTTCAATAGTAAAAAATGGCAGATAAGCCTTATGATGGGAAGAGTAAATGAGGTGATAAATGAGACAAGGGATGGACAAAATTCTTTCAGAAAAACCCAGACTTTATCACATCTCAAGAAGAATTTGCAAAGGTAACATCCCCCACCATTCCTGACAAATCAAAAGGAAAGGGTATTTTGGGCAGTTCAGCTCTAGTTTTGGCACAACAACAACCACCAGTTAAAGAGAGTGTACACTTTGTACCGGCATAGAGAATTTTTGAGCAAGGAAATATACAGAACATTGGAAACACTATAGATGATACTCCACCGGCAGAAACCAGTACTGCACCAAGTGGTGAAGCCACCGGTGCAAAAGAGGCTGAGATGGACAAGGTAAAATCAAATGAGTTCATATTGGCAGGTAAAATTGATTCCCCGGCAAGATTTTTGGCAATTGATACTTCTCAGGTTGAGAAGAAATCAGTCTCTGAGTTAATTCCAACAAAATTAATGATGATGGCCACTCAGAAATTGCTAAAGGAAGGAACTATAGACAAAGGGTTAATTGATCAATTGGTCTCTGTACTACATAGAACAATGCCTGACTGTTAGATTGAGGATGGAGCAAGCCCTTCTAGTAAGCTCAAGACTTTAACAGAGCACATATCAAATAATTTTCAATCCTCAAGACAGATTGGAGACTAATAGGATTTGGATAGTTTCTCTACAGCAAAAAGATCAGCTTTTGATCAACTCATAGAATCTAGGAAGAAGAAAATAGAAGACAAGCTTATTCCTATTAAAATTTGTTTAAGACAATGTACTAATATCTACAAAGTATGTTTTAATTTAGGAAATCTTACAGCTAATGTAGATAGTATATTCAAAGAGTTATATGAGAAAATGGCTAATATTGCTAATTCTTTTGATGGACTAACTACACTAACTACATCTGTTGATGGATAATTTTTCTCCTTGGAGAACCAAGTTTTTTCTTTAGAGAAGGAGAGAGATAAAATAATAAGGAGAGCAAGAAATTTAAGAGGATTGGTAAACCCTAGACTTGATTTATTGGATGTTCACAAGAAAGAATGCATGGATATGCTAACAAATACCACACTAGTAGATACCCAGGAGAAGGAATCACTTGCCCACTTACTCAGTGGACTTGTATCGGTATCTGATACTTTCAAATCAGGCTAGGACATGTATCTTCAGTTTCTACAAAAGGCATACCCATAAATCTTGAAGATGACTAAGCTCAAGTGACACTAATAGTAATCTTTGATTCTTTTATCTTTCACTAGTCTTTGGCATTAATGTCAAAGGGGGAGTATGTACATATCTGAAAAATATCAAAGAAAATATTATAAGATGGAGTATATGGAGTGTATTGCTCAGGGGGAGCACACCGACAAGGAATCCATTTTTCACATGAGTGTTATCATTAATGCCAAAGGGGGAGATTGTTGGCAATTGACACTCATTGGATTCATTTTTTTGTCATTGATGGCAACAAGATCTGATGGAAGTCACATACTAGCACTAGGAGGCATATACTGGCAGATATAGGCATTGGAAGCATTCAGGCCTACACCAGCATTGGCATGGACATCAAGGAAGATTTATTTAGTAAATCATTTAACAATTATTGTCGAGGCCGACATTGAATATCTTTTGTAAATATATTGTAAGCTGACATAAGGCATATCATGTATAATAGGTATATAAGTCAATCTGCTAGGTCAATTTAATATGATGGTATTGTGATGGAATAGATGATAGACATATATAGGTATAGAAAAACTATGAGATGCGAAATATATGTATGGAGATAATTTTTCGTATGCGAACATTATATCATCCAATGATCTATAGATAGCTTGGAAAGCATTCTTGGAGGAGAAGCAATACCGGTAATAGTTCAAGTTTGTGAACCAGTACAAACCAAAACCAGAACCAAAACTCTATCTGGCATAGCTGATGCATTCTTGAGTTCATTTTCAGTAATTTACTTTGCCAAAAAGCTTGTAGTCAGTGAGGGTCTTTAGTGATGAGCATTATGCTCTAGGCAGTGTGCCTTCCTGCAAGTATAGGCCCCTATTTTATGTAATATCTTTTCATATTGCCAGTGAACTGATATTGTGGGTCATAAATCTCATCATGGTTTTTCCTCATTGAGGTTTTCCACGTATAAATTTTGTGTGTTATGGTGTTCATTTATGTGGATGGTTTATTTGCTTCTTGTTATATGCTTATTTGTTTATTGGTACATACATGCATGGTTTAGAAAGTTAAAAATTATTCATTTCGTCAGAACACTGATTCACCCCCCCCCCCCCCACTCTCAACATTCTCAAAACCCAATAGTCTACATGATTGATAATAGTTGCTAATTTGGTTGGACTATGTTGATCTAGAAATTGAGTCTTCTTTTGTAAGTTTATTATAATATGAGATTAATTGAATATTTTTTCTTCAAACTAATTATTGTTTTGAATAATATTATATGTTTTCATTAACTTGGATGTTGAACATGTGTTATCCAAACTAATGTATCTTTCCCATAACCATTATCCCTCTAGATGATCTCATTTTTTTTACATGTTATTAGATATTATTTTGGTATGAGTGCAAATACATTTTAATTTTATGCAAATATTTTTTAATCTATGTTAATTTGAGTAGATTTAAAGGGAGGCATTGAGTGAGGTCATAGATTCAAAAGGATCAATGGGTCTATGTAATTATTTCTCCTATGTTCTCATGATGAAAATAATTGATCAAATATATATTAACTATTCTTGAGTTTTAAAAAATTAAAATAATCTTTGTAGGATGGGGAAATAGGGTTCACTAGATTGTATGGGAAAACTATGAATCTTAGGCCTATGTTCACTTTAATTACACTGAGTGGGAGAATGATCCACTTGTCCCAAGATATTGTTAGGCACAAGGTGAATTCAGTGGTCCCTTATTGGGGTAGATGACTCTGCAATTTAGGAAGAAAGATGTAATATGGGGTGAAGAGAGAAATTTTTGTGTGTGCCAAAGAATAGAAAACTGATAGAAATATTAACCAAAACAAACTAAGAATAACTTGCAGAATGAATTTCAAGAAAACCTAGAGGGACCAGGTCAGCCAAATTGACCTTCTCCCAAGACTAAGGCACCCAAATTGACTTGTTCTCAATAGTTACATCTCCAATGAATTGTAGACTATAGATCTCCTCCAAATTTCTTATACTTATTTATGTGGATCCATCACCTATTCCTACACACACAAAAAGAGGAAAAATATTGGATGGAAAGGGTTTTCCTAAGTCAAACCAAATTTTATGAATTAACCATAAAATTGAATTAACATATAATTGAAAGTAAATTGTGTTGATACATGTAGATGTGGCTAGATCTAAGAATGAAGATGTCTTATACCTTGACGATACAAATGTTCTATAAAGGTGATCACAAATATTGATGGAATAGCATGACTCCACAAATGAAACCCTAAAAGGAAATCATAAAAGACATTCTTGCATGAAGGTTGTTGAAGGTTTCCATGATGAAAGATATAGTTGGACAAAATACCTTGAATGCTTGAAGGATGAAATTCTTGAATACCTTGAGTGCTTTAATTTAATTTCATCCTTGTTCTATCCTCATGTTCTGTAGGATCTCTCTCTCTCTCTCTCTCTCTCTCTCTCTCTCTCTCTCTCTCTCTCTCTCTCTCTCTCTCTCTCTCTCTCTCCCCTTCCTTAAGACTTTTTACTATATATCTCTCTCTTTCTCTCTCCCCTTAAGTATGTTTACTCTCTCTCTCTCTATCTATCTATCTTTCTCTTACATATATATTAAACTTTTATGTGCAAAACGGGCTCAATAAGATGAATTTTCTAAAGAATGAGTTGATCCAAATTTAGATATTGGAGCAAACAAGGAGGGACAAGTCCAAACAATAAAAGTTGGTGAGGGGTAAAGATTGCTTTCTTCTATTGGTATGGATGTGGATATTGTGAATAAATCTAAATAGGTGAAGAGAAATATTTCTTATTAAAATTTAGATCATTAACTTGAAATGGATGTGGAGCAATTGAAACTTTATAGTTAATGAACTAGACATACTAAAAGGAGGTCAATAAATAAAAGTGCAAAGGAAATAATTTCTCATTTTGAAATTCTTGATACACTGGATGAATCCCAACTATTATCAATTTAACTTGTTCATAATGGTTCAAAAGAGGAATTAAAATTGTTGGGTGTATATACAACAATTAAAATGAGGAAAAGTTATCAGCTACAAAAAGCTATTATTGAAATGTTAAGAAAATATTGGTTTCCATTGGGAAAAAATCTTGATCAATAGATAAGACCATGCCAAGAAGATTGATGTTGAAATATATACTAAATGAAAAAATCCCCTGAAAAGATAAATCTCTTCACTTTCAATTGAGTTTGGTTTTAGTCGAAAGATAATATCAAAATATGTGAAAAGGAGAAATATTTTGGATGATAGTACCTCAGAAGGCAATTGGGAAATTATGTTTAGAGAGCCTCATTCTAAGCAGATTTAAGATGTTGCTAGGAACTTAGTTTGAACTTTTTGGAATGATAGCACTCATCCTTCATTAAACAGTAGAGATGTTATCAAATAAAGGATTGGGCCTAATCATTTTGATCTTCATGTAAAACATTGGTTAGACACAACACAACATGAATTGTATGTGATGTTTTTTTATTTAAATCCTCATATAAATATTGGGCAAAAAAGTCTTAAAGGTTAAGGTCATATTATGTGAAGATAAACAAAGTTTTTGAAACTTGTTATTGTTGTTATCATATTGAGTTTGATCTATACTATTAGGCATTTCAAAAGATTAGAGAAAGTGATGATTTTCAATATGCTCCTTGTAAGTGAATAAGTCAATCCATAACATCTAGCTTATGTGATAAATTGAATGATAATAGAATTGGTAAAATAGATTGCATAGAAGGATTTTGTAAAATATGTGGTGATTTGGCTAAACTACCATTTAAAAACAAATATACAAACATGACAGAGATGGTAAATTGTAAGAGTTACAAGTAACAAAAGTTTGAAAATTTTTATGGTAGAGAATAAACAAGATTAGACTATGTAGAATAGGAGATACCTATTGGAACATTTATTAAAAAAATTAGTAAATAGATATAACTGTACATGCATTATGGTTTTTTTGTCAAGTGACAAAACAAGAGTTTTAGACATTAAGAGATTCAATCCCACCTGGAACTATTTTAGTAGTAGTCAAGTTTTCAAAAATTAATCTTTTGTACATTAAAAAGAGATTCAATCAGATTATTACTTTTCAAAGAAGATCACTATTATGGTGCACATGTGTTATCAACACACACAACTAGATCTAGATGGTTTCAATAGTACATTTGAAGTATAATTGATTAAGAAAGAATACCACTTCTATATTAGTAATGATAAAGAGCATGATAGACATTTTGTAGAACATTTCTTTAAGAATTTTTTTGAATATTTGGCAAACAGGGGCAAAAACATTGATAGCCATTTTGTTTGGTTTGATTCATGTTTGTCACAATTCAAATCATCAAGGCCATTTTATGCACTATCTAGATATCATCGAAATGACAAAATACCACATGTTTGGAGATTCTTTGAGAGTGGGCATTGAAAGGGTGAACATGATGGTGCAAGAGCTTATATAAAATGTGCTCTAATAAAGCATCAAATTAAATTTAAAAGAGATCATAGCAATGATGCACATGATGTTTTTGAATGGTGTAAGAAACACTTTGCATCAAATGACGTCGGTACATCATTAGGAATGCACCGATACATTCCATATAGAATGTTTTGCGAGATATTAGGTATGTGATCTTTTGTTTATTTTGGTTATGAATCTTTTTCAATATTGCTTAGTATTTAATTAAATATGCAACATTTTTATGTTTTCAAGGTGAGGATAGAAGAGAAATGCACGGATCCAAAGAGAGTAGAGAAGATAAGATCTTTACATTCTATCATGAGTACAAATAATCACCCATGTATATTGTACACCAAGGATTAGTCATGTTTTTGTTGTAACTCTATTTTAAAAAACTAAGAAAACTACATGAAACAAGAGCTTGGATATGTTAGTGAATGAAATTTGCTGTCACTAGTTGTTACTAACATATACAATGAAGATGCGGATGAAATATTTGAAGACATTAGTTTGACTTGTAGTGATTATGACCATATTTCAGCATTGATTAAAAAAGGTACACCTGTATAAATTTATATCTCACATGCAAATTTATAACTTACATATGTGCAAATTCAAGTATACATATTTAATCTCCAAGACCTAAATTCTAGTGGTATAAAGATAATTTTTTTATTTTACTTAATTTTTTTATGAAAATTAATTCTATAGGAGATGTTTTTGCAATCATAGCAGACATTGGAAAAATAGAAAGTGTTAGTTATTATTTATTTTGCTGTGCAGAAGAGAGGAAAAAGTTAACAAAAGCCGAAACAAGTGATGGAATTTCATTTCCAATAGTTCACAGATTCATGTAAATTATTTAAATACATATTTTGAATTTATTTTAAAAATAAATTATGGATCTTAGGATCAAATTAATTCCAATGTTTGAAATATATTTTAGAAATTCTCACCTTGAAATTTTTTGTCTCCCATGAAGGCTCAGTTGTAGTGCAAGGGACATATTTCAAACAAATCAAAATTGTTCAACATAGGATTCATTTTACCTGAATACCAAATTGACAACGAGGTATATTAATATAGCCATCTTGTCAACCTAATTCTTCATCTATTTCCATGCTCACATGGATGTCAGAAGTGGAGACTATACAATGAAGACCATGAGAAAATGTTATATGTTATGGAAGAGTGAGCTTAGCCACTTGATGTGGTATGAGTATTTAGTTCTCATAGTAGTGTTTGAACTCATGAATTGAATTTATATCTAGATTAGTGTTTGAAATCATAGTAGAATGTGTCATGAATTGAACTTATCTAGTAGTGTTTGAACTCGTGAATTGTTATTGAAAGTATTTATATGCATATGATATATTTATAATGACTTGAGTTTGTAAATGCATATGATATAATTTATATTAAGTTTTTAAATGCATCATACATATGATATTTATATTAAGTTTGCATATTTAATTGAAAGTAATTGTTTCGAGAATGAGGTATAGAGGTCAATTCAAATTCATCTCCAAAGTATTTGTTTCACTTGAATGAGGTATATTTCAAGTCAAATTCATCTTCGAAGTAAATGATCTCGCATTGACCCCAATTAAGACAAAAGACCCCTTAAGACATGATCCTTAAGACCCCTTAAGACATGGTAGTGTTTAAACTCATGAATTATTATTGAAAGTATTTATGCATGTATATGATATATTTATAATCACTTTAGTTTGTAGATACATATTATATTTATATTAAGTTTGAAAATGCATCATATGCATAAGATATAAATTATGTTAAGTTTGTATTTAATTGAAAGTATTTTTTTTAAGAATGAGGTATATTTCAAGTCAAATTTGTCATGAGAGAATATTACATGTTATCAAAGAATATGCTGAACTGGACTTGACATGGTCTAAATAATGTATATATTTACAACTTTTGTTAAGGTTGAATTTTTTTACATGGCTTAAGTGTGACTAAATTTCTTAAATCAATTAAAAAATGAAATGGCTTAAGCTGTAGAATTTTAACTTGATGTAACTAGGACATGGCTTAAGGGGATGATATTAATTATATGATATTGTTTATCTTTATGAAATTTGTATTGTAATTTCTTATGTAATTTATTTCAATTATTGTATCCTAATGTTTAACTTGACGTTTAAATGCCTTAAGGGTCCATATAATTAGGATATGGCTAGAAGTTGGGGATGTAATTGAAATGCCTTAATGGGATGTAATTATTGTCTCTTGTTCTTGGCAATGTTAAATAGATTAAATTTAGAGCTAAATAGATTAAGTTGACATTAAATTGATCAAATTGACATTAATTTATTTAATTGAGATTAAATTTATTGAATTGACATTAATTTTAGATAGTATTGATTAATTGATATTAAATAGCTTAAATTGCCTCATCTCTTCGCTTATTCGCAATGGTTTTGATCACTGTCCCATCTCAGTTTCTTGGCAACTCCCTTGCCCCCAAAGAGGGTTTCCTTTTTGGTTTGAAATCATGTGGACCCTCTTTCCCAACTTTGAAGGCCTTGTGTCTTATTGGGAGTGTGGATATTCATGGTACTGCCATGTTCTGTGTTGCTCACAAATTGAAAATTGCTTAAAATTTAGCTTTGGTCCTGAAGTAAATCATCCTTTGGGAACATCTTTGCTCACAAGAAGGCTCTTAAGGCCTAGATTGATTTACTTCATTAAAGTATGGAATCCCTTGGGGCCTCGATGGATGATAGAACTAAGGAATATACACTTTTGGTTGATCTCCACAATCTTATTATTAAAGAGAAACTCTATTGGAAGCAGTTGTTTAGGATTCAATGGTTAAGAAGGGGAACAAAAATATTAATTTTTTCCATCAATCTTCTAGTCATCATAGAAAGTGTAACAATGTTAAGGACATTATAAGGGTTGATGTTACCTTAGTGACTGAGGATTTGGATATGGAGCAAGTTGCAGTCTCTCACTTCTCTTCTCTTCTCAATCCTATGCCAGCTTTGGATATTTTTGTTGATTAGATCTCTGCTAGATTGGTCAATTGCATTCCCTCCATTATTAGCCAAGATGACCTCTTGTCAATGGAACCAATTTTATTTGAGGAAGAGGTTAAGGCAATGGTTTTCTCCTTTGGCCCCTTCAAATCCCTTGGCCTGGATGGGTTTCTGCCATTATTTTTTAAAGAGTATTGGGATATTGTTGGTCTTGACATTATCTTTACTACTAGAGAATTTCTTTCCTCTGCTAGTATCCTTAAGGAAATAAAAAACCTTTATTATCCTCATCCCTAAAAAAAGATGGGGCTAAGAGAATGTCTAAATTCAAATCCATAAGCCTTTGCAAAACTTTGTATTAAATTTTCTCTAAAATTATTATTGTTAATAGATTCAAACATTTCCTCAACTCCCTGGTCCATGCTAATCAGAAAGGTTTTGTTCCTGGTTATGAAATTGTTGATGTTGTGTTGGAAGTTCATGAAATGCTACAATCTATGGATCACAATGTAAAAGAGGGTATTCATATCAAATTGGATATTTCTAAAGCTTATGATATTGTGGCCTAGTTGTTTCTTTCTCTAGTTCCGAGAAAAATTGATTTTGGTGGCAAGATCCTTTGGGCTATTAAGGATTGTGTTAAAAATCTGATGTTATCGGTCCTTGTCAATGGCTCCACCCATGGTTCCTTGAATTCTACTAGTGATTTGTGATGGGGAGACCCACTTTTTTGCTACCTTTTCATTCTCATGGTGGAGGTCTTGCGGAGTAATTAAATGCTTTCTCTTCAAAATGGTGCCATTAAGGGGGTTAAAACCTCATCAGACCCCTTTGTTATCTCCCACCAAAAATTTGTCGACAACACCCTTCTCCTTGTTGAGGCTTCCATTGTTGAAGCTAAATGCTAGATGACCATTCTCTTAGACTATCCCTTTGCTTGTGGTCAAAAAATCAATTTGGACAAAAGTGCTTTCTACTTTACGAACTCCAAATAGGCTTATCTAGAATAGAATTGAAAATATCCTTAATTGCAGGATTGTTTGTCTCCCATCGACTTATTTGGGCCTTCCTCTTACTATTGGGAAGGTGCACAATCTAGTTTGGATGGGCCTTCTTGAGAGAATTTAAAGGAAATTTGTTGGTTGGAAAGGTACAATTCAAGGCAGTGCTGGTAAGCTTCAATTCTGAAAAACCTCCTTACAGAGTACTTCAGTTTATGTTATCTCTCTTTTCCACATTCCATTCTCATGCCCCAAGAAACTTGATCAAATTCAAAGATGCTTCCTCTGGGCTAGTGTGGAACAACATAATAAAATGTCCCTTATTGATTGGGAGAAAGTTTTCTATATAAAACATGCTAGCAGTTTGAGCATCAGAGGCTTGAGGCCACTTAATTAAGCTCTTTTGGCTAAGATTGGTTGGAGACTCTTGTCCAATGCTACCAAGTGGTCTCTAATCATGGCTATTAAGTATTTGAATGAGAGATAAATTTCTTTCGTGGATCCGAATATTATGAATAAAGGGTCGAATATCTAGAACAACCTCCTCAATACCTGTGTCATTCTCTATAAAGGTTTACTTTAGCAACTAGGGAATGGTTAGATCATTCATGTGAGGCCCTACCCCAACTCAGTTTGACATTTTCAGTTATTTGCATATTGAGACTATTATGGATACTTTATTTTATGCTTTATGGATTTAGAACTTATATGATTCCATGATTTGGATCACATTGACATATGTTGATGCTTTATTTTATGCATGATGATTATGAAACTATATATGTTGATAGAATAGAATTATTTTGAAATGGTGAATGTCATTATTGGAATTGTAGGACTTCATTTTGATTGTAGAAAAATGATGCTTATTTTATGAATGGTTCAATTTTGAGAATTATGTTAATTGATTATGTGGAATCGAATTTGAATGAAGGAGATACTGAATTATTGTTGCCAAATGTATGAGTGTTTGATGTGCAATGAAATCCATGTATTTAATTATGTATAATTGTGATTATTTGGAATTACTAATGTGTTAATTGAGATGCACAGGAAAATTATCCATGTGACCATGGAATTTATATGGAGAACCAAACCTAGACCAATGTACGTTTGTTAAGCTAGGGGTTGTCTATTTGGAGAGACAACACCCCTTTTGTAACGTATTTTATTTGTGAAGTAAATTATGCATGTGTGTTAATTTGATTTTTATTTAATTGTGTAAACCTACAAGAGACAAATTCCATGTGTGATTTTTATATTGTATTTTATTGTGTCACTTGACACATGTGATGATTAGTGTCATTGATTTTGACTTGTCTCTTGGGGGGAGTTTTGCTTCTACCAAAGCCATTCAAACAAATGAGTGTGGTCCCAAATTTGCCTTGGGTAGGGAGTCAAGGGAGTGGTCAACTTAGGTTTGACCCGTAGGTTAACTTCAGTTCGGTTTCTAAGGGGTTAAATGGACTCCTAGGGTCAGTTTTAGGGCTTTTCCAAAGGTCCAAAGGGTATACCGATGGGTTAGGGGTATTTTGAAATATGTGACTACTCCCATGTGACTATTTAGTCACCTCAAAAAGTGGTTTTTGCAAGGTGAGCGAAAATTCAACTTAGAAGGTTCCTCCTAGGATAGATAACCTTCCCTTTTAATGTCAAACTCTCTTCCCCACCTTCTCCCACCTTTTCCCTTTCTAGTTTTAGTAATGTGTAAGAGGTTGGGAAGAGCAACCAATGGGAACTCTCACCTCATCCAAGGGTTTGGGAAGTGTGTGAGAGGCCTTCTTAGGCAAGGATTAGGGACTTAGTGAGTAATCACCCACTCTCCATTTTTTGGAGATTATGCACTTGTTTTGAAAATTAGTGGTAGAATAGAATTTTTGGGGGAAAGATTGGTGGAAAGTTTTTGTGGATTTGGGTAGCTCATCCCCAACTAAATCTAACATACCTATTGGCAGAATAAGGTTGGTTTTGTTTTCTCTTATTTTTGTTGTTTATGTTGTTTTGTTGAAGGAAAGAAATGCTTGTTGAAAAAGATGTGTTTATGTAAATTGTTGTTGAAAAAAAAAATGTAAGTTTTCATTTCTATGTTTTGTTTATGTGTTCTTGTTTTGGGAGTGTCCAAGATCTCCTAGTCTTGGGGGAGTAGGATGGTCTTGGGGTGGAAGAAGTATGACAGCCTTGGGTGAGAGGCTCTCCTTAAGGAGAGTGATCTCAAGGGTGTCCTTTGTGACCCTTGCTGCATAGCCTTGTGTATGTATTTGGGGGTCATAAGGGGAGAAAATATGGCCTTGAGCCTTTAGGGGCATAAGGTATGGAGATGTATCTTTGTTGTATTTTGTATTGCCATGAGGTGGCTTGAGTTGTAATTTTTGGCTTGCAATCTCTCCAATGGTACTTGGTCCACTTCCACCCATGGAAGGATCATCACAAATGTGGTGAAAGTGTAGCTTGGGATGGGAAGATGTATGTTGAGTGTTTGCCCTATTTGTTGTGTTGTTTGCTTGTTTGTAACCCGTCTAGTGCTTGGTTCTCCAAGCTCAGGGGTGGCTTCTAGTAAGCCTAGGCTGGGAGGTGAGCTCTCCATGGTCAAGTTGTGTTTTTATTGCAGGTTGCTTGGGAGGGGAAAAGAAAGAATAAAGAGCTTGTTGTTGTTTTGTGTTGCAGAAAAGTGTTGAAGGAAAAAAGAAAGAAATGTATTCAATGTTGTAGCTTGTATTAAAAAAAAGGAATGTGAGCTATGTTGTATTTATTTTCAAGAAAAGAAGTGTAGTTATTTTATTCATATTACCATGAAAAGAAAAATATTGTTGGGTTTTCAAACCCATTTGTATTCATATTTACTTTGTATCTACCTTTGCTAAAGAAATATATATTTTTCCTACTTGGTTAGTTTTGCAGAAAGAAAGGAGAAAAGTATTAGCTTGTATTTAAATCTTCATGTTTTACAAAAAAATGAAGTAGATGCATTTTTGTGTATTCTGAAAATAAAATTTAGTTTATTACTACATGATTATTTTGTTATTTATGCTGCTACAAAATAAATAAATCAGTCATTTGTTTTCCCATTTAATGCAGAAAGTGAAACTTATTATAGTAGTCTATTTCTTTTCAAAAAAATTAGTATTTAGTCTTAGTTTATTTTGCCTACAAAAAAAATATATATATATATTAAGTTGTTGTTAGGATGCATTGTAAATGTTAGTTGCAGAAAGCTGTTTTTTTAAACAAAAAAAAAAAAACAGAATATTCAACATATATTTCTTCAACCTTTTTCTTAAAAAAAAAAATATATATATTTCCCCCATTATTCAATCTGCAAATAACATTAGGAAATCCTTGCATGCATTTTAGGGAAATATAAAAATAATAAACTCAAAAGAAGGCCTAAATGAGTTATAGTTTAAAAATGTAGCAATATATATATATATTTTACTCCTTTAAATGGCATGTAGGGGGCCGCAGCCTTGGGCGGTGGGGCCCACAGTCTGTGGGAGCCTGCAGCTGTGGGCGGCGCCGTCCACAGGCTGCGGAACCTGCAGACTATGGGCGGCGCTGTCCGCAGCCTGCGGGAGCTGCAGACGGTGGGCGATGCTATCCGCGGCCGGCGGCACTCCTGCACTGCCTCCCTCCACTTGCTTCGCTCTGCCCCCTTCCTCCTTCGCCAAGATAAAACAAAATAAATAATAACCCCCGGCTCGGCCCTGCGTGCGTTGCCATGGGGAGAATGGGAAACAAGAAAGCGCCCCTCCCATGGCCATTGCCCACTCCTTCACCTGCACACACACACACAAAATAAATAAAATAAAAAGTCATACACACACAGAATAAATAGAACATCACACACACACAACCCACACTCAAAAAGGAAAAAAAACATATGTAGGTTAAAACACACATGCCCTAACCCTAATTCCGGGTTAGGGCAAATACACATGGGTATATTTTAAAACAAATATGTGTGGGTTGGGTGGTTTGAAGAGTTAGGGTTAGTTGTGAACTTTTAGAATTTCTTTTAGAAAAAAAAAACATATTTATAAATTAAAGAAAGGAAAACTCCCCCTTCATCGGAATATATATATATATATATATATATATATACATATATATATATATATAATTTAAATTCCATATTTTTTTTTGTGAAACCCAATAGTTAATTGTAAATTTAGCAATACTCTTTTATTTATTAAATGGATTAAAAAGTATTTCAATAAGAAGGTTTTGGACTCTTGGGAGAATAAATCTTAGAACTAAAATTAGATATAAAATTTTAATAAGAAGATTTTCAACTCCTTGGAAGGCTAAACTCTTGGGAAATAAGATGGGGTATGTAGGGTCAAATTGGTCCCTCTCTAAAATTTAAATTTTAAGGCATTTTAAATTTATGGAGATTTTATTTAATAGGATTGTCAAATTTAATAACTAGGACAACTTATTTAGACCCTAGGCAAATAAAGAACTATAAGAGATTATTAGTCAAATAATTTTAGAAATTATATATTAAGTTTGAGATTAATTGCTAGAGAGTGTAATTATTTATTAATGGAAGATCAGTGAAAATTATTTTGGGGAAATATTAGCTCGCTTATAACTAAGATTATTTATTGCATCATTAATTTGGTTGCTTGACTTATTTGAAAACCTAGTTAAGACCAAACTAGTTTGCATTAATTTAATTAGGTTAGGTCGTACTATGCTAAGTATCAAAAAAAAAAAAAAAAAATTATTTCGTTTGTGCCCAAAAGTTTGGGCATGACATTTTGGTATCAGAGCAAGGTTACCAATACTAGGAACCTTACTCCATTATGTTTCGCTATAATTATTTAATTAATTAAAATATATTTATTTTTTTTATTATTTTTTTTAAAACTAGCTAAAATATTTCTCCTAAAAATAGTTATTTATTTCATTTCATTTTATTTCTTAAAAAGGATGCCTCCAACTACGCGACAAGCTCGCAAACATGGTAGAGGCCCTAGGCATGAACGCATGGCATGCGAAGAGGTCATTAGGGAGGAATCGGTTCAGGAAGTGAACCCAGTAGCTCCTCCTGAACGATTAGTTGACCCAAACTGAGACATCTTGGTAGCTCTACAGAACCTGATTGGCATAGTTCAGGGTAGGCTTCTGGCAGTAGATCATAATGTTGAGAACCAGAACTCAAGAAGCCACAGAACAGTAGAACGGGAATGGAGTAGGAGTCCACCTCCTAATCCCATAGAGAGTCAGGCTGGGCATGAGCCCGTGTCCATTCACCTACCAGCACCACCTCCAGTCGTAGCACTAGTGTATATTGAGAGGGCATGCCGGGATCCAGGGGATCTAATCAGAGAGGTTATGCGTCTTCAGCCACCATCTTTTGGGGGATCTACCGACGGGGTAGAAGTAGAGGCATGTCTTTTAAGCCTAGATAGGTGCTTTGCATTGCACTCTTATGAGAGCAATCTAAAAGCACATGCAGCGGTTCACCTATTGCAAGGAATAGCCTCCACATGGTGGAGACAGGAAGAATATAAGTGTGGCTTAGAGATAGAAACCCTCACGTGGGAGATTTTCACAGAGAGATTCAGAGAGAGGTACTTATCAGAGCATTTCAGACAGCATAGGGTGGATGAGTTTCATGACCTCCAGCAGAAGGGTCTTTCAGTGACCTAGTACGAGAACAAGTTCTTTGAACTCTTACCTTATGTAGACTACCTGAAAGATGAGAAGCTTCTCGTCAACTGATTTATCAGAGGATTGAATTTTGGCATAGCAAGACCAGTGAGGATGGCCGCTCCAGGGAGCCTTCGGGTTGTCATGGAGAAGGCTTTGATAGCCAAGGAGATTTAGGTCAAACCCCAGGACTCGAAGGATTAGTTCCAGAACCGTAACCCTACACCATAGACTTATGGGTTTCAGAAACCCCATTGGAAAGGTAACAATAGACACTCATTGGGGTTCTCCAAACCCCCTCCTTCACAGCAGTCACAGCAAAACTAGAGGCAAAGGCCTTTGCAGAGTCAGCAGGGCGTGAAGCCCAAGCAGTGGCAGTCATAGGGTCAGAGGCGAGATCAGAGATCTCAGGCTCCTTACACACCTCCCGTGAGGACTCAGCAGTCCTCTAGAGGTGGGTACAGTGGTTCTAGCAGGATAGGGGGACAGTGAGTGCAGTTTTAGGCATGTGGCGCTTGCTTCACATGTGGAGCCATGGGACACATGGCGAGAGAGTGTCCTCAGGGTCAGATGGTAGGAAATCAGAGGATGGCAGCTTCAGAGCTGACAGTTGGGGATATGGGCAAGTCCCATAGGGTCTTCGCAGCGGTTGACAACTGCCAGGCAGAGCATCAGGACATGGTTATTGAGGTAGCAGGTATGATCAGAGGTAGCAATGTATCTATATTATTTGATTCAGGAGATACTGACTCTTTTATATCTCCATTGGTTGTGGAGCGTTGTGGGCTAGTGGCAATTAGACAAGAGGTCAGTTGGGAAGTGGAATTAGCTTCAGGGGCTAGAGTGTCAGTGGAATCAGAGGTTAAGGGTTGTCAGCTTCAGATTGTTAATACCACCACCTTAGTAGACCTTAGAGTTACACCACTTGGTTCATATGGCATCGTACTTGGCATGGATTGGCTTTATGCCCACAGAGCCAAGATGGATTGTCACCTAAAAAGGATCGAGTGTGAGGATGATCATGGCTCTCCCATAGTGATCACTGGAATTTAGAGACCCGTGTCTCTTCGTATGATCTCCGCCATGCATCTTAAGCGGAGCATGCAAAAGGGATGTCAGTTATTTGCCATCACCATTAGTGATAGAGGAGAAGAAGAGGAAAAGGAATCATCAATTGATGACCATCCTATCCTTAAGGAATTTTTAGATGTATTTCCTTTAGAGTTACCAGGTATGCCACCCCGTAGAGAGATTGATTTTCATATAGACCTTGTTCTAGGAGCTGAACCAATTTCACGAGCACCATATAGAATGACCACAAATGAGCTTAATGAGCTCAAGATATAGCTTGAGGAACTCCTAGAGAAGGGCCACATTCACCCTAGTGTATCCCCTTGGGGTGCACCAGTCATCTTTGTGAAGAAGAAGGATGGATCTCTCCGATTGTGCATGGATTACCGTCAGTTGAACAAAGTAACTATCAAGAACTGATATCCATTGCCTAGGATCGATGACTTATTTGACCAACTTCAGGGTGCCAAAGTATTTTCCAAGATTGATCTAAAGTTAGGGTACCATCAGTTGAGGATAGTGGATAGCGATATCCACAAGACCGCATTTCGCACTAGATATGGCCACTATGAGTTCACCATGGTCCCATTCGGTCTTACGAATGCCCCAGCAGTTTTCATGAGTCTCATGAATGGAGTATTCTGCACATTCCTTGACCATTTTGTGATTGTGTTTCTCGATGACATATTGATATATTCACAGAATGAGGAGGAACATGAGGAGCACTTGAGATAGGTTTTGCAGTGTTTGAGGGAAAATTAGTTGTACGGAAGTTTGTCGAAGTGTGCTTTCTTTAGAACAGAGGTCAGGTACCTTGGTCATGTTATATCCAGTGATGGGATCTCAGTAGACCCGTCGAAGATCAGAGCCATTATGGATTGGCCAATGCCTACCAGTGTGATAGAGGTTAGGAGCTTCATAGGCTTAGCAAGTTATTATTGACGTTTTGTTGAGGGATTCTCTAGAGTTGCTCATCCTATTACTTCTCTTCAGCGCAAAGGGAAGAAGTTCGAGTGGATGGAAAAGTGTGAGAAGGCCTTTCAAGAACTTAAAAAGGCACTTACTACCGCACCTATCCTTGTAGTACCAGATCCTTCAGCTTATTTCATGGTTTGCATAGATGCTTCCCTAGAGGGTTTAGGAGTAGTCCTTATGCAGGGTGGCAGGGCTATAGCTTTTGAGTCTAGGAAACTCAAGACTCACGAGCTTAATTACCCTACTCATGACCTTGAGCTTGCAGCAGTAGTGCATGCACTAGTGAGGTGGAGATATTTCCTTTTGGGTCATCATTTTGAGTTGCACTTAGACCATCAGAGCCTTCAATACATATTCACTCAGCCGAATCTTAATGCACGTCAGAGGAGATGGATAGAATTCTTGTGTGAGTATGATTTTGATGTTCACTACATCAAGGGGAAGGAAAATGTAGTTGCAGATGCCTTGAGTAGGAGATGTCACAAGGTATACACCATGTCCATGAGCATGGATTTGAGAGATCAGATCATGCAGCGGTTGCTAGAGGACAGATGGTATCTAGAGGTTTTCCAGGCTATACGATCTCAGGAAACTTTAGAAGGGAAATATGTGGATTATTCCTTAGAGTTCGATGGTTTATTATGCCATAGAGGGCGCATCTATGTACCTTCTTCTGGGGGATTGTGGGAGTTCATTGTCTCAGAGGCTCATAGAGCTCCTTATGCAGCACATCCCAGGGTCAAGAAGATGCATGCAGACTTGAGGGAATTATACCATTGGCTAGGAATGCGATAGCTTATTGCCGAGTTGGTAGCCCGATGCCTTGAGTGTCAGAGAGTCAAGGCGAAGCACCGCCATCCAGGTGGGTTGCTCCAATCTCATGCTATACTAGAGTGGAAGTGGGATACTATATCCATGGATTTCATCATTGGTCTCCCTATGTCATCTCGTCACCATGATGCCATCTTGGTGACGGTTGACAAGTTGACCAAAGTGGCCCACTTTTCACCAGTTTGTACCACCTTCATAGCACTAGCAGTAGCATAGGTGTTTTTGCGAGACATTGTCAGACTTCATGGTGTTCCTCACAAGATCATTTCCGATAGGGATTCCCTCTTCACTTCTTCCTTTTGGAAGGCATTACAGGCAGCTATGGGTACCAAGCTCAATTTCAGTACAGCCTATCATCCGGAAACGGATGGCCAGATAGAGAGAGTTAATCAGGTGTTAGAGGATATGCTTCGCATGTATGTCATGGATCACCAGACCCGATGGGAAGAGTACCTTCCCTTAGTGAAGTTTGCCTATAACAATGGGCATCACACGTCCTTGGGGATGCCACCCTATCAGGCATTATATGGCAGACCTTGGAGGACACCATTGAGTTGGGACCGCATAGAGGACAGAGTTGCTATTGGTCCTAAGATAGTTCAGGATATGGAGTAGCAGGTAGATTTGATTAGGCACCGTCTTAGAGAGGCTCGGGATAGACAGAAGAAATATGCAGATGCAAAGAGGATAGATCGTAGCTACTTGGTTGGAGACAGAGTCTTCTTGAGAGTGCGACTGCATAAGAGTTCAATCCGATATGGAAAGAGTTCTAAGCTCACACCTCGATTTGTAGGACCATTTGAGATCCTTGAGAGGATAGGACCAGTTGCCTACCATCTAGCATTGCCACCTAGCCTGTCATGCATCCACGATGTGTTTCATGTTTCAGTATTGAGGAAGTATATCTATTATGAGTCTCATATTCTAGATTGGGATGCCTTGCAGGTGGAGTCGGACGGGCAGCTAGCATTGGAGCCCATTCGCATTTTGGCACATCAGACGCTGGGCCTTCGAGGTCGAGAGCTAGACCAGGTTAGGGTCTAGTGGGATTGCTATAATGAGGTCATAGCCTCATGGGAGGATGCAGCACGTATGAGATCACAGTCCCCCCACCTTTTTGATGAACTCCAGGAGGAAGTTCATGCCTAGAGGGGGAGGGTGTGAGGCCCTACCCCGACTCAGTTCGACATTTTCAGTTATTTGCATATTGAGACTATTATGGATGCTTTATTTTATGCTTTATGGATTTAGAACTTATATGATTCAATGATTTGCATCACATTGACATATGTTGATACTTTATTTTATGCATGATGATTATGAAACTATATATGTTGATAGAATAGAATTATTTTGAAATGGTGAATGTCATTATTGGAATTGCAGGACTTCATTTTGATGATAGAAAAATGATGCTTATTTTATAAATGGTTCAATTTTGAGAATTATGTTAATTGCTTATGTGGAATCAAATTTGAATGAAGGAGATATTGAATTATTGTTGCCAAATGTATGAGTGTTTGATGTGCAATGAAATCCATGTATTTAATTATGTATAATTGTGATTATTTGGAATTACTAATGTGTTAATTGAGATGCGTAGGAAAATTATCCATGTGACCATGGAATTTATATGGAGAACCAAACCTAGACCAATGTATGTTTGTTAAGCCAGGGGTTGTCTATTTGGAGAGACAACACTTCATTTGTAATGTATTTTATTTGTGAAGTAAATTATGCATGTGTGTTAATTTTATTTTTATTTAATTGTGTAAACCTACAAGAGACAAATTCCATGTGTGATTTTTATATTGTATTTTATTGTGTCACTTGACACATGTGATGATTAGTGTCATTGATTTTGACTTGTCTCTTGGGGGGAGTTTTGCTTCTACCAAAGCCATTTAAACAAATGAGTGTGGTCCCAAATTTGCCTTGGGTAGGGAGCCATGGGAGTGGTCAACTCAGGTTTGACCCGTAGGTTAACTTCAGTTGGGTTTCTAAGGGGTTAAATGGACTCCTAGGGTCAGTTTTAGGGCTTTTCCAAAGGTCCAAAGGGTATACCTATGGGTTAGGGGTATTTTGAAACATGTGACTACTCCCATGTGACTGTTTAGTCACCTCAAAAAGTGGTTTTTCCAAGGTGAGCGAAAATTCAACTTAGAAGGTTCCTCCTAGGATAGATAACCTTCCCTTTTGATGTCAAACTCTCTTCCCCACCTTCTCTCACCTTTTCCCTTTCCAGTTTTAGTAATGTGTAAGAGGTTGAGAAGAGAAACCAATGGGAACTCTCACCTCATCCAAGGGGTTGGGAAGTGTGTGAGGGGCCTTCTTAGGCAAGGATTAGGGACTTAGTGAGTAATCACCCACTCTCCATTTTTTGGAGATTATGCACTTGTTTTGAAAATTAGTGGTAAAATAGAATTTTTGGGGGAAAGATTGGTGGAAAGTTTGTGTGGATTTGGGTAGCTCATCCCCAACTAAATCTAACATACCTATTGGCAGAATAAGGTTGGTTTTGTTTCCTCTTATTTGTGTTGTTTATGTTGTTTTGTTGAAGGAAAGAAATGCTTGTTGAAAGAGATGTGTTTATGTAAATTGTTGTTGAAAAAAAAAAAATGTAAGTTTTCATTTCTATGTTTTGTTTATGTGTTCTTGTTTTGGGAGTGTCCAAGATCTCCTACTCTTGGGGGAGTAGGATGGTCTTGGAGTGGAAGAAGTATGACAGCCTTGGGTGAGAGGCTCTCCTTAAGGAGAGTGATCTCAAGGGTGTCCTTTGTGACCCTTGCTGCATAGCCTTGTGTATGCATTTGGGGGTCATAAGGGGAGAAAATATGGCCTTGAGCCTTTGGGGGGCATAAGGTATGGAGATGTATCTTCATTGTATTTTGTATTGCCATGAGGTGGCTTGAGTTATAATTTTTGGCTTGCAATCTCCCCAATGGTACTTGGTCCACTTCCACCCATGGAAGGATCATCACAAATGTGGTGAAAGTGTAGCTTTGGATGGGAAGATGTATGTTGAGTGTTTGCCCTATTTGTTGTGTTGTTTGCTTGTTTGTAACCCATCTAGTGCTTGGTTCTCCAAGCTCGGGGGTGGCTTCTAGTAAGCCTAGGCTGGGAGGTGAGCTCTCCATGGTCAAGTTGTGTTTTTATTGCAGGTTGCTTGGAAGGGGAAAAGAAAGAATAAAGAGCTTGTTGTTGTTTTGTGTTGTAGAAAAGTGTTGAAGCAAAAAAAAAAAAAATGTATTTAATGTTGTAGCTTGTATAAAAAAAAAGGAATGTGAGCTATGTTGTATTTATTTTCAAGAAAAGAAGTGTAGTTATTTTATTCATATTACCATGAAAAGAAAAATATTGTTGGGTTTTCAAACCCATTTGTATTCATATTTACTTTGTATCTACCTTTGCTAAAGAAATATATATTTTTCCTACTTGGTTAGTTTTGCAAAAAGAAAGGAGAAAAGTATTAGCTTGTATTTAAATCTTCATGTTTTACAAAAAAATGAAGTAGATGCATTTTTGTGTATTCTGAAAATAAAATTTAGTTTATTACTACATGATTATTTTGTTATTTATGCTGCTGCAAAATAAATAAATCAGTCATCTATTTTCCCATTTAATGCAGAAAGTGAAACTTATTATAGTAGTCTGTTTCTTTTCAAAAAAATTAGCGTTTAGTCTTAGTTTATTTTGCCTATAAAAAAATTATATATATATTAAGTTGCTGTTAGGATGCATTGTAAATGTTAGTTGCAGAAAGCTGTTTTTTTAAACAAAAGAAAAAAACAGAATATTCAACATATATTTCTTCAACCTTTTTCTTTAAAAAAAAAATATATATATTTCCCCCATTATTCAATCTGCAAATAACATTAGGAAATCCTTGCATGCATTTTAGGGAAATATAAAAATAATAAACTCAAAAGAAGGCCTAAATGAGTTATAGTTTAAAAATGTAGCAATATATATATATATTTTACTCTTTTAAATGGCATTCTGATAACCTGTTTATAAAAAAAAAGGGAGAAAACTAATAAGCTTGTTAATCAAGCCATTCAAATATATATATATATATATATATATATATATATATATATATATATATATATATATATATATATATATATATATATATATCATTCATTAATATATATATTTATATATTTATAAATATATATATATCATTCATTATTTGTGAAATCTGTATATTTCAAATTAAAACTATATATATTGCCTTACCTTTATATTTATATATATATATATATATATATATATATAAATAGAAAAATAAAATAAAAATAAAAAAAAGAGAACTACGCATTTTATTTTTAACCAAAAAAAAAAGAGGAGGGGTTTTAAAAAAATTTTGAATTGGCATGTAGGGGGCCGCAGCCTTGGGCGGCGCCGTCCATAGGCTGCGGAACCCACAGCTGTGGGCAGCGACGTCCACAGACTACGGGAGCCGCAGACTATGGGCAGCGCTGTCTGCAGCCTGCGGGAGCTGCAGACGGTGGGCGGTGCTGTCCGCAGCCTGCATGCGCTCCCGCACCACCTCCCTCCACTTGCTCCGCTCCACCCCCTTCCTCCTCTGCCAAGATAAAACAAAATAAATAATAACCCCCGGCTCGGCCCTGCGCGCGCCGCCGTGGGGAGAATGGGAAACAAGAAAGTGCCCCTCCCATGGCCGCTGCCCACTCCTTCACCTGCACACACACACACAAAATAAATAAAATAAAAAGTCATACACACACACAAAATAAATAGAACATCACACACACACAGCCCACACTCAAAAAGGAAAAAAAACATATGTAGGTTAAAACACACATGCCCTAACCCTAATTTTGGGTTAGGGCAAATACACATGGGTATATTTTAAAACAAATATGTGTGGGTTGGGTGGTTTGAAGAGTTAGGGTTAGTTGTGAACTTTTAGAATTTCTTTTAGAAAAAAAAAAAAACATATTTATAAATTAAAGAAAGAAAAACTCCCCCTTCATCGGAATATATATATATATATATATATATATATATATATATATATATATATATATACATATATATATATATATATAATTTAAATTCCATATTTTTTTTTGTGAAACCCAATAGTTAATTGTAAATTTAGCAATACTCTTTTATTTATTAAATGGATTAAAAAGTATTTCAATAAGAAGGTTTTGGACTCTTGGGAGAATAAATCTTAGAACTAAAATTAGATATAAAATTTTAATAAGAAGATTTTCAACTCCTTGGAAGGCTAAACTCTTGGGAAATAAGATGGGGTATGTAGGGTCAAATTGGTCCCTCTCTAAAATTTAAATTTTAAGGCATTTTAAATTTATGGAGATTTTATTTAATAGGATTGTCAAATTTAATAACTAGGACAACTTATTTAGACCCTAGGCAAATAAAGAACTATAAGAGATTATTAGTCAAATAATTTTAGAAATTATATATTAAGTTTGAGATTAATTGCTAGAGAGTGTAATTATTTATTAATGGAAGATCAGTGAAAATTATTTTGGGGAAATATTAGCTCGCTTATAACTTAGATTATTTATTGCCTCATTAATTTGGTTGCTTGACTTATTTGAAAACCTAGTTAAGACCAAACTAGTTTGCATTAATTTAATTAGGTTAGGTCGTACTATGCTAAGTATCAAAAAAAAAAAAAAAAAAAATTATTCCATTTGTGCCCAAAAGTTTGGGCATGACAATTCACTTTTGGAAATATCCTTGGATCTCCTCCACCCTTCTTGAGTTCCACCCTATCTACTATATGGTTGAAGTAGAGCTCTCTGCTAGATTTGGGACCATCTCTGTGATTATTGGGCCCATTATTCACACATGCTCGAGTGGAAATTTAAAGCTTGTAATTTTTCTCAACCTCTCAAGCTTGTTGTTATTGAGGTTCTCAGAATCATAAGCATTGTTATATTTTATAGAAGAGAGGAATAGGTTATCTTTATTTAGGCTCCCTCAAAGGATGGTAACCTTTCAGTGAAATTTGTCTTTGAGCTTGCTCATCTTTCTCTAGTGCCCACTTGTAAATTTGACTTTATCTGGAGAATCCTTACTTTAGATAATATTATGAAGATGGGATTTCATTATCCAATAGATGCATTATTTGTGAAAATGAGGCTTAAAGTATTCTCATCTCTTGTTTCATTGTCCTTACTCTCGTAATGTAAGACAAAAGATTATTGATATGTTTTCTTTGGTGTGGGTTTGGAAATTTTTGGCCAAAGATAATACTCTAGGTAGCTTGCCCTCCAAGCACCCCCTATCTCTTGAGATCTCAAGACAGTCTTTCTTTAACATTGGCTAGTGTTTTTTGAAGAAGAAAAACAATAGAATTTTTTAGAGAAAGGGTATGTGCAGGATCATGGTGGGCCAAACAGGTCCTTAAGTGGCAATGAAAATCAAAAAACAGAGTTAGGCAACTTGATGTAAAAATATGAATAAGCTACCAACATTATTTCAAAAATATGTAAGAATAGAATTTGTAGAAAATTGAATGTAGTTTCTAAGATACTATTTACTTTTTGAAAATAAGAAATCTTTTTGACTAAAATTTAAAATTTCAATGCAACAGTACTAAAATTTCAGGAAAAAGATCAGAAGCGAGTGTCTGTCTAACCACCCTAATAATAATCAAATCATAATATTTTTTTATAAGATTTTAGCAATAAGTAGGAGACTCATATCCGGATGTGACAAATAGTTTTTTGTATCTTCTTTTGAAATGAATAATTAATTGTAATTTTTTTACTACAACTTTTAAAAAATATAAAAAAACTCGTATGTTTGGGCACCATAACTTGGTCAAAACTTTATGAAATTCATTTTTTCTTTTTTTAATACTATATTATATGAAGCCTAGAATGTGATGCATGTTTCAGACTTAAAAAATGTGATTCCGTTAGAAAGTTATAGATATTTTTAAATCAACCTATCAATCATAACTTTAGTCAGAATATCACGACTTTTTGGCCCCTCATGATCCTGCACATATCCAAAAAAAAGTGTGACTAGGAGGATCTATCCAATAGAATTATTTCAAATGTCAAAGAAACTTTGAGTTATTTTGTGAAGCAAGCCTTTTATCACCCCCTGATTCTTTTGTATTGGGTGATTGCTAAATCTTGGAAAATGAAACCTACTCTTTCTAATTTCTCATCACTTTCTTGGCTTAAAAAATATTATTAAATAGAACTCCCGTGACACTGGATGACTAAATTTTAACTTTGATGGGTCTTCTCATGGTAACCCAAGTCGGGCGAGAGTGGGTGGTGTGATCAAGGATCCACATGGTCACTTGATCCTCTCTTATGCTGCCAACCTTAGTGTCCAAGCCTTAAACATGGTGGAAGAGGTGGTCATGTTTCATAGGCTTCGCATGGCAAGAGAGATGAGTATTTCTAAACTCATTGTGGAAGGTCATTTTCATAATACTATTGTGATGCTTAATGAAGAAGTTAGGTCAAACTAGAAAGATACTCCTCTTATTGATAAGTGTCACATCTTCCACCTTACATTTGATGAAGTCAGATTTTGCCATGTGCAATGCGAGGGTAACAGGGTGGTAGATAAATTACCCGTGTTGGGATCTAAGATTAATAATTTGAAAGTTTGGCTCCAAATGAACGAGGTATCTCTTGATGCCCATGCCATGATTTCATATAACATGCACATTAATGATGTGTAATCCCAAGATAAATTTTTTATCTTTTTCTATTCTTGTTGTTGATTTTCCAAGCTGGCTAAGATGATGAGATTTTATTTCTACAGCTACCCACTATAGTCATTTTTAGACCTGTCGCTTTCACATTGTGGATTTTAGGTCTATGAAGACAAGAGGATATTTGAATCACATTGAACTAGAAAATTATTTAGAGTTCAAAAAGGATGGCAAGTTTTTGGGCAAGGATATCTAGGGAAATTTGGACTTGTATGTGGAGGGCATGACTAGACATGACCCCAAACTCTCTACTACCTTTGTTCAAGCCTATAACAGTGACACTGTGAAGCTTGGAAATGTTACTTTTGAAATTACTGAGTAGATCATTGTGGATGTTACTAGATTAGCTTTGGATGGTGTTGTCCTCCCTAAAAAAGCTAAGGGAAATCACAAGGAGGACATTGAGAAGTTTTTTCAACTTGGTGAACGGATATCCAAATTTCAAAGTCATGGAAACAATCATGAAGATCTCATGGGTTTATGGAAGGAGGCTACCCTTTCTCTTGATGAAATACATCACACTTGATGGCAGGAAGAGGAGATTTCACCTTTAGCTCTTCCCTATGCTCAACCATTTGTGCCATGGTAAGGATGAATTTCCCTTACTGGGTTTTGTCTTCCCTAACTCGGTCTATCTCTAGGGCTATTGCAAAAGGAAAACCACTCATGCACCAAGATCTTATTCATAGGCTATATTATGTTAGAAATTTGGAGGAATTGATTATGTGTTGCATTGATGTTTTGTCATTGATGTCAACAGTAGTTGTTTTGGTTGTTTATTGGTTTTCGGTTGGTTGTGGTAGAGTGGTTGGATTATGTTATTGATCTGGTATGCTCCAGGTATGATTTGTTTTGTGGAATTGGTTTGGATTGGTCATTTATGGGTTCTTTATGCGTATCATTATCAGTTGGTTTAGGATTTAATGACTCAGATGCTATCACTTGTTTTTGTAAGCCTTTTGGTCACTGGTAAGTGTTTTATCAGCAAAGCTTTGTTGAAGATCTTTTGATGCATGTGATAAGTGGTGTTGGTGCGACTTCTAGATGGATTTTGAGATACTGTTGGTTATCTTGTTAGTGTTTCTGTTGATCAGTGTTGTTGGATCTGGTTTATGGCGACCTATTTTGGGTCCAATCTTATTCTGCTAAGTTATTGACTAGTTTATGTAACATGTTGGTGGATGATCCCGATGCATTACCAATTGGATTTTTTGATTGGATTATGTTGTTTTTGTCTTAGGCTGACTTGGTTGATCATTGGATTGTGGGTTTATGTTATGAATTGATTGTATGTATTATCTTTTAGATGGCCGACCTAATTGTTTAGGTCCTGGGTTGGTATATATGATGTAAGATCTCTTTGTAGATCATATATGGGATGGTTATGTGATCATTTGTGTATGAATAATGTTGTAATCATATGAAAAGGTTTTCGTCAATCATAGGTGATCGAATTGTGTTTGAAAGAGAGGCTTAAGACCTCTAGTACTAAGCTTAATCGAAACTATACACAGGCATAAGAGATGCTATCTTTGCAGTTCACTCCTCTTTCTGGATTGTAATATAGACTTATTTTGTAGTCAGTGAGGCTCCTTTTGTGATGAGCAGTGTGCTCTAGGTTGTTGGCCTTCCTATATGTGTAGGCCCCTCATTTTTTAATCACATACTTATTGTAGAAGTATTACCTAACTGTGGGTAGGTTTTCCACCATGGTTTTTACCTTTACCAGGTTTTCCATGTATAAATATTGGGGTCATGTGTTATGGATGGATGGTAACTATTTTATGATTTATGTTTATGCTTAATTTCTATATCTATTATTCTAGTATTCAATCTATGTGTTCCAATAATAAGGTTTTGAATGCTTAAAGTTTTGTAATCTGTCGACAACTGATTCACCCCCCTCTCAGTTGTCCTCCGGTTATCTGAGTTGTCTAACAATTGGTATTAGAGCTTTTTCTTCTCTATAGAAGCTTAACCACTTGAAAAAGATCCTATGGCATCTAATAGTTCAAGTTCATCAAGTACATCTATAGTTGTTTTCGAGAGAGAAATTCCTAGGCTTGATGGAACAAGTTACAGAGTATGAAAGATTCAGATGGAGACTCATCTAAGATGTCTTGGAAAGGAAATTTGAAAGATCATTGAGAAAGGTTTAACCCCTTTTAATCTAGCATCTGGAAATCCTCCTCCAAAAAACCTGGATAAGGATCTTGATAATGATTGTAGAGCTAGGGAAGCCCTTTTGTGTGCACTTTCTAATCAGTAGATAATGAGACTAACTGACAAATCAACTGCAAAGGTCATATGGGATAAATTGGAGACTCTGAATGAAGGTAACCCTAATGTCAAACTTACTAAACAAGTTATGGTTACCTAGTGAGGTATGAGAACCTGAAGATGGAAGAAGATGAAATGATTACTACTTTTATGGAAAGAGCTAATGAAATTGTGATGGGAATTCAATGTTGTGGTGGATCTCTGAGCGAAGATGACATAGTTTCTAAAGTATTGATAAATTTGTCACCGACTTATAAGATGAAGGCTACTATAATTAATGAGCTAATAACTATGGGAAACACCTCCGTTAATAGGGATACCTTGTTTGGGAAGTTATCTTCTTTTGAGCCTGAGGAATTTGGATCATCTGGAGCTATAAAATCTAAACTTGCTTTTCATGCATCTGCATCATCTACTAGCAAGAGTGTTTGGAAAGATTTATATGTGAAGGAACTAGAGGATATGAAGAAAGAAGATGAAGAGTTTGAGAAAATTGAAGCCTTATTCGCTAGAAGAGTACCTAAAGGACCGACATGAAGTAAGTATGAAGGAAAATCACCTCTTAAATGTTTTTCAAGTAATAAGATAGGTCACTTCGCATCTAGATGTCCTAAAAGGAATTCAAGATTTAAAGAAAGAGCTAGAAGATCTTGTAGGCCTAACCATGAATATCAGAACAAACATAAGTATAGGAGAAACAAAGACAAATCATGCTACTTTGCTGATGAGGAAGGTGTGACTGATTCTGATGATGAACTGACACAAGATTCTACTAGTGAATCTAGTAATGGAAAGGAATGGGTATTCTTGGCTATCAAGGAAGATGATCTGGTACCTGAAGAGAAGGCCCTTCCTACTAAAGTTGAAGACAAGGATGAATTGGTGATTGACAATGGATGTTCACATCATACGACTAGAGATAAAAGGAAGCTTTTATCTTGGCAAGAATATGATGGTGGTCTAGTTAGATCTCAAGATGGAAAAGCATGCATGATCAAGGGAAGAGGAACTATATCATTGGATGGTAACCATAAAACTGATAATGCCTATTATGTTGAAGGTTTAAATCATAATATTTTGAGTGTAGGATAGTTTGTGGATAAGGGATTTCAATTACAGTTCAAGGATGGAAAATGCAAGATTATCAATAGATCTGGATTGGAGATTACAACCGGTACTCTAACTAAAGGTAATGTCTTTCACTTGAACTCTACTGTAAGACATGTTTGATTGCACAAATTGATGAGAGTTGGCTATGGCATAAGAGGTTGTGTCAGGTGAATTTTGATTGCATTGTAAAGATTAGTTCTACTAAGGTAGATAGAGACATATCTAGGATCATAAAGCCTTATAATTCAGTATGTAAGGAATGTCAAATGGAAAAGAAAATCAGGAATTCTTTTAAGAGTATACAAGACAAATATAATGATGTTCTTGATCTTATTCATACTAATTTGTGTGGTCGTGCTAGAATCAAAAAAAATTAGGGTGATAGATATTTTATGATAATCATTAATGACCATTCAAGAATGATGTGGGTTACTTTTCTAAGGGAGAAATATGAAGCATTTGAAAGTTTTAAAATCTAAAGTTGAGACTGAGACATGATTGAAGATTAAATTCTTAAGCTCATATCAAGGTGGAGAATTCACATCCAATGAATTTAATAGCTATTGTGAGAAGAATGGGATAAGGAGACAGTTAGAACAATGATGATGGAATCTAATCTGCCACATATCTATTGGAGAGAAATTGTGAGCATGATGGTATACACATTCAATAGAGTTCATATCAAAGGAGACATCGGTAAGACACCTTATGAGCTATGGTTAGGTCATACACCTACAATTAATTATTTTAGAATCTTTGGTAGTGAATGCTATATCAAAAGAGATGATTTCAGTGGAAACTTTGGTCCTAGATGTGATGAAGGAATATTTCTTGGTTATTCTAATGAAATCAAAGGATATAGATGTTATAACAAAAGATTGCATAGAATTGTGGAGAACACTAATGTCAAGGTGGATGAGTAGAACAGAAGTCAAATTGAAACTTATGATAGTGAACCAATAGTGGAAATTATCATAAATGAACTGGTAGCACCTACAACAGAACAAAATGTTGAACTAGATACTCTGACAGTATCAAACAATTCAACATTAACTGAAGTTCAAGGCAGAGGAACAAGAAATTAGAAGACTCCCAAATATGTAAGGTTGAATCATTCAGAAGATCAGATCATTGGAGACAAGAACAAAGGAGTGATCACAAGAAGAAGGTTGGCAGTTGATGAGGTATTTTTACTTTCTCAAGTTGAACTGGCATCAGTAATTGAAACATGCAAAGATGAATGTGGGATGAAATCTATGGAAGATGAATTAGATTAAATAGAAAAGAATAACACATGGACTTTAGTTCCTTGGCCTAAAAATAAGAATGTTATTGGAATTAAATGGGATTTTAGGAATAAATTGAATGAAGTTGGACAAGGTATGAGGAATAAGGCTAGATTGGTTTGTAAAGGATATTGTCAGAAGGAAGGAATTTATTATGATGAAACCTTTGCACTGGTAGCTAGGATTGAATCTGTGAGATTATTTCTTTCTTATGTTGCACATAAGAACTACAAGGTTTATCATATGGATGTCAAATATGCATTTCTAAATGGAGACCTTGAAGAGGAAGTTTATATTGAGCAACATAATGGATTTTCACTTTCAGATGACAAAAACATGGTTTGCAGGTTAAATAAAGCCTTACATGGATTGAAACAAGCCCCTGGAGCTTGGTATGCAAGGCTAGACAAATATGTTTGAATCTTAGTTTCACTAAAGATAATGTTAATAGTAATTTATATTATAAGATCACTGATGATGACATATTCATTGTTGAAGTCATTGTTGATGATATCATTTTTGGAGGTGAAGATAATTTGTGTATGGAATTCTCCAGCAATATGAAGAATGAATTTGACATGCCTATGATTGGGGAGATGAAATTTTTCGTAGGCTTGTAGATTACTCAGACTGATAAAGGTATTTTCATCTATCAAACTAAGAATGATAGAGAATTGTTGAAAAAATTTGGTTCAGAAAATTCTAAATCGGTTGGTACTCTTATGGTTACAAGTGAGAAATTGACAAAGAAAGATGCATCAGCACTAGTAAATCTTATAGGGCACAAGTATATGATTGGAGGTTTGTTATATTTGACACATTATAGACCTGATATAATGAGTAAAGTTTGTATTGTATCAATATATTAGAGTGATCCTAGAGAGAATCATAAGAGTGCACTGAAAAGGATTTTAAGGTATTTGAAGAGAACAACTAAATATGGTTTGTGGTATCCTAAAAAGTATGGCTTTACACTAAGTGCATATACAGATGCAAATTGGTTTGGAGATGTTGATGACTAGAAGAGTGATGCAGAGCCCTCGTGTAGGTATTGAATAGGTTCCCCAAATCCAAGGACAAACCAAGGACTCTAGAAATCATCTAAAGACCCTTAGGGGTATAGAAAGATAAAATTGATAAGTCCCACATCCTTACTTTCCTAAATGCTTCCTCACAAGGTCTTCTAGTGATTCTCAAGGACCCTATACCCTAACAAGATTTGGTACTCACTCCAATTCATCAATGCCTATCTAGGGATCGGGGTGAAGTCCCATAGGTCAGGAAGAATCTTTTCAATCACCAATCTAGGTTCCCTCTAATGGTTTGTGCCAACCGCTACAATAAGGCCTAAAAATCCTAGTAGCCCTGCTAGACTGGTTTTCCATAGCTAACTCCTTATTTCTCCAAAGGACCTAGACAAATAATTTCAGATTTTGATACCCTTTAGAGAGGTGCAAAACATATCCCAAGGGTTTTGACAATTTGAGGACACAAGATTCCAAACCCTATCTTGGCTAGGAGGCCTAATAGCCCCAATTAGGCCTATTTTACAAAGGAGAGTGTAGGCACAGACTTTATCTTATCAAATAAACACAAGGAAAACTCTTAGGACATGGTAAATCTACCAATTCCTAAGTTTTAGGTGATGATCAGACCTCTAACACCAGATGTGAGACCTATTTGCTTGCACTTGCACGATGGCCACATGGAGTTGCCCACCTTAATGCATCAAACCCTTGCCTCCAACCGGTCCCAACCTAAAAAAGGCTTTAAAAATATTAAAATAAATTGTCCGTACTTGCATCTCTTCCAAATCCATGAACCATCAATGAAGGATCAGCAAGATGAGGTCATTTCTTTGTGAAACCCTAGGTAAAACTGTCAAATCTAAAACACTTCCAGAAAATCACCAGTTTCTCCCTTGTCTTGGTGAATTAAGACCTTGGACTTGATTCATATGAAAGGTGATTGGCCACTCTAACTCATCCTACTAGTTTTATAATCCCAAAATGTTCGTACAGTATAGTACTCTGCTCAGAATGACAAAATTGTAGGAAATTCAGAGACTTTTATTGCTTCAATGATGCCAATTGTTTACAACACTCTTCTCTCTCCCCAATGATAATTAGGAATAAAATTTTATACCTTAATCAATGGTTATTAAACACCTTTTTAAGTGAGGTGACCATTGGAAGGAAGTTTCTCTTTCTAACCAAAAGTTGTCATCAAAAATTGTCATGTTTGAGCAACTTTGACATATGTTAAGTTCGCATACCTAGAGTTGTTCCAACATGTCTTAAAAATTCCTAAGAAATCACCAACACATTAAAACCTATAAAATACTCAACTAAATACCCCTAGGCCCATATTCCCATGGTGGCTTATCAACTTGCCAAATCGATGTCATTGGGTAACAAAGTGGGGTTTATTACAAAAATCAAACAAACAAAACTATCCTATTACATAGATTGATAGGTCACATTCCCATGTGTGACCTTTAGGCCTTGATTTCCCTGATTATCTTAGTCATGAGGTACCCCTACACCATACTCCTAGGGTGAATGAATCTCAAGTCCACTTGAGATGAGGTCATGTAATGTAGTGCCATGCTTCTTGATCTAATCTTCATCTAACCAAATGGCTTCAGAATCTATTTTTCCTTTCCATTTAACCAAGTATTGTTTGTACTCATTTCTCCTGGTCTTCTTTACAACCTTGGTGTCCAACACTTTCTAAAGTTTATGTGGCTCATGTTTGGGAAGATCTATATCTGTTGCATCTTCTAGGACCTACTGTGAGTCACCTACATTAGAATCACCTTTAAAAGGAGTTAGATCACAAACATTAAAAATAGGACATATGCCAAGGTCAAGTGGTAATTGAATTTCATAGGCATTGTTGCCAAATTTCTTAAATATTTGACATGGTCCTACTTTTCTTTGCATGAGCTTAGTGTGCTTGCCCTTGGGCAACCTTTCCTTCTTCAAATTCACCTAAACCAAATCTCCAATCTAAAATTGTACTTCTCTCCTTTTTTGATCTGCATGTCCTTTGTACTTGTCTGATGACTTTTAAAGTTGCATCTTGACCTGCTCATAGACTTCCTTTATGGATTCAACAAACCTCTCCCCATCTACACTTATGGGGTCTGTATGGGGTAGTTTTCTAAACTCCAATACCCCTCTTGGATGTAACCCATACACAATATGAAATGGTGACTTCCCCATTATTATTTTTATAGTGTCATTGTACGTGAACTTAGCCTGAGATAAAATTAAATCCCACTTTTCACCATGCTATCTTGTAAGGCATCTCAACAAATTCCCTAATGATCTATTTACTATTTTTATCTTTCCATCCATTTGTGGATGATAGGTTGACAAGAAGGATAGATTGGTGCCAAGTTTCCTCCATAGAATTCTCCAAAAATGGCCAACAAATGTTACATCCCTGTTAGACACTATATTCAATGGGAGTCCATGGATCCTTGTTTCTTCTCTGAAAAACAAATCTTCTATGTAAGATGCATCACTAGTGGACTTACATGGCAAGAAATGTGCCATTTTACTAAACCAATCCACTACCACAAATACACTGTCTAACCCCTTTTGTGTTCTAGGTAAGCCCATTACAAAGTTCATTGACACACTTTCCCAAGGTCTTGAGGGAATAGGTAAGGGTTGATAGAGACTAGCATTGGTGCTTTTTCCTTTTTCCTTTTGGAAAATAGTGCATGCATCTACAAACTTTCTTACATCAACCTGCAATTTGGGCCAAAAGTAGTGCCTCCTTACCAGTTCAAGTGTCTTGTCCAAGCCAAAATGACCTACCATAGCCCCACTATGTTTTTCCTTGATGATATTAGTCTTCATTCAGCACCTTGGTATACACAATTGCCCACCTTTGAAGACAAGTCCATCTTGGATCAGAAAATCAGAAAATTCTACATGATACCTTTCATCAAATTCAGTACATACCTTGTAGATCTCCTTGAAGTCCTCATCTGCAGAATACATACCTTTCAATGTATTAATACCAATGCTTTCTAATTGGATTTCAGATATAGTTAGCACTCTCCTACTTAGTGCATCAGCCACTTTGTTGGCTACTCCTTTTTTATGTTTGATGGAGAAGTTGTAGGCTTGAAGGGATTATACCCATTTCATATGCCTATGGCTTAACTTTTATTGACTATTAATGAAACTCAAGGCTTGGTTGTCAGTATAGACCACAAATTCTTTTGGTAGCAGATAATGCCTCCATTTTTTCAAAGACTAAACTAATGCATACATTTCTAGGTCATAAGAAGAATATTTTCTCTTTTCCTCGTTGAGCTTTTCACTAAAGAATGCTATAGGTCTACCTTCTTAGCTTATGAATGCTCCTATGGCCACATGACTAGCATCACATTCAATTTGAAACACTTTATTAAAGTCAAGTAAGGAACGTACCAGTTGCTAAGCTACCTTTTTCTTGAGAGTTTCAAATGCCTCATCCACCTCCTTTGTCCAAAAGAACCTGCACTTTTGACCACCTTTTATGGTTTCCAACATTGGAGCACATATCGGACTGAAACCTCTTATAAATTTTTTATAAAATTTGGCTAATCCATGGAAACTTCTAACCTCACAAATAGTCCTAGGAGTAGGCCAAGAGAGAATTGCATTTACCTTGTCTTGATCCATCTTCAAGTGACCTTTAGAGATCACAAATCCAAGGTAGGTGAGTTCTTCCTGCATGAACAAACACTTCTCCATATTGATCATCAATTCCTCTTCACTCAATCTTCTCAAAACCATGACTAGATGCCTCAAGTGCTCTTCCTTTGTTCTGCTAAATATTAGTATGTCATCCAAATACACTATTACAAACTTCCCTGTGAACTCTTTCAAAACTTCATTCATGAGTCTCATGAATGTACTTGGGGCATTAGACAAACCAAATGGTATAACCTTCCACTCATACAACCCTTCATTTGTTTTGAAGGCTATTTTCCACTCATCGCCAGGCCTAAATCTAATTTGGTGGTATCCACTCTTTAAATCAATTTTAGAGAAATATTTTGCACCCCGAAACAATCAAGAAAATCCTCTATTCTAGGAATCAGAAATCTATACCTTATGGTGATCTTGTTGAGAGCTCTTGATTTAGTAGAAAGCCTCCATGTTCCATCCTTTTTGGGTGCCAAAACTACAGGGACTACACATGGGCTAAGGCTCTTTCCAATTAGGTCAGAATCTAGAAACTCTTGAATTTGCCTTGCCATCTCCTCATTTTTTTGTGGTGTGAGTTTGTATGTATCCTTGTTAGGAAATGTAGCCCCTATGATCAAGCCAATATAGTGACTGATCTCTCTCATTGGTGGTAAAATCCTTGGTAGTCCATCTGCAACTATTCCTTGGTATCTACCAATGATTTCCTTCACTTCTTGACTGAGATTCTTTTCCTTTCCTTCTGCCCTATCATCTGTAGCAGGCTTCTCCTTTGAGATTAGTATTGGAAGCAAAGAAAAACATATTCCTTCTTCCATTTTTATCTCCTTGAGGAATGATTTTCCTTCCATCATCATCACTTTGGACTCACTCTCTTTTTGTTCTTCATTATTTTTAGTTAGGGGTAGCAGCTCTATGACCTTTCCATTCTTTGTGATTGAGTAGGCATTCCTAAATCCATCATGGTGTTATTTGAGGTCATACTTCCATGGTCTTCCAAACAAGAGTTGACAAGCATCCATGTTAACAATATCAAACAAAATCTTATCTTTATATGCATCTATCTGGAATTCCACCCATGACTACTCCTCTACAAGTGTTTATTGCCCTTTTGTGAGCCAAGACACCTTATAGGGGTATGATTGGAGTATCCTCCTCAATTTCAACTTCTCTACCATTTATACTAACACAAAATTCTCAGTAGACCCTGAGTCAATAAAAAACTTACATACCTTTCCTCCTGATTGGCAAATGGTGCGGAAGATGGGCTTCCTATGAGGTGGCACCATAGGTGTTTGTTCCTTCAAGAGAGTTATCCTCAACATTAATGCCTCTCCTATCTCTAGATAACTATATGAATCAGGTTTACTCCCACCTTGTTAATCTGATTCTTAGGTTAGGTTGGTTCTCCTTTCTCCCTAGGAGATAGACCCCATCTTCTCTGGGCATCTACTGGTAATGTGTCCCTCTTGGTTGCACTTAAAACACTTTATTGATCATGCCCCTCTTCTGGATGATCTACCTCTAAAATTAGGCCTTATCCCTTTGAAGTTGCCTTTATTGTTGCTGTCATTCCTTGAGGAGTCTTGATTTCTCTCTCCTTGGAATTAAAAATTTGATTCTCTTCCCTTTGAAGTTGCTCCTTCCTCTTGATTTCTTACCCCTTCCTCTACTACTTTGTGTTTCCTTCTTTTAAGCTTCTCCTCTACCTTCAATGCTAGTTATAACGTTTATGAATAGTGTCAAGGCACAAGAGGTTCAATTCTTCTTGTATGTTCCACCTTAGGCTGTTTAGATACCTTGTCACTCTTTCACTTTCATCTTCAACCTTCTTAGACTTTATACTCAATTTCTGAAATTCTTCAGTGTAGGAACACACATCCATCTCTTTCTGTCTGAGATTCTTCCTTCTCTTATGCAATTGGACCTCATAGTCCCCAGGTACATATACTCCCTTGATCTCTACAATCATCTTCTTCCAAGAGGTGATCATTCCTCTTCCCTCTTTTACTCTTTCCCCTTGCACAAAATTCCACCATGTCAGGGTTTCTCCCTACATTTTTGACTTGGCAATCTTCACCTTTTGATTGTCAGCAATGTCTTCACATTCAAAGAAGTTGTTCAAGGACTCTATCCAGTCCATCACTCCATCGACATCCATCTTCCCACTAAAAATAAGGAGATTTGAATTTTGGTCCATGGTTCTCCTCTCCACAAACTTCAAGGCATTGAATAGGTACCTATTCTCTACGGGAACTTCCTCTTCTTCCTTCCCTTGTGTGTTCTCCTCTTCTTCTCCCACTTCCTCCAAGCCATCAAGTCCTCTTCTTTTTATTTTGCCTTCCAAGTTTTCTATCAACTTTCTAACCCGATCATTCTCTTCTTTGTTTTCTTGCACCATCCTAGAAAGTTCCACATTTGTCACCTTTGGAGGAATGCTTCTAGCCTCTCCCTCTGATTCTTTTGCTAACATGTACTATTTTCCTTCCCAAAAGGATTCCTCCTATGCTCTGATACCAATTTGATGCAGAGCCCTAGTGTAGGTATTGAATAGCTTCCCCGAATCCAAGGACAAACCAAGAAATCTACCAATCATCTAAAGACCCTTAGGGGTATAGAAAGATCAAATTGATAAGTCCCACATCCTTACTTTCCTAAATGCTTCCTCACAAGGTCACTTACCTTGAGTGCTTCATAGGGTCTTCTAGTGATTCTCAAGGACCCTATAGCCTATTAAGGTTTGGTCCTCTCTCCACTTCATCAATTCCTATCTAGGGCTTGGTTTTAAGTCCCATAGGTCAGGAAGACTCTTTGCAATCACCAATTTAGGTTCCCTCTAATGGTTTGTGCCAACTGCTGCAATCAGGCCTACAAATCCTAATAGCCCTGCCAGATCGGTTTTCCACAACTAACTCCTTATTTCTCCAAAGGACATAGACAAATCATTTCATATTTGGATACCCTTTAGAGAGTTACAAAACATATCCCAAGGGTTTTGACATTTTGGGGACACAAGAGTCAAAACCCTATCTTAGCTAGGAAGCCTAATAGCCCCAATTAGGCCTATTTTACAAAGGAGAGGATAGGTATAGATCTTATCTTATCAAATAAACACAAGGAACACTCTTAGGACATGGTAAATCCACCAATTCCTAGGTTTTAGGCAATGACCACACCCCTTACACCAGAAGTGAGACCTATTTTCTTGCACTTGCACAATGGCCACATGGAGTTTCCCACCTTAATGCATCAAACCCTTGCCTCCAACCAGTCCTAACCTACAAAAGGATTTTAAAATCTCAAAATAAATTGGCTATAATTGTATCACCTCCAAAGTCATGAACCACCAATGAAGGATCAACAAGATGAGGCCATTTCTTTCTAAAATCCTAGGTAAAACTGGCAAATCTAGACCACTTCTAGAAAATGGCCGGTTC
Source organism: Cryptomeria japonica (assembly GCF_030272615.1). Classification (NCBI taxonomy): domain Eukaryota; kingdom Viridiplantae; phylum Streptophyta; class Pinopsida; order Cupressales; family Cupressaceae; genus Cryptomeria; species Cryptomeria japonica. The sequence goes on from NC_081409.1 coordinate 343,851,772, forward strand.
CTCCCTTGTCTTGGAATATTAAGACCTCATACTTGATGAAAATGAAAAGTGATTGGTCACTCTAACACATCCCACTAGTTTTCTAATCCCAAAATGTTCGTATAGTATAGTACCCCGCTCAGAATGACAAAATTGCAGGAAATTCACAAAATTTTATTGCTTCAATGATGCCAATTGTTTACAACACTCTTCTCTCTCCCCAATGATTATTGGGAGTGAAATTTTATACCTTACTAAATGTTTATCAACCACATTTTTAACTGAGGGGACCATTGGAAGGAAGTTTCTCTTTGTAACGAAAAGTTGTCATCAAAAGTTGTCATGTTTGAGAAACTTTGACATATGTTAAGTCCGCATACCTAGAGTTGTTCCAACATATCTTAAACCTTCCTAAGACATCTCCAACACATAAACACCTAGAAAATACTCAACTAAATACCCCTAGGCCCATATTCCCATGGTGGCTTATCAAATTGCCAAATCGATGTCATTGGGTAACAAAGTGGGGTTTATTACAAAAATCAAACAAAGAAAACTATCCTATTACATAGATTGAAAGGTCACATTCCAATGTGTGACCTTTAGGCCTTCATTGCCTTGATTATGCTATTCATGAGGTGCCCCTACACCAAAGAGTAGATCTAGTGGAGCTTTCTTTCTTGGAAAGGAACTTGTTTCATGGATCAACAAGAAGCAGTCATGTACTTCCTTATCTACTGTTGAAGCTGAGTATGTTGTTGTCGCTACTCACTGTACACAAGTTCTATGGATGAAGAAAATGTTGAAAGATATAAAGGTGGATTGTAATGAACTGGTAGTTATTCACTGTGATAACTTTGTTGCTATTGATATATCAAAGAATCTGGTATTTCATTCTAAGACAAAGCACATATGTATCAAGTATAACTTTTTGAAGGAGAAGGTGGAAACGAATGAAGTCAGATTATTTTATGTGAACACTAAAGAGAAGATTGTAGTCATTTTCACTAAACCTTTGCCAAAGGAATCATTTGAGTACTTCAGAGATAGATTGGAGGTTTTTGCCTCTCTAGTAGAGACCAAAGTGATGTTGATTGGCATCAAACCAATATGCATTATCAGAGCTATTATTCATTCTGGATTGATGTGGTGGTGCTACTACTCTAGGGGAGTAGTCAGCTATAAGATTCAATGGATTTATGATTTATCTTTGATATTTATGTTAGGTCTTTGGCATTGATGTCAAAGGGGGAGAGATATTCTTATTAGAAAAATAAGGGAGAGTTATATTCATTAGGGGAAGAGATCAGAGCTTAACAAAGATATCATTCACAGGGGGAGTTTGGTCTATTGGTTTAGTGCTTCATTGCTATATCATTTTGTGGGAGATTGTTGGTTGTCCTCTAAAGGGGGAGACTTGTTTGACTTTCTTGGCACTTGGATGTTTTTCACATCTAGTGTTTCCATCAATTCCAAAGGGGGAGATTGTTGGCTATTTGGAGGAATTGATTATGAGTTACATTAGTGTTTTGTCATTGATGTCAACACTAGTTGTTTTGGTTGTTTACCAGTTTTCGGTTGGTTCCGGTAGAGTGGTTGGATTATGATATTGATCTATTATGCTCTGGTATGCTTTGGTTGTGGAATTGGTTTGGATTGGTCATTTATGGGTTCCTGAGGTGTATCACAATCAGTTGGTTTGGGATTTGATTACTCTGATGCTATCACTTGTTCTAGTAAGCCTTTTGGTAATTGGTAGGAGTTTTACCGATAGAGCTTTGTTAAAGATATTTTGATGCACGAGATAAGTGGTGTTGATGTGGCTTCCAGATGGCTTTCAAGATACTATTGGTTATCTTATTCATGTTCCTGTTGATCGATATTGTTGGATTTGGTTTATGGCAACCTATTTTGGGTCTGGTCTTATTTTCGTAGGTTATGGACTGGTTTATCTAATGTGTTGGTGGATGATCCTATTGTGTTACCAGTTGGATATATTGATTGGATTATGTTATTTCAATCTTAGACCAAGTTGGTTGATTATTGGATTGTTGGTTTATGTTATGAATTTATTGTATTATCTTTTAGGTGTCTGACCTAATTTTTTAGGTCCCGAGTTGGTATATATGATGTAAGATCTCTTTGTACATCATATATGGGATGGTTATGCGATTATGTGTATGCAAATAATGTTGTAATCATATGCAGAGGTTTTGGTTGATCATAGGTGATCAAATTGGATTTGAAAGAGAGATTTAAGACCTCCAGTACTGAGCTTAATCGAAGCTATACTTAGGCATATGAGATGTTATCTTTGCAGTTCACTCCTCTTTTCTGATTGTAGTCTAGACTTATTTTGTAGTCAGTGAGGCTCCTTTTGTGATGAGAAGTGTGCTCTAGGCTTTTGTTCTTCCTTCATGTGTAGGCCCCTCATTTTTAAATCACATACTTACTACAAAAGTATTGTCTAACTATGGGTAGGCATCCCATCTTGGTTTTTCCCTTTACTGGGTTTTCCATGTACAAATCTTGGTGTCATGTGTTATGGATGCATGGTAACTGTTCCATGATTTATGTTTATGCTTAATTGCTCTATATTTTATTCTAGTATTGAGGTTATGTGTTCCGGTAATAAGGTTTTGAATGCTTAAAGTTCTATGATTTGTTGACAACTGATTCAACCCCCCCCTATCAGTTGTCCTTTGGTTATCTGAGTTGTCTAACATATTATTTTCACCTATACCAAAATCCCTCATGTGGGGTCCCTACTAGTGAAATTGGGTCCACTTTTTATCCCATTTTGTATGTTGACTTCATTATAACTTCTCCAACTTTTCTCAAGTGTCCCACTCGGGCCCTAAATATCCCACTAGAAAAAATCCTACCTACATGGCCAAATTCAAGGCTATTGCCGCTTCTAAAAAGGACTTTATTGAAGAACCCTTGTTAGAGGAGAATAAGGAGGTGGAAATTATTGAGGATTCAGAGTCTGATTCCATTTCCTCTAAGGAAACAGACTCCTTTGAAACCATGGGTTCTGATTGGTCCCCTGCCAAGAATGTTGTCGATGATGCTAACCCTCCATTCCCCCCTACAAATCCCCCCCACCACAAATACCTCGAGTTCTATCACTATCCTCACCAAGATTGTGAAGTATATCCATGATGATGTGAAAAGGCAAGATGACATGCTCAAGTGCCTTTTTGCATAGATGAATGTTTCTATTAAGAAGATTAATAGGTTGGACGCACTTGCAAAATCTAAAGCTAAGGCTAATACCTAGGTTGAGGGTGCAGATGAGGACAAAGTTTGGAAGGCAGCTAATGATTTTGTTGGTCCTGTCGACAACTAGGATAAGATGAAAGGGAGAGTTGATAAAATGGATGTTATGATTAAAATGATTGGAACTAAAGTCGAGTTGGGAGAAATTTGGCATGCACAAGAGGCCCTTAATTATAAATTCAATGTGGCTAACTCAACTTGTAGTAATGCAAAAAATTTATACTCCTCTCTACAAGCTATCCAGATCATTCAAGGCGAACTCAACAGGAAAAGAGAGAAGAAGTGCAAGCAAGAAGAGGTTGTGATCATTGATGTTGGTCCTTCAAAGTCTATAGTGAAAGCCACACCAGATTTGGCTTTGGGTTTAGGTCCTCTAAAAAGGCGTAATTTTTGATAAATTTTTAAGCTTATGCCTATATTGGTAGGATAAAAGTGCCCCCATGTAGCTGGCCACCCCTTTGTGCCTTTCATGGGTGGAATTGTGCTAGTTTTTTTTTTGTGTGTTTTTTTATTCTTGGTTTGTTTCTTGCTGGTCTTTTAGTTTTTGTGTTGGTTCTCAGTTGTCCCTATCAATTTTTTTTTATTCTTTAGTGGGGGGTTTTTATCTAGTTTCACATCCCTCATGCACCCCAGGTGTCACTTCGCAAATTTGTAATGGTATGAGCCTATCCCACTATTATTAATAAAAATATAAACAACTAAATCTAAAATTTTCTACATGTATCATCAAACATAAATATCAAACATAAATTATATAAAATGTATAGATGTATAGTCAAACATGTAATTAAGTCTCTATTGTAATCAATGAACATTAAGAAGGGGGGTGAATCAGTGTTCTACAATTTTTAGTATTCTTATTTTGTCCCTTAAACAACTTGATGCAAATGAAGGAAAGTAAAGTGAATAAACACAAAAAAAATAAACATAACACTAGAACACCATTATTTTTAAGAGGAAACCCAGAAAGGGATAAACCATGGTGGGATGGAGACCCACAATATTAATATACTTTGATCAAGAGTATAGTAATATTACAAAATGGAATGCACATGCATTCCAGCACACTGCCTAGAGGTCACTGCTCAAATATAAAAGAGGGATACAACCCAGAAAGGTCACTTCTTTACAAATTATTACATTGATTACAAGATGTAATGAACTAATAGATAGCATCTACAAATGCTTGGAAATAGTTCCGATTAAGCACAAAGTATCTTTGTTTTTTACTGCTTTGTCACTCTACTCTGCTCTGTTGATCTGTAATATACTAGAGAAAAATCTTATGAATATGCATATGAAACTATGTACTATCAGTCATATAATCTCCATACTTCACTACTTATCACTAAAATGATCATAACAATCATTCTCATATATTCGTATCCCCAAATTATGTCTCCTACCTGTCAGCCCAAAAATGCATAACACGCAATATGAAATGCCTATACCAAGTTGGCTCAATCTGACCAAAACCGATCATGCGGACCAAAAATAGATGTCCACACACTTTGCATATGTTGGGTTACTATCCTTTAACATAAAAACAAACATCAAAATTTCTCTGCACGATCTGCCAAATAAATTTCCATATGCTATTGCTGATGAACTCTGTTCTACTAAAATCTATTATATAGGATCTTCCAACCTGCTCAAAGATCATCATTGAAGGCTACAAACCTAGAATAAATATTTACAATGCTTCTCCATAATCCACAACACAAAATAAATGTCCCAACTGATCTGCTAACCATATTAATGTGTATTATGTTGGATGCCCTGTTCTACCACCAGACCTCAATCTCTCTTCCAGACTTCCAGTAAAGATAAATCATGAGCTACAGATGAGATCTCTGACACAAGTTGCCATCAATGAAAAAAATTGAATCAAAATTTAGTGCCTAATGCCAACAATCTCCCCCTTTGGCATTGATGGCAACACTTAGTGAAAAATAGCTAAGTGTCAGATCAAAACCAAACTATTGAACATTGCAACCTCAAATCTAATCACCAAACTTAAGAATCAATAGAGAATCAATAACTCCCCCTAGCAACAATATTGTTCACTTCTCTACATTCCCCATTTTACATTAATGATAAAGGTAGGGGTCTAGAAATAAATAATTTTCAAGCCAAAAATGCTATATATAAATGTACATACTCAATCCTTTACAAAAATTTTAATACATCTGAATCAAAATTTTCAATGTGTTCAAGTGGCTATCTCATCCCATCCTTAGATTCTCCATTACTGTTATGAATCCACTGAATAAATATGCTTGAGCTTCAGCTTATTTTAGATCAACCGGATCACCTTTTTCAAGACCATCTTGGGAATCTTTCAAACCACTTAACATTATGTCCATCTTAGCAGTAAGAATACTCCTAAGTTCTCCAACTCTTCCTATTATGCTCTCCCTATCATCATTCAGGTTTTGTATTTTCTCAATAAGTGAAATGACCTAATTTTCATGAGTACCCAAGGATATGGCTAAAGATAACCAGAGAAACTCATCCTCATGCACCTTGATTTCCTTCTCAATATCTATAGTAAACCTTTTTAAATCTAGACAAAATTTATATAGGTTCCCACCTTCAGATAATGCATCTCTTAAAATCCACACACAGTCATCTAAAGTGTCTCTATCTTTTGCAATCATCATCTTTAAAGTCTTAAACCTTCTGGAATCAAACTCCTTTCAGACCTTCTCTTCTATAGACTTCTCAAAAGATTCAAAATGAGAATTTACATAATTAATCAAGCTCTTTAATATACTTGGCGGGTTGTCAGATAGATTCTTTTGGAATGATGACATTAATTTTTTTAAAGTACCAAATGCCATTGATAGCAACTTACTATTCTCAGTGTTTGACTTTAAGAGATCTTCACTAGCCTTAGCTTGAGTGATGGCAGCCAATTTTAATGCTTGAGTAAGAGATAAAGAGGCTAGATAGATGGGACCTTGAGTGAATTCATCATCAATTGCTTTCTTCATGGTCTCAGATTTAATCTTGACTTCTGCCTTCCCCTTGCCAACTTACATCTCGTGACTTGGAGGATTTCCTGCAACAACCAAAGGGTTGACATCCTTAGCCATATTCTCATATGTCCCTCCTACATTCTCTCCACTAGTGCCAGCTAGATCTTCATTTTTAACGTCATCGGCACCTTGACTTCTACCTGCTCAACCAACTCATTTTCGAAATAAAGGTGTTATCTATTATCTCCTCATTTGCACCTATCTTTTGTTCTCCTATATTAGGGATAGATGGTATAAAAAAAGTTTTTGCATTAGATAACTGAGTATCATCCTTAGACTTCTTCGAAATTACTTTAGATTGAATATCTAATAAAACTTTTCTCAAAATATCCCTAGTCTCCTCCATCACCTCATCATTATTTTCTATCATTACCTTGTTGACTCTAACTTTACTTCTAAATTTCTCTTTACATGCATCTATAATTTTCTTAATCTCCTCTATAGCTATTACCAGACAGATCTGTATTAGTACATATTCCTCAAGTCTTTCTTCTTATGCCTTAGAAATCATTCTCTTCATATCTAAAGTGGAGTATAGAGTGTTAGACAATTCAGTTAACCAGAAGACAACTGAGAGGGGGGGGGGTGAATCAGTTGTCACAGATTACCAAAAGCATTAGCAATTTAAAATAACAACACCAGAACCCAAAATAATAATATCGGAATAACAATTAATCCAATTAAGCATAAACAATAATCACAGAATAAAAGCCATCCACACAACACCAATATTTGTACGTAGAAAACCCGGTAAAGGGAAAAACCATGGTGGGAAGCCTACCCATAGTTAGATAATACTTTTCTAATAAGTATGTGAATTTACAATGAAGGGGCCTGCACTTCTAAGAGGGCCACTAGCCTACATAACACTGCTCATCACAAAAGAAGCCTCACTGACTACATACAAATCCAGACTACAATCTAAAGAAGTGTTGAACTGCAAAAGATACCATCTTGTATGCTTGAGTATAGTTCCTATTAAGCTCAATACCAGAGGACTAAATCCTTGTACACAAACCCAATTTGATCACCAATGATTGACCAACTCCTCTTCCTAAAAGATTTTACATTATTCGCACATTACTTTCTTTGACCATGACCTCTTACAATAACCATGATGATCTACAATGAGATCTTACATCTTATTTATACAAACCCTCAACCATAAACAATCAGGTTGGCCACCAGACAATAAACCAATTACATAATTACAAACCATGTCAGCATTAGACCAAAACAAATAATATCCACACATAAGACATCTAGGAAATACAACAATAGGTCTTATCCACACGGTACATGAATGTCAGTTCGTAACCTAGATCAACCGGGACCAATTATAGGTCCACATGCTTCAACAATGATCTCCAATCGCCAAGTCTCAAACAAGATCACTAGCAACATCCTGAAACTCCACAGAAGCTGAACCAACACCAATTATGCAATGCATCAAAGATATCCACCAAAATCTCTACCGATGAAACCCTCGCAGGAACCAGAAAGTAATCTTCATAGCAAGCAGGATAGGATCCAATCACCAGACCAAATCCAACTGACCAAATATGAGTATAAGCATTATGAACAAGTCAATTCCATCACAAGATTATACCGGAGTCAACTAGATCATTCCAGATCCAAGTTAACCAAAAATCACTCAACCTACCGGGACCAAAAGGGTGCCAGTAAAGCATCCAAATAGCTAGTGTTGACATCAATGACAAAACATCAATGCAACACATAATTAATTCCACCAAATGGCCAACACAAACTCTTAGTGATCTCAGATGGCAACTCAATTAAAGCCTTACTATATACATTTAAATGCTCCACAACAACTTCCTCTAGAGTTCTTTTCCCATTATCATCATAACTATCATACCATTCTGACAATGATTTCAAATTTCCATGCTTCACAATTTCATTCACAATCTCATCCAATGTTATAAAAAGTTTAATGATAAATTTACCTTGTTTTATTACTTCATCAATTCCGGAAGTTTTGTATTTCTTACTAGATTTGGTCCCACTGAATGGCTTATCTTTGGTTATCTTGGTGGCCTTGACTCCACTTGTTTTCACCTTCCTGATAGCTTCATTAGATTTTGCTTCTTCATCATCTATATTTACAAATCTAACTTGTTTCCTCTTCTTTTCACTACTATCAGATGGTTTGACTTCAATGGTTTGAGTGGACTTGCAGCCTTTTCTAAACAAAAGGAGGGAGAAACACTCCTCAATTGCTTATGCCTGGGGGTATAAGCTACGAGATTGGCCTCTTTAGGCTTCACCATGTCTTCCTCCTTCAATATATTCATCTCCCTAGCCTTCTGCACTACTACGCTTGTAATAACCATGCTTTCAGTAAGATTTTCAACTTCCTTTCTAACTTTCTTTTGTATTGCTGGCCTCTTAAACTATCTATGCAAGTTTAATCTTTTCTCTTTATAGGTCTACTGGTTGGCTTAGAAGATGTTGTGAGTATATCTCAAATATCTCCTCATCAACCTCATAACCCATTGGCATTATCCATATTGTCCTAGGATCAACAACTTTCATTAGGACTTGGTCGGTATCAACCATGAAACAAATAGAAATATCATACTTTTCCACTATGGATGTAGGGATCCTTTCCATTTCATGCATTTTAGTCTAAACTTTTTTGAAATATCCCATAGATTGGCATTCCAAATTTTGGAGTCACTAGAGCCATATAGATATTCCATAAGCAAACCTACTACTAGCCTATCAAAGGCACATTGAACCTGACCAACTCCCGATACTTCATTTTTAAAGAAGAAAAATAAGCATAGAAGTAGTGTACCATATTTGAATCAATGCTTTCTATTCTCTTTGATCTTCTTGGTTTTCTTCAACAACTCACTTCGGAGAAATTCACAAAGGTCATACCTTTTGTTCTCCTTCATCATCTCATATGTAGCATAAATTACAGTTTTGAACACTAATTCAATTTGGCTAGAGTAGTATATCTTGTAGCCGATCACCATAGATGCAAATTTTAATCCATCATTGGTTATGTTATTAACATTCATTGCTCTCCTATCATGTTGTGACCCTGTTGCTTTTGTTACAATTTCATTCTTCACGAATTTCAACAAGGCAACTCTTTAGATGCATACAGACCTATGACCACTTGAATAGTTGTCTTTGTGATCTTTTATGTTTTTTCTAACCACATAAATTGATTGTTTACTAATCTTAGAACATATTGGACCAATTTCATTTCTTAAAATAACAAAAATCTCACATATTGAGAAAAACCCTTTTCTCCAATGCTTTATATTTCAGATTTTAGTACCGAGCTCCCTTCATATAATTTTCTATTTTAAAGATTCAACATGTGTGACCCACCAATTTCTTCAATGGGAAAATGTGTATAAACCCTAACATCCTCAATATGTAGGACACCATAGGGCACAAATAAAAGTGTTCTCTTTAGGTCATCCTGCATCGAGATAATTGGATGTTGCTTGAAATTAGGGTGAGCACACTCAATGACATCAAGAACTAGAGGGGTAGACACACTAGACGCGAACATTCTAAGATTTAAGAATTCAAAATTTGAAAAAGGTTCTACTAGTAAATACCTTGATCACCAAATGAGGGTATGAGAAATCTTTCTACACTCTTCAACCACTGCGAGTTCTTCTTTCTATGCTCTCCAAAATTGTTCCTCTTTGATCACAAAGTGAGAAATTAGATGGTGAAATTTATTTTTATCTTATGCACACCTAGCCTTTCATTGTAATAAATTCTCTTAACCGTAAAACTTCTGGATGCTCTATGCTTTCAAGAATTCCATTTTGGACTTCAAATCTGCTAGAATTCTTCTCAAAATCTATCAAGATTATCTACATCATCAAGAGAAACATCTACAACATGCCAAATTTAGGTACATATCTCAAGAAAGGGGGTTTATTTAATCTAAATGAAGAGCTTCCCCTTAAGGCCAAATGCCTTAGTTATCGAATGAGGTTCCGACACTCGAATCAGGTGTCTAGGATGGTATGATGAAAGAATAAGTATCTGGTAGAATACTGAGAGGGGGGGGGGGTGAATCAATATACTAAATAACTAGTACAAAGTTCCCAAACTCAAATTCAATCACACAAAGTAAACATATCACAATTAAGATTAATATTCATAAGAATACTTGACATCAACCGATTTAACTCTTATGACAAATTAACAATAAAAAACTCCAATCTTGTAAACATAAACAATGCTTAATCATATCTCAAAATATTCATCTCTCAATGCTTCGAGTTATCATGCCTTATCAGAAGTTAATCAAATCAACAAATGAGATCATAACCAAAAAAACATTCACCACTTGACACAAATGTTTATATGTGGAAAACCCAAATAAGTAAAAACCATGGTGAGATGAGACTCACAAGGATAGCTATCTGAACTCTTTTGAAGTTCACCCTGTTAGGAGACAATCTTGTTAAAGCTTTACAATAAGTCCCATTAAGAACTAATTCTGGTTAGGAATCACCCGATTAAGGGATTTACAAATATACCTTGATGAAAAGCACAATACCCTATTAGGAGTAACCTTGTTGGAGGATTTAAGAATCCAAGCTAATGGACTACCTTGTTAGAGGATTTAATAAGTAACCAATCTTGTTAGAGCTTACTCAGTTAAGGGATTTCACTTCTGTTGTAATTGTTAGAAAACAATCGGTTTTCTTGATCTGTCTAAATAGCACTACATTTTCTTGATCGGATCCTTTTAAGCTTCAATCTTCCTTTACTCAAAGTGTAGATCCATTCACCGGTTAGGTGACTACACACTCAACAGGTTTCTGCCAATCTTGCCGACAACTTTTACAAACAACTTCATCGACCTTAAATACAAATCAATTAGGTCAGTAACACAACAAAAACCTAATTCTCAACATTGAGATTACAAACAAGTCGGTACAATCTTGAACATTAGAAATCATAAAAATCTCTTCACATTCTTCAATTAAATTCCAACCGCTCCATAATCACCACTTCATTGAACTTTGTAACTCATCATGCACTATGCATTAGATGCAATCCACTTTTCTCCTTCCCTAGACAACAAAAAAATGTGCCAAAGAAAACTGAACTTATCCTCATACAATGATCACACGTGTCTCAATCACTACCGCTCATCAGATAATAAACCAACAAACTTGATCGGTTAGGGTTTAACTACTGATAGGGTTTACTGGTTACATTGCATAGAAAGGTTTAACCCTTTACACCGGTTTACCAGTTCAACTCACACACTTAACATACCGGTTTACAACATCTTCCACAAAGCTCTTCCTACCAGTTACTAGCCAATATCAAAAACAACAATATCAACAATAACATGAATACAATTCCCAGTTCAATTGATATCAATGACAACATATCATTAATGCAATTTATATGCAAAATGTCAACAAATAAAAATTCCAACAATCTCCCCCTTTGGCATTGATGGAAATACAAATATCAATGCCTTTGATTGCTCCTGAGATTGGTGAATAGGAATCCTAGTTTACATTACCAAGTATTCACCTTGCTCTCTTTGTCTTCAGCCTGCTGCTGGTTCACCTAATTAGACACATAATTCATCTCCTCAATCACATAATTCTTCTCCCCCTTTGATAGCAATGCCAAAGTGAAAGTAAAAACATGTAATTCTACTCTCATTGTGCATCAACAACATACTGCAACTTGATGCTCCCCCTATGGAATACATCCACTTCTTCATCAGTCCATGTAAGATTCTACAAGTAATTCAGGGACTGATGCAATCAGTATCATTCTCAACTAACTTCATGAAGAGGGACAACCCCCAATTGACTTCTAAGATACTCAAAAGTGGTCTTAGGCAGAGGTTTGGTAAAGATATTTGCAAGCTGCTCCTTGGTAGAAACATGCTCCAAGATAACATCTTTACTTTGAACCTTTTCCCTCAAGAAGTGATACTTCAATTCAATGTGCTTAGTCCTTGTGTGCAAAATGAGATTTTTAGAAATGTTTATTGCACTTGTATTATCACACAAAATCTTTATTAGTATTGATATTTTCATCTTAAAACCTTCCAAAATGTGTCTCATCCAAATAGCTTGTGTGCAATTCATATAAGCTGCCACATACTCAGCTTCAACAGTAGATTGTGAAGTACAACTCTACTTTTTACTACTCCATGAAACTAGCCTTCTGTTATGCCCAAACTTTAAGGCAAGAACGGGATAATTTTTTTTTTGAAATTACAACTTAATAACATTAAATTAGCAAAGAAGTGCTCTAACATGTTTTGTCTTAACTATGTTTAGAGTTAACTCTAGCCACTAACTTAAGTAAGTAAAAATAATTTTAAAGTTAAGTGCGGAATATTAAATTAGTTTCCAATAGCCATTAATTGAATTTAGAACTAATTAAAATAGTCCTAGCATATAGTTTATAATTTTCTAAAATTCATTTTAATCAATAATTAAAATGTGCTTAAATTAGATTGACTAAGGGTCAATTAAATTCATAAATGAATATTTTCTTAAAAGTTTAAATATATATATATATATATATATATATATATATATATATATATATATATATATATATATATATATATATATATATATATATATATATATATATATATATATATATATATATATATATATATATATATATATAATATGCAAGTAAGTATATATTTATTGCATCTAGGGCAGATTCTATTTTTTTGTATAAATATATGTTGTTATTTGTGCTTTGAAACATATCTTTATATTTCTTTATTTTTTTCTCTTATTAAAAAAAATCAGAATAGATAGAGTTTTCTTTGATTTATGTCCAATATACGTATTTCTTGTAAAAAAATTTTAAATGTCTTGCATCTAAAATTGAATTCAATGGTTTATTTAATCCACAGATATATTTGTAGCAAGAATTAACAGATTTAAATAAACTTAAATAGCAACTATTTAAATCTATAAATTATTGAAATAAAACTATAGAAATGAAATAAATTTTTATATTTATTTTTTGCAATAAACCAAATGACTGATTTAAATAAAATTAAATATTCCATTTCCATGTATAGATCTAAATTTTATATTTTATTTTATTTCCCAACCTACTACATGCATGTAAATCTATTCCATTTCCTTTCTGATATTTTGTTTTAAATGCATAAAGGGAATGAATAAATTTCTTTCTTTTCCAAAAGATCCTATACCCAACAAATGATATTTTCAGAAATATAGAGATCAAAAACCAAAAATACTCATTTATTTTCTATCGTATAGCATAAATAAACATTCATTTCATTAAAACATATTTCCAAGGCATAATCGTCACTTTACAAATAGGTCTCTCATTTCTAATAAATGAGGAAAATAATAGATACATTTACAAATGTTTTTCTGCAACAATAGCTCCAGCCACATCTAGATGTCCTATTCTTTTCATCCAACAACCTGCAATAAATCAAAATATTATGACCATGGAGTGCTCACCTCCGAGCCTAGCCTAACTAGTAGCCACCCCCGAGCTTGGAGAACCAAGCCCTAGATAGGTAACACACATGCAAACACAATAAACACGGGAAACAACAATCACATACACATTCCCAACCCAGGCTACACTGCACCACACATGTGATGACTATCCACGGGTGGTAGTGGACCAAATACCCTGAGGATACTACAAGTATAGTAAAACATTTAGCCACCTCATGGCAAACCAAATACATCATAAGTATAACAACCCCACATCCTTATGCCCCCCAAGGCTTTCATGCCTTATTTCCCTCCTTATGACCCCCAAATGCATAAACAAGCCATGCAGCAAGGGTCACATAGGAATCCCTTGAGATCACTCTCTTAACGAGAGCCTCTCACTCGAGGGCTGTCACTTCTACCACCCTCAAGACCATCCCCTCTCCCAAGAGTAGGAGGCCTTGATTACTCCAAAAGCACATAAAATGCATACAAAAGTAAAACATAGAACACAATAAATAAATTTCCAAGGAAAAACATGCAAGAAACTAGCCTTTTTACACAAGCAAATCCTTTCAACACAACATGCAATATAAAACAATACAGGGAGAAAATTTGACCAACCTTCAACTGCCCAAAGGTATGCTAGATTGGTTGAAGATGAGGAGCCCAATTCCACAACCCCTTTCTTCTCTACACTTAGTCCAATTCCTAATTCCAATCTATCTTTTTCTTTCAAAATTCCTTCTCTCCAAAAATGGATAGTGGGTGATTACCCACTAATTTTCTCATTCTTGCTTAAGAAGGCCTTTGTGAGAGTTCTCACAAGTTTCTAAAACTGAAAAGGAAAGGTAGGGTAGAATGGGAAAAGGATCTCACATTCAAAAAGGAAGGTTAACAACTTAGATGATCCTTCTAATTTTCAATTTTTGCTCAACTTAGGAAACCTACTTTTTAGGTTGTCTAAAGGGTCACATGGAAGTTGAAACATGCCTAAAATTACTCCTAACCCTTAGGTATACCTTATGGGCTTTAGGAACCACTCTTAAACTACCCCTAGGTGTCCATTTAACCCCTTTTAAACCCCTCTAAAGTTAATTTTTGGGTCAAACCTAAGTTGACCACCCCAAAGATTCTTTACCCTAGGAAATATAGAACCACATTAAATTAATTGAAAAAAACTATGGTTAAACAACTCCCTCCAAGAGACAAATTTAAAATCCAAAACATAAAACGATCACATGTGTCAAGCAACACAATAAAAATACTTTTACAAAATCACACTTGAAATTTTGTCTCTTGTTGGATTTACACAAATTAACAAAATTCAATTTAACATTCATGCAACAATCACTTCTACGAATAAAATACGATACAAACAAGGTGTTGTCTCTCAAAATAGACAAACCCTAGTTTTACGAACATACATAGGTCTAGGTTTGGTTCTCCATAATATTTCCATGGTCACATGGATAATTTTCTTGCGCATCTCAATTACACATTAGTAGTTTAAAATAACCTCATATAATATAAAGCACATGAATAAGAATACACATCAAACACTCTGCACACAATATACACTTAAACAAATCAATACATCTTATATCCAAATAAATCCACATAAGCAATTATCATAATTCTCATAATTTTGATCCACACATAAACATGCATCCTATTTCTATCATCATAGTAAAGTCCTGCAATTCCAATAATGATATAAATCATCTCAAATTCATCCTATTCTAGAATCATATAGAGTTCTATATCATAAAGCATATAAATGAAGCATCAACATATAGCAATGTTATCCAAATCATGGAATCATATAAGTTCTAAATCCACAATGCATAAAAATAAAGCATCCATAATAGTCTCAACATAAAAATCACTGAAAAGATAGACTGAGTCAGGGTAGGGCCTCACACCTTCCTCCTAGAAAGAATTCTCCACCGGTAGTACTCTTTCAGTCATCAATATTTCCTACCCAATCAGCATCTGTGTATTCCATCAAATCAAAATTTCCACCATATGGATATCGTAACCCATAGTTAATAGTACCTTTTAGATATCTAAAAATTATCTTGGTTGCCATCAGATGTGCTTCCTTTGGATTCTTCTAAAATCTAGCAACTATACCAACTGCATGGGCAATATCCGGTCGACTATGAACAACATAGTGTAATTTGCCAATCATTGACCTATATTCCTTTTCATCTACAAACTTAGATGCATCTTCCTTGGAAAAATTACAACGTAGTTTACAGTTACTCATACCAAAAGCCTTCAAAACCTCTTTCACATACCTAGATTGAGTAATGAAAATACCATTCTTCATTTGTTGTATCTTCAAGCCTATGAAATTTTTTATTTCCCTTACTAATGACATCTCAAACTCAGTCTTCATTTCATCTACAAAACTATTTCTCATGTCATCATTACCAACAAACATAGTGTCATCAACAAATACTTCACTGACTAGTATTTCATCTCCTTCACACTTGAGGTAAATGTGGCTATCATTATTGGTTCTAGTAAAGGCTATCTTCATCAGATGTGTATGAAGCCATTCATACCATGCTTTGGGTGCCTCCTTTAATCCATACAAATCTTTATGCAATTTGCATACCATGTCTTCCTTATCTATCAATGCATAACCATTAGGATGTTCTATATAAACCTCTTCTTCCAATATCCCATTAAAAAATGCAGACTTAACATCCATCTTGTATACCTTTAACTTCTTATGACATCTCAAACTTAGTCTTCATTTCATCTGCAAAACTATTGCTCATGTCATCACTACCTCCAAACATAATGTCATCAACAAATACTTCACTGACTAGTATTTCATCTCCTTCACACTTGAGATAAATGTTGATATCATCACTAGTTCTAGCAAAGCCTATCTTCATCATATGTGTATGAAGCCATTCATACCATGCTTTGGGTGCCTCCTTTAATCCATACAAAGATTTATGCAATTTGCATACCATGTCTTCCTTATTTGTCAATGCATAACCATTAAGCTACTCTATAAAAACCCCTTCTTCCAATATCCCATTAAAAAATGAAGACTTAACATCCATCTGCTATACCTTTAACTTATTATGAGCTAAAAATGCAAGTAAAGTTCTGACATCTTCCAGTCTTTCTATTGGTGCAAAAGTTTCTCCATAATCTTCTCCTTCTTCTTGCGCATAACCTTTGCAAACTAATCTTGCCTTGTTGCAAACTACAACACCATCTTTATTTAACTTGTTTCTGAACACCCATTTAGTACCTATAACATTCTTGTTTACCGGTCAGGGTACGAAGGTCCAAGTGTTGTTCTTCTCAATTTTATCCAATTCCTCCTCCATAGCTTTAACCCAATGATCATCACCAAATGCCTCCTTAGAACTTCTAGGTTAAAAGGTGGAGACCAAGCAAGAGTTCTCTCTTATTCTCCTTCTAGTTAGTACTCCAGCATCCTTATGCCCAATAATCTGATCAGGACTGTGATTCAGTCTCACATACCTAAGAATAACATGATCATTCTTTTCAGGTTTAGCTTCTTCATTATCATCTTCTTCTGAATTTATTTGTTCCAGTTGAACAAGTACGTCAGGATTTTCTTTACCGAATTTTGATTTAATAGTTTCAGGTTTCAAAAGAAAAATGCAAGGATCTTCATCCTTTTTCTCTGAACTGGTTCCTTCAGAGACTTCAGGACATTCATCTACATGAACATCAACACTCTCAACAATTCTCTGTGTCCAGTTGTTGAAGCATTTATAGGCCTTACTCTTGGTGGAATAGCCAAGAAATATGCCTTGATCACTCTTAGCTTCAAACTTGCTTATGTAATCACCTCTTTTAATAAAACATTTTCTTCCAAATATCTTAAAATAGCTAACATAAGGTGATCTCCCATACTAGTATTCATAAGGGGTCTTGTCCTTACCTCTTTTCACCAGAACTCGGTTCATTGTGTAGATAGTTGTACTTATAGCTTCTTTCTAAAATGTTTTTGCTACACCTCCTTGTATCAGCATAATCCTAGCAGCTTCAACCACTAACCGGTTGTTTCTCTCTACTATACCATTTTGTTGTGGTGTCCTTGGTGCATAAAGTTGTCGCTTGATACCATTCTCATCACAGTACTTAGTGAATTCCTCAGAAGTAAATTCACTGCCTTGATCTGTTCTCAAACATTTTATCATTTTACCACTCTCTTTCTCAGCTAAGGCCCTAAATGCCTTGAATTTACCAAAAGCTTCATTCTTATCCTTCAAGAATGTGACCTACATCATCCTTGAACAATCATCAATGAAGATCATGAAATATCTGCCACCTTGAATGCTTCTTGTTCTTATTGGTCCACATAGATCTGTATGAACCAAATCTAACAAGTGCTCTACTGAGAATGATTTTCTCTTGAAAGTTGAAGGAGTCATCTTTCCTAACTCACATTCTTTACAAAGAGCATTAACTAGTTTGTCTAGCTGAGGCAGATGTCTTACTGTCTTAGACTTGCTCACTTTAATAATATTGTCAAAATTTATATGAAAAATTCTCCTATGTCAAAGCTAGCTATCATTTATCTTTGCAATCAAATAGTTGCTAACTTAAGGATTAAGATAAAATAGATTACCTCTGGTCTATTTCCTGGTTGCAATCAATTCACCTTTTTTGTCAAAGATTTTGTACATACCATTTCTAAACTCTAGTGGGTATCCTCTATCATTAAGTTGTGCCACACTCAAAAGATTGTGCTTTAGGCCTTCAACCCGACAGACATCATCAGCACTCCTATTCTCATTAAGAGAAATAACTCCCTTACCTTTAACCATACAGGGTGAGTCATTGCCAAATTTGACAATACCGCCATCAAATTCCTTCAAGGAAATAAATTTGCTCCGATCACCAATCATGTGATGTGAACAATCACTATCAATGATCCAATCATTAGAGTTATCCATCCTGGATACAAGTGCCTTTTGATCTGATATTTCTTCCTTAATAGCTACAAACACAATGTCTTCACTAGCATCATCATCAGATTCTTCATCAATATTACCATTGTCAATAGCTACAAGACAATCTCTCTTGCCTTTACCCTTATACTTCTTAAATTTGTCTCTCTTGTATTCATTTTCACCATTAGGTAAATTAGCTACTATATGACCAATCTTATTGCATGCAAAACATTTTAAAGGTAGCTTACCTCTATATTTACCAGTGCCTCTAGGCAGTCATTTTGCCAACAATGCTTCAAGTTCCACTAAGTTATCTTCATCATCAACATCTCTACTGGATCTAGATTCATAGTTATGGCCGGTATCTCTAATTCGTCTCACAGATGGGTTAGAGACAAAAGCTCTGAATGCAGATTCTGATTTTTGTACACTACCATCATAGCCATTTAATTCAGAATTAGTAAGTTTGCCAATAATAGAGTCAAGAGATACCTTTGTCTTTTCAATGGATTTTAGCTCCTAAATAGCTGCAACTCAGATAGCATAGACCAGTAGCAAGGTTCTTAGTACCTTACTGATCACTATGGCATCTTCCACTTTCCCTCCCGCACTCTTTATTTCACCAACTATCTCTTTTATCATTTGACCATACTGCTGAATATTCTCACCTTCAAACATTCTCATGTCATCAAACTTTTCTCTTAGACTCTCCTCTTTAGCAATCTTAACATGTTCATCACCACTATAAATCTCTTCAAGTTTTTTCCATACTTCATATGCAGTTTCAAGACCATGAACATCTACATATTCAAAATTAGGTAGGGAACTGATAATAGCCTCTAATACTTGATGATTTTCTTGTTGTTCTTTCTTCTAATGAACAGTCAAGGTTCCAGTCAATGTAATATACTTAGTTTCTATATGATCCCAATACTAACTACCAAGACTCTTAATGTAAATCTTCATTTTGTCACTCCATATTCTATAGTTATCTTTGTTGAACTTCGAACCTTCTTTCTTCATCATGATCTACAAGATATTTTCCTCAAGTTGTTATCCTTTTAGATTAAAGAGGACCTGAGATGCTCTGATACCAATTGATGGTATGATGAAAGAATAAGTATCTGGTAGAATACTGAGAGCAAGGAGTGAATCAGTATACTGAAAAACTGATGCAAAGTTCCCAAACTCAAATTCAATCACACAAAGTAAACATATCACAGTTAAGATCAATATTCATAAGAATACTTGACATCAACTAGTTTAATTGTTATGAGAAATTAATAGTATACAACTCCAATCTTATAAACATCAACAATACTTAGTCATATCTCAACATATTCATCTCTCAATGCTTCTAGTTATCATGCCTTATCAAAAGTTAATCAAATCAACAAATAAAATCATAACCACAAAAACATTCACCACTTGACACAAATTTTTATATGTAGAAAACCCAAATAGATAAAAACCATGGTGAGGTGAGACTCACAAGGATAGCTATCTGAACTCTTCTGAAGTTCACCCTATTAGGAGACAAGCTTGTTAAAGCTTTACAATAAGTCCCGTTAAGAACTAATTCCAGTTAGGAATCACCTGATTAAGGGAATTACAAATATGCCTTGATAAAAAGCATAATACCCTATTAGGAGTAACCTCACTAGAGGATTTAAGAATCCAAGCTAATAGACCACCTTGTTAGAGGATTTAATAAGTAACCAAGATTGTTAGAGCTTACACATTTAAGGGATTTCACTTTTGCCGTAATTATTAGAAAACAAAAGGTTTTCTTGATCTGTCTGAATAGCACTACATTTTCTTGACCAGATCCTTTTAAGCTTCAATCTTCCTTTACTCAAAGTGCAGATCCATTCACCGATTTGGCAACTACACACTCAACAGGTTTCTACCAATCTTGCCAACAAATTTTAAAAACAACTTCAACGACCTTAAATACAAATCAATTATGTTGGTAACACAACAAAAACCTAATTCTCATCATCGAGATTACAAACAAGTTGGTACAATATTGACCATTAGAAATCATAACAATCTCTTCACATTCTTCAAGAAAATTCCAACCTCTCCATGATCACCGCTTCATCGGACTTTGTAACTCATCACGTGCTATGCATTAGATGCAATCCACTTTTCTCCTTCCCTAGACAATAAACAAATGCACCAAAAAAATCTGAACTTATCCTCATACAATGATCACACATGTCTCCATCAGTATCGCTCATTAGATAATAAACAAACAAACTTTCTTGGTTAGGGTTTAACAACTGATAGGGTTTATCGGTTACATTGCATAGAAAGGTTTAACCCTTTACACCGGTTTACCAGTTCAACTCACAAACTTAACATACCGGTTTACAACATCTTCCACAAAGCTCTTCCTACCGGTTACTAGCCAATATAAAAAACAACAATATCAGCAATAACATGAATACCATTACCAGTTCAATTGACATCAATAACAACATATCATAAATGCAATCTATATGCAAAATGGCAACAGTCTACCCAATATCTACCTCTGAGTTCTCCTTTCTAACCCATTGCTTCTTGTATTGATCTTTGGTCTCTTTGATTTTTCCTTTTCCCTTGTCATCTACCTTTACATTCTTGTTCTTATCTTTCGGACCTCTTATATTTATGTTTTTTCTTTTGTAGTATTTGGCAATGTGACTAGATTTGTTGCAAGCATAGAAAACAACATTTCCTTGCATAGGTCTAAAATTCATTTGATTCTCCCTTGATCTGCACTAGTTAGAAATATGTTCAAATCTACCACATGCATAGCATCTAGTGTTCTCTCTATTACTGATAATTGTTTGTCATAGCATCTAGTGTTCCCTCTATTATGATAATTGTTTGTCATACTTCTGCATTCATTTGATTTATGTTCATACTTATTGCATTTAAAACATTGACTAGTAAAGGATGTACCATTGTTTATCTTATTTTTGCATTGACTAGCCATGTGTCTAAACTTATTGCAAACAAAATAGTTACCATTGAATTAATGAGCATTAGGTTGTCTTACTACAGGCTTTCTTGAGTTATTCTTTTGATGTTGATCTTTACCCTGACCAAATCCAGAGTTTTCTCCATTTTCATATCCAAGACCTTGAATGTCATTAGGATTTCTCTGACTCGGCAACATCTCATCAATCTTGGCTAAGATAGTTTTGAATTTTTCTTTGTATTCATTAGTAGCAGCAATTTCATCTCTCATAATTATGATCTACCTTTCATGTTCATGTTCATCATTCTTGGATGGCACCAATTCAAGCTTCAACTGTCATTCTCACAATTGAGTCTGCAACATTCATTAGATCTGTCCTTCAAGGATTTAATTAAGCTTTCTTCATTCTTCTTCCTATTGTCAATCTCCTTCATCATCTCCATCACAATGGATTGCATTTTATTCTTCAAGACTACATTATATCTAGCAAGTTTCTCATATTCATCTATCTTGTCCTTCAAGGCTTGATCATCGATGCTTTGGTTTTATTTTTCCTTTAGCTTATCAAAAAGTTCCTTTCTTTTCTTTCTTCACTTTCTCAACTAATCCTTCAATGATTTAATGAAGTTCTCTGTATCCTTAACGTTCACTTTCACTTGTTGGATCTCATCTTGGGCTTGATCAAGATCCTTAAGTGCTACAACAAGATGATGCTTCTGACTACCGATATCCATTGATTCTCCTTCTTATATCCTCCTCAAGATGTTTCAATCCTCCAAGGAACTAGGTGTAGCATCCTAAAATTACACCCCTTGGAATTTTTGAATGCATTTGGGTCTTCGTCTTAGTGTTCATTCCTCTTGGCCTGATCAGAGACCTGTAAAATGCTCATTGTCTCTTCATTCTACATATAACCCATTTGGCAGTTAGGGCCTCCCTTGATCCTGTCGTATATTAGGGCATGACTAGGGTTTGATGCCCTAGTCCACATTAGTACCAAGACATGGCACCCTACTCCCCTCTTTATTCGAGACTCATTTTTGGGCTCCTCTCTCCCTCTTGCATCAAAAGTTGACCAGGAATTAATCCCCTATCTCAGCCTTTGTTAGAAAATTAAATTATTTTCCCTCTAGCAGTATATAAGAGGGATTTCCCCTCTCATTTAATAATCCACAATCATAATCAAACATTATCAAGAGGTCATCAAGAATTCAAGAGATCGGGAATTCAAGTATTCATGCATAATAAGGTATTTTCAATTTTCCTTCAAGCTTTGGAGCATCAAGTCAAGTCAAGGTTTCAAGCATTGAAGAGGAGATGATGATCCTAGTTCATGGAGACATAATTTCATGTGGAGACACACAAATCTTCAGAATGAGGTACAAAATTTTATTTACACCTCCTCAAAGAGAAGGATTTCAGTAATAGTCATTTTCATTACATAAAGGCAAGCCCCTATCTCCAACACACTTCCCCTTCTTTTTTGTGTGTAGGAAATAGGTATGTAGTTGTAACTCAATAATCAAGCTCCAGGAAAAGAGATAAGAAAACCCTTTTTGACAACTGGATTTTTTGGAGGACCGTGCATAACTTATGCATGGTCCTGACAAATTTTTCTAATATTTGCAAGGCAGCTTCGAATAAGTTAACACTTCTCAAATCTAGGTGCACGGCTTCATCCTAAATCTACAACTCACTATTTTCTCAATTTTATCTCTGCTTGGTGAGTTGTCATGATTCAACTTGTCAACTTACAAAAGAGGTTCAATTGTACTTCCACTTCATTAATTTACTTTGTATTCAATCTCGACCTCATTTGGGATTGGATCTAGTGAATTCAACCCCTTTTTTGAATGTAAATGATCCATCAAAGAGAAAATTATCCTACTAATTTCCTTTCTCTCTCTTGAGTGGGGAATCGATAGGATCCAATTTTCCCCTTTACATTTTAGTGAACTCGACTTATTTTATAATTGCTTCTGATTTTGATTTTTAGATCTATGTGTATGCAATTTGGAATTTAAAATTTCAATTACAAGTTTAATTTCCTAGCAATTTTTAAAAAATTAGATGTTGAAGTCATTAAAACCCTAATTTTTAGATTCAAAATTGAGATTGTGATTTACATAAACTTGATTAATTGTTTCAGATGTGAGAATCCTTTAATTTTACAATTCAAGATTTAATTTACATGTTCAATTTTCAATCAAAATTCTATAATTAAGTGGTCGAATCATAAAACCCTATTTTTTAATTTTAAAATGGAGCTTGTGGATTGTTTAGATCTTGGATTATTTTTTAGCTTTGAGATCTTGTTGTAAATTCAAAATTCAAATTCCCTCCTTTTTCAATTCAAGTTTTCAAATTTAAATTTTAAACTAAATGGTTAATGCAACAAACCCTAATTTTTAAATTTAAAGCAATTTTGTGCAATCTCCAACTTTCCCTTGAGCATTTAATCAATTTCATCAATTTCAAGGTTTCTCAACATCATAAAAATTGTCCCTTATCCTTATGTGTTCCCTTTTTGGTATAATTCTTTCAATTGATCATTTTATTCAAAACCCTAAGTGTGTCCTATTTTGACATTTAAAGCTTTATTTCACATATCTAGGCATCACTAATTCCCATATGAAAAAGAAATAACTAGGGTATCAATTGGTCAACTAGTGAAACTTAACAATCAATTTGACAACTTTCAACAGTGGATGAGTCAAGAATATCTAGATAGTGAATTTCTCTCATTAGTTGAAGGATTAAAAAGAATGATTCAAAGTGATACAAATGGTGTTGATATCTTGCATGGGATTGCTCATATTGTTGATTCTAATATTATACCTATGAAGAGTTATGTTGAGACCTTAGGTTATACACAACCTCCTAGTCAAGTTAATCATTCAATTCCTTTGACCATTCCTATGGCTAGTGTTCCTACTTTTACATCGATTGTCATGGCTACCTCTACCCAAAATATTATACCTACAAATATTAGTCATGGGGTAAATTCCTCTTCTTCTTTCATTCCTTCTACCATCAGTGTTCCCCTTGTTTCCCAATCATTTTCACCACCTATCAATATTATGCAAGGGGGAAACTCTTCTTTCATCCCTCCTATAAGCCTTCCATTTCCTACTAAATCATTTCCCATGCCCAACTATCATAATATTCCACCTCCTTATTCACAATCTCTTCCTTCAAGCAATAATATTACATCTCCTTCTCAATCAAACATGTTTAACTTCAGTACTTCTACCAAAGAAACAATCAACAATCTAGCTCAAACCGTGTCTTCTTTAGAACAACAAATTGCTTTTTATGAATCAATCTAAGTATAGTGTGCCCACATTTGATTTAGTGATCCTATTATACAATGACATTGTTAGATTTGTCCCTCCTAATCATGTAGAGGTCCCTTAGTTGGAACTTTATAATGGAAAACGTGACCCCTTGACTCATGTTAAAACATTTTCAACTTTGTGTAGTGAATTTTCTCATGACCAAAGTTTGTTGGATAAATTATTTACTATAACATTAAGGAATAAAGCCTTGCAATGGTATTGTTATTTTCCTCCTTATTCTATCACTTCTTTTAACAATTGGCTAATGCTTTCATCCAACAATTTCACAATAACATTGGTCCTAAAATTACTTTGATTGAACTAATGCATTGTAAACAAGGTTTTAAAGAAAAAGTGTCTAATTTTATTGATAGATATAAACATTTGTGTAGTCACATAGATTTGTCCACTTATTTAAATGAATATTTAGTATTTATTTGATTATTTAACCATCAATCAATAATTAATTAAACTAATATTTAATTAATTCATCTTAACCCTCTTCTCCTATTAATTAAATAAATTATTCATTTTATTTGATTTAATTCACTTAACCAAATTCAGACCATTGATTAAATAAATAAATCATATTTGTTTAATTAAATCTTCTCTCACATTTAAATAAATTAATATTTATTTAAATCCCTCAAAATCCCATCTCTCATATTTAAATAAATTAACATTTATTTAAATCATCTTTATCCTCCACCCACTTGCATTTGACTACAAATGCAAGTTGCACAACTATTTTAAATAAATAAATTATTTATTTAAAATCATATTTATCCTCACCCACTTGAAACCTTTAATGGTTTCCCTTAAAGTCTTCAAACTTAATGGCTTCCTTCTAGAGTCTTCTCAAACCTTTAATGGTTTCCCTTAAAGCCTTCAAACTTAATGGCTTCCTTCTAGAATCTTCTCAAACCTTTAATGGTTTCCCTTAAAGCCTTCAAACTTAATGGCTTCCTTCTAGAGTCTTCTCAAACCTTTAATGGTTTCCCTTAAAGTCTTCAAACTTAATGGCTTCCTTCTAGAGTCTTCTCAAGCCTTTAATGGTTTCCCTTAAAGTCTTCAAACTTAATGGCTTCCTTCTAGAGTCTTCTCAAGCCTTTAATGGTTTCCCTTAAAGTCTTCAAACTTAATGGCTTCCTTCTAGAGTCTTCTTAAACCTTTAATGGTTTCCCTCAAAGTCTTCAAGCATTTAATGCTTTATCTTCATTTTTCTCATGTAAATAAATTAAGATTTATTTAAATCCAAAATTCACATTCACATTTAAATAAATTAATATTTATTTAAATATCTATCCAAATGCAAATTACACCATTTAATTGAAATAAATGATTTTATTTTAATTGAAAATCCCAAAATTCCTCCCACTTACATTCTCCTACAAAATCCACTTGCATGCCTAAACTCCTTCTAGATTCTTCTTCTAATTAGCATAATCCTATCCTAATAATTGTCACATTCCTAAATAAAAGGAAGTCACTTCTCGAAAATCTCCAAAGTCTTCAATAACCATTGAAGGCTTTATGTCTTCAAATGGTTAAACTTTAAAGTCATCCAAACCATTAAAGGTGCTTACATAACCATTTATGGTTAACTCACCTTTTACCTTTGGTTAGAGACTACCCTCTAGCTTAACCATCCTTTTGACTCATGGGTCTCTTCAAAGCATTTATTTCTTTGACTAACGGGTCAGTGCAAGAAGATGAGTCCACTTTTTGGCCAAAAAGTGGAAGTGTTTTCCCTGATTTTCAGATTTTGTCTCATTTGAGCTTAAATTTTGAAACACTTAGAGATTGAATCTTGGAAAAAGTTAGTAATATAAAAGATAGCCCCCTGAGTGTACTTTCCAAATATGTAATTTATTTTAATACCCACATAAGCAAAAATAACTTTTTGAATGGAGATCTCAAAACTATGCTTTAAAAATGCCTGTTTCAGGACCATACCATGCATGTGTACGACCCACACTTTTTGACACAATTAAAATTATTTTCTCAAACCATTTTGGGAAATGGTTTGTAACACACTGAAGATTGATGAGCATATTTTTCTATATTTTTTTTTCTAATATTTTTTTTTAATTAATTTTTTAATGGCTGTAATTATCTTTTTAAAAATTTGACGTGTACGACCCACATAATTTGATGTAAACTTTAACATTTTTTTTTTTTTTCTTAAATACAAAAGAATTTTGTGTAGATTGATGACATATAATTTTTTTTCCAAAATTCTTTAAAATAAAAAAGTTATTAAATTAACAAAATTAGT
This sequence comes from Cryptomeria japonica, assembly GCF_030272615.1. NCBI lineage: Eukaryota > Viridiplantae > Streptophyta > Pinopsida > Cupressales > Cupressaceae > Cryptomeria > Cryptomeria japonica. Next base: position 343,879,109 of record NC_081409.1, read on the forward strand.
TAATATTTCAAATTTATGGACCCGATTTAGTATAAATTAAATGAAAAATAGTTAAAATAATCAATTTTTAAATAAATTTAGATATTTAGAATCTAGACAGTATAATCTAAAATGGGTTTTAATTTCGTATAAAAATTCTCTGATTAGAGGCACGTAAACTATTTCAGAAGTTCATATTTGTGCTTTCATTCATGGAGATTTGAATTTGCAGGTCCATGTCTCAGGTGTGGCCATCCTAGGCCTATCCCGAGCCTAATCCCAAGCCAAGTGGCGGGTTGTGGAATCAACTTCCACAAAACAGGCCCTCGTTTTCAAACAAGAGCGGCTTGTGGAAAAAAAAGGAAAAATACGATTTAGAAACAAGGGCCCGTTTTGTTTAAAAGCAGGCCCCCATTTTAGAACAAAACGGGGGCCTATTTATTTTTTCTTTGGACCCCCATTACCTTTCAGCTTGGGAGCCCGAAGCATAAACGGGCCCCCATTTATAAGAGCACGTTTTCCAACGCGTGGACTTCTGTGAATTTGTGACTCATTACCTTGCACTTGCCCTAACGTAACCATTTAACCCTTGCACATTCATTTATCGCTTGGATAAAAGGAATATCCATTAACCTAACCCTAACCCAACCCCCTAGGGTACCCGTCATGTCCCCTCAAGCATTTAATGCTCCTTATCTCTCCTCTCAAGCCTCCTCATGGTGACACTTGTCAACATGGGGCTGGGTTGAAAGTCTCACATGGATTGAATATCTTTCAATCATAACCCTTGTTAAGATTTCTCAATCTTAACCCTTCATTTCCCCATTTCTTCTATTAATAGAACCCTTCTCCTCAAGAAAAGAAAAGGAAGCATTAGAGTATTGTTGTTATACTGGTATTAACATAGAGCTTTTCCATAACATCACTATCTACACTTGCATAGCATTTTCTTATCATATTCAACCATCTTGAATCTCCATATGGCATACATGGCTAGTGCTAAAAGCTAAGAGGTACACTCATGTGGAACTTGGAGAGGAGAGGAACAAGGGACGAGCAACTATGAGCATCTTGATTAGCATTTGGATGAGTATAGTTTATCTATTCTATGTTTTTATGCTTTCTATTTCATGCTGAATATCTCTCTTGATATGCCTGTTTAGGATAATATTTTGTTGCTAACACTAACGTTTGTTTCTTGTGCTCTTGTGTGTGTTGTCATCAAAAAAAAATTTCTAATCCTTTTTGCAAAGCATCATTTGGTGAACCTGACGTGAATCAAAGAGCAACCATTTTGAAGACTACTAACTTTTGAATGTTTTAATTGACACACAGGTCATGCTCTTGCGCTTTTGTTCTGAGTTTATCGCCTTCACAAATTGATACTTTAGCGCTATTGTCTATACTATTGCTCTTTCGTGTTAAATAGTGCTTCTATTTTCACACAGAGTAGAGCTATTGTAATAGAGAGTTGTAAGAAAATTCCTTGTAACCGAAAACCAAAATTTTTAGGCTTGTAGAAGCCCACCAAAACATGCGGATTTTTCTAACTAATTATCTTTTGTGCAGGTTTTAACTAACACCTACAATAGGATTTTTTTTTTAACAATTTTAGCTTAGGAAATAAATTTGTTCATATTTCTAACTTTGTCTTTCAAGTTAGGATAAAATAAATTCATTTTCCTTTTGGGTTGAAATCAACTACACTTTCATTTAGAGTTTTAAAAAGAGCCACATCTTTCGTTTGGAGCTCTAAAAAAGATTCACACTTGTTCAAAGTTAAAAAGAATCACAAAAAATAACACACACAATTATTTTTTGCAAAGTTAGGAACAAATTCTTTTGGTGCTTAAAATGAACAAGGTAAATTTTATTTCTTGCATCAAACTAAAATTCACAATCAACACTTCATTTTGTGCAAGTTAAAAAGAATCCCCAATTTGTCAAATTTGTTCTCAAATCAATTTACTTCAAGCAAAATGTGCTCTTAATTTAGTTGACCAAGATTTCCAATTCCTAGATTACAACACATTTTTCCATTGAAGGATAAAAAGAACACCATGACTGTTGGAGCAACATCTCCAAATAGTTATATCACATTGCAAATGATGAGTTAAAAAGAATAAGTATCTTTTGTGTTTGGCACGCATGTGCAAAGTTTCTCTAGTGGTCCTACTAATAACACACACTATCCTCTCCCTTGGCTTTCGTGGTCCTAGGTGCAAGAGAAAAGTGTTAGTAACACTCAAAGTTTATACTTTTAAGAGAGGCCTACCAAGAGACACATCACTCTTGGGAATGACCTCTCATGGTAAATCCTTCGAGATGCTATAGAAATCAGGAGAGAGAGAAAGTTATAGCCTTGGGTATAGTTGTTCCTACAGTGTAACTTGCTAAAAAGACAAATGGGCCCCACCACAAGTTACAAGGCTCTTAAGTGAGTCACTGCAAAATGAACTTATGTCCAAAAACATCGAACATTACTAAACACCTTTAAGTAGTAGTCAACTCATTCTATTGATTGAGGATATTTGTGATAAATTCAATGCAAGAGCATAGAAGGTTTTGCTCCCAAGATACTCACCATACATATTTCCTTGAGTAGAAACATAGCTTTTTGAAAGGTTACTTGTAGCCCGATAAAAGTGGTGACTCCCTCATCATAGGGATCATCTATTTGTTATGCTCATGCAAGACTTAGTATATCACATCCTTACCTGCCACGACGGAATTCATAAGGTATGTAGTACCAAAGTTGAAGAAATATCAAGATGTGGGTTGAACTTATCACAACTGGCCATTTGACCTTAGGGATAAAGAGTGTTTGAAGTATTTTCATTTTGAGTCAAGACCAGTGCAAATTGAGTTGACTTTAGGCTTTGGAAAACACCTAAAATACATTTGAAGGAAAGGGTCATAAAATTCCAAGGATTGGGTTGATCTAGACCCACACTTATTTGTGCCTTTTTTTAGGCGACATTCTTGTGTTTGTGTGCTTGCTTTGTTTTCTTGTCAAAGAAAAATAAAAAAATCAATTCCAAAACAAGTATTCATCCAACACAAACATTTTTAAAAGTACCAACAAAAGATCAGAAACAAAGAGCAACAACATGTCAACTTGAAGAAAAGACCATTGAGCTCCAAGGCTTTCATAAAAAAGAGGAAATTCTTCTATCTTAATAGACAAATCTTTGTCTCTCATAGAACCTTCTTACATCATATGCATCTATACCTTCAAGGAAAATCAAACGAGTTTGATCAAGAATCATTAAACCGTAGAGCTTTCACTCAATATAGAGCTTTGAGTTATCATCAAAACAAAAGAGGCAAAATCAATCCTACCTTCTTTCTAGACATCTTTATCACATATAACTCAGCTAGGGAAGAACCACCAACCCCTAAACAAGAAGAGGAAGAGTTTGTTCCTTTCGTAACACAAAGTTTCTATTGAAGTTAAACATTTCATCCATTCTGATATTCAAACATCATTAAAACCAATCCAACTCTTGAAACATAAAGAGGTTTTTGTCCTAATTTCTCTTTAGATATTGATTGAATCAAACACAAAACATCACTTTTAGAGTGTCTCTACATCTAGGATAAACTCATCCTAAGAGGCATTTCTACACAGGTTAAAACTAGTCTATGAGTGCATCCTCTCATTACTAGGTAGTTGAGTCTGTAACACATCTCAGGTTTCTCTAAACCTTATCACATCAAACTTTGTCAATCAAACACAACAAGCAATTCAAGAAAGAACTTTGGTAACATCTACCTTTAGTGCTAGGGATCTGTATGCAAAACACCCCACGAAACATAAATATCTCATTTCATCAACAACTCATCATCATTTTCACCAAACATCAACAACAACTTGTAAACAAAATGGCTCAAACTAGATGTAGAACTAGACAAATAGAAATTGAGGAAGAAGAGGAGGAAAATATCAATAAATTCCAAGAAGCTCTTGGAAGAAACCCAAATGATGAAAATCCAAGTACTCCTACTCCTGTGGCAATAGAAAGGGCACACCACAACCCTCTCTTTAATAGACTGTTTGATGAAATACTCAGGAGCAATGCTGATGCTCACTTTTTAAGACTTGCTCAAGTGGGAGGCAAACTACCCTCTAACTTTGATATTGAACAACTAAGGCAAGCATCAAAATGACAAAGTTGTAATGAGGATGAAAGAGGTTGAGATCACATAAGGTACAACCTTCATCAAGATAATCCCCCACCTCCTCCTCCTCCAAATGAAATAGACATGTTGCGGCAACAAGTCAAGAATCTTGCCCAACAACTTCATAGTGGTGTAAAAACCAATCAATTTTCCCTCAATGACATTTGTCCCTATCCTTTTGATAGGAATCTTCATATGCCACCTTTTCCATGAGGGTTTGAAACACCCAAGTTTGAAAAGTACTGAGGAAAAGGATATCCTCGTGATCATGTTAGAGAATTCCATTCAGCTTGCCTCGAAGTGGCATATGAGGACACATACCTAGTGTGACTTTTTCCCCAAAGCTTGGGAGGAACAACCACATCATGGTTTTTCCGATTACCTTGTGGCATTAGGACATTTGAAGAACTCATCCAGAAATTCCTAGCACATTAATCACACAACATTGAATGTGATATCACAATGGCTGATCTATGTAACACTAAACAAAAACCAGGTGAGCTATTTTTAGTTTTTTTGCAATGATGGTGACAAATGTCTAGCAGACGTTCTCTTCAGTTACCTGGACAAGAACTAGTGGAAATATTTATTTCTAACTTAAATGACAAAATGGAATTTCACCTCGACGTAAAAGACACAGACTCTTTCAATGAAATGATCACCAAAGGCTTAAAATGTGAGTGGGCTCTCACAAAAAAATGGCTTATCAAGATATATAATGAGCCAAAGGATGGCCCTCACCCATGCTTCAATAGTGACAAGCCTAACTTCTAGAACAAAGACAAAAATGTCATCAATGACAGGGTTGTGGATGCAAGAACTATCAAAAGTGCACAACCTGTGGTATGATTTGCAGGACAGAACCCCCCACCCAACAATAACATAGTTGCTCCTCCAAGTCAAGGATGCAATACATCTCAAGAGGAATCCAGACAACGTCAACAAAATTTTAAACCAAAATGAACATACACTCTCTTAGGGGAACCCATCGAAACAGTGTTATGCCAATTGGTTTCTCAAAATCTGGTGACCTTACCGAAAATATCAAATTACGAACCTCAAGTCAAACCTTCATGGTGGAGGGATACTGAACATTGTGATTTCCATCAAGGAAAAGGGCATAAGACAAGCAATTATCACAGATTGAAAGATCTTATTCAAGATCTTATTGACCTAGGTGATATCAAAATTAAAGGACTTGACCCAAAGACAACAAACAATGATCATCTCATGTTTAAAAATCCACTTCCATCACAAGATCAAAGGGGTCCTTCCACTTCAGGGCAAAACACAGATACCACCAATTATACGCAAGCCGCATATAATTACACTATGAATCACCTATATGATGCCAGTGAACAAATTACAACTATTACAATAAAAAATCCCAGCTCCACTTGCAATGTTGTTACACATCATGATAAGATTACCATAAGAGAACCTCCACAAGGCACCCCATCTATCCCAAAGTAAAATAATTGTGTGGAACAGTTACACAAAATTCCCGCACTGATATCTATCTTAGAGCTATTGTGCCTATCTTCATCCCATAAAACAATCTTGGATCAAGCTCTCCAAGAGGCGTCAGTCCCTGCAAACCTAAATATAGATCTGTTCCAAACCATGGTCAGAAATCTAAGGTCATCACCTTGTCTCACTTTTTTTGAAAGTGACAACACATCCTTCCAACAAACTCATAACACCTCACTCCACATTGAAGGGTTTATCAACCAACATAGGATCAAGCGACTCTTGATCGACAATGGAGTAGGCTTGAATATTTGTACACTACAAATAGTCACTACATTGGGATATGCAATTGAATCAATGGATCCCTGCAAGAAGATCACAATCAAAGCTTATGATGATGCAGAGCATTCATCCAAAGGAGTTGTTGTACTACCAATCTGAGTGGGCCCTGTGGTGAAACACATCATATGTCAAGTTATAGACCTTCCTCTACCATACAATTTGTTGTTGGGAAGACCTTGGATACACGCCATGCAAGCCGTTCCATCCACCTACCATCAGTGTATCAAGTTCCCACATAATGGTGTAGAAATCACAATCTTGGGCAATGCAAACCCCTTTGTATATTGTCATAACATAAGTCATCAACCAGAGATTACCATTCCCAACAATAGAGAAGCCATCTCATCCATGTCATACGTAAGTCCAACCTCTCTTTCCAGTTCAAACACCACTATACCCAAGCAAGAGAAGCTCAAGATGAAAATAGTCAAAGAAGGTCTTGGAGAGTACAATGTAAGCCAACTCTTTTGTGTTGGACAAATGCCCACTTCTCCTAGAACACATGGCAAACCTCAATAGATACTTCAAGCACCACTGATCAAGCCAACATGTACTTTGACACCATTCATCCTTGGAAAGAGTCAAGAAGAAGAAACCAGAGATGAGGACTTAGCAGAATGGATCTATAAAGATCCTATCACCATGAACATCCCACAAACTAAGCTTCCCACGGATCAGTATGGAAAAGGCCTTCTCATTATGCAAAGAATGGGTTATGATGGTCAGCATGCTTTGGGACCTTGCAAGCAAGGACAACATGAACCGCTGGAGCCGGAATTAAAGCCCAAAGATAACACAAGCTTAGGCTTTCAAAAGGAGATCCTACCTAAGCTTAGATTCAAAGGGAAACCCACCAAATCTCTATATCAACCTACTACAAAGAGGTCACCTTTGATTATAAAAGAAACACCCAAAACCATAGCAATTGCCCCATTGAGGCTAAAAATCCCAGCAATACCATCCACAACACCAATCATCCCACCCATCAAACCAGCAACCCCATCAGTAGAAGCCATAACATCAATAGCACCATTAGTAGCAACAACTGTATCAGAACCCATAGTAGTATCTATGACACCAGCAGTTCCAGCAAAAGCAGCAGATTCAACAACACCAATACTCCCTGTATCGGATTCATTGATCCCCATAATCCTTCCTATAGCACCAATCATTTCATCTACAAAACTGATCACACCTGCAGTGTTTAACTCAAAGGACATCCCAGTATGGTATAGTAATCAGATACTGGAAAGTGACTCAGAGACTGACTCACATGAATGGGAATTTGATTCCATCCACCTTAATACTTCAGTTGAGGAAGACACATCACTACCTCCACCTCGCAAAGACATCCCTGTTTACAAAGAAGCATAGATAAAGACCCCTTGGGTTCCTGAGCTGGAAACATCTTCCACAGACCCTACGTCACATCCTATGCTTGATTCTGATAGGGAGAGTACCATCAATGACCTTCACCACAACATCTTAACCCTCACTGACACATCTAATGAACTTAACCTAATCGATGAGGTAATGCCCATTATCCATCCTAAACTCATCGAATGGAACCAACCTAATCCCCCATGTCTTGACCATTTCCGAAACGATGAGGTGATCATTGACTTTTTGGAACTACGAGATAACATACCAAGAGGGGATCACAAAGCTGGATTCACCATTGAACTTAATAGAGAAGCATACTTCGGGGCGGATGCCAAACCTTTTAGCTACAAAAATATAACAATAAAACATGGATCTTCCAGTGAAAACCACACTATGGCACTGTTTGATCCCACAAAAGTAAAAAGAAAGAGCGTATCCAATGGTGAAAACCTCTCTGAGGTGCTTGAGGATGAAAGGTTTGACATTCTCCCCTCTAGTACATAGTAGGAATGATCAACAATTCTCATTGAGGAAACAAAAGAATACAACGTGGGGACTCCTAAAACACCTCACCACATACATCTGGCATCTCTTTTAACTCCAGAGGAACAACCTAAGTTTGTAAAATTCTTCCAAAAGCACTAGATCAACTTCACATGCTCATATGCAGACATGCCTGGGCTTGATCCTGATTTAGTCATGCATCACCTCACTGTCGCCGAAGGAGCCAAGCCTATCAAGCAGAAACTTCACAGGATGCATCCCCAGATTGCAGTTCTAGTCAAAGTAGAACTTAAGAAACTCCTAGATGTTGGTTTTATTTAACCAATTGATTATGCAAAGTGGATATCCAATATTGTGCTTGTCGGAAAACCAAATGGGGGCATCCATATCTGTACTGACTTTAGAGATCTGAACAAAGCATGTCCTAAAGATGACTTCCCCCTACCAAACATCGACATAATAGTGGACCTAATAGCAGGACATGCCATGCTTTCTCTCATGGATGGATTTTTAGGGTACAACCAGATAAAGATTGCACCTGAGGATCGACATAAGATGGCCTTGACATGTCCATGGGGAACATACTACTAGAATGTAATGCCTTTTGGTCTAAAGAATGCAGGAGCGACCTATCAATGAGCAATGACCACTATCTTCCATGATATGATGCATACCATAATGGAAGATTATGTTAATGACTTACTGGCAAAATCACTCACAAGAGAAGGTCATCTAGAAATATTAGAGAAAATATTTGATAGACTGGAACAATATCATGTTCGACTCAACCCAAAGAAATATGTCTTTGGAGTAACCTCAGGGAAGCTTCTAGGGTACATTTTCTGAAGCAAAGGCATTGAGGTTGACCCAACGAAAGTCAAAGCAATCATGGACATGCCACCTCCAAAGAACATCAGCTAGCTAAGGACACTACAAGGGCAGCTTCAATCTATTCACAGATTCATTGCACAACTGGTAGATAAATGTCACCCATTTACACACCTGCTACACAAAAATATCCACTTTCAGTGGGATGCTAGATTCTAGCAAGCATTCTAGATGCGTAAAGATTATCTCATGAATACGCCATTTTTGATCCCACCAGATCCCCATAAGCCTCTATTGCTCTATATTTAAGCAACAAGTACAACATTGCATGTACTATTGGCACAACACAATGCAAAAGGGAAAGAGTGTGTTGTTTACTACATCTCTCACACACTGGTTGGCTATGAACTTAATTACAAACCTATTGAGCGAGCTTGCCTAGCAGTAATCTTGGCAGCCACTAAACTGAGGCACTATCTGTTAACACATAAAGTACAGCTAATTGCAAAGATTGATCCACTCAAATACTTACTTAGCAAAGCAGCATTGATAGGCCATTTTGCAAAATGGATGATGATTCTCAGTGAATTTGACATCGAGTATGTCGATCGTAAGGCTATCAAAGGACAAGTTATTGCAGATCAGTTGGCCGATGCACCATTCATAGGCGATCATCCTCTCATTTCCAATTTTCTAGATGAAGAGCTATTCATGATCACATAAGAACAACCATGGAAACTATACTTTGATGGTTCATACACTAGGCATGGCTCAGGGGTAGGCATTATGTTTATCACACCTCAAGATGATAGCATCCTGAAGTCTTACAGGCTCACATTTCCATGGACAAATAACATAGTTGAATATGAGGCCTTGATCAGAGGACTCAGGTACAATGGAAGTTACAAGAACTACAAGTATATGGCGACTCCCAACTGGTCATTTGACAAGCCACATATGACTATCAGTCTAAAGATGACAAACTCATGTCATACAAACAAATGGTGGATAGTTTAAAGGTATCATTTACTACTATCACGTTTGAGCAGATACCAAGAGATCAGAATCGAGCTGCTAATGCTATGGCTACTATTGCATCTCTTCTAGATCTTCCGAAAAATTCAACACGCTATGAGTTCTTGGTCGAACAGCTTTGGATTCCCGCTTATGATATCCCTGAATCTGAGATGATATGTCATCTTGTCAGTTCTGAATCCCCATGGTATGATGAGTTTTACACCTACCTCCATGATCATACACTTCCTCCTAATCAATCGAATAACCAACGTAAAACCTTCATTCGCTAAATCACTCGATATACCATTATTGCTGAAACCCTATACTGACGCAGTCTTGATGGTACTTTCCTTCAATGTCTGGAACAAGATGAGATAACAAAGGCCTTGGAAGAGGTACATGAAGGAATTTGTGGAACTCATGCAAGTGGCCCGTCACTAGCTAAGAAGATCATAGAAGTTGGATACTATTGGCCATCAATGGAAAAAGACTCCTACTACTTTGTCAGAAAGTGCAAAAAGTGCCAAGTTCATGGAGACCTGATACATGCACTAGCATAGGAATTACAACCAATCACAACACCATGGCCCTTTTGTCAATGGGTACTTAACCTTGTGGGTAAAATTCATCCATCTTCATCCAACGACCACAAATTCATTATTACTACCATCTAATACTTCACAAAGTGGATCAAAGCTGTTCCACTTACCCAAGTCACTGACAAGCAAATCACCTCATTCATCCTCAATTACATCATCTGCCGGTATGGTGTACCCATGTCCATCATCACAGATAATGGTCTTCCTTTCAAAAATTAGGATGTCAGTGAACTCTGTGAGAAATTTCACATCCAACACCACTTTTCCACTCCCTATTACCCACAAGGTAATGGTCAGGTTGAAGCATCAAACAAGAACATATTGAGAATCCTAAAGAAGACAGTCAATGATGCTGGTCGTGATTGGCATGTTCAATTGAATCTAGCACTATGGGCGTATCGAACTAGCATTTGAACACCTACACGCACAATGCCCTACTCATTTGTCTATGGTGCAGAAGCTATTTCACCTATTAAGGTTGAGATACCATCACTACAGGTTTCCTTGCATAATATTATAGATGATTAGGCCTATAGGGTCTTACGTACTCAGGACTTAGAGCTACTTGATGAGAAATGACAAGCTGCATACAATCACCTCAAAGCCTATCAACATCATATGAGCATAAGCTACAATCACTGAGTTAGACCTCATACATTTGAGGTAGGTGATCTTGTTCTCCAAGAAAATCCTTGTAACCAACCCAATCAAGAACATCAGGAAAATTTTGAATCGAACTGGCTGGGTCCATATGTTATCACTATTGTATTTGGGTCCGGGGCATATCAGTTGTCTACTTCAGAAGGATAACCACTAGCAGATCCAATCAACAACATGCACTTGAAACAATTTTATACCTAAAAAGCTGTACAGAGCATCAGGCTCGCATACATACCAGAAAAACACCAAAAACATTTAGAAAAATGTCTTGAGGAAAATACAAAAAAATCAAAATAGTAAAGAAAAATCATGCATCCAAATGGTGAACAACCACTTTGGTGGCACCTTGGGTAAGTGCGATGGTGAAAACCTAGCAAACAGGTGCCACTCATAAAGGCTATGGCTCCATTGTATTTCAGGCTTGTTGCAATCACATTCATTTCATACACACATCCATCAGTCCAAAACAATGGCTTCTTATTGATCTGCAATCCAAGATAGTACTTCATGCGTCTTGCATCTCGCTTTTTCATAGTCATGTCTAAACTGGGGGCAATGCCCTTAACCTATTGATGGAAGTAGATTCTACATTACTTATGATTCATTGGGTTCTTCATTCAAAATTGTCTCACAAAATACCAAAAACATTCAAAAACAATCACAAAATACCAAAAACATTCAAAATCACAAAAATCCAAAAACATCAGAAACATCAAACAAAAACATGGCAACACCTTGTACATACTCATCTAAGCTGATACTAAACAAACATTGTGAAATACTCAAAATAATGATCACTTATCAAATCAACCAAACAACCAACATCAACACACAAATTATCTTAACAAGGATGCATCCTTCCTTACCAAAACAAAGACAAGATGACATTTTCTTTGACAATAAAATTTTGTTTAAGTTATCAAAATACTTGATTGATTTGTAGGTTATTCATTCATTTATATATATTAGGTTCTTACGCTAAGCCGGGATATTCGTAAGTGATTAAGAGTAGCCGAGATGGTTTCTGTGACATTGTTTGTATTTCTTTTGCAAATTATTCCGATGAAGTTCCGGGGCATGTACTAATGGTGTCTATGTGGGAAGTTCACTAAGTTACGTGATCTTATGCAAAAATACAGTCATAGATCACTACGGCTTGCTGACTACAACGTATACCTCGACCATATGAGCATGAACCATTATCAAGGATCCATATTCTTTATTCTTTATATATGTTTTTTTCTTATAGGTACAATGCTCCATCTTTGGTTCCTACTGCCTCATCCATGCTCGATAATGATTTATCTCTTACTACAATATGAACTTGTCTTAGGATATGATCTGCAAAAGATCAAGGAGGATGTTCCAAGTCATGCATGAAAGGAGATAATCCTTATCTATTCTGCAAGCAATACTCAGGTCAACTTGATCCATTATATCAAGTTTCTTGTATGAACTTGCTATATCAAAATCCATGTAAGGAATACTCAGGTCATCTTGAATCATTATTTCAAGTTGCTTGTATTTTTCTTACAACATTTTAAAGCTCAATGATGAAAAATAAAGCACTATGGATCATCATTCCATCTCATTTGTATATATTGCATTTTGTTGCATTCCATCCATCCATACATTCATAATAGATGCATATCATGCATACATAGTAATGACAATGGATACTCTATTTTCCTCTTCTTCCATAGGAATGTGTCATAGGTCCTTCATTTCTTCTATCTAACATCAAACCCCCCCTCACCCTCCCCATCTTGGTAATCAGCATCACATACCCTACATCATCTCCCATCAACCCAATCAAGCCAATTACTCTATCTACATAGGTACATCAACTCACACACACCTAGACTATCAACAGATACTCTGATCAAGTATCTTCGGGTCTCAACAGATAATGGATTATGGAAAACCTAGACTACAACATGCATTTATCATAATGACCTAGTCTCAACGGGCTACTATGATTCACCACAACCATCCATCACACGCACACACTATCAATTGATCAACCAATCAAACACAATCATAACAGACAATTACATCAATTGTCTAAGTCTCAACCAGTATTTTGCTTCAAATACCTTGACTTCATCAGGCAATTACATCAATTGTCTAAGTCACCATCATGCCATTTTGATTCACTTACTCAGACTTTATCTTGTCCAAGCAAACAACTGACATCAACTGTCATGCTTTGACTCAACTGGGGCAATTAAACCGATTGTACTAGATTGTCCAACCAATTTTGATCAATTGTACAGTATCAATCAAAACCAAAACATCATATTTGCACTGTATCTCCTGCATAACCTATGGGTACTCACTGGCTTGCCATGTCTCTGTATTCACTCTGTTTTCTTCCATTCTTTCACCGTTATTACTAACTTCTTTTATTCTACCTCTCCTCCACTTCTCGTTCTTTTTTGAGAGATAGCCCGATTCTTCAAAAAAAATTCGGCCCATTTCTCAAGGGGGCATACCACCCACTAAATTAACATTTATGGGGCATATTTCTTCACACCTTATTTTCTTTCTTTGAAACGACGCGATAAAACCGCACTGTCTCAAACAGGGGCAAATGTAGTCACATAAATTTGTCCACTTAATTAAATCAATATTTAGTATTTATTTGATTATTTAACCATCAATCAATAATTAATTAAATTAATATTTAATTAATTCATCTTAACCCTCTTCTCCTATTAATTAAATAAATTATTCAATTTATTTGATTTAATTTACTTAACCAAATTCAGACCATTAATTAAATAAATAAATCATATTTGTTTAATTAAATCTTCACTCATATTTAAATAAATTAATATTTATTTAAATCCCCCAAAACCCCATCTCTCACATTTAAATAAATTAACATTTATTTAAATCACCTTTATCCTCCACCCACTTGCATTTTCCTACAAATGCAAGTTGCACAACTATTTTAAATAAATGAATTATTTATTTAAAATCCTATTTATCCTCACCCACTTGAAACCTTTAATGGTTTCCCTTAAAGCCTTCAAACTTAATGGCTTCTTTCTAGAGTCTTCTCAAACCTTTAATGGTTTCCCTTAAAGTCTTCAAACTTATTGGCTTCCTTCTAGAGTCTTCTCAAGCCTTTAATGGTTTCCCTTAAAGTCTTTAGACTTAATGGCTTCCTTCTAGAGTCTTCTTAAGCCTTTAATGGTTTCCCTTAAAGTCTTCAAACTTAATGGCTTCCCTCTAGAGTCTTCTTAAACCTTTAATGGTTTCCCTCAAAGTCTTCAAGCATTTAATGCTTTATCTTCCTTTTTCTCATGTAAATAAATTAAGATTTATTTAAATCCAAAATTCACATTCACATTTAAATAAATTAATATTTATTTAAATATCTATCCAAATACAAATTGCACCATTTAATTGAAATAAATGATTTTATTTTAATTAAAAAACCCAAAATTCCTTCCACTTGCACTCTCCTACAAAATCCACTTGTATGCCTAAACCCCTTCTAGATTCTTCTAACTCCTTGTAATTAGCCTAATCCTATCCCAATCATTGTCACATTCCTAAATAAAAGGAAGTCACTTCTCAAAAACCTCCAAAGTCTTCAATAACCATTAAAGGCTTTATGTCTTCAAATGGTTAACCTCTAGAGTCTTCCAAACCATTAAAGGCTCTTACATAACCATTTATGGTTAACTCACCTTTTACCTTTGGTTAGAGACTTACCTCTAACTTAACCATCTTTTTGACTCATGGGTCTCTTCAAAGCATTTATTTCTTTGACTAAGGTAACCATTTAACCCTTCCACATTCATTTATCCCTTGGTTAAAAGGAATATCCATTAACCTAACCCTAACCCAACCCCCTAGGGTAACCATCATTTCCCCTCAAACATTTAATGCTCCTTATCTCTCCTCTCAAGCCTCCTCATGGTGACACTTGTCAACATGGGATTGGGTTGAAAGTCTCACATGGATTGAATATCTTTCAATCCTAACCCTTGTTAAGATTTCTTAATCTTAACCCTTCATTTCCCCATTTCTTCTATAAATAGAACCCTTCTCCTCAAGCAAAGAAAGGAAGAATTAGAGTATTATTGTTATACTGGTATTAGCATAGAGATTTTTCATAGCATCACTATCTACACTTGCATAACATTTGCTTATCATATTCAACCATCTTGAATCTCCATATGGCATCCATGGCTAGTGCTAAAAGTTGAGAGCTACACTTATGTGGAACTTGGAGAGGAGAGGAATAAGGGAGGAGCAACTATGAGAATCTTGATTAGCATTTGGAGGAGTATAGTTTATCTATTATATGTTTGTATGCTTTCTATTTCATGCTTAATATCTCTCTTGATATGCCTGTTTAGGATAATCTTTTGTTTCTAACACTAACGTTTGTTTCTTGTGCTCTTGTGTGTGTTGTCATCAAATATATTTTCTAATCCTTTTTGTATATCATCAATTTGTATTCTCAAATTTCTTTTTCAATGCCTGATCAAGATATACAAATAATTTTCATTTCTAATTTGCAAAAAGAAAATTAGGGATAAGCTTCTCTTTTCTGAGTTTACTTCCTTTCCACAATTGTACGCAGTACTTCACAATTATCAACTAATGGTGAGTCAATTGGAGAAATCTTCTCCTATGGATCAGAATGATAAGGGTGGTAGTGCTAAACAACCATTCGCAAAGTTAAAACCCAACAAAGAATTCATCAAACTAATTGACAACAACAACAATGTGCAAGTTGCAGCCACTACAGGTGTGCCTCCTTTGAATAATAATTTTAAAAGATAAAAATAATTTACTCCTTTTAATGAATCAATGTATAGTATTATGTCTCAATTGTAGAAAAAACATGTTTTAAAAATTCCTCTAATAAAACAAATTGATCCTTCCAAGATAAATTCTCGTTATTATGATGCTAAATCTTTTGGTCAATACCATCGTCAACTTGGTCATGATACTGAAAAGTGTTTTTCATTGAGAAGTGAGATTTAAGATTCGATTGATAATAATACCATATCTATGGCAAGTGTGAATGACAAAGGAAATAAATCTGTAGGTCCTCCCAAACAAAACCTTCAAATATTCACTAATCCTTTACCATCCCATTTCACTAATGTAATTGACACCGATCATCTTTCTTTCTTTCCCAATGACATGACCCTTGCATCTGTAAAAATGATGAACCTTTTAGACAAACAAGAACCTCCTAAGGAATTGTGCATTACATTTGATCCTAGTAAGACCATTAAGGCGTTTGATGGCCCCTTATACATAAGTGCGAGAATCAAAGGCATACCTTCCATTAGAGTGCTAATTGATCCTTTTTACATGGTTAATGTTATAACTGATGAGTTCCTTTATACTTTGCAATTGCATCACATGATTTATGATGATAGTGATGTGATAGTTAAAGTGTTTGATGGTTTCTCTTGTCTTTCTATTGGTTCTATCACACTTCCTATTGAGGTTCATACTAGATCTTTAAATGTTAAATCTACTATCATTCCTACATTGATCAATTTTGTGTGAAGTTGGGTTATCCTTGTCTCTCTTTCATGAAAGAGATCTCTTATCCTATTCACAAGTGTTAGTAATTTCCTCATAATGGTAACATCATAACTATTAATCATAACATATATTAACCAATTGTGAGGTGTGGAAATATTTGTCTTGATTACTTTTGGTCCCAACAATTCCAATCTCTTCAACCTACAAGTGATGCTCTCTTTAGATCCTATCAAAAAGGGAAAAATGAGATGATTCTATACTTAAGTAAACCAAGAAATCCAGCACTTTTCATTCCTCCTGATGATCATATACCTCTTCTTGCGGATAATATTGTTCTTCCTCCTAAGGAAAGAAATAGTCTTCTTCCCAAATAAAAATATATGCCTACTCCCATGGGTGAGTCCATTCTTCCTCCTAGGGAAAGGAATACTCTTCCTCCAAAACATCAACCTATTCCTTCTAAGGTTAGACCTATCTGTTCTCATCATGATGGACCCGGTCTCCTTCCTATGCCAAACATTACTCCTTTTATATGGTATGGTTCCTCCTCCATCCTATAGAGAGAAGAGACTAGCCTCTCCTGTTCTCCAACCTAAAAGACCTCAACCTACATATCCTTCCTTCAAAGAAGAGAATATTCCTCCTACATCCAAAGAAACTAAACCTTTTAAACCCTGCGCTAAGGCGAGGTGAAATCATTGTGCGAGAGAACGTCGACGAAGACATCATGCTAGAGCTCATGAAGTTGATTCCCAAACCATTTCTTCTCCCAAAACACTAGCAATTGACATGATTCTATTTTCTCCTAAACAAGATGTTTAGCCTAATTCTCCAAGATGTAAAAATCTTAACACAAATGATGTTTTAATTTCTATTCATGTTAGAGCTCTTGTTTTTATTAATCTTGATGACAAAATGGGTGAAAATATTGTTAATGATAAAAATGTTGGTCCTAATATTTCTGATGATGAATATGAATATGTTGATGTTGATATTTGATCTATCTGTAAAAAATTTTACAAGCCTTAATCCTAGCTCCTTCCAGTCATGGATCTCTCTATCTCATGATCTTCCCTTTTACTTTATCATCGAAGTCGTAAGATCCTAAAGTCCACTAGGGGCTTGTTGTATCTTGCCTCCTTGACATGGTGAAAGTCTTTCAATCTGAACTCCTTCTACTTTATCGATGATATTTGTGTAAGCTCATACTCCTGCTAAAGTGGGAGCTAAATGTAGAATCCTAAAATTGTACCCCTTGCAATTTCTGACCCCATTTAGGTCTTCACCTTAGTGTTCATGCCCCTTGGCCTAATCGGAGACCTGAAAAATGCTCATTGTCTCTTCATTCTGCATATTACCCATTTGGCTGTCAGGCGCCCCCTTGATCTTACCCCAAATTAGGGAAGGAATAGGGTCTGGCACCCTGGTCCCCTCCCTATTGGGGAATCATTTTTGGCCCCCTCTATCCCTCTTTCATCAAAATTTTAGTGATAATTAATCCCTTATGTCACCCTTTATAAAACAATTAAATCATTTTCCCTCTAGAAAATATATAAGAGGGATTTCCCCTCTCATTTGATAATCCATAATTATCACCAGACATTATCAAGATGTCATCAAGCATTCAAGAGATCAAGAATTCAAGTATTCAAGCATAATTGAGCTTTTTCAGTCTTCCTTCAAGCTTTGGAGGATCAAGTCAAGTCAACGTTTCAAGAATTAAAGAGGAGATCATCATCCTAATTCATGGAGACATAATTTCATGTGGAGACACACAAATATTCACTTTCAAGTACAAAATTTCATTTAAATCACCTCAAAGAGAAGGATTTCAATTTCAGTCATTTCTATTTCAGCATTTTCAACCACTTGGTTAATTCCAAAACTGGGGCTTGACCTAAAGGTAAGATCCTATCCCAACACACTTCCCCTTGTTTTTTGTGTGTAGGAAGAAGGTATGCAATTGTAAATCAAGAATTAATCTCTAGGAACAGAGATAGGAAAACCCTTTTTGGGGGCCGCACTTTTTGGAGGAGCGTGCATAACTTATGCACGATCCAGACATTTTTTTCTAAAATTTGCAAGACATCTCTAAATTAGTCAACACTTCTCAAATCTAGGTGCATAGCTTCATCTTGAATCTTTAACTCACTGTTTTCTTAAATTTATATCTCCTTTGTACATTGTCATGATTCAACTTGTCAACTTACAAAAGAGGGTCGATTGTACTTCCACTTGGTAAATTCACTTAGTATTCAATCTCTATCTCATTTAGGATTGGATCTAGTGAATTAAACCCCTCTTTTTAATGTAAAAGGAACCATCAAATAAAAAATTATCCTAGTGATTGCCTTTCTCTCTCTTGAGTGGGGAATCACTAGGATCCAATTTTCCCCTTTACACTAGGCTCTAATACTAATTATTGGAATCAATGAACATTGAGAGGGGGATGGATCAGTCTTCTACAATTTTTAGCATTCTTAATTTCTTGCTTAAACCACCTGATGCAAATGAAGGAAATTAAAGTGCATAAACACAAAGCAAATAAACATAACACCATAACACCAAAAATTTTGTGTGGAAACCTGGAAAGGGAAAAACCATGGTGGGATCGAGACCCACAATATAAATATACTTTTATCAAGAGTATAGTAAATTATAAAATGGAATGCACGTGAATTCAAGCACACTGCCTAGAGCTTACTGATCAAATACAAAAGAGGGCTACAACCCAGAAAGCTCATTACTTTACAATTGATTACACTGATTTGAAGAGGTAATGAACTAATAGATACAATCTACAAATGCCTGGAAATAGTTTCGATTAAGCACAAAGTACCTCTGTCTTTCACTACTCTGTCACTCTATTCTGCTATTCTAATTTGCAATATACCAAAGAAAAAATCTTATGAATCTACATGTGAAACTACACACAATCTCTCATACAATCCTCATACTTCACAAATGATCACTAAAATTATCATAAAAATCCTTCTTATCTATCTGTATCACCAAATTATATCTCTTCGTTATCGGCCCAAAAATGTATAACATGCATTATGAAACATGTCTACCAAGTCATCTCAATCCAACTAGAAACTATCATGCAAACCAAAACAAAATGTCCACATGTTTCTCATATGTCGGCTTACTATCCTTTAACATTAAAAAAATAATGAAAACCATTCAACCAACATTGAATAGAGCAAGGGTAAACCGGTATGCTGAGTATCTTGTAATCAAGTGCAAAGTCTATCAGATGAACAAAAAATAGAGTTTGACTTGGCAAGAGAGCAATAGAGACAGAAGGTGATAATAGTGAATGAGACAAAGTGAAAATCGAAAAAAAGAAGAGTATAAGATAACTGGTAGAGAAGAGTAAACTGGTAGAGAGATTGTTCATAAGTTGTTACAAAAATCATTTGTAACTGGACTATTACTTTTGTTATGATATCATGTATTGTGGTCACTAAGTTGGTGCTCGGTATAGGGGTTATAGCTCCTTGGGTTTGGTGCCCTAAATCAAGGGTTGGTTCTCCTTGGGTTTGTGCCCTAAATCAGGGGTTGGTGCTCCTTGGGTTGGTGCCCTAAGCATTGTAATCAGATTTTCATTGTGAGGCTGGATTAGAGCTATAGACTCTAGTAGCATTTCTCACCGAGGTTTTTCCCATCTTGGGTTTTCCTTGTATATATTGGTGTCATGTGATGTTCCCTTTTGTATGCTTGCATTATATTGTCTTGGTTTATCTTATCAGCATGCCTACTAGGTATTAGGATGTTAATCAATACACATACTTAGATGATTAAGGGTTAGGAAATTGGAAACCACTAATTCATCCCCCCCTCTAAGTGGCATCTTGTGTCCAAAAAATCACATCCAATGACAATATGCATTGATAGCCTTCCCCCAACATCCTTGGGATACGAAAAAAAAATTTTCTATAAATTTGGGAAGTCTCTTGAGGGATTTTCTCATTCATCATTTTGAATGAAACCCTTATTACGAGCTTTAGAATTAGAAGCCTCGCTGAGTCAGTATCTAGATATCTGTAATATCATAGTGCAAGGGTGGGGAAGAATCTACCCTGAAGACACTCAACATACATCTCCCAAGAAAACAATCCAAGTGAGGAGAAATTCTCCTTGGTTCAACTTTTGGAAACACAGGAAAACAAATGGGCACACCCTACAGTGTGACACAGTTGTTTGAGTTGAAGGAGTATCACGTTGTGACCTATGGTATTATTGTTGACTCTTGAATAAAGAGTCTTCTGGATGTGTATTCTTGTATCAAACTAGTGGAAACAAAAGGGAATTGAAAAGATCCTCAAGAACATACACTTCATGTTTAGATTAAAGACAAATTTGCTATTGTGTTCATGAGTGTTTTCTGTGTTTTTGTCAGATATTATACAAATATTTTGCAAAAAATCCAACAAAGTCAAAAATCACCTCACAAATTACAAAACTAAAAAATACCCACAAATTGGAGCATCTAACCTGTTGTTCTCAAATTCTGATTCCCCC
This sequence comes from Cryptomeria japonica, assembly GCF_030272615.1. Lineage (NCBI taxonomy): Eukaryota > Viridiplantae > Streptophyta > Pinopsida > Cupressales > Cupressaceae > Cryptomeria > Cryptomeria japonica. Next base: position 343,900,126 of record NC_081409.1, read on the forward strand.
TTAAATCCCTTATAATAAAATAATAAACTCTGTCTGCAGAAAGAGAAATCAAAGAGAAGGAAAAATTAGAACAGCATATGACAAGGTTTTATAACCTTCTACACTTTGAACTTATCCAAAGTACAAGCGGGTATACCTTAGGTGAATTCTTTCACACTTTTAAACAAAATCCACAGTAACCATTGTCCAAAAACCAGTGGATCTTATCGCCTTGAGACTAACTGAAACAAAGAAATAAGGCTTAATACTCATGTTCAATGTTGACCTACAAGACATGTAAAAAAGACAACTACAATCGATACCAGTGCCTTATCCAGGCCATAGAGTCATCTAAGTTTAAACAATACTCCCACAATCAAATATCTCCACACATCCCATCACCTCAGCTTCTATAAAACCCCACATTTTCCTGACATACATAAGAATTTACCCTTATCAAACTAGACTGCATTCATCCAATTCAAAATCTCCCACAAGGAATTTACTGATAGAAATGCTTCATGCATATTTAATTTCCCTCTTAGAGAGAAAAGCTAAGAAACGCCTCTATTTAAGATTGCCTTAGAATCCGTACTCAAATGAATAACCCTAGATTGCTCATATTGAAAACAGTAAATATTTGCAAGTAGACCAGAGGACAACACAAAATTTAGGCTCGAAAGTTGATAGTCTATATATTGATATTAATTTTGAGAAAATACTACAAAACTCAGAGTATTCTCCATAAGACTAGAAAATCCTAGATATAATTAGGCAGAGTTTTTTTACAAATTCTTGCGATTGTTCAAAACTAGTCCTGGTATCCATTTATAATAGCTTGGTTGCATACAAGCTTCGAACCTTTCAAAAGAAAGTGTGTTACAAACAAGAGTCTTTTCCAAGAAGCAGTTACAAGTCCTTTTCAACATCTGCGACTTCCTCTACTTGTTGTTCTGTTGCAACCTCTTCTAACTGCTCTACATCCAGCACTGTGTACTTTCTTGTCCACACCTGGTATATATCGTCAGCAAGCCACGAGAAGTTAATCACTTTTCCCTTCATCTTGGCTAATCTTTTCCAAGAGTTCCTCATTTTGTTGACCTCTGAATTTAGAAAACAATAGTGTCATTTGATTTTCTCTATCTCCTCAATTGTTCTGACAAATAAGGAAGTATCATCTGTATTAATGATTCCTTTTATTCTTAATGATAAGTTGGCTTCTAATTAATTAAGCCATATTTTTTTGTCCTTCAATTGAGTTGGACTGGAAAAACCCCTTGGGAGTAATTCAAATACTTGATCAGTGTACTCTTTCTTGTACAAGTTGATCTTTCTATCTGCATTATCTACTCCTTTTGCTAAATTTTCTAGATCCTTTGCCATGTCACAAGTGGATTTGATAATGGGGTCAGCCCCTGCCTCATCATAAGATACACAAATAAGTTCTAGATCCTGCTCCCTGGGTTTCCACTTGTCAAAAATAGGCATCAAAACAGCCTTGTCTCCATTGAGCTCATTCCACATGTCCAAAATTTTGGTCATGTTGTTGTATATTAATGAGGACCCTATGGTGTTAGCAAAACTCAAAATTGTAGCCCTCACTCTCTCTTCATATTTCTTTGCAAATAGGGCTTGAGCCTATTTTAGCTTCTCCAACTCATGGGGAGTGATTTCAACCAATTGGGAACTAGAAGGTGTTGGAGATGGTGGGAATTCAATGATGGGGCTAGTAGGTGGAGGCCGTGTAGGAGAAGAAGCGATCATCAATGTTGAGGACTCACCTTGATGGTATTGTCCTGCCAACTGGCTTTTCAACTTGGCAATAATGTTATCTTTACCCATTACCTCCTCCTTGGCATTGTTGTAAGCTTTTAAAACTGTCTCCAACTTAGCTTGGGGATCTGCCTTTTCCTTTGCTTCTTTCTCTGCCACTGCAACACTAAATTTTGTAGTCTCTAGGACTGTGATTGCAACTTCTACTACCCTTGTGTCTTGGACTCTCTTAACAATCATGCCTCCAAGGTAGCTTGACCCTAGGTTATCCCTTTTCTTTCTATTTTCATCTCTTTTCAGAGACCACATGACCAGGGCAGCATTATCCTTGCTAAAGGTCACTCCTTCCATTGGCTTTGTCTCCTTCCTTACTGCATCAAGAATCAATGCATCAGCTATATCCCATTCAGGGAGAATCAACACACTAGCTTTATCTAACATCTTTGTTCCTTTCTCAGGAGTGATTGCTTTGAACTCCTCTGGATCATTTCTTTCTTAACCTCTTCCTCCACTTGGGCTGCATCCTTGAGAGGCTGTTCACTTACCTTTTTCTCACATCTAATCTTGACTTGATCAATATTTTTCTTCCATAAAAACTGCATAAAAGCTCTTGATGTGACAAAATTACTGTCAGCTAGGAATTCTTCACTAGCTTGCTTAATAGTAAGGTCCAATTCTTGGCCCTTTAACTCACCATCAGTCAAATCCATTTCAGCACTAGGTGGCTCTTCAGGAATCTGCTCTTGGGTCTCCTCATATGTATAGGCAATCTCACTGAGACTCCCTAACTGTAACAATTGTTCAGCCATAGCTTGTTCATCTCCAATGTGGATAGGAGACTGAGATGGGGAATATTGAGGCTCATCAATTTCAATTTCCTTTCCCACTCTTTATCTCGTAGGGGAATCCTGAATGTCAATGACATCTAAAATATTCCTGTAGAGGCTGCCCGATCAAGTTTTGGCTAACTCAGTTGACCATGGTTGACCCTACGAATAAATGTTATAATTCAATAGGATGGGCAATGTTAGATAGATAGATTGGTGAGAAAAGTAATTGAACCAGGTTATGGAATCATTTCACCTTGAGGTGTACATTTTTATGCATTATGGATTTAGAACTTATATGATTCCATGATTTGGATAACATTGATGTATGTTGATGCTTCATTTATATGCTTTATGATATAGAACTCTATATGATTCTAGAATAGGATAAATTTTAGATGATGTATGTCATTATTGGATTTGCAGGACTTTACTATGATGATAGAAATAGGATGCATGTTTTATGTATGGATCAAAATTATGAGGATTATGATAAATGTTTATGTGGATTATTTGGACATAAGATATATCGATTTGTTTAAATGTAAATTTTATGCAGAGTGTTTGATGTGTGTATTCTTATTCATGTGTTTAAATGTTATATGCGGTTATTTGGAAGTACTAATGTGTAATTGAGATGCGCAGTAAAATTATCCATGTGACCATGGAAATATTATGGAGAACCAAACCTAGACCTATGTGCCTTCATAAAACCAGGGTTTGTCTATTTGGAGAGACAACACCCCATTTGTATCATATTTTATTTGTGAAAGTGAATGTGGCATGTGTGTTAACTTGAATTTATTAAATTGTGTAAATCCAACAAGAGACAAAAATTTCATGTGTAATTTTGTAAAAGTATTTTTATTGTGTCACTTGACACATGTAGATTTATGTCTTGATTTTTTAATTATCTCTTGGGGGGAGTTGTTTTAACCATAGCTTTTTCAAATAATTTAATGTGGTTCTATATTTTCCTTGGGTAGAAAATCTTTGGGGTGGTCAACTTAGGTTTGACCCGAAAGTTAACTTCCCATGGGTTTAAAAGGGGTTAAATGGACTCTTAGGGGTAGTTTAAAGGTGTTTCCTAAAGCCCATAAGGTATACCTAAGGGTTAGGAGTAATTTTAGGCATGCGACAACTCCCATGTGGCTATTTAGTCACCCTAAAAAGTGAGTTTTCTAAGATGTGCGAAAATTGAATTTAGAAGGCATCATCTAGGTTAGTTAACTTTCCTTTCTGATGAGAAATCCCTTCTGATCTTTTTCTGACTTTTCCTTTTTCAATTTTAGAAACCTGTGAGAACTCTCACTAAGGTCTTCTTAGGAAAGAATGAGAGATTTTGTGGGTAATCACCCACTCTCCATTTTTGGAGACAATGCAATTTTGAAAAGAAAAAGATAGATTTGGTATAGGATTTTGGCTAAGTGTAGAGAAAAAAAGATTGTGGAATTGGGCTGCTCATCCTCAACTAGACTAGGATACCTTTGGGCAGTTGAAGTTTGGTTAAACTTCCCTTTGTATTGTTTTCTTTCATGTTGCAAGTTATTTTGGAAAGGTTGATTATGTGGAAAAAAGTCGTTCTCTTGCATTTTAGTTTGTGAAAATTATTATGCATTATGTCTTTGTTTTCTTGTATGCATTCTGTGTTTTAGGAGTAACCAAGGCCTCCTACTCTTGGGAGAGAGGATGTTCTTGTGGGTGGTAGAAGTATGACAACCCTCAAGTGAGAGGCTCTCATTATGAGATTGATCTCAAGGGATATTTATGTGACCCTTGCTACATGGCTTGTTTATGCATTTTGGAGGTCATAAGGAAGGAAATAAGACATGAATGCCTTGGGGGGCATAAGGATGTGGGGTTGTTATACTTATGATATATCATTGTTTTCCATGAGGTGGCTTTGTGTTTTACCATACTTGCAGTCTCCTCAAGGTAATTGGTCCACTACCACCCATGTAAAATCATCACATTGTGTGGTGCAGTGTAGCCTTTGTTGGGAATATGTTTGTGATTGTTTTCCCCTGCTTGTTGTATTTGCATGTGTGTAACCTATCTAGGGATTGGTTCTCCAAGCTCGGGGGTGGCTACTCATTAGCCTAGGTTGGGAGATGAGAACTCCATGGTCATAGCCTATGATTTATTTGCAGGTTGTTGAAAGAAAAGATACAAACAAGTAGAAGTTGCTAGACTTATGTGTTGCAGGAAAAGAATCAAAAATAGAATAGTTTATATTTTAAAGTGGCAGTAGTGTGAATGGAAAACTATATGTTGTAGATACTTGGAAAAGAAAATGTATTTATTTTAATTAAAGGTCCTCATTTAATAGAAATGAGAGATTCCATTGTATTGATGGGTATAATTTATTTTAAATGTACTCTAAAGAAAATGGATTACTTTTGTTAAGTATTATTTGTTGCAAAAGAAATATGTTTATCTTCGATTAAGTTCTCTATAGTTACTGAAATTATATTGTAGTATGCATGTCAGTTTTGAAAATGAAAATTTATTTTGCATGTTAATTCTGAAAATAAATGTTTAGACTATTTCCTTATTGCACATCTCTAAGGTTAAATTCTAATGAATCTAGATAAATAAAGTTGTTGTTTAGAATTATTAAATTCTATCAGTTTACTTGTTTGCAGAAATTAAAATCTAGAATTAAATGGTCTATATATATATATATATATATATAGTCACTGTTCATATTTATTTATCTTTGATTTTTATTTATTTGCAGGCTTCCTCCGCCCCACATAGTGGGCGACGGACCCCCCAGCGACAGCCGCAACCGCCACTATGGGCCACAACCCACAGTGGGAGGCTTTAGCCACCACTGTGGGTGGTGCCCCACAACGATGACATTGTTGGGGTTGCGGGACGCATCCCACAGCGACGTCCTAGGCCGCCTCTGTGGGCCGCGACCCACAAGCTCGACAGTGGCCGCCCCTGCGGGGAGCCCCCCTCCATGTTCGCCGCATCGCCCCCTCTACAAAAAAACTTCGGCTGCCTCTCCACTACCATTCGCTTGGCCCCCCTACAAGCTAAAGAAAAACATAAATAAAATGAAACCCTAACCCCATCTGGGCTAGGGTATTCATAAAATAGAGATAAAAAAGGGAAATGAAAGTAAAGGAAGGGCATCTTCTAATTTATATATTATAGTTAGGGTTTTCATGGTAGATAGTTAATAATAGTTGTTTAAGAAGAATATATCTAATTTATTATATATATTAAATAATTTTATAATTTATTATATGTATTAATGTTTATTATAATTTAAACATATAATAATAATGTTGTTTAAGGGCAAATTGTAGAATTATTTATTTTACTAGGTGTTTACATTTTATATATGTTTTTATAAACATATGGGTTTATTAAAAAAAATAAAAATAATATGTTTAAATTTAAATTACTTATGAAGTTTAATCTTTTAGAATTTTTATAACAAATTGGGTAAGTTATTTTGGCTAGGAGGAATTATTTTTTGAGTCCACCTAAATATAGGTATTTGATGAGATTAAACTTTATAGAACATATTTCCATCATGAATTTAATTGACCCTTTAGTCTATTTAATTTAACCTTATTATTGTTAAAATACGTAATTGGGGAAACAATAAAATACGTAATTACAATAAAACCTAAGTTCATCCGTGGTTATATAATTGGGGAAACAAGCAAGTAAAACCTCAACTAGTTTCTTTACGGGAAGATAATCTTGGAGAAATTAAATAATGGAAGAGAGAATAGAGTTGATTTGGGAATGGTACAAAAATCCCCGTTGAAGTTCAAGGAGTGTAAAAGTATTAGGATCTTATAATATAGGAATAAGTAACTAATACTCGTTCAGAAAACTAGGAAGAAAAGTGCAACCCAATCATGGTTAGTCGCTAGGTACAAGACAATATGTAGCACAATTTAACTACTAGGCACAATCGAAGAAGTTTTGCAAATTATGGCACTCAAATGTAGAAGTATGCGAAAACATTAAGTATGGATGAAGCAACATGCGGATGTAAATGGCTTATGGAAAGATAGTATAATAACAATATAATACCAAAGTTTTAATGGGAATTAGTTGGCAGTATAAAAGATTTTATGAGAGCATTGATGAGGAGCCAAATTTTGGGGTTGGCCAAGGGGGAACTTGGAAAATTATGGGAGTCTTAAGACATTGGTAATTATTGGACACCTTTAAGTTATACTATAATTAGATAACAAAATATTATGATGATAAGGTGTTTTTTTTTTTTTTTTTAGATTGAAGAGATCGAAGGTTGTGATATGCCGGAAATGGGCTAGTAAGTAAATATAAATAAGTAATATGGAACGAGATAACTTCCCTTTTTTCTAAATTTTAATTAAAAGGATGGGTGTTGGTCACTTTTCGAGTGCACACCCCCTTGATTTCATAGTTGCAAATGTGAAGTAGGAGAGAAAAAGTCCACTCTCCAAGTTTTTGAAATATGTCATGAAATATGTGGGTAGAAATTTGTTGTCAACCATTATCGATCTTTATTCCACCCCAAATGGTTCTTAACCATAAGTGTTAGTAATTTGACAACAAGCTCCTACCTAATGAAGGCAAGCGAATGTTAGAGGTGAAAATATAAGGAGCTAGCATAAGGTGCTAAGAGAACAAATGATGTGCCTAGTAAAATTATATGATTACATTATACAAATCCTAAGTGGTTCTAAGTAAACAAGTGTCAATTTTGTACCGAACTATCAACCATGTGTGTAAGACATGGAAGTGTCGATACTCGAGCTACCACGTAACATTCAATCAAGGTTTAGCATATTAAGATAATTAATAGAAGCCATATTAAATTAAGTTATTAAGGAAGGATGTATTAATAGGATGAAGGAAACTGGATATTTATTAAATAATTGATATTGAACCAAGTAACTATATAAATGTCTATTTAGTAGAAGATGATCTAATTAAGTACTATTAAACGCAACTGAAATGAAAGGGACTTTTGAGTGAAATAATTATTGCCCTTATAAAATTTATTCGATCCACTTGATAATAGGAGTTATCGTAATTGTCATGTTAGTAATTTTCTTAATCCTATCGCCTAGGAGTTTTATCGAGACCTAAGGTTTCATTGGATCAGCTTGTTAAGCTTTAACCTCTAATTAAGCATAGATTGCGTATAATTAAGTGTTCAAAAAAAAAATTAGTGCAAGAGGAATGGACGGAGAATGGTAGAGTTAGTGCAATCACCTGTTAGAATATAACTAAGGATGTTAATAACCCTATATAGATAGTGGATTATATCAAAAAGTGTTGCTTGAAATAGTAAGCACGTGAAGGTTAAAATGGAACATGATTTATAAAAACAAATGCAATCTCTTGTGTATAAGAATTTATTTCATAAATCAATAAAGGATTATAAACAATCTAAGAACCTTAAGAGTCTAACAATCACTTCCTAACACACTCCGGACATGTGATCTTGGGTGAGGTGTTGTGGTTACTCCCTAGGGAATGACCAGTATGGTCATCTTGTTTCGAGTTTTGATTCGTCAGTATTTTCAACTTTCTTTGAAAAATATATTGTGACCTAGGGGCTAGTACTTTATTTTATTTTTTTAATTTATTTTTTATATATGAAGAGAGGACCACTAAATTTATGTTTCTTTTTATTGGAACTATGGCACTTTCCATGTTTCTAGTTTTAATATCTTTCAATTGCCGACATTTTTCTTCTTTTAAGGGGACTTGGTAAAAGTGATTTTTTTTTATTTTGACCTTTTAAAGTGTCAAGTGGTCATTTTGATGGTTGATATAGCTAGCCCTAGTGATGTGATTTGTGTAAATGTCTATCATGTTCATTGAACCACTGATAGTGTGACAAGGGAGAATACCACAAGGAGTGAAATTAGGCAGAAATAATTAACAAAGATTATATTTTATCAAATTAAGAAAAAGGAAGGAATATCCTCCTAAGTAAAATTAATTGTGAGTAATCTGGAAGAGAAAGATTTATAACAATAGTGTGACCTAGACCTAATGAATTGTGAAAGTGATGATTGTTGACTGGTAAATTTGGCATGTGTATGGAGATGATTGCATGGATGATGTCTAAAATAAGTATTAATAATTTTCATCACTCGCTTAGAATGGGATTGTTATGTACCTTAATGTTTGGAGATTGAGAATAATGTACCCTATGAAACTTAAACCTTGGTGCCTAGAAATATAAACATTGTAATCCCTAGTGGTAGAAAACTACCCTATATAGGGGCAGATTTGAAGAACCTAAATTTGATTAGACCTTGTTACCTAAGGAAGTTGGAAGAAATTATGTACCTAGGACGGTTTAACAAATATTTTATTAACACCCTAATGAGGTGCCTTGATGTAAAGTAAGTAGATTCATTATGAATAAACTATGATGTCAATTCTCTTTAGTGGCAAGCATGGATGACAATTGCGGTGGGATAAACATATTTTACACGAACCCTTAGTAAGTGTGACTCCTAGAAAATCAATAAGTATACTATCATGTGTAAACTTGATTATGGGAGTTGATGTGTGTTATTGATATAATTTGGATGGTGTATTAACGTAAGTTGTTGAAAGATAGAATTTTGTAACACCTACCTAAGGTTGAAGGGAAATTTAAGAATTTAACCTTATGAAGATAGTAAGATAATTGCATTAATAAGTTGGTTTTGGTAATGCATTTTTCTAGTAGGCAAGATAAGATTTAGAGTAACCTATCAAAAATATGGGAAAGGTTATGTCCCTATTTCATAGTTCTCCTCATGCAATTTCCAAGTGTAAGTCAATCTCTAGTAGAGGAGGATGTAGAGCCCTGCCCGATCAAGCTCTGGCTAACTCAGTTGACCATAGTTGACCTTACTAATAAATGCTATAATTTAATAGGATAGGCTATGTTAGATAGATAGATTGGTGAGAAAAGTAATTGAACTAGGTTACAAAATCATTTCACCTTGAGGTGTACATTTTTATGCATTATGGATTTAGAAATTATATGATTCCATGATTTGGATAACATTGATGTATGTTGATGCTTCATTTATATGCTTTATGATATAGAACTCTATATGATTCTAGAATAGGATAAATTTGAGATGATATATGTCATTATTGGATTTGCAGGACTTTACTATGATGATAGAAATAGGATGCATGTTTTATGTATGGATCAAAATTATGAGGATTATGATAATTGTTTATGTGGATTATTTGGACATAAGATATATCGATTTGTTTAAATGTAAATTTTATGCAGAGTGTTTGATGTGTGTATTCTTATTCATGTGTTTAAATATTATATGCAGTTATTTGGAAGTACTAATGTGTAATTGAGATGCACAGGAAAATTATCCATGTAACCATGGAAATATTATGGAGAACCAAACCTAGACCTATGTGCGTTCATAAAACCAGGGGTTGTCTATTTGGAGAGACAACACCCCGTTTGTATTGTATTTTATTTGTGAAAGTGAATGTGGCATGTGTGTTAAATTGAATTTATTAAATTGTGTAAATCCAACAAGAGACAAAAATTTCATGTGTAATTTTGTAAAAGTATTTTTATTGTGTCCCTTGACACATGTGTAGATTTATGTCTTGATTTTTTAATTGTCTCTTGGAGGGAGTTGTTTTAACCATAGCTTTTTCAAATAATTTAATGTGGTTCTATATTTTCCTTGGGTAGAAAATCTTTGGGGTGGTCAACCTAGGTTTGACCCGAAAGTTAACTTCACATGGGTTTAAAAGGGGTTAAATGGACTCTTCGGGGTAGTTTAAAGGTGTTTCCTAAAGCCCATAAGGTATACCCAAGGGTTAGGATTAATTTTAGGCATGTGACAACTCCCATGTGACTGTGTTTAGTCACCCTAAAAAGTGAATTTTCTAATATGTGCGAAAATTGAATTTAGAAGGCATCATCTAGGTTAGTTAACTTTCCTTTCTGATGAGAAATCCCTTTTGATCTTTTTCCAACTTTTCCTTTTTCAATTTTAGAAACCTGTGGGAACTCTCACTAAGGTCTTCTTAGGCAAGAATGAGAGATTTTGCGGGTAATCACCCACTCTCCATTATTGGAGACAATGCAATTTTGAAAAGAAAAAGATAGATTTGGTATAGGATTTTGGCTAAGTGTAGAGAAAAAAAGATTGTGGAATTGGGCTGCTCATCCTCAACTAGACTAGCATACCTTTGGGTAGTTAAAGGTTGGTTAAACTTGGCTTTGTATTATTTTCTTTCATGTTGCATGTTATTTTGGAAAGGTTGTTTGTGTGGAAAAAAGTTGTTCTCTTGCATTTTAGTTTGTGAAAATTATTACGCGTTATGTCTTTGTTTTCTTGAATGCATTATGTGTTTTGGGAGTAACCAAGACCTCCTACTCTTGGGAGAGAGGATGTTCTTGTGGGTGGTAGAAGTATGACAACCCTTGAGTGAGAGGCTCTCGTTATGAGAGTGATCTCAAGGGATATTTATGTGACCCTAGCTGCATGGCTTGTTTATGCATTTTGGGGATCATAAGGAGGGAAATAAGGCATGAATGCCTTGGGGGGCATAAGGATGTGGGGTTGTTATACTTATGATATATCATTGTTTCCCATGAGGTGGGTTTGTGTTTTACTATACTTGCAGTCTCCTCAAGGTAATTGGTCCACTACCACCCGTGTAAAATCATCACATTGTGTGGTGCAGTGTAGCCTTGGTTGGGAATATGTTTGTGATTGTTTTCCCCTTCTTGTTGTGTTTGCATGTGTGTAACCTTTCTAGGGCTTGGTTCTCGAAGCTCAAGGGTGGCTACTCATTAGCCTAGGCTGGGAGGTGAGCACTCCATGGTCATAGCCTATGATTTATTTGCAAGTTGTTGAAAGAAAAGATATGGACAAGTAGAAGTTGTTGGACTTGTGTGTTGTAGGAAAAGAATCAGAAATAGAATAGTTTATATATTAAAGTGGCAACAGTGTGAATGGAAAACTATATGTTGTAGATACTTGGAAAAGAAAATGTATTTATTTTAATTAAAGGTCCTCATTTAATAGAAATGAGAGATTCCATTGTATTGATGACTATAATGTATTGTAATTGTACTCTGAAGAAAATGCATTACTTTTATTAAGTATTATTTGTTGCAAAAGAAATATGTTTATCATGGATTAAGTTCCCTATAGTTACTGAAATTATATTGTAGTATGCATGTCAATTTTGAAAATTAAAATCTATTTTGCATGTTAATTCTGAAAATAAATATTCAGACTATTTCCTTATTGCACATCTCTAAGGTTAAATTCTAATGAATCTAGATAAATAAAGTTGTTGTTTAGAATTATAAAATTTTGTCATTTTACTTGTTTACAGAAATTAAAATCTAGAATTAAATTGTCTATATATTTAATATATATATATATATTTATAGTCGTTGTTCATATTTATTTATCTCTGATTTTTATTTATTTGCAGAAATTAAACCTACAGTTAATTAGGATATCTCAGATATATGGTATTTAATTTAACAGAAAAAAAAATTGAATTAAATCACATTATTATAGTCATACTGTTTAAAAGTTTCAAAAAATATATATAATAACTATATTTTTGCACAATAGAGTTAGCCTGAGTTTCAAATGCATATATATATATATATAACTACATTTAAATATTTAAAAATAAGTGGTTATATATGTCAGATATTTACAAATTTAAAATTTACAAAAAAAATTTTAAAACAAAAAAAACTTTAATCGCATGGGAAGAGCAACCCATAGTGGGAGGCTTCAACCACCACTATGGGCGGCGCCCCATAGCGACGGCGCTGCTGGGGCTATGGGCCGCAACCCACAGGGTCGGCAGTGGCCGCCTCTCCACTACCATTCGCTCGGCCCCCCTGCAAGCTAAATAAATAAATAAATAAAATGAAACCCTAACCCAGTCTAGGTTAGGGTATTCGTAAAATAGAGATAAAAAAATAAGGGAAATGAAAGTAAAGGAAGGGCATCTTCTAATTTATATATTATAGTTAGGGTTTTCATGGTAGATAGTTAAGAATAGTTTTTTAAGAATAATATATCTAATTTATTATATATATTAAAGAATTTTATCATTTATTATATGTATTAATGTTTATTATAATTTCAATATATAATAATAATGTTGTTTAAGGGCAAATTGTAGAATTATTTATTTTACTAGGTGTTTACATTTTATATATGTTTTTATAAACATATGGGTTTATTAAAAATAATAATAATAATATGTTTAAATTTAAATTACTTATGAAGTTTAATCTTTTAGAATTTTTATAACAGATTGGGTAAGTTATTTTAGCTAGGAGGAATTATTTTTTTAGTCCACCTAAATATAGGTATTTGATGAGATTAAACTTTATAGAACATATTTCCATCATGAATTTAATTGATCCTTTAGTCGATTTAGTTTAACCTTATTATTGTTGAAATAAAATATAGACGTTTATAAACTAAGAGCTAGGACTAAATTAATTAGTTCCAAACAAAAAAATACCATTAATGGTTATTGGAGATTAATTTTATCTACGTCAATTAAATGAATAAATTAATTTATTGATTAAAAACAATGAGATAATAAATAATCATTTTAGTGTTCCGCATTTGATTTAAATTAATATCACTTACTTGAGTTAGTGGTTAGGGTTAACCCACACATAGTTAAGACAAACTTGCTAGTGCATTACATGTTACCAAATTTAATGTTTTAAGTTGTTATTTAAAAAAAAAAATTATCCCGTTCGTGCCCAAAAGTTTGGGCATGAGACTTCCTTTACCCTTTTGAAGTGGAAGGCTCCCCTGTCAATGGCATCATCATAGTGTACTTTGACTTCTTGCATATTACATAGTCACCAGGTGGGATAGCTCTAGCAAAGGCAGGCTTAGCCAAGACCATCTTAACCTTATTAGGCTCATTTTGCATTATGACCTCTTTCTTTTCTTTTCAGGTCTACATGATGTCTTCAAAATAAAGAATCAGGAATTTTATTTTCTCCTCAAATGGATTAAAGCTAGAAAGAGGGTCATAGCTAGTGTCAAATTGATGGATAAAATCAAGGGCTTTCTTATATGCAACCCACTTCTCCTTCCTTAGTTCCTGCTCATCTAAGCTAAATTCATTTCTAATCAGATTTCTGGGAACTGAAATTGATGTGGCCTACCTCTACACACTGCTCTTTTTCCTGAACATGTCATTGAAAAAGTCTTCGGGATCTGCACATCTTGACACTATAGTTGACAGCCTATATGACTTAAAGAATTCTTCAAAATATTTCCATCCACCCTTAGTGATTACAAAATGGTGGGCCATGGTAATAGTTTGGAAAATTGTCCCTTTACCCCTATTAGTTAACTCAGCCTCCTGCACTCCTCCAATCTATCTTAATACTTCTACCTCTAAATCCAAACACTCTAAAAGTAGTAGACACAGGGTAAAAATATATGTCTCCCTAATTGTGAACAATCTTGATATCCTCTGCAAACTCCTTAGGTCTAAGAAACTCCAAAAGAGCCTTAGGAATTCTAGGGTTTTCTCTGCATTGAAGAATCCTAATTTTAGATGCAAAGCATCTATCAAACTTTAGATAACTTGCATCCTCTCTATCCCAAGATAGAATAGTACTCCAAAATTGCATAGGCATCTCCTCTTTATCCTTTATCTTGATCAGGTCCATTTCCTTTACAAAGTAATCAACACCTTTGAACAAGAACATATGCATTAACATGGAATACCATCCAAATGGCCTATCCACCTTACCATTCTTGATTCCTACTACCCCTTTATGAATTTCATCAACAAGGTATGAGGCATAATCAAATGTTATTACTAGGGAGGGGTTTAGAATTTGTGCAATCATTAACATATAATGGGTTGGCATATTCTTTTCAGCATCTTCTCCAAAGATCTCGCATAATGCCCAATACATACCCTTAGCTCTCAGAGTAAATAAGTTGAGAGAGAATGGTTCCATTGTGCTGGGGCCTACAACTATTAACCCCCCTATCTTTACAAAGAATTCTTTCAATGGGCCACTTCTAAGATGATCCCTTTGTGCGTTGTAAACCTGGGCTAATGACTCAAAGTCAATAGGCTCTAACAAATTGGAGGACTCATTGAGTTTAAACACTTCCCTGAATTCATCTTCATTTATCTCAATCAAGACATCCACAAAAACACCTGGGACCACAATCTTTCCTACATCCTGTTCCCATATGCCATTCAAAGGAGCTGGGGAATTCCTTTGCCCAAAACCGACTTTGAATAGTCCTAACCCTGACAATCATATTTCAGGGTCCCTCAACCAGTTACCCTTATCATAAAGGCCATCTCCAATTTTTAGATGAGGGTTCTTGGGTACTAGCTCTTTGGCCTTAGCCCTAGCATTGGTGGACATGGTTAATTGCTCTAAAAAATCATTATAGATATTTCGGTCCTAGTAATTCACCTTCCCTATTAATTCTCTTTTGGGTGCCATTCTGGTCAAACATGTATACCACTAGAAGCTAGCACAGACCTACAATGAAGTAATTCACATAGCAGTATTTGAGAACAAACCAAGAGTTATCAAGAAAAGCACAAAAAACCTGATTATTCGCCTGAAGAAAATCGCCCTGCAACAATTCGCTCTGCAACAAACTTTGATGACACAATACTTGGCAATCAAGTTGATGCAGACTCAAAAGGACAAGTTGGCATTTAAGTTTGTAGAAATTAACTCCGCATGTTTCAGCTTTCTTTTCGTAATTGAATTCATGAAATCAAATTCAAAACTGGCTCCAACAGGTCATAATTTCTGTAAGTCTTTCCTCTATTTCAGTCTTTCGCTATTTCACAGAATATAAAACCTGTGCTCTTTTCTTTCACAAAATAACGCTGGGTGTTGGATCATAGGAACTTACATCGCCTTTATCTCCATTTGATCTCTTTGCTTTAGTATTGGGCCCTACCTCCTTTTCGCCACTTCGCGGACTTTAACAGTCGTGCACTTTTCCTTCACGAAGCTGTGCCAAGCATTATATTGAACTCAAATAACCTGGTCTTTAACTCCAACTAGGATGGTCAATCTTACTTACTAACTGCGCCTCATCTTGATGGTTAACAGTTTTTGCCATTTCACTAAGGTTAAGCTATGGGCATCTTCGGGCCATGAAACAACAAGAAGCATTGGATCAATCTTGAGATGAATGCCTTTTAAGTGGGCCCTTTATCCAGGAATTACTTACCCCACTTGTTCTCTGGTTAATAAACACCACATGGTAGTTGGCCATTAGCCCTGGAAACTTCTCTAGGTTCCACCTTTAATCCACCATGTGTTATCTTTATTATTCCCACATAACTGTCGGTTACACCTAGGCAGGCCCTCAACCACTTTTTTTAAAACCACGTGTCACTCGACACATCTCTATCAAGCTCTACAAAAAGTGGTATCTGTTATTCCACGTCACGCCTCTATGTGATTTCCACCTATCTTTCATGACTTCATGAACATTATTCTTCATTTGGCTTGTATCCATGAAACCACGAGAACTGTTAGATCAAAACAAACCTGATCAGCTTTTAACTTTGGGCCCTGCCTGTCTTTGGGCCCACCAGCCTTTTCATCACTTCACGAAGGTTAACCTTCTAGCATCTTATCTTTGTGAATTCACGTGAGCCATTAGATCTCAATAACTTGCTCATTTTTTACTCCTTTCTATGGCAACCATTCTCGGGCCCACTGCAGACTGCCAACTGAGCACCTCATCACTGCCTTGTCATTGCCAGCTAGACCTACCACGTTCACTACCACCTTTAGCGAGACCCTTTACCTTTACTCTATTTCGCTTAAGGTAGAACTCGTGCATCTCCTGGCCGCGAATCAACGTGAGCCATTGATCCTTTTCCAACCCGATCACTCTTTAACCAAAGAAGACCGCTTGTCTCTGGGACCTACCAAACCCTTTCGCCATTTCACGAAGGTTAAAGCATGTTCAGCTTGATCTCACGAAACCACGTTGTCCATCCAATTAGATGAAACTTGATCGGTGTTTAGATTTGGTCCAAACCTATATGCCGGGTCCACTTTCGCCTTTCGCTACTTCACGAAAGCTAAATTTCGAGTACTTTTTGGTCACGAATCAATGTGGGTCGTCAGATCAACAAAAAGTTGCATGATGCTTATAAGGCCCGACGAACATTAGAAAAGGTAGATTAAAAACGAACAAAAATTAAAACATTTAAAGGGACCGCCTAGGTAAATGACAAGGGGGGAACACTTTTTATGATAAATGGACCCATCACTTAAGTAAATAAAGTAAGGCCAAATTAGAAACCAAAAGGGGTTTTTCTCAGATATTGAAATGACTTTAAAACCTAAGCCTTGAACCCCTTAGGACTCAAAATAATTTTTAAAGAACATGGGTGATACCTGACTCAAAAACTTCATAAACTTAGCCAATTATGGGAAAAGAATACCCATTTTTTGAATAGTGATAACAACGGCTCTGACTGGGGATGGTTGATCGCAAGATCAACACAAGAAACTCAGAAAACTCTGGAGAAATAGACCAAAAACAAGCCCAAAAACAACTACTAAAGAAAACCTAAATATATACAAACAAGGACCTACTGTGCATGGACTTCAAGAAAAGTAATGCTTCAGGAATTGTCTATGCACTAGAAATTCCTGTACTTTGTCATTCATATTCTTTAGAAAGTATGAGTCTTTTCCATTCATATCATAAACCACAGAGGGGCCAATCCATAATGACTCAAACTTCTTATGCTTTCCCTTGTCCTGTCCTTTTGCATTCCACTAAAGAACAACATCGCCGATTTGAATCTTTCTCAATGATGTCCTTTTGTCAAAAAGATACTTAGGCTGCAATTGGATCTTTAAACTTCTCTTATGGGCTAAAGTTTTGATTTCTTCCACTTCCACCATCTGAATCATTCGGTCCTCCATAGGCTCAGACAACTCCATGTCTTTATCTTGTAGGAATTTATATACTAGGAGAAGATTGTTTACTGGCACTCTAGCTTGTGTACCATAAACCACTTCAAAAGGTGACATTCCAAGGGCCTTTTTCACAGTAATTTTGTCAGCCCACAAAGCTAATTTCAACTTTTGATCCCATGACCTCTTGTTCTCTTCTAAAATTTTCTTAATAATGTTCAAGAGGCTTTTATTACTAGATTTAGCTTGTCCATTCCCTTGAGGATGATACAGTGAAGAGTACGACATAATTATCCCATGACTAGTGCAAAATGTAACAAACTCTTCAGACCTAGAACTCATAGCATTATCCATTACTAGCTTTGCAAGGACTCCAAATCTAGTTATAACATTATCCATAAGGAAATCGATGACAACTTTACTTGTAGCTCTCCTGGTAGGTATGGCTTCGATCCATTTAGTAAAATAGACAGTTGCTACTATAATCCACTTGTGGCCTCTTCCTGATTGTTCAACAATTTCTCCAATAAAATCAATGCCCCACTGGACAAAAGGGGCTTCCACTGTGACCAGATTTAAAGGTAAAGCTCCTTCATATTTTAGCTTGGATGAAAACCTTTGGCATGGGTCACATTTCCTAACATGTTCATGAGCATCTTTGAATAAGGTAGGCCAATAGTACCCGGCTCAAACTATCTTTCCAGTAGTTGTCTTAGCAGAGTAATGACCTCCACATACTCCATCACGCATTTGAATCAACACTTTCTTGGCCTTGAATTCATCCAAACACATTAGTAATGCCCCATCTCTATTTCTCCAAAAAAGGTCACCCTGAATGAGAACATATTTTGAGATTTAAGCTTTAGTGTCCTTTTCTGATTTTGGGTATTCCCTTCTAAAAATGTAGCATCTCTCAAGAAATGGACTACTTCTAAATACTAGGGTTGCTTTTCAATGCTGGTGACTACAATGTTTTCAACTTCAACATTGTTTATTTTGACATCAAGAAGATTGGATTCAGCCATAAGCTTGGCCAGGCCTAAGCCTCTCACCAATTTGGTGATCTTTATTTCCAAATCAAATTCTTAGATTCTATTAATCCATCTACACCTTTTGCCTGTAACCTCAAATTGGGACAAAATGTCCTTGACTGTAGCATGTGGAACATAAGAAACTACTTGTGCATTTACAAGATATGGCCTAAAAGCCTTGACAGCTTTAACCAAAGCATATGCCTATTTTTCCATGATTTCATATCTTAATTCTGCTGCCTGTAAATACTTGCTATAGAAATCTATGGGATGTTCATGTCCCTCATTATCCTTTTGCAACAACACTGCAGCTACTGTATGATATGAAGCAAAAGAGAACAAAGAAAAGGGCTTACTATAATCAGGGGATTTCAACATAGGTGCTTCCTGAATGGCTTTTTTAATCTCAGCAAAAGCCTTTGAAGCTTCTTGATCCCAGCAAAACTTGGTATCCTTCTTGAGTAGTCTAACAATAGGCTTTACCACCTCTGCAAAGTTTGCAATGAATCTTCTAGCAAAATTAACTTTGCCTAAAAAAGACTGAATACCTTTAACACTCTTTGGTTCAGGCACATTGTTTATTGCTTCAATTCTTTTAGGGTCTAACCTTACCCCTTCCTTGGAGACAATATGCCCCAGCAACTTCCCTTCAGTAACAGTAAAATGACACTTCTTGGGGTTTAATGACACACCAAATTCCAAAGCCTTATTGAACACTTTTTCCAAATGTCCACAGTGGTCATTAGCCCTTTTGGGGAAACATGTTAAATCATCTTGGTCTACTACCATGATGATGTTGATGAATTATTTGAAGGCTACATCCATAGCTCTCTGAAATGTAGCTCCATCATTTTTTAATCCAAATGGCATTCTTACATTAACATATGTTCCCCAAGGGGTGGTGAAAGCAGTTTTGAATTGCTCAGATTCCTTCACTAGCACCTGATTGTAGCCTAAGAAACTGTCCATCATTGACAAAAGATCACAGCCAGTTACTCTCTACAACATGGCTTCCATATTGGAAGAAAAATAATTATCCTTCAGGGAAGCAACATTTAAATTTCTAAAATCAACACACAATCTTATGTCCCCATTTTTCTTTCTTACTGGGTCCAAATTGGAGACCCATGAAGAATGTCTTATAGGTTTAATAATCCCCCCTTCTCTTAGTTTAGTTAATTCTTGTTGCATCTTGGTTTCTAGCAAGGGATTAATAGGTCTTTGCTTTTGTCTGAAAGGCTTAGCATCTGGAACTAAAGGAACTTCATGCTGAAACAAGTCTTGTCTATACGCCTTTAGGTCTTCATAGGACCAAGCAAACACATGCTTATATCTTTTCAATAAATTAATAAGATTAGTTCTGACATGAGGAGGCAAGTATTTTCCAATGTATACCAACTTAGGGGATAATTCTTTCCCCAAGTTTATTTCCTCCAATTCTTCTAATTTGGTAGTAGATTGCTAGTGCAAGTGACTATCATTATAGTTTAACATACCCTCAAGCTCTACTAACCCTTTTGATATCTCATTTGTTTCCAACTGAACCAAGTCATTGCCGAATACTGTCTCTTTGTTGTCAATCACCTCTACTAATGCATTGCAGTCAATTTTTTGTCCATCATAATCATCAATGCATTGTATGAACCTAAGAATATCTTCATCATCGGCAAAAACTTTCCAATTATACACATTATCAGGGATGGCATGCCTAGATTTTATTTCCACAGTGGATATGCCGGTTAGTGTTGCATCATCATTTTTCAATGCAACATTGGCTAAAAAGTCTGCCATGATATTCTTCGATCTCTCTATCCAATTAATAGAAAAAGCACTAAAATGCTCAATGATATCCCAAACTGTATGCTTATATCTTTTCAATCTATCATTTTTTGATGCATATTTGGATCTTACCTGAGAGACAACCAATTCTAAATCTCCTAAAACTTTCAATAGTTGTATCCCATTCCTCTTTGCAACTTCAAGCCCCAATAATAGAGCTTCATATTCTGTAGTGTTGTTTGTGCACTGAAAGGCTAATAAAAAGGAATATTTAAAAGTTATACCTGATGGGGATACAAAAAGAACTCCTTCTCCAGACCCTTCTTTGGAGCAAGCTCCATCAAAATACATTTGCCATAGACCATGTTGTTGTGATTCTAATTCAATCACAATGGAGTCATTATTTTTTAACTGAGGTAAAATTGGTTGCACCTTAAAGTTGTCAAGATCCACATTAATCATGCAATTGAGCATGCTATGATCTACATTCTCAATTACTCTAGCAACACGTGGCTCTCTGTATAACTTGACTTGATTCCCATTGATTGGGATAGTGGCATAAGATAAATCCAATTGGACATTTCCGCCTACTGCTGCTGCCCACTACCTGGATAATAACATGCCATAATGAGGCTTAGTGTTAGTGACAATAACATCCATCTTATATGTCGCTTCAGGAAATGCTGCTATTTTCACTTCAACATCTCACATTGTACCTATCACAAGCACTTCCTTGTTATCCATGGCATAGCATTTCCCATATACTATAGTCATTGATAATCCTAATTCTTTCATGACACCATAAGGCATTACATTAACAACTGCACCTGAATCTATCATACATTTTTTTATCAACCAGTTATTTATAACAAAGTGACATAAAAAGGATCTACCTGTGAAGGCTCTTGAGTAATAGTTGTTCCAACATAAACCTTTGGGGTTTGGAACTCCTGATCCTTTCCATTTTTAACTGAATTGGTGTGTAGTACTGTGTTACTGTTAGATATATTAGAAAAAAAAGACAAGGTAACTTCTCTATGTTCTTTTATTTTCAGTAACTCTATTAATGGGATAGTAACTTTCATTTGTGTAAGAGCCTGAGCCATGTCAAATGTGAAATTGCTGCTCAAGTCAACATTAGCTTTAACTCTTTCTGCCTTAAACTAACTCACCTTCTTTGTTATGGCAGCTCCTTGTGTATCATTTGTATTGTTATCATATGTACTCTTGGGTACATCTTTAATTTGATCTTTCTTTTCTTGACCCATTTGAGGGGTAGTAGCACTACTTGTTACCTTTTTATGAAAAACCTCTTTTATAAACATAGAACCAGGTTCACCCTGATCACTATCCTTTTTGGTGCTCCTCAGGTTATAATTGTGCTTTGCCTTAGCTATAGCAGCTTTGGTGAGATTTTTCACTTCTTCCTCACTAGGCCTTCTAAGATGAACTTCTTCATCTTTAATGGTTACCACATTCAGAGTAGGATGCCAATAAAATGTTAGTTGTCCTTGAAAAGTCCTTTTACTATCCAGCACATCACTAAATTCAATTTGTATAGATTCCTCATCACTTTCTACAATGGTTTCAAACATATTAATATCAGGTTCAACCTCTTGCCTTAGGGACTCTTCAAGGGCTTGAGCAACTGCACACTGATGAGGAGAATGTGGCCCATCACAAGCAATACACCAAGGAGTGTTCTCTATGTTGTGAACATTTTTTCCTTTTAAGGGATCAGGGGTGTCTTGGCTCTAAACATTCTTAGGCTTCTCGTTCTGAGGTTTACCATCCTTCCAGTTGTTATTATAAGTCATATCATGCAATCTAGGAGGTCTATCTTGCCAATTATAGTGAGGATTACCATTTTAATTTACCTTAGCAGTTACATCCTTCATAGCAATGACTAACTTTTCTATCTTATCTTCCTCCTTATCAAATTTGTTTGGTTGCTATTTTGTTTCCTGTTATAGCCTACCATCAGTTCTTCTTCCTAATTTTTTGGATGCTTTCCTATTGCTCTCCACATTGATAGCAATTCTAAATGCATCTCTCAGGCTATGTGGATTCTTATCCCTTAAAATATAAGCCATTTTGGAATCAAATGCATTATAATAAGTGTTCAGGCACATGTTATCATCTAGTCTCATCACCTGATACAACCTATGCATGGCTTTTTGAAATCTAGCATTGAAATCGGTCACCATTTCATTATTAGATTTTCTGATATTATTGAATTCATTTAACATGAAACTCACATTTGTTTTGTCACCATATTGATCTTGAAAGCAATTCTTTAAATCCTCCCAAGACCCAATGTTATTAATAGGGAGAGCTCTATACCAATCTCTTGCATCATCTATTAGGGACTAGACAAATAATTTCATTATGACATCTTCATCTTCTATCTCATAATCATTTATCAAGTCACCAAAAGATTTTAAATGCTCCTCTGCACTAATTGCATTATTTCTAGCAAACTTAGGGAGTCTATCTCTTAACTCAGTAGGAACATGGTTGGGGTATCCTGGGATTCCATCCAAAAATAACTGCCTGTACTACTCTAAGTTGATGGGTCTCCTTTGGAAATGGTTAACAACATTGTTATTATCCATGTTCATTCTCACAATAGGGATTTGAGTCTGAGAGATTTGATTATTCTAGTTAATTACAGGGGCTTGACTGGCTATTGTTGTATTGATAGGCAAAGTGGGATGAATTTTAACAGAGGGGAGAGAAACTTGCTGAGGAACAGGCTTATTGAGATCTTCTGATGGGAAAATGATAGGGGGAGCTTTGAGATAACCAATTTTTCTTTTGACTTCTTGGTTAGCTACCTCTAACTCAGCTTTCTCTAACTCCATTTGTAGATCTTCTTTCTCCTTCCTCATTCTTTCCATCTCCCTCTCATGTGCTAATAATCTATGAGAGATGTCCACTGTAGTCTTTGATCCTGACCCACCTTCCATGCATTTTTGCTTTCCTTTATCAACCTCATTTCTAACAGGTTATGGGTCACTAAAAATCTCCTTATTTGGTTGGAGTACTGACTTATATGCCGGTTTGGCTTTGGGAACTAGAATTTCCCTGATCACAGGACCTCCATTATCACTCTTTTCCTTTTCTTGGGCCAACAATTCAAGATTAGCAATCTGCCTAAGAATCCTATCTCTTTCCATTAGTTTTGCTTTGACTTCCTTCTCCCTATTTGCTTCCTTTTAGTCTCTTAAGGAGATTAAGTGATGAACCTTTCTATTTAGGTCTTCTATTTCTTGGGACACTTCATCTTCATTAGGGAAAATCTCCTTAGAGTCATATATGTTAACTTGGTCTATATCAATCAAGTTGATGTTTCCATCAACTATTCTAGCATAAAATGTCTGACTGCATTAGAACTACTTCTATCTTTCCTAGAAAAACTAGCATGAGATATATCTTTATTCAAAACTTGAACATCATCTATATTTCTAAATAATCCAGAATGAAATCCTAAAACATCATGTTCAGATTCTCGGGAAGATGAATTAGACTTTTCATATACACGTCTATCAGATACCTTACCAGTATTGTTACTTTTCTACACCCATGCAACATTTGATGGCTCATGTAGTATTGATCTTTTTTTACCTCTTTGTGACTATTCAGATAATCCCTCCTGCAACGTCTCAGGAGGATGTTTCTTCATAAAGGACCTAGTGTTCTTTCCTCCTTGCATTATGCTTGTTTCCTTTTGAGAATCTTCTTATTTTAAAAGGACTGGTTGAACTAACAGAGTCGCCACCCACATATCTATGGGAAATATGAAAACAAGCAGTGAACAAAATATTGCAAATCTTCAGACCAACATCACATATCAAATATCATGCAAATTTCTTTAAAGGAATATATCAAGACAACACTGATACTTTATTGAAACACCAATCTGCATCTGGATTCATAGTATGACTCTCCCCAACAGAGTCGCCACTTTTTTTGTTCTCAAATTCTAATTCCCCCTGAAATCCCTTATAATAAAATAATAAACTCTGTCTGCAGAAAGAGAAATCAAAGAGAAGGAAACATTAGAACAGCATATGACAAGGTTTTATAACCTTCTACACTTTGAACTTATCCAAAGTTCAGGTGGGTTTACCTTAGGTGAATTCTTTCACACTTTTAAACAAAATCCATAGTAACCATTGTCCAAAAACAAGTGGATCTTATCGCCTTGAGACTAACTAAAACAAAGAAATAAGGCTTAATACTCATGTTCAATGTTGACCTACAAGACATGTAAAAAGGACTACTACAATTGATACTAGTGCCTTATCCAGGCCACAAAGTCATCTAAGTTTAAACAATACTCCCACAATCAAATATTTCCACACATCCCATCACCTCGGCTTCTATAAAACCTCACATATGCCTGACATACATAAGAATTTACCCTTATCAAACCAAATTGCATTCATCAAATTCAAAATTTCCCACAAGGAATTTACTCATAGAAATGCTTCATGCGTATTTAATTTCCCTCCTGGAGAGAAATGCTAAGAAACGCCTCTATTTAAGTTTGCCTTACAATCCATACTCAAATGAATAACCCTAGATTACTCATATTAAAAATAGTAAATATTTGCAAGTAGACCAGAATACAACACAAAATTTAGGCTCGAAAGTTGATAGTCTATATATTGATATTAATTTTGAGAAAATATTACAAAACTCAAAGTATTCTCCATAAGACTAGAAAATCCCAGATATATTTCTGTAGAGTTTTCTTACAAATTCTTGTGATCATTCATAACTAGTCCTGGTATCCATTTATAATATCTTGGATGCATACAAGCTTCGGACCTTTAAAAAGAAAGTTTGTTACAAACAAGAGTCTTTTCCAAGAAGCGGTTACAAGTCCTTTTCAACATCTACAGCTTCCTCTCCTTGTTGTTCTATTGCAACCTCTTCTAACTGCTCTAGATCCAGCACAATGTACTTTCTTGTCCACTCCTGGTATACATCGTCAGCAGGCCACGAGAAGTTAATCACTTTTCCCTTTGTTTTGGCTAATCTTTTCCAAGAGTTCCTCATTTTGTTGACCTCTAAATTTAGAAAACCATAGTGTGATTTGATTTTCTCTATCTCCTCAATTGTTCTGACAAATAAGGAAGTATCATCTATATTAATGATTCCTTTTATTCTTAATGATAAGTTGGCTTCTAATTAATTAAGCCATATTTGTTTGTCCTTCAATTGAGTTGGACTGGAAAAACCCCTTGGGAGTAATTCAAATACTTGATCAGTGTACTCTTTCTTGTACAAGTTGATCTTTCTATCTGCATTATCTACTCCTTTTGCTAAATTTTCTAGATCCTTTGCCATGTCACAAGTGGATTTGATAATGGGGTCAACCCCTGCCTCATCATAAGATACACAAATAAGTTCTAGATCCTGCTCCCTGGGTTTCCACTTGTCAAAAATAGGCATCAAAATAGCCTTGTCTCCATTGAGCTCATTCCACATGTCCAAAATTTTGGTCATGTTGTTGTACATTAATGAGGACCCTATGGTGTCAGCAAAACTCAAAATTGTAGCCCTCGCTCTCTCTTCATATTTCTTTGCAAATAGGGCTTGAGCCTGTTTTAGCTTCTCCAACTCATGGGGAGTGATCAAAACCAACTGGGAAATAGAAGGTCCTGAAGTTGGTGGGAATTCAATGATGGGGCTAGTAGGTGGAGGTCGTGTAGGAGAAGAAGCGATCAACAATGTTGAGGACTCACCTTCACGGAATTGTCCTACCAACTAGCTTTTCAACTTGGCAATAATGCTATCTTTACCCATTACCTCCTCCTTGGCATTGTTGTAAGCTTTTAAAACTGTCTCCAACTTAGCTTGGAGATCTTCCTTTTCCTTTGCTTCTTTCTCTACCACTACAACACTAAATTTTACAGTCTCTAGGACTGTGATTGTATCTTTTACTACCCCTATGTCTTGGACTCTCTTACCAATCATGCCTCCAAGGTAGCTTGACCTTGGGGTATCCTTTTTCTTTCTATTTTCATCTCTTTTCAGAGACCACATGACCAAGGCAGCATTATCCTTGCTAAAGGTCACTCCTTCCATTGGCTTTGTCTCCTTCCTTACTACATCAAGAATCAATTCATCAGCTATATCCCATTCAGGGAGAATCAACACACCAGCTTTATCCAACATCTCTATTCCTTCCTTAGGAGTGATTGCTTTGAACTACTCCATCATTTCTTTCTTAACCTCTTACTCCACTTGGGCTACATCCTTGAGAGGCTATTCACTTACATTTTTCTCACATCTGATCTTGAATTGATCAATATTTTGCTTCCATAAAAACTGCATAAAAGCTCCTGATGTGACAAAATTACTGTCAGCTAGGAATTCTTCACTAGCTTGCTTAACTATAAGGTCCAATTCTTGGCCCTTTAACTCACCATCATTCAAATCTATTTTAGCACTAGGTGGCTCTTCGAGCATCCCCTCTTGGGTCTCCTCATAGGTATAGGCAATCTCACTGAGACTCCCTAATTACAATAATTGTTTAGCGACAGCTTGTTCATCTCCAATGTGGATAGGAGACTAAGATGGAGAATATTGAGGCTCATCAATTTCAATTTCCTTTCCCACTCTTTGTCTCTTAGGGGAGTCCTAAATGTCAATGACATCTTCAATCTTCCTTTTCCCTTTTGAAGTGGGAGGCTCACCTATCAATGGCATCATCACAATGTACTTTGACTTCTTGCACATTACATAGTCACCAGGTGGGATAACTCTAGCAAAGGCAAGCCTATCCAAGACCATCTTAACCTTATCAGGCTCATTTTGCATTATGGCCTCTCTCTTTTCTTTTAAGGTCTACATGAGGTCTTCAAAATAAAGAATCGGGAATTTTATTTTCTCCTCAAATGGATTGAAGCTAGAAAGAGGGTCATAGCTAGTGTAAAATTGATGGATAAAATCAAGGGCTTTCTTATATGCAACCCACTTCTCCTTCCTCAGCTCCTACTCATCTAAGCTGAATTCATTTCTTATCAGATCTTCTGGGAACTGAAATTGATGTGGCCTAGCTCTACACACTGCACTTTTTCTGAACATGCCATTGAAAAAGTCTTCAAGGTCTGCACATTTTGACACTTCAATTGACAGCCTATATGGCTTAAACAATTCTTCAAAATATTTCCATCCACCCTTAGTGATTACAAAATGGTGGGCCATGGTAATAGTTGGGAAAATTGTCCCTTTACCCCTATTAGTTAACTCAGCCTCCTACACTCCTCCAATCTGTCTGAATACTTCTGCAATCCCTATCTTTAATGGGACCTGATAGGGTAGTAAATAGGGGGTGTCTCTAAATCCAAACACTCTAAAAATAGTAGACACAGGGTACAAATATATGTCTCCCCAATTGTGAACTATCTTGATATCCTCTACAAACTCTTTAGGTTTGAGAAACTCCAAAAGAGCCTTAGGAATTCTAGGGTTTTCTCTGCATAGAAGAATCCTAATTTTAGATGCAAAGCATCTATCAAAATTTAGATAACTTGTATCCTCTTTATCCCAAGATAGAACAGTACTCCACAATTGCATAGGCATCTCCTCTTTATCGTTTATCTTGATCAAGTCCATTTCCTTTGCAAAGTAATCAGCACCTTTGAACAAGGACATGTGCATTAACATGGAATACCATCCAAATGGCCTATGCACCTTACCATTCTTGATTCCTACTAGCCCTTTATGAATTTCATCAGCAAGGTATGAGGCATAATCAATTGTTATTGCTAGGGAGGGGTTTAGAATTTGTGCAATCATTAACATATAATGGGTTGGCATATTCTTCTCAGCATCTTCTCCAAAGATCTGGCAAAATGCCCAATACATACCCTTAGCTCTGAGAGTAAATAAGTTAAGAGAGAATGGTTCCATTGTGCTGGGGCCTACAACTATTAACCCCCTATCTTTACGAAGAATTATTTCAATGGGCCACCTGTAAGATGATCCCTTTGTGTGTTGTAAACCTGGGCTAACAACTCAAAGTCAATAGGCTATAACTTATTGGAGGTTTCACTGAGTTTAAACACTTTCCTGAATTCATCTCCATTTATCTCAATCAAGACTGATCCCTTTATCTTCCTAATGCATCTTGCCACAGGGTCATAATTCTATGCAATCAGGGCTTACAAATCTACATCCATAAAAACACCTGGGACCACAAGCTTTCTTATATCTTATTCCCATATGCCACTCAAAGGAGCTGGAAATTCCTCTGCCCAAAACCGACTTTGAATAGTCCTAAGCCTGACAATCCTATTTCAGGGTCCCTCAACCAATTACCCTTATCATAAAGGTCGTCTCCAATTTTTAGATGAGGGTTCTTGGATACTAGCTCTTTGGCCTTAGCCCTAGCATTGGTGGACATGGTTAATTGCTCTAAAAAATCATCATAGATATTTCGGTTCTAGTAATTCACCTTCCCTATTAATTCTCTTTTGGGTTCCATTATGGTCAAACAATTATACCACTACAAGCTAGCATAGACCTCCAATGAAATAATTCACATAGCAGTATTTGAGAACAAACCAAGAGTTATCAAGGAAAGCACAAAAAACCCGATTATTCGCCTGAAGAAAATCGCCCTACAATAATTCATTCTGCAACAATTCGCTCTGCAACAAACTTAGATGAAACAATACTTAGCAATCAAGTTGATGTAGACTCAAAAGGACAAGTTGGCATTTAAGTGTTTAGAAATTAACTCCGCATGCTTTAGCTTTCTTTTCAGAATTGAATTCATGAAATCGAATTCAAAACTGGCTCCAACGGGTCATAATTTATCTAAGTCGTTCTTCTGTTTCGCTCTTTTGCTATTTCGCAGAACATAAAACTTGTGCTCTTTTCTTTCGCAAAACAATGCTGGCCATTGGATCACAGGAACTTACATCACCTTTATCTCTATTTGATCTCTTTGCTTTAGTGTCGATCCATACCTCCTTTTCACCACTTCGCAGACTTTAAAAGTCATGCACTTTTCCTTCATGAAGCCACGCCAAGCATTAGATTGAACTCAAATCACCTAGTCTTTAACTCCAACCGGGACAGTCAATCTTACTTACTAACTACACCTCATCTTGATGGCTAACGATTTTTTCCATTTCACTGAAGTTAAGCTGTGGGTATCTTCAAGCCACGAAACAATGAGAAGCATTGGATCAATCTTGAGATGAATGCCTTTTAAGTGGGCCCTTTATCCGGGAATTATTTACCCCACTTGTTCTTCGGTTAATAAACACCATATGGCAGTCGGCCATTAGCCCTAGAAACTTCTCGGGGTTCCACCTTTAATCCGCCACGTGTTATCTTTATTTTTCCCACATAACTCCCGGTTACACCTAGGCGGGCCCTCAACCACTTTTTTTAAAACCACATGTCGCTCAACACATCACTATCGAGCTCTACAAAAAGTGGCAGCTATTATGCCACGTCACGCCTTCATGTGATTTTCACCTATCTTTCATGACTTTGCGAACATTATTCTTCATTTGGCTTGCACCCATGAAACCACAAGAATCGTTAGATCAAAACAAACCTGATCGGCTTTTAACTTCGGGCCTTGCCTATCTTTGGGCCCACCAGCCTTTTCGCCACATCATGAAGTTTAACCTTCTAGCATCTTATCTTCGAGAATTCATGCAAGCCGTTAGATCTCAACAAATTGCTCATTTTTTACTCCTTTCTATGGCAACCATGCTCGGGCCCACTGCAGACCGCCAACTAAGCACCTCGTCACTACCCTGTCATTGGCAGTTGGACCTACCACGTTCACTGCCACCTTTAGTGGGATCCTTTACCTTTTCGCTATTTCACTGAAGGTAGAACTCATGCATCTCCCAGCAGCGAATCAATGTGAGCCATTGATCCTTTTCCAACCCAATCACTCTTTAACCAAAGAGGATCACTTGTCTCTGGGACTCGCCAAATCCTTTCGCCATTTCGTGAAGGTTAAAACATGTTTAGTTTGATCTCATGAAACCACGCTATCCGTCTGATCAGATGAAACTTGATTGGTGTTTAGCTTTGGTTCAAACCTATATGTCGGGTCTAATTTCACCTTTCGCTACTTCGCGGAAGCTAACTTTTGAGCACTTTTTTTCGTGAATCAATGCGGTCCGTCAGATCAAGAGAAATTTGCATGATGCTTATAAGGCCCGAGGGACATTAGAAAAGGCAGACTAAAAATGAACAAAAATTAAAACATTTAAAGGGACCACCTAGGTAAATGACAAGGGGGGAACACTTTTTATGATAAATGGACCCATCACTTAATTGAATAAAGTAATGCCCAATTAGAAACCAGAAGGGGTTTTTCTTAGATATTGAAACGACTTTAAAACCTAAACCCTGAACCCCTTAGGATTCAAAACAATTTTTAAAGACCATGGGCGATACCTGACTCAAAAAATTCATGAACTTAGCTAATTATGGGAAAAGAATACCCATTTTTTGAACAGTGATAACATTACCATTTATGTGGCACATTGGATAATTCCTCTTGCATATTTGATTTTTTTTCTAGCACATTTAACCAAAATAGAGGCACATTTGAACAAAACTGTAGCACATATACAATAGCGCATTTGAGACAAAGAGTATTTCCAATCAAAATTTCAAGGATCTAAAAATTGTCTTGAGTACGCTTTTGGGTCTTCTCTCAGGTCCAGTTATCACAGACATATTTTCTTCCAAAAAAATCACATGGTTATCAACTAGTGATCTAAGTTACACAATTTCAACAAGTATGAACATCAAATACCTACTTAGTTATCCAAGTTAGTCAAATAAATATAGTTTCCAATATCAAGATACATCATCCTTCATCAGAGAACTTTATTACATAATTTGACGTACTTAGTCATATCAATAGGAGAATATTGAACCCTCTATTCGACTTAGTAGGCTTGGGTATCCAAACAAAGTATTTGCTATCAAATCAACCTATCAAAACATCAACTTTGACCACTCATATGACCACCCCTCGACATTTAAAGAGGAACAATCTTCGTCAAAAGACTGATTTACATAGAAAATAACATTGTTAAAAGAATATCTTGAAGAGAAGGGGATTTCTCTACATAAACCACAAACTCTTCTTAAAGCATCAAACTTTCGTGCACTATTTTTGTAACTATCTATGTGGTCAAGGAACTAAGTTTGATGAGAAATCATTGAAAATGTTGTTCTCAAATTCCGATTCCCTCCTATTCCTCCTTGTAAGAAAAATTTAATAATTCTGTTTGTGTATGAAGAGGACACCAAGAAAATAGAATTCCAGACTAACATATAACAAAGTTTCAATAAAACCTTCTACACTTCAAACTTGTCCAAAGCTCAGGTGGGTATACCTTTTGTGAATACTTTCACACTTTTAAATTGATATCCACAGTAAACCAATGCTAAAAACCTATGGACTTCATCACCAAAATAAAACTGAAACATTAAAGAAAACTTATGCTCATTTTCAGTATTTGATCCCAAGAAAGATAGAAAGAATTCCATAACTGATATCAATGCCTTATCCAGGCTATAGAGTCACCTAGATCAAGCAAGAGTTTCAAAACTGAACATTCTCATATATTTCATCACTTCGGTTTTCATGAACCCCATACATGCCTGACATAGATATAGGTTCTTTCCCTTTAAACTAAAACTATTTATCAAATTCAAAGCAGCAAACAATTGATCTACTGACAGAAATATTTCACACATATTTAATCCGTCTCCTGAAGAGAAAAGCCAGAAATATATCTATAAGATTGCCTTACAATCCATGCTCATTCGAATAACCCTAAATTATCCAAATAAAACCAGCAAACTAAAGAATCCACACCAGAAGACAAAGAAGATTTAGGACTGAAACTTTGATTTGTATATTCATATTCATTTTTTAAAATTTTACATAACTCAAGGTAATTTCTAAGAGAACCAGAAAACCCTAGATATATTTCAGCAGAGTTCCTTTACAAATTCTTGTAATGATTTTTTCTAAGTCCTAGTTTCCATTTATAACAATATGGATGCAAAAAAGCTTCGGACTTTCCTAGGAAAAGTTTGTTACAACCATGATTCCCGCTGAAAAGAGAAAGAAAAATACAATCATTTCATTTCCTAATGGAATTTTAAGTTTGTTGTTCCACTACAACAACTTCTAACTGTTCTAGGACTTCCTCTTCTTGTACTGTATGTTTGTTTTTCCACTCTTGGAACACGTCATCACTTGGCCAGGAGAAGCTAATAAAATTCTTTTTCATCTTATTTAGCCTTTTCCATGTGATTCTCAATTGCCCAACCTCTGTCTCCAGAAAACCATAATGTGACTTTACTTTCTCAATCTCCTTAATTGTCTTAATAAATAAAGACGTGTCATCTATATTAATGACCTCATTTACCCTCTGGGACAATTTATACCCCAGCTCATCAAGCTATGCCTTTTCCTCTTTCAGCTGACTTGGACCAACAAAACCCCCAGGAAACAACTCATATTTATGATCAGAATATTCTTTTCTATATTAGTGGGCTTTTCTCTTCACACCTACCCTTTCTTCTGCTAATCCAATGATCACTTTTACTAACTCACAAGTGGATTTGATATTGGCATCAACCTCTGCATTTGCATGAGATGAACACATAAGTTCCAACTCCACTTCCCTAGTCCACTTATTCAGAATTGGCTCTAAAGTGGCCTTATCTTCTTTCAAATCAGTCACAGTATTCAAAATTCTTTTCATGTAAATGTATACAATAGAGGCTCTAACTGAGTCAACAAATTTCAAGATTGTGCCTCTGACCTTCTCTTCATATTTGCTTGCAAATAAGGATTGAGCCTGTTTTAACATTTCTATCTCATATTGTATGGTTTTAGTTGCTTGGAAACCAGAGGTCATAGGAGAAGGGGGAAACTCAATGATGAGACTGGTGGGTGGAGGTCTTGCTAGATAGGATGCAATCATTAGAGTGGAGGACTCACCCTTCTGGTATTGCCCTGCCAATTGAATTTGTAATCTAGCAATGAGACTATCCCTATTGGCTATCTCTCCTTTGGCCTCATTGTAAGCCCTTAGAACTGTTTCTATTTTTATTTGGAGATCAACCCTCTCCTTTTCTTCCTTCTCAGCCACTACCACAACAAATTTTGTAGTATCTAGAACTATGTTGGCAACTTCTACCACCCCTATGTCCTAGACTCTCTTCACTATCATACCTCCTAAATAGCTAGATTCTAAGGTGTCCTTCCTTCTTCTACTCTCATCCCTCATTAGGGACCATGTAACCAAAGTATAATTATCCTTACTGAATATCATGCCTTCTAGGGGCTTGGTTTCTTTCCTTACTGCTTCAAGCACTAAGCCATCGACTATGTCCCATTCAGGAAGCATTAAAACACCAGCCTTTGACACCATTTCTCTCCCCTTTTTAGGAGTAATGGCTTTGAATTCTGCCATCATTTCTTTCTTCACATCTTCTTCCACTATAGTTGCATCTTTGTGGGGTTTCTCACTCTTTTTCTTCTCACATCTTGCCTTAAATTGCTCATTATTTTGTTTCCAAACAAATTGCATAAAGGATCATGTTGTGACAAAATTACTATCAGCTAGGAACTCTTCACTCACTTGTTTGATAGAAGGGTCTAGCTCTTTTCATTTGAACTCATCTGCAGTCAAGTTCATCTCACCACTTGGTGGCTCTTTAGGCATTCGTTCTTGTGTTTCCTCATAAGTGTAGGCAATCTCCCCGAGACTTCCTAACTACAATAATTGCTTTGCTGCTACCTGTTCACCTCCCACATGGATAGGGGATTGGGATGGAGAGTATAAAGGTTCACCTGTTTGCACCTCTTTGCCCACACCTTTCCTTTTAGGGGAGTTTTGAATGCCAGTGACATCTCCTATTGTTGTCTTCCCTTTTGAAGTAGAGAGCTCACTAGTTGCCATCACTAGCACACTATACCTTGGCTTCTTATGCATCACATAATCACCTGGAGGGATGGCATTTGAAAAGGAAGGCTTGGCTAAAACCAAGTTATCCCTTTGAGTATCATTCCTCATTATAACCTCCCTCTTCTCCTTCAATGTCTGCATTAGGTCTTCAAAATAAATAATTAAGAATTTAATTTTTTCCTCAAAGGGATTAAAACTAGACAGAGGGTCATAACCACTATCAAATTGGTGAATAAAATCAAGAGCCTTTTTGTATGCTTCCCATTTTTATTTTCTCAATTCCTGGTCATCTAGATTGAATTCATTTCTAATCAAATCCTCAGGAAAATGGAACTGATGTGGTCTACCTTTACATACTGCTCTCTTTCTGAACATGCCATTGAAGAAATCTCCAGGGTCAACAAATCTTGATACTGTAGTAGACAACTTATATGGTTTAAAAAAATCATCAAAGTGTTTCCATCCACCCTTGGTGATTACAAATTGATGAGCAATGGTGATGGTTGGGAAAATGGTCCCT
The DNA here is from genome assembly GCF_030272615.1 of Cryptomeria japonica. NCBI lineage: Eukaryota > Viridiplantae > Streptophyta > Pinopsida > Cupressales > Cupressaceae > Cryptomeria > Cryptomeria japonica. The sequence goes on from NC_081409.1 coordinate 343,934,991, forward strand.
TTTCCCCTATTTGTTTACTCCGCCTCCTGCACACCCTCAATTTGCCTCACAATCTCTGCAATTCCTATCTTCAATGGGAATTGATAAGGGAGTAAGTATGGGGTTCCTCTGAATCCATAAACTCTAAACACCATAGAGATAGGGTATAAATATATATCACCCCAATTATGGACAGTCTTGATACTTTCAGCAAATTCTTTAGGTCTAAGGAATTATAGGAGAGCCTTAGGGATCCTAGGGTTTTGTTGGCACAAGAGAATCCTAAGTCTAAATGCAAAGCATCTGTCAAACTTCAAGTAACTAGCATCCTCTCTATCCCAAGACAAAATTGTGCTCCATAATTGCATAGGCATCTTATCACCATCCTTCTCCTTAACCAGATCCATTTCATTAGCGAAGTAATCAGCACCTTTAAACAAAAGGACTATCTACCTTACTATATTTTATCCCTATCATCATTGCATGAATTGCATCAATGAGATAAGGTGCATAATCAAAAGTTACTGCCAGAGAGGGGTTCATAATTTGTGCTATCATTAACATGTAATGAGTTGGCATGGTTGTTTCAGCATCTTCCCAAAAAATCTGATAAAGTGACCAATACATCCCTTTAGCCCTCAGAGTAAAAATATTTAGAGAGAAAGGTTCCATAGTACTAGGGCCTACAACATTTAACCCTCCTATTTTGACAAAAAATTCTTTTAAAGAGCCTCTCCTAAGGTGATATCTCTGCACATTGTAGACCTATGCAAGTGTTTCAAAATTGATAGGCTCCAAGTAATTTGATACTTCACTGAGCTTAAACACCTTGCTAAACTCATCATCATTTATCTCAATTAAAGCTCCCCCATTTACATTTCTAACACATTTAGCAACAAGATCATAGTTATTTTCAATCTGGGTTAATAAATCTACATCCATGAAAACCCCAGGGACTATGAGCTTTCCCACATCTAACTCCCATATACTATTAAGTGGAGTAGAGGAATGTCTTTGGCCAAACCCTACTTTAAAGAATCCCAGATTTGATATCCCTATCTGTGGATCCCTCAACCAGTTCCCTTTTTCATACAGGTCATCATTAATTCTCAAACGAGGAGCCTTGGGCACTAATTCTTTAATCTTAGTAGCGACATTTGTAGACATGGTTAATTGTTCAAAGAAATCATCACATATAGCTCTATCCTGATAATTTACCTTGTAAGATCTCTTTGAGGTGCCATCTTTGAATTACAACCATTTCAACTTAAACTTCAAATAGACCTTTGAGAATTTAAGCACCTAATGATACCAAATTGAACTTTAACTTTTAAAATGTGTGCAGAACTTACTTGTTGCCTGAAGAAACTTTCTCTACGCAATGGTTCCTCTACAAAACTCTTTGAAATGACATTACAAATTAGTTGATGTGGGGCTTAATACAGCAATAGAGTAATGAATTCAAGCATTAATCTGCATGCTTCGGCAATCAATTCGCAATTGAATTTTGAAAACAACAAGGCTCCAACGGACCAGAAAGAAATTCTCAGTGTCCTGGATTTTTGCTGTTTTGCGAAGATTAAAAACCTCGTATCTTTGCCATGCGAAACAACACCATCCATCAGATCCTGTAGAACTTGCACGTTCATTACCTTACTTGGGTCATGCTGCTTAAAAATGAGCCCCACCATCCTTTCGCTGATTCGCGAAGGATAAGCCTCACACATCTCTTTCTTGTGAAACAACACTTGCCATTGGATCTTCTACCATTTTCTCAATCTTTACCCTCCATGGTGACTACTAATCCTTTTCACTAACCATATGAAGTCCTCACCGCGAATGGTTTTTTTTGTTTCACATGGTTAAAAAACCGTGCATCTTCGGGCTACGAAACAACACTCACCATTGGATCTCTTTCGAGATGTGCAACCTTTAACATTTTTTATCCTTTGAAGTGGGCCCTCTGCACAGAATCCACCTTCCCTATTGATTGCCGGTAGATATCTCTTATGTGTCATCCATTCATTCATTCAAGAACTCCAATGGACTCCACATCTTAACCGCCACATGTTTTACTTAACCATGAATTTCATCACCATCGCCGCTCAATCAAAGTGGGCCCTTTATGATCCTTTGGAGCCACATGTATCTGACAGATTACCTTTTGCTTTATTGATTTCTGACATCCAACTGTTTCACCACATCATCCACCATGTAACCGCTAGCTCATTTCGCCACTTCATGAAAGGTAAAATTCGTGTTGCTTCTAGGTGCGAATCAACATGGGCCATCTTATCAACTCCAAGTTGATTGACCTTTAAAAACCAGGACTAGTCTATCTGTCTGGCCCACCTTCCTTTCTCTACTTCATGAAAGATAAACTCCATGCTATTTCACCTAGCAAAATAATACAAACCGTCAGATCTATCTCAAGATGCACCTTCTTTATTTTCCACATCACCCTTATGCTGGGCCCACTTCCCTTTCACTGCTTCATGAAAGATAAACTCCTAGCATCTTTCCTTTATGAAACAACATAGGTTGTTTGATCAATCGGAAGATATCATCCTTTAACCTTCATTCTTTAACCCACCAACCGGGCCTGCCAATCTTTTCGTTGTTTCGTGAAAGGTAAACTCTGCACATCTCTTTCAAGCGAAATAGTGCCAACCATCAAATCATCTTTGAGATGCACAGTTTTTAACCAAGAGATACACCTGCCTTTCGGGCCTGCCACTCTTTTCACTACTTCATGAAGCATAAATTTCAAGCTATTTTCCTTTTTGAATTCATGTGCATTGTCGGATCAACCAGAACTTGCATGGTTTTTACGGGGCCTGACAAACAACTAAAAACTTAAGAAAAGGGTGGAAAATAAAACATTAATAGAGACCTGCCTAAGGAAAAACATAAAGGGGCGACCCCTTCACGATGAACTGACCCTTCCACCTAAGTGGAAAAAGTAACATAGAAATAGAACGTAGGGATTCCAAGACATAAAAAGGGGGTAAATTTCAAAAACCCTAAACCTTCAGACCAATAACTCAAAGGCAAGTTGAAGTGCTAAGCACGATTTTGTAGATTTTAGCTGACTATGGAACAAAATCACCCAAAAGTCAAAACAGTGATAACAACAGCTCTGATTAGGGATGGTTGATCACAAGATCAACACAAGAATATAGAAAACTCTAGAGAACAAACCATAACAAACCCACCAACAACCAACAAAAATAAACTTAAATATTTATAGACTATGACCTACTGTGCATGGACTTAAGAGAAGTAATGCTTTGGGAATTGTCCATGCATTGGAAATTCCTGTACCTCACCATTCATTGTCTGCAAAAAATATGAATCTTTTCCATTCAAATCACAAACAACAGAAGGGCCCACCCATAGTGAATCATTTTTTTAATGTTTTCCTTTATCTTGTGCTCTTGCATTCCATTGAAGAACCATGTCACCAATTTGAAACTTCCTTAGTGTGGTTCTTTTGTCAAACAAATACTTGGATTGCAATTGGATCTTCAAATTTCTTTTATGGGCCAAAGTCCCGATTTCCTCCACTTCCACCATTTGAATCATTCTACCTTCCATAGGTTCTAACAACTCCATATCCTCATCTTGTAGGAAGTTGTATACAAGAAGAAGGTTGTTGACTGGCACCCTAGATTGCATGCCATAAACTAGTTCAAACAATGATACACCAATTGCTTTCTTAACAGTAACCCTGTCTGCCCATAGGGCCAATTTCAATTTCTGATCCCAAGACCTTTTGTTCTTCTCAAGAATTTTCTTAATAATATTCAGAAGGCTCTTATTGCTGGATTCTGCTTTCCCATTACCCTGAGGATGATATGGTGAAAAATAAGACATAATTATTCCATGACTAGTGCAAAATTCAGTGAACTCCTCTTATCTAAAACTCATGGCATTATCCATTACCAGTTTCACAGGAACACCAAATCTAGTTATAACTTTATCCATCAGGAAATCAATAGCAACTTTACTAGTGGCTTTTCTAGTGGGTATAGCTTCAATCCACTTAGTGAAATAATCAGTGCCCACTATGATCCACTTGTGACCTCTTCTTGATTTCTCATCTATTTCCCCAATAAAATCAATGCCCCATTGAACAAAAGGGGCTTCCACTATAACTAGGTTTAGGGGCAAAGCTCCCTCATACTTCAACTTGGAAGAAATTTTTTGGCATGGGTCACACCTCCGAACATGTTCATGGGCATGTTTGAACAAAGTAGGCCAATAGTATCCAGCCTAGACTATCTTACTAGCTGTGGTCCCGGTAGAGTAGTGACCTCCACATACTCCATCATGGATTTTAGTTAACATCCTTTTAGCTTGGGATTTGTCTAAGCACATCAAAAATGCCCCATCTCTATTTTGCCAATATAGATCACCCCAAATAAGGACATACTTCTGAGATTTTAGCCTCAATGTCCTTCTCTGGTTGTAAGTCATTCCCTCTAAATATGTTGCATACCTTAAAAAATGTACTACCTCTAAATACCAGGGATGTGTTTCAATACTTGTGACCAGGATGTTCTTAATTTCAATATTATTCACTTCAACATCAAGAAGGTTCGATTCAACCATTACCTTAGCAAGACGTAGACCTCTTACCAATTTAGTAATCTTAATCTCTAGATAAAACTCTTGAATTCCGGTTATCCATCTGCACCTTTTACCAGTGACCTCGGACTGAGATAAGATGTGCTTGACAACTGCATGTGGGACACAAGCAATTACTTGTGCATTCACAAGATATGGCCTAAATGCTTTTACAACTTTAACCAAAGCATATGATTGCTTCTCCATGATTTCATATTTTAGTTCTGCAGCTTGTAGAGATTTACTATAAAAGGCAATAGGGTGTTCATGTCCTTCATTATCCTTTTGAAGATGAACTGCAACCACTGTATGATAAGAAGTAAAAGAAAACAATGAAAACGACTTACTGTAATCAAGGGACTTCAACACTGGTGCCTCCTAGATAGCCCTTTTAATTTGACGAAAGGCCTTTGAAGCTTCTTCATCCTAATAAAACTTTGTATCTTTCTTAAGCAATCTAATAATAGGCTTGACTATTTCTGCAAAATTAGCAATGAACCTTCTAACAAAATTTGCCTTGCCCAAGAAAGACTGGATACCTTTGACACTCTTTGGCTTAGGTACATTGTTTATAGCTTCAATTCTCTCAGGGTCTATCCTAACCCCTTCCTTGGAGACAATATGCCCAAGCAAATTTCCTTCAACGGTAGCAAAATGACACTTTTGGGGATTTAAAGAGACACCAAACTCCTGAGCTTTATTGAAAACCTTTTCCAAGTGCCTGCAGTGGTCATCTGCCCTTTTGGAGAAACATGTTAAATCATATTGGTACACAACCATGATAATGTTAATGAATTCCTTGAAAGCTACATCCATTGCTCTCTGGAAAGTAGCTCCAACATTTTTTAAACCATAAGGCATTCTTACATATACATATGTTCCCCAAGGGGTGGTAAAAGCAGTCTTGAACTGTTCGGATTCTTTCACTAACACTTGGTTATATCCTGAGAACTCATCCATCATAGACAATAGGTCACAATGAGTTACTCTCTGCAACATTACTTCCATATTGGGAGAAGAATAATTGTCTTTTAAAGAAGCAACATTTAAATTCTTGAAATCAGCACATAGCCTTATGTCCCCATTTTTCTTTCTAACTGGGACCAAATTAGACACCCATGATGAATGCTTTATGGGATTAATGATCCCCCCTTCCCTCAACTTGGTTAACTCTTGTTGCATTTTAATTTCCAAAAGGGGGTTGATGGGTCTTTGTTTCTGTCAAAAAGGCTTAGCATCTGGAAGCAAAGGGAATTCATGTTGAAATAGATCTTGTCTATACACCTTCAGGTCTTCATAAGACCAAGCAAAAACATGCTTATACTTTTTAAATACATTAATAAGGTTAACTCTAATGTGAGGAGACAATTTTTTTCCAAGATATACCAACTTAGGGGATGATTCTGTCCCTAAGTTCACCTCCTCCAATTCATCTAACTTGGTGGTTGACTGCTGATGCAAATGACTGTCATTGTGACTGAACATACCTTCCAATTCTACTAATCCTTTGGGTATTTCATTAGTTTCCAACTAGACCATGTCATTTCCAAACATTGTTTCTCTATCTTCGACCACTTCTACCAATTCATTGCAATCAATTTTATGTCAATCATAGTCATCAATACACTATATGAATCTGAGAATATCTTCATCATCCACAAACACTTGCCAATTATACACATTATCAGGAATAGTAGGCCTAGCTTTTATCTCAACAGTAGGCACAACAGTTAGTGTTATATCATCATTTTTTAACACAACATTAGCTAAGAAATCAGCCATAATGTTCTTTGATCTTTCTATCCAGTTAATAGAGAATACACAAAAATGTTCAATCACATCCCAACCAGCATGTTTATATCATTTTAAATGATCATTCTTGGATGCATATTTAGATCTAACCTGAGACACAACCAACTCTAAATCCCCCAATACTCTCAACAACTGGGTCCCATTCTTCTTTGCAACCTCAAGCCCCAATAACAAGGTTTCATATTCAGTAGTGTTATTTGTACACTGAAAAGCTAACAGGAAAGAGTATTTGAAGGTTATACCTGATGGGGACACAAAAAGAACTCCTGCTCCGGACCCTTCCTTACTGCAAGCTCCATCAAAATACATGTGCCACAAACCTTGTTGCCGAGATTCCAATTCAATCACAATAGAATCGGTATTTCTCAATAGAGGTAAAATTGGTTGCATTCTGAAATTATCAAGATCTACATCAATCATGCAGTTTAACATACTTGGGTTTATCTTCTCAATTACCCTAGGGAAACATGGTTCTCTATACAACTTAACCTGGCTTCCATTCATTGGGATTGTAGCATATGAAAGATCTAACTGAACATTTCCACCTACTGCTGCAACCCACTATATAGATAATAGCATACCATAATGAGGTTTTGTATCAGTTACTATGACATCCATCTTATATGTTGTTTCAGGAAATGCTGCTATCTTTACCTCCACATCTTTCATTGTACCTATCATAGGTACTTATCTATTATCCATAGGATAGCACTTCCCATAAATAGTACTTACTGATAATCCTAATTATTTCATGACACCATATGGCATCACATTTGCAGCAGCACCAGAATCTATCATACAATTCTTAATTAACCAGTTATTCACTAACAAAGTTACATAGAAAGGATCAGCCTGTGAAGGTTCTTGGGTAATAGTTGTTCCCACATATATCTCTAGAGTTTGCAACTCATGATCCTTTTCATCCTTCATGGTAATTGTAGGTAGAGCTGCACCCTTATCAGATAATTTAGAAAATAAAGACAAAGTAGCTTCTTTATGTTCCTTTATTTTCAATAATTCTACCAATGGAACTGTAACCTTCATTTGGGTCAGAGCCTGAGTCATATCAAAAGTGCAACTATTGATTATCTCGGTATTAATTTTGGCTTTCTCTATTTTAGGCTGACTTGCCTTCTTAACTATATCAATCCCTTGTAATTCACTAGTAGTATTATCATCCACACTCTTGGCCACCACTTTAAATTGCTCTTTGCCTGACCATCTTGACGCAAGGCACTACTGCTTGTCATCTTCTTGTGAGATACCTCTTTCATAAACAAGGAGCCAGGTTCACCCTGTTCTCCATCCCTTTTACTACTTCTCAAGTTGTAGTTATGCTTAGCTTTGGCTATGGCAGCTTTAGTAATATTTCTTACCTCTTCATCACTGGGTCTTCTGAGATGAACCTCTTCATCTTCAATGGTTACCATATTTAAAGTAGGATGCTAGTCAAGCATCATCTGCCCTTGGTAACTTCTATTATGATTTAGCACATCACACTCACTAGATTCACTCTGTGAAGACTCATCATCATTGTCAATAGCAGTTTCAAACATGTTAATATTAGGCTCACCCTCTTTTCTCATGGATTCTTCAAGGGCTTGAGCTACAATGCACTGATGAGGAGAATGTGGTCCATCACAAGCCATGCACTAAGGAGTATTTCCCATATTATGAACATTTCCTCCTTTCAAAGGATTTGGGGTATCTTGGCTTTGAGTAATTTTTGGCTTATCATTCTGAGGTTTGCCATCCTTCCAAGTAGTACTGTAAGGCATGTCATGTAATCTAGGAGGCCTATCTTGCCAATTGTAATGAGGCTTATCATTTTTACTTACCTTAGTAGTAAGATCTTTCATGGTAGTCATCAACCTCTCTATTTTGTCATCATCCTTGCCAGCTTTATTTGGCTATTGTTTGGATTCTTGCCACAACCTTCCATCAGTCCTCCTTCCTACCTTTCTAGATGCTTTCCTATTAATCTCCACATTAATGGAAATCATAAAAGCATCCCTTAGATTACGCAGGTTCTTATCCCTCAAAATATAGGCCATTTTAGAATCAAAAGAATTATAATATGTGTTTAGACACATATTATCATCTAATCTCATTACTTGATAGAGCCTATGCATTGCTTTCTGAAATCTAGCATTGAAATCTATGACAATTTCATTACCAGACTTCCTAATGTTATTAAACTCATTGATCATGAAGCTTACATTTGTTTTATCACCATATTGTTCTTGGAAACAATTCTTAAAATCCTCCCAAGAACCAATGCTATTCACAAGCAGACCTCTATACCAATCCCTTGCATCATCTACCAAGGACTGTACGAGTAGTTTCATGATGACATCTTCATCTACAATTTTATAATCATTTATTAAGTCACCAAAATATTTTAGATGCTTTTCTGCACTGATTGTATTATTGCCAGCAAACTTGTGAAGCCTATCTCTCAATTCAGTAGGAACATGGTTAGGATACCCTAGGATTCCTTCAAAAAAAAGTTGTCTATATAATTCCAAGTTAATGGGTCTTCTCTGGAACTGATTAGCAATAGGGTTATTACCCATATTCATTCTCATATTGGGACAATGAGTCAAGGGGATTTGGTTACCGTGGTTAGTAATAAGGACATGATTAATTGGAACAGTACTTATAGGTAAGGTTGACTGAATCTTTACTGAAGGAAGTGGGGCTTGCTGAGGTAAAGGTTTACTTAAGTCTATTGAAGGAAAAATTATAAGAGGAGTCTTTAGATAATTAATTTTCCATTTAACCTCTTGATTGGCTACTTCTAATTCAGCTTTCTCCAATTCCTTTTGTAGGTCCTCTTTCTCTTTTCTCATTCTGTCTATTTCTCTCTCATGTGCGGACAACATATGAGAAACTTCTACTACAGTCTTAGACCTAGACCCATCTTCCACACATTTCTGTTTTCCTTTGTCAACATTATTCCTAACAGGTTGTGGGTCACCAAGGACCTCCCTACTTGGTTGCACAACAAATTTGTGTCTAGGGTTGATCTTGACAGTCAGATTCTCTCTGATAACTGGACCTTCATCCTCACTCTTAGGTTCTTCTTGGGTAAATAGTTCAAGATCAACAATCTATCTTAAAAGCCTATCCCTCTCAATCAATTTAGCTTTCACTTCCTTTTCCTTATTTGCTTCATTTTGTGTCCTTAGGGAGATCAAATGATGAACTCTTCTATTGAGAGCCTCAATTTCTTGGGACACCTTATCTTCATCAGGGAACATTTCCTCATAATCTAACACATTGACTTGGTCGATATCAATTAAACTAATATTCCCATCTATAGTTCTTGGTATAGAGTCCATCTTCATATTAGAGCTATTCCTATCCTTCTTAGAGATACTAGTATGAGAAATCTTTTGATTCAAAACTTGGACATCGTCATTATTACTAAACAAACCAGAATGGAAACCCAAAATGTCATGCCTAGATTCACGGGAAGAAGAATTTGAATTTGCATATATGGGTCTATCAGATGACTTACCTGTATGAATTCTCTTTTGTACTCAAGCAACACTAGATGGATCATGTGCAACTGATCTTTTCTAGCCTCTCCATACTTGTTCAGGTAATTCTTCTTGCAACGTCTCTTGAGGATGTTTCCTGATTAATGACCTGGTGTTTCTTCCTCTCTGCATTATAATTGTTTTTCTTAAAAGAGTTATACTTATTCAAGAGCACTGGTTATACTTGTCAGAGTCGCCACCCACAAAATTATGGGAGAATAAAAAAACAAGTTTTGACAAATCACTTGCAAGGGGACTAGATAACAAGAAGATTTTTAGAGAAAGAGAAATAGCACAGATGAGGGATAACACAATCTACTGCAAACACACAGAAACTCAAATAATCTTTAGAGCTGATACAAGCACCAATCCGTAGCATAGATTCATGCTATGACTCTCCCTAGCAGAGTCACCACTTTTGTTGTTCTCAAATTCTGATTCCCTCCTATTCCTCCTTGTAAGAAAATTAAATAACTCTGTTTGTATATGAAGAGGACACCAAGAAAATAGAATTCTAGACTAACATATAAAAAGGTTTCAACAAAACCTTCTACACTTCGAACTTGTCCAAATCTCAGGTCGGTATACCTTTTGTGAATACTTTCACACTTTTAAATTGAGATCCATAGTAAACCAATGCTAAGAACCTATGGACTTCATCACCTTAATAAAACTGAAACATTAAAGAAAACTTATGCTCATTTTCAGTATTTGATCCCAAGAAAGATAGAAAGAATTCCATAACTGATATCAATGCCTTATCCAGCCTACAGAGTCATCTAAATCAAGCAAGAGGTTCAAAACTAAACATTCTCATACATTTCATCACTTCAGTTTCATGAACTCCATACATGCCTGACATATATATAGGTTCTTCCCCTTTCAACTAAAACCGTTTATCAAATTCAAAGCAACAAACAATTGATCTACTGACAGAAATATTTCACGCATATTTAATCCCTCTCCTGAAGAGAAAAGCCAAAAATATATCTATAAGATTGCCTTACAATCCATGCTCATTCGAATAACCCTAAATTATCCAAATGAAACAAGTAAACTAATGAATGCACACCAGAAGACAAATAAGATTTAGGCCTGAAACTTTGATCTTTATATTCATATTCATTTTTGAAAATTTTACATAACTCAAGGTAATTTCTGAGAGAACCAGAAAACCCTAGATATATTTTAGCAGAGTTCCTTTACAAATTTTTGTGATGATTTTTTCTAAGTCCTGGTATCCATTTATAACAATATGGATGCAAAAAGGCTTCGGATTTTCCTAGGAAAAGTTTGTTATAACCATGATTCGCATTGAGAAGGAAAGCAAAATACAATCATTTCATTTCCTAACGGCCTTTTAAGTTTGTTGTTCTGCTGCAACATCTTCTAACTGTTCTAGGACTTCCTCTTCTTGTACTGCATATTTTCTTTTCCACTCTTGGAACATGCCATCACTTAGCCAGGAGAAGCTTACAATCTTCTTTTTCATCTTATTTAGCCTTTTCCATGTGATTCTCAATTGCCCAACCTCTGTCTCTAGAAAACCATAATGTGGCTTTACTTTCTCAATCTCCTCAATTGTCTTAATAAATAAAGATGCATCATCTGTAATAATAACCTCATTTACCCTCTAAGACAAGTTATACCCCAGCCATGCCTTTTCCTCTTTCAGTTGACTTGGACCAACAAAACCCCTGGGAAACAACTCATATTTATGATCAGAATATTCTTTTCTATATAAGTGGGCTTTTCTCTTCACACCTACCCTTTCTTCTTCTAATCTAGTCATCACTTTTACTAACTCACAAGTGGATTTGATATTGTCATCAACCTCTACATCTGCATGAGATGAACACATAAGTTTCAACTCCACTTCCCTAGGCATCCACTTATTCAGAATTGGCTCCAAAGTGGCCTTATCTTCTTTCAAATCAGTCACAATATTCAAAATTCTTTTCATGTAAATTTATACAATAAAGGCTCTAACTGAGTCAGCAAATTTCAAGACTTTGCCTCTAACCTTCTCTTCATATTTGATTGAAAATAAGGCCTGAGCCTATTTTAACTTTTCCATCTCATCTTGTACGGTTTCAGTTGCTTGGAAATCAGAGGTCATAGGAGAAGGGGGAAACTCAATGATGGGACTGGTGGGTGGAGGTCTTGTTGGAGAAGATGCAATCATTAGAGCGGAGGACTCACCCTTCTGGTATTGCCCTGCCAAATGACTTTGTAATCTAGCAATGATACTATACCTATTTCCTATCTCTCCTTTGGCCTCATTATAAGCCCTTAGAACTATTTCTATTTTTACTTGGAGATCAACCCTCTCCTTTGCTTCCTTCTCAACTACTGCCACACTGAATTTTGCAGTTTCTAGAACTGTGCTGGAAACTTCTACCACCCCTATGTCCTGGACTCTCTTCACTATCATACCTCATAGGTAGCTAGATCCTAAGGTGTCCTTCCTTCTTCTACTCTCATCCCTCTTTAGGGACCATATAACCAAAGATGCATTGTCCTTATTGAACGTCACATCTTCTAGGGGCTTGGTTTCTTTCCTTACTACTTCAAGCACTAAGGTATTGGCTATGTCCCATTCAGGAAGGATTAAAACACCAGCCTTTGACACCATTTCTCTCCCCTTTTGAGGATTAATGGCTTTGAATTCTACCCTCATTTCTTTCTTCACCTCTTCCTCCATTACAGTTGCATCTTTGTGGGGTTGGTCACTCTTTTTCTTCTCACATCTTGCCTTAAATTGGTCAATAATTTGTTTCCAAACCAATTGCATAAAGGACCCTATTGTGACAAAATTACTATCAGCTAGGAACTCTTCACTCACTTGTTTGATAGCAGGGTCTAGCTCTTTTCATTTGAACTCATCTGTAGTCAAGTTCATCTCAACACTTGGTGGCTCTTCTGGCATTCCTTTTTGTGTTTCCTCATAAGTGTAGGTAATCTCCCCAAGACCTCCTAACTACAACAATTTCTCTACCACTGCCTGTTCATCTCCCACATGGATAAGGGATTGGGATGGAGAGTATAAAGGTTCACCTATTTGCACCTCTTTTCCCACCCTTTGCCTTTTAGGGGATTTTTTGATGTCAGTGACATCTCCTATTTCTCTCTTCCCTTTTGAAGTAGAGGACTCACCAATTACCGGCACTAGCACACTATACCTTGGCTTCTTATGCATCACATAATCACCTAGAGGGATGGCCTTGGCAAAGGAAGGCTTGGCTAAAACCAACTTAGCCCTTTAAGGATCATTCCTCATTATAACCTCCCTCTTCTCCTTCAATATCTGCATTAGGTCTTCAAAATAAAGAATAAAGAATTTAATTTTTTCCTCAAAGGGATCAAAACTAGACAGAGGGTCATAACCACTATCAAATTGGTGAATAAAATCAAGAGCCTTTTTGTATGCTACCCATTTTCTTTCCTCAATTCCTGCTCATCTAGATTGAATTCAATTCTAATCAAATCCTCAAGAAAATAGAACTGATGTGGTCTACCTTTACATACTGCTCTCTTTCTGAACATGCCATTGAAGAAATCTTCAGGGTCAGCAAATCTTGATACTGCAGTAGACAACCTATATGGTTGAAAGAAATCATCAAAGTGTTTCAAGCCACCCTTGGTGATTACAAATTGATGAGCAATGGTGATGGTTGGGAAAATGGTCCCTTTTCCCCTATTTGTTAACTCTACCTCTTACACACCCCTAATTTGCCTCAGGCTCTCTACAATTCCTATCTTCAATGGGAATTGATAGGGGAGTAAGTATGGAGTTCTTCTGAATCCATAAACTCTAAACACCATAGAGATAGGGTATAAATATATATCACCCCAATTGTGGACAATCTTGATACTTTCAGCAAATTCTTTAGGTCTAAGGAATTCTAGGAGTGCCTTAGGGATCCTAGGGTTTTGTTGGCACAAGAAAATCCTAAGTCTAGATGTAAAGCATCTATCAAACTTCAAGTAAATAGCATCCTCTCTATCCCAAGACAAAATTATGCTCCATAATTACACAGGCATCTCTTCACCATCGTTCTCCTTAACCAGATCCATTTCATTAGCAAAGTAATCAACACCTTTAAACAAAAACATATGCATGAGAAGAGAGTAGTTCTATCTACCTTACCATTTTTTATCCCTATCAACCCTGCATGAATTGCATCAGTGAGATAAGGTGCATAATCAAAAGTTACTGCCAGAGAGGGGTTTAGAATCTGTGTTATCATTAACATGTAGTGAGTTGGCATGGTTGTTTCAGCATCTTCCCCAAATATCTAATCAAGTGACCAATGCATCCCTTTAGCCCTCAGAGTAAAAAGAATTAGAGAGAAAGGTTAACCCTCCTATTTTGACAAAAAATTCTAGGGCATACAACAGTTAACCCTCCTATTTTGACAAAAAAAAATTCAAAGGGCCACTTCTAAGGTGATCTCTCTGCACATTGTAGACCTGTGCAAGTGTTTCAAAATTGATAGGCTCCAAGTAATTTGATAGCTCATTGAGCTTGAACACCTTCCTAAACTCATCATCGTTTATCTCAATTAAAGTTCCCCCATTTAAATTTCTAACACATTTAGCAATAGGGTCATAGTTATTGACAATCTGGGTTAATAAATCTACATCCATGAAAACCTCAAGGATTATGAGCTTTCCCACATCTAACTCCCATATATTGTTCATTGGAGCAGAGGAATGTCTTTGGCCAAATCCTACTTTAAAGAGTCCCAGACTTGATATCCCTATCTGTGGATCCCTCAACTAGTTCCCTTTGTCATACAGGCCATCATCAATTCTCAAACGGGGAGCCTTGGGCACTAATTCTTTAATCTTAGCAGCGACATTTGTAGACATGGTTAATTGTTCTAAGAAATCATCACATGTAGCTCTATCCTGATAATTTACCTTCCCTGTGAAATCTCTTCGAGCTGCCATCTTTGAATTACAACTATTTCAACTTAAACTTCAAACAGACCTTTGAGAATTTAAGCACCCAATGATACCAATTCGAACTGTAACTTTTAAAATGTGTGCATAACTTACTTGTTGCCTAAAGAAACTCATTGTGCGCAATGGTTCCTCTGCATAACTCTTTAAAATGACATTACAATTTAGTTGATATGAGGCTTAACACAACAACAAAGTAATTAATTAAAGCATTAATCCGCATGCTTTGACAATCAATTCGCAATTGAATTTAGAAAAAAACAAGGCTCCAATGGACTAGAAAGAAATTCTCAGTGTCTCGGCTTTTCGCTATTTTGCGAAGATTAAAATTCTCACATCTTTGCCATGCGAAACAACACCATCCATTAGATTCTTTAGAACTTGCACGTTCCTTACCTTACCTAGGTCATGCTGCTTAAAAATGGGCCCCACCTTCCTTTTGCTACTTCACGGAGGATAAACCTCGCACATCTCTTTCTTGCGAAACAATGCTGGTCGTTGGATCTTCTACCATTCACTCAATCTTTACTCTCCATGGTGACTACTAATCCTTTTCACTAACTATATGAAGTCCTCACCACTAATGGTTTTTGTTGTTTCACATGCTTTAGAAACCTTGCATCTTCGGGCTACGAAACAATGCTCACCATTGGATCTCTTTCGAGATGTGCAACCTTTAACATTTTTTATCCTTTGAAGTGGGCCCTCTGCATGGAATCCACTTTCCCTATTGATTTATGGTAGATAGCTCTTATGTGTCATCCATTCATTCATTCATGAACTACAATGCATTTCACATATGAACCACCACGTGTTTTACTTAACCATGAATTTCATCACTGTCACCACTCAATCAAAGTGGGCCCTTTACGATCCTTTGTTGCCACATGTATCTGACAGATTACCTTTTTCTTTATTGATTTTTGGCATCCAACTGTTCTGCCATATCATCCGCCATGTAACTGCCAGCTCATTTCACCACTTTGTGAAAGGTAAATTTTGTGTTGCTTCTTTGTGTAAATCAATGTGGGCCATCTGATCAACTCCATGTTGATTGGCCTTTAAAAACCAGGGCTAGTCTATCTGTCGATCCCAACTTCCTTTCGCTACTTTGCGAAAGATAAACTCCATGCTATTTGGCCTAGCGAAATAACGTGGACCGTCAGATCTATCTCAAGATGCACCTTCTTTATTTTCCATGTCACCCTTACGCTAGGCTCGCTTCCCTTTCACTGCTTTGTGAAAGATAAACTCTTAGCATCTTTCCTTTATGAAACAACGCAGGTCATCAGATCAACCAAAAGATATCATCCTTTAAACTTCATTCTTTAACCCACCAACCGGGCCCGCCAATCTTTTCCCTATTTCGTGAAAGGTAAACTTTGCACATCTCTTTCAAGCTAAATAGCTCCAACCATCAAATCGTCTTTGAGATGTGTGGTATTTAACCAAGGGATCCACCTACCTTTCGGGCCTGCCACTCTTTTCGCTTCTTCATGAAGCATAAAGTTCGGGCTATTTTCCTTTGCAAATTCACGTGCATCGTCGGATCAACCAGAACTTCCATGGTTTTTATAGGGCCCGACAAAGAACTAAAAACTTAGGAAAAGGGCGCAAAATAAAACATTAATAGAGACCCACCTAAGGAAAAAGTTAAAGGGGGGACCCCTTCACGACAGACCGACCCTTCCACCTAAGTGGAAAAAGTAACATAGAAATAGAATGCGGGGATTCCAAGACATAAAAAGGGGGTAAATTTCAAAAACCCTAAACCTTCAGACCAATAACTCAGAGGCAAGATGAAGTGCTAAGAACAATTTTGCATATTTTAGCAGACTATGGAACAAAATCACCCAAAAGTCAAAACAGTGATAACAGAAAACATGTTACTTCACACAAAATTTGGCATTCTCACAATGTCTCGACAAAGGAGGAAAGATCATTTTTTCCTATCTACCAGAGAATCCAATCACTTATTGAATCATATCCCACAAACAAATCATTCACATGCTCATTGTAACTCGAGCTCAAAATCTTAGAGAGAAGGAAAAGCAGAAACAAACAATCATGGGACATAGAGGAATAAACCCCTTTTACACGTCTCTGGATGCGAGTGAAGAGGAAATAACTAAGGATTTAATCAAAGAGGCTCAACAAAATGTTGGTTTCCCAAAACATAGAAAAACTCATAGAAGCTGACAAGGAAATATATTTTATCATGCTAGCAAGAAAATGTGCTAAAATTCTTGTGGATTTTGATATGGACCAATTAACACAACAACATCATTAAACAAGAGAAGAGAAACAAATACACAATGATCATACCAATGACCAGGACAATAAAATTGAGTAAAATAATGATGATAATGAGTCCTTGAATGCATTAACACAATAAATCCTAACTCTTCAAAAAAAAAATGCAAGACATGCAACAAGGGACAACAAAGAGATATTCCTTAGAGGATATTTGCACCTATCCATTTAATCAAAGGTTAAATATGATACCATTCCCGCCAAATTGTGAAATTCCCAAGTATGACAAATATAATGGCAAAAATGACCCCCAAGGTAATGTGAGGTATTTTTGCACCATGAGTTTGGAATTTGCACATAATGACACCTACATGATGAGATTATTTCCAAGAAGTATAGGTGGACAAACTAAGGAATGGCTCTAAAAACTCACACCATCCATAAGATCATTTGAAGAGTTAGTAAATATATTTGTGTCACAATACTCTTACAACATCCAATTTGAGGTCACCATGCTTGATCTTTGTAACACAAAATAGAAAAAAAATGAACCATTCATGAAATTCCTACAAATATGGAGGCGATTGATTTCTAGATATCCCCGTCTAATACCTAAGAAAGGAAAAGATGGACATCTTCATTGACAATCTTAGTAGCGAAATGAGTTACCAACTTCAGCTATAATGTCCACCTAGCTTTCAAAAATTGATTGATAATGGTATCAAAATAGTAGAAGCCTTTATTAAAAGAGGATTTTTTAAATTCTCCAAGGAAGGTGCTAGTTCTTCAAACAACAACTACAATAACAACAACAACAATACTGACAAGTCCAAATTTTGGACAAGGAACAAAAAAATTGTCAATGATGGTGTAGTCAATGCTTATAATGTCAAACCAAAAAAACAAGAGTTAAACTTATCAAACACTATACCACTCGTCAATCGAGGAAACAACAATGACACAAAACCATCCCCTTCACCATATTGAAGAAATTTCACACCCTTGGGACAATCACTTGAATTAGCATTCAAAGAACTTTTGGAAAATAAACTGATAACATTTCCAAACACAAGAGATTTTGAACCACAAGTTGAATCATTATGGTGGAATGACACACATCGTTGTGAGTATCATCAAAGTAAGGGTCACCGGACTAATGATTGCTTGTGATTAAAGAACTTAGTTCAAGATATACTGGACAAGGATGATATAATAGTGGATGGACATAAAAGAAACAATGATCATGATGTATTTAAAAATCCCCTTTCCAATTATGACAAGGGAGGGTCATCTTCATCCAACAAAAAATGGGGCCCTTATCAATCGCATTTATGACAACACCATCAATCACATATCATTATATGACAATCAAGTCAATATCATTAAGATCAAACAAAAACAAGAACATGTCCTAGTAAATATGACTACATGGGCCCAATCCAAGTATGTATTAAAGGGAAGCACCTCCAAGATGTCTACTCCTCCAAGAAATCAATACAACTTGGTATAACAATTGCAAAAACCACCAGCCCAAATATCAATCCTGGAGCTTCTCAAGATTTCACCAACACACAAGGATATTTTAGAGAGAGTTTTCATAGACTCAACAATTCCAAGCAATTTGGATATTGATCTATTCCAAACCATGATGGGGTATTTAACCGTGCCTCATAATCTATCATTTTCTGAACATGATGACATCTCTTTGAGTCATCCACATAATACCGCACTCCATAATAAAGTTTTGGTCTATAAACATTGGGTAAAACATTTACTAATAGATGGAGGAGTCGACCTAAATATATGCATTCTAAAACTTATCCATGCATTGGGCTTCTTAGAAAAAGCTATTGATCCTAAGAAAAAGATATCAATAAAATAATATGATGATGAAGAAAGATCAAGAAAAGGATTAGTGGTACTACCCATTCAAGTAGGACCAATCCGAAAGGACACCATCTATCAATTCTTGGACATAGACTTGTCTTACAAGATATTATTGGGTTGTCCTTACATTAGTGAGATGCAAGTAGTACCATCAACATATCACTAGTGTTTAAAATTTATATACAATTGGCAAGAGATAACAATATCAACAGACACTAATCCCTTTCAGTACTGCAACAACCTTAAAATGACTCAGAATTTTGTAGTACCACACAATAGGGAAGCTCTTGCTTCCACAACATAAAGAAATGAGGATCAACTCAACTCTCTATCTATATATTTTAAAAATAAGATACATTTAAAGGATAAAGTTATGGGGGAATATTCTTTTGAATTATCCTTATATCTATCGCAGTTGCCAATTTCACCAAAATATTATAGGAAACTATTGACATCAAAAAATATTCACAACCCATTAAAATATTTGATGGAACATTTATCCAAGTAGGTACATTAATAGATGAAACAGAAGACAAGGACATCCTAAATTGATTATACAAGGATAAAGAAGAAACAAGAGCAACAACTGTAGATGTCACAATCCCATTAGAACAATATGGCAATGGATTCAGGATCATGAAACATATGGGATACAAAGGAAAAGGTCCTATTGGCAAGTGTCAAAAAGGTATCATAGAACCAATTCAACCCTACTCACAACATGCAAAGGAAAAATCAAGATTAGGCTATGGGTAACACAATCAACCACATCAACATGATTAGCAACAACATCATCAACAAGATAAATACCAACATCAACAACAAGAATCCATTAGGCGACAACAATGACAACAAGAAATAGCACAACAACAAGAAGTAGAAGAAAGAGTTCACAAGATGCAAGAGGAGGAGTATGAACAATAACAAGAAGAAATTTCCAATAAAAGGGAAGAAGCTAGATCCTGAGATTACAAGCAAGTTCAAAAACAAACTTGGATGAATGGGAGTGGGATTCACCTTCACCTTTTGATTGGTCTTGGGATGATACAGAGATTGATGTGGTACAAAAATATGCACCCACACTTTCTAAAGGACAAAGCTTAGGGCCTGGATCATTTGAATTTTGACCATAATATATCTATGATGCTAGCAAGAATGAGCAGATTCGATACTAGAAAGGCAATCCCTAGGAGTGTACTATCATAGACCTGGATCTATTTATTGACAAATTTGACAATGTTTCTATCATGAACCTTATAACATTAGAGCTTAATCCACCTAATGATTCCTTACCCCTCGTACATCTTGAAACTCATATACTGGGAGCAAACTAAACCCCTCCATGCACCCACCTTTCAAGATGATGACACCATTATCCATTACCTTTGTTCAGTAAATCCAAAAACATTCTCCACCAATGAATCTCATAACAATGTCTTCAAATAGGGTAGTGTTAAGTATTTCAGTCACAAAACAAATTAAACACAAAATAGATCTAATACTGAAAACCATCTAATGATAGTGTTAGGACACAAAAAAGTAAAAAGAAAGGACATATCCAAGAATAAAAACCTCTCTGAGGCATTGATGGATGAAAGAATTGACACTCTTCCTAAGCATTATTAGGAAGAATCACCAATATTGATAGATCCAACATAATCAATAAATATCGGTACAACAAAGATAACAAAGATGTTACATCTGGTTGCATCCCTAAAAATCAAGAGAAGCCAAATTTCATAAGGTTTTTTGAAGAGAGGCAAATCAAAATTTCTTGGTCATATGAAGATATGTGAGGGATAGGTCCAGATTTGATAATGAATCATTTATCCATAGCTCCAGGAGCTAAACCTATCAAACAAAAGTTGAGAAAAATGAATCCACATGTGGCACTACTAATCAAAGCAGAACTAAAGAAACTATTGGATGTTGGTTTCATCTGACCAATCGACTATGTAGAGTGGATATCCAATATAGTACCTATTTCTAAACATGACAAAAGTATCAGGATATGCACTGACTTTAGAGATCTGAACAAGGCTTTCCCTAAGGATGACTTTCCTTTACCTAGCACTGACATAATTGTAGATCTAACTGCAAGACATGCCATGTTATCACTTATGCATGGTTTCTCGCGTTATAATCAAATCATAATAGCAATAGAAGACCAAGATACAATGGCCTTTACATGTCCATGGGGTACCTATTGTTGGAATGTCATGCCTTTCAGTTTGAAGAGTGCATGAGCGACCTAACAATGAGAAATGACAACAATCTTTCATGACAAGAAGCACAAATTCATGGAAGACTGTGTAGATGACCTATTGGCCAAATCATTTACAAGAGGAGGACATCTATAAATTTTAGATAAATATTTCAATGGTAAGAGAAATTCAATGTACATTTGAATCCTAAAAAGTATGTCTTCGGGGTGTAATATGGTGAAAAATGATGAGGGGAGATCAAGTGGAAAGCTTTTCTCCCTTCAAAAGAGGAATGAAAGTTTCACAAAGAATTCCCTTTAATTTTTCACAAATTATATTCAAAAGTGGGATTGAATTCACTAGATCCAATCCCCAATGGTAAGAGATTGAATACTAAGTGAATTGTAGTAAATTTGGAAAGTATTAGGAAAGTAAATTAACCCTCTTTTGTAGTAGACTAGTTGAGTTGAGAAAATTGAGACTAAGTGCAGAAATGATAAAGAAATAATTATATCTTAAGATAGAGATGCAAGATGAAGCTATGCACTTGGGATTAGCAGTAGAATGTCAAGGCAAAGATTCCTTAGAAATTTGAGTATACATTACAGGGACCGTGTGTATGTTATGCATGGTCCTCTAAAAAATCAGAGTGTTGAAAAGGGTTTTTCCATCTCTGAAAAATGAAGCCTAAACATACAATTACAACCACAAACCTTGAACTTGCACATAGAAAAGAGATGGAAATGTTCTTGGGATTAGGGGTTTGCCTTCAGATCAAACCCCATTTTGGAATTAACCAAGTGGTTGTAAAATGCTGCAAGTAAATGAAAGGAAATGTCTACAGTAAAATCCACCTCAAGAAGGGGATGTAATTGAAATCTTGATACCTTTGTAGATGAATTTTATTGAATGGATATGTGAAATAAGATGTCTTGAATGTTGATAGAAATATCCTCTTCAATGGTTGAATCCTTGTCTTGAAAGGCAACTTGAAATGCTCAATGCTTGAATGAATGCTTGAATGCTTGATGATGATACTATTTGCCTTAATTTTGCTTACACTTGATTTCACTTATTTTCTCTTATTTTTGCTTATGCAAATAGGAGAGGAAATTATCCTTATATACTTTCCAATTAGGGGTGTTTAGGTAATTTCTCGTCTTAGGCTTACATAGAAAAACCTTTTCCCGTTCACAAATTGATAAGACCAATGCAAGGCAGGACCAAATGGGGCCCAAAATAAGGCCATGACAAGGGCACCATGCCCCTGTCCTATCCTAATTTAGGATAGGAAGCAGAAAGAAGGCAGTGAAGAATGATAAAAATGCAAGTTATTGATGTCATGAGCATGTTTCAGGTCTTTGGTCAATATTAGGGATTCATCCGCTAATGCAAAGACCCAAATGTGGTCAAAAATTGCAAGGGTCACAATTTTATGATGCTACATGAGGTAACATCCAACAAAATCTTGAGATACATAGTGTTAGAAAAAGGAATCAAAGTGGACCCCACCAAGGTACAAGCAATCATGGAGATGCCACCTCCTAAAAATATTAGTTAGTTAAGATCTTTGCAGGGACATCTATAAGCCATCATAAGGTTCATTACTCAACTAGTTGACAAGTGCCTCCCTTTCACTCATCTACTCCATATGAACATACCTTTTAGATTGGAAGACAGATGTGAAGAATCATTCCACCAATTGAAGCAATATTTGATGACTCCACCCATATTGGTGCCACCAATAGCATGTAAACCTCTACTTCTCTACATATTAGCTACAAAGGTATCTTTAGGAGAGTTATTGGTACAAGAAGATTCAATGAGAGAAGATATCTACTACATCAATAGAACATTGAACTGGCATGAACTCAACTATACCTTCATTGAAAAGGTTTTCTTAGCTATAGTGTTTACTTCCCAAAAGTTTCAACACTATATGTTGGCTCACACAATCAAGCTAATAGAAAAAATAGAGCCATTAAAGTATCTACTCAAAAAATATGCTCTAATAGGGAGGCTAGCTAAATGGGTGATGATTCAGAGTGAGTTTGACATCATGTACACATATAGAAGGGCTATCAAAGGCCACAATATTGAAGATTAGTTGGAAGAAGCACCCTTACAAGACAATCATCTACTGCATGTTGAATTTCATGACACAGATGTTCTAACAGTCACCACAAAACCATGGATCTAATACTTTGATGGATCATACACACAACATGGATTAGGTGTTGACATTCTATTCATCACTCCAGAAGGGAAAACCATTCCCAGATCTTATAGATTAATGTTTCCTTCTACGAACAACATAGCTAAGTATGAATCTCTAGTCACAGGAATCAAGGTGATAGTAGAATTGAAGATCACAAAGTTATAGGTCTATGGAGACTCCCAATTAGTCATCAATCAAGTCAATGATGACTATCAAACGAAGGATGACAAGTTGATGCCATGCAAAATAATGGTGCACGACTTCAAGAAATACTTTCTGGATATAACATTTGAGAAGATTTTGAGGCTAGATAACAAAGATGTAGACGCAATGGCAACCATTGCCTCACTTTTGAAAAATACTAAAAAAACATAATCATTATGAGTTCCTGGTAGAGAAATTATTTTCCCCTACCTATGACAATTCTGAATCCCAATTCATATGCCACCTAGTCATTTCTAACTCACCACTCTATAGAAAGATCTATGCTTATCTAAAGGATAACACTCTCCCACCCTATCTATCCAGAAATTAAAAATGTAACTTTATACACCAAGAAGCCCGCTATACCCTAACCACTAATACACTTATAGATGTGGTCTTGATGGTACTCTCCTTTGATGTCATGATCATAATGAATCTGAAACCGCCTGGCAAGAACTTCATGAAGGTACTTGTGGAACACATTCTAGTTGTCCTACTCTAGCTAAGAAACTTCTTAGAGTGGGGTACTACTGGCCTACCATGGAAAATGAATCATACCAATTTGCTATAAAGTTCCCAAAATGCCAAATCCATGGCAATCTTATACATCCACCAACATAAGAGATACAACCATTCACTACATCATGGTCATTTTGTCAGTGGGGACTCAGCCTCATGGGTAAGATACATCCCTCCTCATCAAATGGACACAAGTTCGTAATCACGGCCACTGAGTATTTTACAAAAAAGATTGAAGTTGTTCCATTAACCACTATTATTAGCAAGCGAATATCCTCTTTCATCCTGAACTATATCATTTGTCGGTACAACATTCCTAGTTCCATTATCACTCATAATGGTAGGCCCTTCAAAAATCAAGATGTGCAAGAACTTTGTGAAAGATTCCATATCCAACATCACTTCTCCACACCTTATTATCCACAAGGGAGTGGCTAGGAAGAAGATTCAAACAAAACCATCCTAAAAATCCTAAAGAAAATAGTGAATGATGTTGGTCGTGATTGGCATGTACAATTGAATTCTACTTTATGGGCATACGGAACTAGCATCCACACACCTATAGGAGCCTTACCATACTCACTGGTATATGGATCAGAGGCCCTTTTACCCATTGAGGTCAAGATTCCATCACTTAGAGTATCACTGAAGGGAATCATTCAGAATGAGAAGTCTAGGTTAAAAAAAAATAATAATTAGAGTTGGTAGATGAATGATGACAACATGCCTTTGATCACCTAGAAGAATACCAAGAACGCATGTGTAGGAGCTACAACCATAGAGTAAAACCAAGGGCATTTCAAATCGATGACTTGGTACTAAAGGAAAATCCTCGCAACCAACAAGATCAGGAAAATAAGGGAAGTTTGAACCAAACTGGCTAGGTCCTTTTGTCATCATATCAACCTATGGATCAAGGGCATATCAACTGTCTACATCAGAAGGGGACGTGTTGGATGAGCCTATCAACAACATACATCTCAAGAAGTTTTACACCTAAGTCATCCAATGCGCAGAGAAGTAAAAAAAAGAGAAAAAATAAAAAAAAGGATATCAAAATCATCACTATGGTGCAAACTTGGTAAATAGTCGCCTTGTGACACAAAAAATAAAGAACAGTACAAAAAAATCACAATAATAAAAAAGGTACAATACAGGAAAGTGGTGAAAACCTAGCAATAGGCATTATTCGTAATAGATCGACTCTTTTATCTATTAGGACATGTATCATATCTTTTGCATCCATCTAATCTAAGCCATTCACCAAGATTTACAATGCATGAAGCTTTCATCACAACACAATCTTGGACACACTTAGCATAGCCACTATCCTGAAATTGTCTACAACATTTATTTGTATCATATCTCACCATGGCTTGGTGATCAATGTATATATCCATATCAAGAATTTGTGTCCATGGCTAGGGGAAATATCCCAACCTCTTTGGGGGAACCTTGTCCTCTTGGGTTTTAAATGAGTAGACAACCACATAAGAAACAACAAACTGAGAAAAAAAAGGATCACGAACATTAGTGGTGAACATCAAAACAAGAAATGAGAATACAAAGTGATATTCATAATGAAACCAAACAAGGATCCATTAGGAAGATGTTTCTAACTGATAAGTGGCATAGGTAAATGTGAATGTTCATCTATGATAGTTTTATTTTTGTTATCATATCTCCTAAGAAACTCAAGGATATCTCAAAACTAGAGAAGTGAGGAAAAATTTTGATATTTTTATTTGTCTACTGTTTGTGAGTGAATCCTTAAAATTGGAAAATTTGTCTCAAGACATGATTGTTAACGTATCATTAAGGATATTTCACCTTTGCATAGGATGAAGGTTAACTTTTGTCTATTTTATGCAAGCAACAATTAGGCCATCTTGGTTGAATTATACCTCAATGCTTGTGCCATCTTGCGATATCAAAATCCATGTAAGTTATACTCAGGTCATCATGGTTCAATTATATCATTGATGTTTGTACTAACTTTCAACATTTAAAAGGCTCAATGATGATAAAAAGGGGTCCAACTATTTGATTAATAGAATGACTATCTTTTATTTTAGGGGCATATAATTTATCAGTGAATTTAGTTGCACTACCATTTCATTACTGTATTATTATTTCATTAGTGCATTTACTTTCATTGTCACTTTCTCAGTGCATTTAGTTGCATATCATTGCATATTAGTTGCATATCATTTAACATTATTTAGTTGCATAAAATTTAGTCAATGCATTTAGTTGCATATCATTTATCATTACATTTAATTGCATATAATTTTAACCATTACATTTAGTTTCATACCATATTAGTTGAAATTATCACATCATTTAGTTGCATTTTCATCTAGTTTCCTTTAGTTGTATTTATCTTAATCATTTACATCATTATCACATCATTCAAAAACCCAATTAGCTGCATTTATCATTATAATCCATTACATCAACATGTACATTTATCCATTGTCATTAAACCATATAAAAATTAATTCCCATTGAAATAGGAGAATTTTTATTATCACATCATACCAGCATTAGGAATCACAAACATATAAGCATCTATCCATCGCATCATAGAACATTATTATATACATAAATCAATACATCACATCATACATGCAAAATCTTCATATAGGCATATATCACCTTTAAAACATATAGATCCAATCATATATCGAGCATCATTACTACATACATGTACATACACATGAATAAACAAACCATCACATAGATATATATCACCTTCGAAACATATATATCACATCCTAGGATCATATCATCACATAGATGTTAGATAAATCTATAAAAGTAAAAGCATATAGACATGCACATAAGAATCTAGATAATAAAGAAATGCATCCATCATATAAGCATCCATGACATGTATAAGCATATCAAATATCCTATCATTGTGCATAAGTGACCCATGTGGATCCAAAGGAGAATCACTACTGTATCTCATGTTGAATAAAAAAGGAATAACTGCCAAAAGTCCCTAGATATCATCTCAAAATAAAATGTACATAATAAGAGGTCAGAATAGTCACTATCAAATACATTAATAAACACAATGATGTCTACATCAAAATGATGCAACAAAATCTCAGGGCCCATGAGATCTATAAATGGCTGCCCTCAGAGGCTGTAGGACTCATAGTGTCTGCACCACTAGAGGATCCTACACCTAGATTTCCCCCTAAGGGATCTCTATTGAGTGGTCATGTCACCCCTCTACTCTTTGTCCAAGACCAACTACATCCTGATCTGGTCCTTGTGGCCTCTGTATAGCTAGGTTCCCACAAAGAGGTAGAAACAATCTATCGATAGAGTGATCTCCAATATTGAATCTTGAACCCCACTTTGCACATCTCCCTCATAGCCTCTCCTATAGACTCCTAATTGGATAATCTCTCTAATGCGTCCATCTAATCCTGGGTAGACTGTAAATACTACCATGTTGTATCTCCTTGTAGTGGTTGTATCTCGCTTTTTAGTAAGCTGGGTAACCTGTCCCTACAACTATGTAATTTGTGCTTGAGCATGTGATTACTGTCTCTGTAGACCCAACACCACGGACTACAAGGTGAATATCTATGCCTAATCTTGATGAGGGGGAGCTATGATTTGTATTGCTAGCCACTATGGAGGCTATGGATCTAGTGTGACCTATAATGGGATAACCTATATTGGAGTTGCGGGTGGAGGCATCTCTAATCTCCTTCACCTGATCGGTGGCTACTGCTCCTCCTCCTCCTCATAATCTATCATCTTTTACACCCCCACCTCAGCCTCATCATCCACTACCTCCTCAGATTCAGACCCATCTCTCCCCACTCTACCAATATCCTCTCTAAATTGTAGTGGTCCACCCTGGCTTACATCTCCCCTCCACCCTCCACCTTTCCCAATCACTCCTCACCCCTAACCTACATCATCTCTTCCCACTCCACCATCTCTACCCCTACCAATCTAAACCCTCCCTCTACCCACAACACCACCACCTCTCCTCATCCTGCCCATACCTCTCCCCTGACCTCAACTAGCAACTGCTACATCTCCTCCTGGACCTGGCTCATTATCATCATCATCTACCTCCTCTAAGGGTGGTATCAACTCTCTTGGCCATGTCAACCAAGAAAAGGCATGTTCTTCCATAAATGGAGCATACTATGTTATAACCCCCGCATCCACTACCCTTACCATCCCACCACACTTGAGGAAGTACATAAAACTTCACCCAAGCTAAATCATAATATACTGTAGGACCCCATGCTACCCTTTCCTTGTGTGTACGGGCATATATGATAGAACCTTGAGGAATCCCTTGGGTCTCACCAAACTATTGGTACACATGAGTCAGAATGAATATCTCAACCAAATAGGGGGTCCTCTCTATCAAGTATCTACTCTATAGTAAGACCAAAATTTGAGCCACATCCTCCTACCATGCTGCATAATCCAGGTATGATCTCCAGACCAATGTATCTAGGTCATCAAGGAACCACCTCCAATACTCCATCTTCATAAGCATGGGCTAGGAAATTGTGTGCCTGTATGCAAACAGGTAGGGATGCTCTAGTGCCCAATATCTCTCTAGAATTGGTCAGGCCACTTCTATGTGCTCCTACACCTAGATCTATAATAGTGTCACCCCTACAAATAGACTGGTGTGCAGGGGAAAAAGTGAGACTAAGTATGGAAACCCTAATCCCACTTTCATAAACACTCAAGGAATATGAAAGAGCCTAGGGAGGTAATGCACATCGGCTTCTTCTTATTAGAAAGAGAGAGTCATGGATTACCTTTTAGGTTTTCTATTCCTTTACTATAAATGAGAGAGAGGAATGATGCAAAATGCAATCTAACCTAGAAAGCAAGTAAGCAAGCAAACCCTAATATAAAAATACAGATCAAAGAACCACTAATACACAATTAAAAAGTATAGATCAGAAGGAAAAATTAGAGGTGCACCTATCTTTGAAATTTGAGAAGGAATGTCTAGGACCAGGGTGCCACGCCACTATCCTGATTCTGCAATTCTGGAGTTGCAACTGACAGGAGGGATTATGAGAGCTGCAAAGTGTTGTTCTGCCAAGTCCTACTAATAGAGGGTAGGACCATGGCGCTACGCCACTATCCTAGATAGGACTAGGGCACCGTGCCCCTATCCTTGGGGTTTTTTCCAAGATCTACAACCCATAACTCTCCCTATGTGCTCTTCCAATCTTGAAACTTCCAGTGATGCTCAGATCCGAACCTATACGTGAAGTTGAAAAAGAGGGTTTAGCATGTCTATATAGGGTTTTTCCTTAGTAAAACCCCCATTTTGGTGATTTCCACCTGCATGAATAGACGATAATGTACTGAAAATGTGTGTGCAAGAACCTTGTGTGTGTACAAGATCCTAAGAATGAAAGTAAACAACCTAGATCAACCCACAATAGTAAACCCTAATTGCTTATAATTGACAAAGTAAATGCTCTAAATCCACAATGCAAAGTGATCTAAAGCATGAATGTGAATCAAAATTAAGCTTATGTAAAGATATGAAAACAACATGAAACCATACCTAACCCCAAGGGAGAGGTACAAGACAATCATCGATCAGTGATCTCCTATTGTTCTTCTACATCTTCAAAAGCCCCCAATTGATAAAATGATGCTTGATGAATATTTGATGGATGAATGTTAAATATTGTTGAAGACTTCAAAGATCTACTCTTTCATTGCAAAGAAGGCTCTAATGCTCCAAAAACCTACTCTTAGATTCTTAGAAGAAGACCCCTTCAAATGAAGAAAGAGAGCTCTTAAGTATGAAACCCTAGATCTTAATTTCATGTTTAGGCCCACGTAGGATTTAAATTTCCTGCTGATATATTGCAGTTAAAAATTATTATATCAAAGGATTGTGCTCCCAAAATTTCAAGGAAAAAGCCATGGACCATGTGCATTCCCGCCATGGTCTGACCAAATTTTTACCAAATTTTTGGGACCATTAGATATGATGATATTAGAGTGCATCCCAATGTTACAGCTGATTTCGAGATGTTTTTGTAGACACCTAAAATTGGCCTATCTAATTAAATAAATATTTTTATTTATTTAATTATTTTATCCTAATTCTTCTATTAATTAAAGAAATCTTTATTTATTTAATTAATTCATTTATCCTCTTCTAGCCTTATTTCTCATTTAAATAAATACATTTATTTATTTAGATTATCCTTTTGTAAATTAAATAAATACTTTTATTTATTTAATTGATCACACTTCTTCTATTAATTAAATAAATCTTTATTTATTTAATTAATTCATTAACCTTTTGTACCCATGACACATGTCATTCATCTCTTAATTCCAACACTACCTACCCTCTCATTATTTTCTTATTTCCTCTACCTACCCTCTAATCCTAGCCGACAATTTATCTTTTACACCTCTCAATCTTATCCCTCCATTTCTCATAGTGTCTTCTATATAAGGAGATGCTTCCTTCATTATCAACCCTAATCAGTTGACTCCCCAACTACATTTTCAAATTTTCACATGTGATCAAGCCTACTTGCAACCACATTTCCATTCTTTGTTGAGCTCTTGTGCACACGAGAGAAAATATATCAAGCAAGATCAATGGAGATAGGAAGAATGGAGATCCAAACCCTATTAGACATGTGATGGTATAATCTTTGTGATTTTATTTGATTTTCATTGTCTTAGGTAATCTTCATATGTTATGGTGGATCTTTGTTGCTGTTAGGCTAGGGTTTTTGTGGTTGAATCTATTTAGTCTTTCAATATTGTTGTTTCCATTTTTAACATAAACATTTTGGCAAATGGGATCCTACTATCTGCCAAAAGTGGGGTGAAATGAAAGAAGAAGACTTATACAAAATGCTTTACAAAGACCCTGAAGATGGTACACAAGATGACATCAACATACCATGTGAAAAATATGGCAAAGGATTCAAGATCCTACAAAAGTTTGGGTATGATGGTAAAAGTCCTCTCGGCTTAAGAAAAGAAGGTATCACTTAACCTTTGCAGCTAGAATTAACATTTAAAAATCAGCGCTCGAAAGGGCTTGGTTTCATCTCTTCCAAGGTAAACACTCACAAATCAGAAGAAGCATTACAAATCATGAGGTCCAATGATCAACAAGAGAACCACTATTCTAGTGACTCTAATGAATGGGAATGGGGTTTGGACAAATCCTCTAGTGACTATGAACTCACTGAGACATTCAGAGAACCAGGTGAACCCACATAAGAAGAGGAATTTTATAGAAAATTCAAAGTTGATCAAGAAACAACCCCTAAGGATCCCACACAGTCTTTGCCTCTAGGTTCTAGGTCGAAATCACGAAGGATGAGGACACCTGTCCCCGAATGTGCTTTTAGTGATGACAATTTGGACTCGTTCATGATCAAGACAGATGAGGAGGGTGCCAACAATGACCTCGACAACTACCTTGTTCACCACCAACTTATTGATTGGGACCATGAAGGACCTATATAGTTCGATAAATTCCAAAATGATGAAGCCTTTATTGACTATCTAGGCATATTTGATGATCTTCCGCTTGGGGACCATAAGGTAGGATGTACTATAGAAATCAATAGCATGGCATATTTTGGTGAGGGTGTTTGGCCTTCCAGTCACAAAAATGAAAAAATAAAAACAAATCATGGGTCTTATGGTGAAAACCATATTGTGGCACTGTCTGACCCCAACAAAGTAAAAAGAAAGGACGTATCTGAGGGTGAAAACCTCTTCGAGACACTCGAAGATGGAAGGGTCGACATTGTCCTAGCATCATATGAAGATAAATCATCTATATTAGTAGAAGAGACCATCAAAACAAACATTGGTATAGAAGAAATTCAACATAGCATATTCTTGGCACAATCTCTAACAGCAACAGAAAGATCAAAGTTCATAAGTTTCTTCAGAGAGTGACAAATTAATTTTGCATGCTCATATGTTGATATGCCTGTACTAGATCCAGATTTAGTAATGCATCATTTGATAGTTAAACTGGGGGCAGAATCAGTGAAACAAAAATTAAGAAAGATGCATCCACAAGTGGCATTATTAGTCAAGGTGGAGCTTGAAAAATTATTGGATGTTAGATTCATACGCCCAACTGATTATCCTGAATGGATCTCCAACTTAGTACCAGTCAGTAAGCCAGATCATAGAATCAAAATATACACATATTTCAGAGACATCAACAAAGCTTCTCCTAAGGATGATTTTCCATTACTAAATATTGACCTAATCATAGATATCACAATAGGTCATGTGATGTTATCTTTGATGAATGGATTCTCTGGATACAATCAAATAAAAATCCCATTCGAGGATCAGCACAAAACAACATTTACTTGCCCTTGGGGAACTTTCTGCTGGAATGTCATGCCCTTTGGGCTATAAAATGCAGGCGCTACATATCAAAGAGCCATGACTACTATCTTTAATGAATGCATGCACGTAACTGTAGAAGACTATGTTGATGACCTCTTGGGAAAATCAATAGATAGAGATACACATTTGGACATACTTTCAATCATTTTTGATCGGTTAGAAAAATACAAAGTAAGATTAAACCCCAAGAAATGTGTCTTTGGAGTAACCTCCGGGAAGCTCCTGGGATTCATTGTCTCAAAAGGAGGAATTGAAGCCAATCTAGCAAAAGTCAAGGTGATCCTATAGATGCTACCACCAAGAAATATCAGTCAACTTCGATCTTTATAAGGAAGACTCCAGTCCATACGAAAATTCATAACACAACTTGCTGATAAATGTCATCCTTTCCAACACTTGCTACACAAAAACATAAAATTGAAATGGGATGATAACTATTAACAGGCTTTTCAGATACTCAAAGATTATCTTCTGAATCCACCAGTCTTGATGCCACCAGTTCCAGAACAACCCCTATTACTCTAAATATTAGCTACATCAATAGTACTAGGGGCACTCTTAGCACAACAAGATGTTGATGGCAAAGAAAAGGCAGTCTACTACATCAGTCATACTTTGGTAGGCTATGAGCTAAACTACACACCAATTGAGCATGTGTGTCTTGATGTGGTCTTTGCTTTGCAAAAATTAGGACACTACATCCTAACTAATAAAACTAAGTTGGTTGCAAGGATTGATCCATTGAAGTACCTTCTCAATAAAGCGACGCTTACTGGTTGACTAGCCAAATGGGTGATGCTCTTGAGTGAATTTGAGATTGAATATGTAGACAGAAAAGCAATAAAAGGACAAGCTATCACGGATCAGTTAGCAGATGCACCCATGATAAATGATACTCCTTTAATTTCAGAATTTCCAGATGAATCCACCTTGACGGTATCACACACAAAGCCTTGGAAATATACTTTGATGGCTCA
The DNA here is from genome assembly GCF_030272615.1 of Cryptomeria japonica. Taxonomy (NCBI): domain Eukaryota; kingdom Viridiplantae; phylum Streptophyta; class Pinopsida; order Cupressales; family Cupressaceae; genus Cryptomeria; species Cryptomeria japonica. The sequence continues at coordinate 343,968,622 of NC_081409.1, forward strand.
TACACGTAGCATGGTGTAGGAGTTGGCATCCTCTTTATCATACCTCAAGAGGATTCCATTCCAAAATCATATATATTGTCATTTCCTTGCACTAATAACATAGTAGAATATGAGGCATTAACAACTGGACTACGGATTGTAGTTCAGTGGAAGATCCAAGAACTTCATGTTTTTGGGGACCCTCAACTGGTAATTCATCAAGCAACTGATGACTACCAAACAGAGGATGAAAAATTAATGCCTTACAAAAAAATGGTGGATGACTTGAAGCAACATTTCATGAAGTTAACCTTTGAGCAGAATCGAACCATAGATGCCATGGCTACTATTGCCTCACTGATCAGTCTACCACAGAATGAAACCCGTTATGAGTTCTTGGTGGATAACCTTTTCATTCCCTCGTATGAGATCACACCTATTGAGATGATATGTGTCGTTGGTCCTGATTCCTAGTTATATGGTTCCATTTTCACATACCTTCATAATAATACCCTTCCTCATGACTTATCCAACAACCACCGTTGTACTTTCATTCGCCAATCTTCTCGGTACGTCATTTTAGCCGATATCCTATACTGTCAAAGTTTAGATGGCACTCTTCTTAGATGTTTAGAAAGGGACAAAGCTCAGATTGCATTACATGAAGTTCATGAAGGGATATGTGGTCCACATTCGAGTGGTCCTACCTTAGCAAAGAAACTCATTAGGACTAGATATTACTAGCCCAATATGGAAAAAGACTCATATCAGTTTGTCAAGAAATGTAAGCAATGTCAAATTCATGGAGACCCTATTCATGCACCAACACAAGAACTTCAACCGATTGTGACTCCTTGGCCCTTTTGTCAGTGGGGACTCGATCTCATAGGCAAGATTCACCCTCCTTCTTCCAATGGCCACAAATTCATTATCACTACCACAGAGTATTTCACAAAATGGATTGAAGATGTGCCTCTTACACAAGTCACTAGAAAACAAATTGCTACATTCATTCTCAACTATATCATTTGTCGATACGGTATTACTATTTTCTATTATCACCGATAACGAATGTCCCTTCAAAAATCAAGATGTTCGTAAACTTTGTGATCACTTCCATATTACCCATCATTTCTCCATGCCCTATTACCCCCAAGGTAATGGTCAAGTTGAGGCATCTAATAAAACTATCCTAAAAATCCACAAAAAGACAGTCGATGACGCTGGCTGAAATTGGCATATCCAACTTAATCCTGCACTTTGGGCTTATCGCACAAGTGTTTGCACACCTACAGGAGCCACACCTTATTCACTTGTCTATGGTACTGAAGCTATCTTGCCTATTGAGATCAAGTTACCATCTTTATGAGTCTCTTTGTACAACATTATCAGTGATGAAGACTATAGGGTCTCTCGCTTACAAGAACTAGAACTATTGGATGAACAAAGACAAACTACTTTTAATCATCTCAAGGCTTATCAACAACAAATGAGTTACAGTTACAATCACAAGGTGAAGCCTTGCACATTTGAGGTAGGTGACTTAGTTCTAAAAGAAAATCCTAAAAATAAGCAAGACAAAGAGAAGAAGGGCAAGTTTGAACCAAATTGTCTTGGTCCTTACATCATCACAACAGCCTATGGATATGGTACATATCAGTTCTCAACCACAAAGAGAAAACCTTTGGAGGATCCTATCAATAGCATGCACCTCCACGGGTTTTACACATAGATCTTCAGAATATCCTAATTCAAAAATACAAAAAAATAATAAACATTAAAAATCGTTACTTGGTGAAAACCTGGCAAACAGGCGCCTTTTGACAAAAACAAATTGAAAAAAAAAGTTAAAAAAGTAAAGAGAACTAAACTCGTCCAATAGTGAAAACCACTTCAGTGGTGTCGTGGGCAAGTACCATGATGAAAACTGGGTCACCGACACCATGTGTAGAGACATTGCTCCTCCCTCCTTCAGGATTCAATCGCATCCCTTCACTTTACACACACTCACAACCTATCCATCCATAATAAACTTTACACATTCCCATCATGGCTTGTTATTGATCTTCCTAAGATTGGTTAGCCATTCATAATAATCCCTCCTTTTCACCCCTTTCCATCCATAATAAATCAGCTCCTATCTATGGCTAAGAAAAATCCTATGTCTAGTAATGGGTGTCAAACTGAGTGCATCACATGTTTCGAGGAGTAAAATTTATTCCAATTTTTCGTAGTCTATCCGTGCACAATTCAAAATAAAGCAACATTTACATCACCAATCTACAATAAAGTTCCATCTTCTCCACAATAAAGTATCAGTTGCATGGATTCAATTAGTTTTAGATGAGACACAACAACAACAATGGGCTTCAACAAATCAAATATTTCAACAAACTCAGACAATATTATCGTTCAGTGCTATATATCCTTTTGTGAAAGTAAACATTGTGACAACAATAAAATAGACTTATACAAGTGACAAGAGACACTAAACTTGAGGACTACAGTGGATGTTGGTGTCAAGTCTTGGTTTTCTTTTGATTTTATCCTTCTAGTGACATGTCTTTTATCTTTTCCAAGATGTCTTTGACTAGAGATTTTATCTCCAGGCTGTCTTTGACTAGGAAGGTGAGGATGGGGTGTCACCACCTATTTTTCTTTGTTGTCTGTGGATTGTCTCTTAGTAATGTTATGACTTATCCAAGGATATAAGGACACTGTGAGTCTAGTGTGAACTGGGGCACTCTTTGTTTGCGACTATCTAATCTCCATGCAAATGGGTACAATGAATTTTTAAATCGAACATATACCTGGATTGTCATAACCTATTTGCCATAATAAAGCTCAATGATGATAATGCACAAGAAGCTTTATCACTTCCATATCTTCTATCTTCCATTCCCCTTTCTTGATTGATCTCCATCATCCTTCCTGAGTTTGTGTAGCCTTCTATCACATGACTGAGTATAATGACAAGCCAAAAATATTTGCATGTCATTTAGTATGCATCTGCACTACCACATATTAAGCATTTCATACATACATATAAATATCACAATTGCATCACATCCTGCACACAACACATGTTAGCACATTTTACATTCTCATCATGTAAATAGTTATTTGCATTAACATATTCATTTGTATTTCATACATTCACATTGGCATAACATATTAAAAACATAAAGGAACAAAAATATTACATTTCCTCCTATACATATTTGCATCCATATCATAAGCATAACATAGAAACAGACATCACATAGGTACACATGCATATAGCTGCTGCAAGGATGAATCATCTCATATATATATCAAAATAATAAGTGTCATGATACAATGATGTCAAAATACATATGGCTACAAAATCACCTGAAGGTGTCTACATCATCATACAAAAATGGTACAAAAACTGATACACAGGGAGCCCTCTAAGGATATGATGAACTCCCTCCCTCAGAACTAGCTGACCTCGATGGAGTCTTAGCCCTTAAAGGACCCACCCCAGGATCATCTCCCCTACCCCCTCTATCTAGTGGTGGTGGAGGACCCATGACCCCACTGCTAGATGTCTGTCTCCTATCCTCCCTCCAGAGGTCATCATCATCTGTGATGGTTTTCGGAAGATCCTAGCCTGCTGATTTGGTGGTACCACTCCATAGTACAGGTCTCACTAGTAAGCTATCTCCTCTCCTGCCCACATAATATAGGTGTATCTGGCCCCTGTGTCCTATGTTGCCTACCTCCCTGCCCTCAGTATTGTCTCAGCCTTTTTTTAGTGTTGAATAACCTGAACCCTCTCCCACTCAGTGTCCCTCACCTATCTCTTGAGCCTAGTTGTCTCCCTCTCTAGATCCTAGATCCCATCTACCTATCCCTAGCAGATCTACCTCAAGGATAGTAGCTCATCCTCCTCCTCTCCCCCCTCACCCTATCCCTGTCCCCATCCTTGTACCTATCAAGAAGCCTATACCTATTTGGGAACCTGTGCTGCTGGCACCTATAACAACAATCCACCTCTACCCCTGACTACATGAGCTTGTCTCTCCTCTGAGCCACTCTCCTCTCTGCCACTATGCCCCACCTCCAACCTCGGCCTCTACCTCCATCATCCCCACTATCATCTCCATCATCTCCACCATCTTCCTCTATCGGCTCCCCTAGATCTATAAGCTGTGGAAAGGGATGATCTCCCCAGTATGCACTGTACTCTGCATCCATCCCTGCATCCTCTACATATATCCAAAGGCATGGGAACCATCTCCACCATCTGTGTCACCACCTGATCATAAGAAGAAATGGCCCCAAATGCACCTGATCCCTCATTGTCTGTGCATACATCCCTGAACCCCGTGGCATCCACTATATCCTACCAAACTACCTACACACCCTATCTATCAAGTGCCTCTCAATCACATATGGTGTCCTCCCTATCAAATACTTACTCCTAAATACATATGACAGCTCCACTGCATCATCCTCCCACTCCTCACAATCTAACTATGGCCTCCATACCACACTGTCTATCTCATCAATAACCCTGTGCCAATACTCTAGTCTCCCAATCCATGACTGTGACATAATCATATCATATAAATGTACATAGCTACGCCCATGTCCCCTACCTCTAAGTTTATTGGACGTGTAACCGGAAGATTCTCATATGCCCATACCTACAATAGTGTCACCCCACATCCCAATCCAGCTGATCCGTGATACACAAACTGATGCAGCCCATAATACAAGTGGACCAACAGATATACCCCCATGCAAACCTAGTGTACTTTGTCACCAATGTCTCCAGAGTCCTCCCCCATCCCACAACCAACCCTCATGTCACCCTATGTGGATAGAGGAATCCACTGATCACTACTCCTAGCACCACTGGTAGTGCCAATCTTGTCGTTGTCATGGTATCCCAAGCCACATGTCCAGCCCTCATCTCCAGTCTTGGATCTTGAAACACTCATCTTAGTGCATCCTTGTCTCCCTCTTGATCATAAGGAACTAACTCCCCATCGATCGGTATTTGCAGTATCCTATACACATCCTCCAAGGTGAATGTCATCTCACCCATCAATAAATGAAATGTGCAAGTCTCAGAGTGCCATCTCTTAGCTAATGTAGTTAGTAATCCCATGTTTGCCTGAAACTCAGGCATATACATAATGTATCGCAAGCCCATGGCCTCAACTGTGGCTCTATCCCCAAGTGTCATCTCTACTCGTAACCTCTGAGTCAAAGGGAATCTCTCCCATGACTCCAGCATTGGTAGGTCCTCCTGCAGTCAAAAAAATCAACTGTGTCAATCCTAATGGCATTCTAAGTTCATCATAAAGTGTTGCTACTTATCCTAGTGGTACTCCCTATTCATCACAAAGTGCTTCTTCTTATCCTAGTGGTAATCCTTGTTCATCACAAAGTGTTGGTTCTTATCCTAGTGGTAATCCCTGTTCATCACAAAGTGTTGCTTCTTATCCTAGTGGTACTCCCTGTTCATCACAAAGTGTTGCTTCCTATCCTAGTGGTACTCCCTGTTCATCACAGTGATTCTTTCTATCCTAGTAGCATTCCATGTTCCTCACAAAGTGCTACTTTTATCCTATCTTTAGGGCACCTACTTGAGTGTATCCTCTTGAGTAGCTTAATCAATTGACAATGTATGTTCTATCACAGAATTGTCAATTTCTATGGTACTTCCTGTTCATCAGAAAGTGCCTCGATCTATCCTATCCTAGGGCTTTGCTTGAGTGTATCCTCTCGAGTAGTTTCTTGATTGGCAACATATGTTCTATCATATAATTGTCAATCCTAGCCCTATCTGTTATCCTAGTCTTATCTTGAGGACCTTCTTCAGTGTATCCTCTTAGTAGCTTATCCAATCGACAACGTATGTTTAGCACAGAACTACCAATTCGACCTTGAAGATAGCACATTCATGACACAAATGCACTTGCATACTTCACAAACATGCGTGCTCTACACAGATGCACCTAGCACAAACACATATGCACCTAGCCTACCCAGACACACCTAGCACCAATGCAGACGTGCCTTAACATTTTCCCCCTCGCTTGACATTTTTCTAGACCTACCAAGAGTGCATTTATTGAAATACCTAACATGCATTTATGAAAACAATTAATGTGGCAAAGTACAAGGAGGTTTTATGATACTCACCGACTCTCCTGCATCTGTTGACCTTTGGTATCGGCGAATGCAATTGAATCTATGAACCAATGCCATCGCTACTGACTTCTCTCTTCTCTCTCTGCACTCTGATCTCTTCAATATGTGGATGAAATGAGGATGTTTTCCCTCGTAAGTCTATCTTATAGACTACCCTAGCCCTAGTCTCTCGAGTCAGTCTTCTTTATCTCGTGACTGTCATTCTATCCTATCTTGTCAGTCCATTCTAGCCTTTCTTTCTTATTGAGAGATTTTCAGTGATCTTTTCAAACATTTTCATCCAGCCTCTCAAGGGGGAATATCATTCCCATCTTGGGGTAACTTTGTATCAGTTCACATTATCTTCTTTGAAACAACGCGACAAGTTGCATTGTCTCAAGGAGGGGCAAAATGTAGACACCTAAAATTGTCTTGTCTAATTAAATAAATATTTTTATTTATTTAATTATTTTATTCTAATTCTTCTATTAATTAAACAAATATTAATTTATTTAATTAATTCATTTATCCTCTTCTAGCCTTATTTCTCATTTAAATAAATACATTTAGTTATGTAAATTATCCTTTTCTAAATTAAATAAATACTTTTATTTATTTAATTGATCACACTATTTATTTAACTAATTCATTAACCTTTTCTACCCATGACACATGTCATTCATCTCTTAATTCCTACACTACCCACCCTCTCATTATTTTCTTATTTCCTCTACCTACCCTCTAATCCTAGCTGACTATTTATCGTTTACACCTCTCAATCTTATCCCTCCATTTCTTATAGTGTCTTCTATATAAGGAGATGCTTCCTTCATTATCAACCCTAATCTGCTGACTCCCCAACTATTTTTTCAAATTTTCACATGTGATCAAACCTCCATGCAACCACATTTCCGTTCTTTGTTGAGCTCTTGTGAACACAAGAGAAAATATATCAAGCAAGATCTATGGAGATAGGAAGAATGGAGATCCAAACCCTATTGGACATGTGATGGTATAATCTTTGTGATTTTATTGGATTTTCATTGTCTTAGGTAATCTTCATATGTTATGGTGGATCTATGTTGTTTGTAGGCTAGGGTTTTTGTGGTTGAATCTATTTAGTCTTTCAAAATTGTTGTTTCCAAAGTTTTGATATGCAAAATCGGGCATAAACGGTCAAAATAAGACACAATTAGGGTTTATGATTAAATGATTCCTTGGAGGAATAAGATTAAAAAGAGGCACACTTAGGGTAAAGGGCCCAAATTTATAATATGTTTAAGTGATGAAACATGACCTTAGATTTAATTAAATTAATTAATTAAATGCTTAAAGGGGAATGAGAAATGCAAGATGCAAGACACACTAAGGCAGGTGTTAACCTAAGTGTGAAATTGTACCACCCCAGAAAGGGTGTACAATTTACGACACTATAGTTAGCCCCCACTTTAGCAGTCATATGATACTACATGCATATGCAAGCTAAAGTACAGAAAAGTAAACATCATTTGAAAAAGGATATATCCATAAGTTGTCAAATGAAGCCCCCAATAGTATCTATAGTACACAGCTACAAAACACACCCTAAATAACCACATGTTAGATCACAAAATCACCGAATTCTAACTAAGGAAGGTGATTAAATTCATGGGTATCTATATGCCCCCCTATTTCGACTTGCTTATTAGTGAGGTGAAACAGGGTATCATGTTTTCCACAGTGAATTGTGATAAAGATTTTGATGAAGGAAGCTCACAACAAGGCTTGATTTATCATCTAACAATATTATGGAACTAACTCCTGAGAGAAAGAGGTCAAACTCACAATTCCAATGCCACTGACGATGCAAGAATCAGAGCTTCCTAGCTAAAGATATGATAGATTGAAGAAAAAGTGTAGAAATTAGGGTTTTAACTTAAAAAGATAAAGTCAAAAAGTGCATAGCACATAATTATGAAAGTGACACCTTCATTTGTTACTTTCTAACTTTTTCACACTATTCACTACAAAGGAGCCCACATACAAGCCATCATGCCTCAACGCTGACCCAAGCAACCTACATGAATGGAGATCTTATACCAGTCTATACTCGTCGACCGACCGCTTGATGAGGTAAGTTGACCTTTTGTTGACTCCATTTGACTTTTTCATGCTTTCATAGTTTTTAGGAATGATGATGTCATTGCCTAGTCTAGGCCTGGGCCCCCTCTTCAGACATGTAGGGGTCTAAGGGTACCCTGGTCCTCCTAGGGCACCATGGTCTGAAGGGAGTGCCCTGGTCCCCTTAGGGTGCCATGGTCCCAATAGGGCACCTTGGTCCACTCAAGGCACCCTGGTCCCTGTTCAGAGTGACCAACGATGACACAGGATCAGATGATGAATGGTAGAACTAATAGAATGATTACAATGATTAGATGATGATGATGATGATGATTAATCGATTACTAATGATAGATTGCTTTTTCATTTTGTAGACACTACCATGCATCTGCAAGCATACCACAGGTCTCACCTTTTAAAGCCTTTGAGAGCAGATCCCAAGGCTAACAGTGGGAGAGAGGTATTTGCTACATGCAGTGGGCTTGTGGGATGCAATGACCATGCCAACCATTGGATTTCATTTTGCGATGTTGATGGAACTGATGGAGAGGTGGGATGCAGACACCTCGATGTTCTCACTACCTATGGGGGAGATGATGGTCACCCTTGAGGTTGTATACCATATTTTGTGCCTTCCCATTAGAGGAGAGACCATGAGATATCAATCCAACTAGACAGAGGAGGATTATAGGAGGGAGGAGGTATATGCTATGTTGAGACTGATACGCAACAAGAAGAGGGGTCATATCATGGTGAGTTGGCTCCTATACCCTACTTGCAAGGTTCCATTAGTGAGATGACTCATGATTGTGACCCTTGTACTAGCCGTGTTCCCTAATGGGCACGACACATATATGCATGGACTCATCTCTGCTATCCAAGCGATGGAGAGACATAAGAGAGTATACTTTTGGGGTCAGAGCATGCTTGCACATCTCTATCACGACCTTGGGGAGTATTTGTTTGGAGAGGGATGAAACCTGAAGACATGCACACTACTACAGGGGCGGATGTTTGAGTATATTACCTGCACTAGGCCTGGTGGAGCCCCCATAGAGCTAGTCCCAGATCAGCCTAGGGTATATGCTTATCCTCTTACCTATGAGTGGTGATTCAATGATCTTCTATATTGGAGGTTGACCTTAGATAGATTGGTAGTGGGTAGGGCCATATGGAGACCCTACCTCAGGATGTACATGTGGGTAGGGATACGTAGGCAAATGTTCAGCATGCAGAGGAACCGTCTACTAGAGGGACGGTACAACACCATAGTTATTCCCTTCTACTTTGATGGAGCTTGGTGGCAATTCAAGTTCGAGTAGTGTGTTCCTATTGATGTGGCTATGTACATTCGACACTCACGCATGATGCTGAGGCTAGGATCCATTCCTAGGCCTACCAGTGATGAGATCATCATAGATTCAGATGGGTCAGATAAGGATAATGTCAGATTCAGATAGGGACAAATTATCGAGATGATTCAGGCATGCACCTATGGTATATCATATGGTGGGGGAGGACATACCCTAAAGCCATTTTCCCTGTAGACTTCCCTGGAGGGAAAACCAGACCATAGAGAGAGTCAGGTGACGAAGAGGGATCTGATACATCCAAGGAGGGATAAGATGATCAAGTTGACAATGTAGAGGAGCAAGAGGCAGGTGGAGATGTAGACAATCTTGATGATGGAGATCATGAGGAGGACAGAGAGGATGAGGATGAGGATGAGGAAGAGGATGAGGAGGAAGAGGAGGATGACAAGGAGGAGGAGGAGGAGGATACCATTCCTCATCACTTACTGGAGGATACCATAGCCCTATATCCACCGAGTCTCCCACTATAGGTGGAGGAGGACCCTGTAAGGGGTCCTAATCCTAGTCCCCATTAGCCCACACCTACTGTACAAAGACAATACAAGTGCGGACAGCCTAGTGGGTCCCAGTCTTAGGTAGTCACTATCCATGATCCCTACTAGTGAGAGGGAGATCCAGGTAAGGTGTCCTATTATTGATTTACTTATGTATCTTACTTGCTTTGATATTTGATTATATAGAATGTTACTGATGAAAAATTTCTCTATCTTTCAACTACTGTCCAGGAGTGGCGTTCTCTAATTTGGAATGTAGTGATAGACCTTATTGTGATTGTGCACATTTCTAGTTCTTCACATATAATGCATAGATCCCAGAGGAGTGCAAGACAACACAAGGAACTTTTCTCTCCTATTCGAATAGAGGTGGAGATCCTATGAGAGTGATTATGATAGATAGAGCATTCCCTAGTAGATTCATAGATAGAGGCAGCCATAGAGAAAGGGATCATGATGGAGAGGGATCATAGGAGCTCCTCGTAGAGTCACTCATGGTTTGTATCATGATACACCCCCATGGGGCCACCCCCATGGTTAGATCAGGAGGGGCTATCTAGCCACCATCCTCTAACTACTATTCCTAGGGATAGGAGATGATTTTCATGTATTGATGTATTTATTATGATACTCATGGATATGTTATTTTAATGCTTAAATAATATAAAAATTTCTTACATTAGAAGTAACATATTGAGTAATGAACATGTATATCTGATTTAAATTTCCATGTGATTTATTTATCAATGCTTTATGATTAATTCGATACATGTGTGATTTAATTAAATAACTAAGTATTTAATCAAATACTACTTTGATGATGTAAAAGAAGAATGTATTAAGCCTGGGAACTATATAAAAAATATGATATAATTAAGTTTAATTAAGTTTAATTAAATACAACATGATATAATTCTACCCAGTACAGAAGAAATTGTATAACATGCTAGCACATATGAAATATAAATCAATTACAATTTACATAAAAGAGTCTAAGAAAAACAATAACGTAATGTTGACCAAACAATATAACATCGTTCCATCTTACATACTTCAATGAATACATGCTAGTGTATTACCCAATTTTGAAGATAGAGATATAGAGAGAGAGAAGAAAGGAGAATAGAAAGAGAGACAGAGAGAAAAATAGAACTGTGCATAGTATCTACAAAGGTGCATATCATTTACGGGTTCCTTGAGAGGTGTACCTTCCACATCTGCTATCTTGTAAGCACCTGATCCATAGACCTCGACAATAATGAATGGTCCAAGCCAATTAGGGCTTAATTTTCCTTTCTCCTAAGGTAAGGCATTCACATTGCACTGATTCTTGTAAAGGACTAAATCCCCTACTGTGAAGGAACATTAAATAACCTTATCATTGTAGCTTTGTTGCAAAGTTTTATGATATGCTTGAATACGCTTGAGGGAATTTATATGCTACTCATCGAGCATCTCAATTTGTTGAACTCTTTTCTCTCTGTAGGAATCATCATCCACTATACCCCTAAGAGAAACTCTCAAAGAAGAAATTTCTAAATCCAAAGGCATAATGGCATCAACATCGTAAACAAGATTATAAGAAGTATAACCCATAGCAACATGTACACTTGTGTGATAAGCCCACAAAGCATAGGTTAATTGGGTATGTCAATCCTTACCATGCTTGTTTACAACCTTTCTAAGAATTTGTTCAATTATCCTATTGGAAGACTCATCTTGACCCTTTGATTGGGGATAATAAGGTGTAGAAAATCTATGTTGAATATGATATTTCTCAAGAAACTTCTTCACATCGTTATTTTTGAATGACATTCCATTTTTCAAAACTAAGGCGGAAGGTATCCCAAATCGAGAAATAATGTTTTCCAAAATTAATTGATAAATTACTTTAGTGGTATTGGATCAAACAGAAACAACTTCCACCCATTTCGTAAAGTAATCAGTGGTAGTTATGATGAAGGTATGTCATTGAGATGAGGGAGGAGATGTTTTAGCAACAAGATCCAAACCCCATGTAGAAAACAGCCAAGACGCTACCTATGATCGAAGATCTTGGGTAGGGGAATGGATAAAATTTCTATGTTGCTGACATTAATGACATCTTTTAACAAACACAAAGGAATCATTTTCCATGGTTTTCCAATAATATCCCATTCAGAGCAATCTCTGAACTAAATACCTACCCCAAAAATGCCCCCCATAAGCACCTAAATCTGTTTCTTCAAGAGAAATAGGGACCTTAGCCTTGTTTAAGCATCGAAGAAGAAGACCATTATAACCCCTCCTATAAATAACATTAGAAAGGATAATGTATCTAGCAACCAATTTGTGAATCCTATCCCTAGTATTCTTATTCATAGAATCAGGAAAGGTACCATCACTCAAATATCTCATGATTTGTGAGTACCATTCATTAGAATCCATAATGCAACAATATGCGACACTACTAGGATTATCAAAAATAGCCAAGGTATTGAGGTTGTGAATAGTGAATTTAAGATCTACCAAGGAGTCCTCTAGAGACACAAGAGAAGCCACACATGCCATCACATCAACATGTTGATTATCTTTTTGAGGAACATGATCCATGGTATAAGAATCAAATTTTTGCATCAAGGATAAAGCTAGATCTCTATATTGTGATAATTTGTCTTTCTTAGCTTGATAAAGTCTTGTCACTTATCTTATGATTAATTGAGAATCTCCATAAATATGTAGATGTTTCACATTCAATGCCAAGATTGATTTAATTCTAGCTATAAGAGATTCATATTCAGGAATGTTGTTGGTACATAAGAAATTAAGATGATATAATAGAGGAATAGGATTCTTTTTAGGAGAGATTAAGATCACCCCTGCCCCCAATCGTGTATGACACTTAGATCCATCAAAGTATAGTTCCCAAGTCTCATCAACCTTAATGGAAAGAATGTATTCATTGGGAATGGACTCTAAATTAGGTGGGGAGAAGGGTGAAGGAGCATCAACTAAGTGATCAGTCAATGCTTGACCTTTTATTGCATTTTGTGAGAAAAAATTAAGATCAAACTCAATCAACATCATAACCCACTTAGCTAAGAATCCAAAAAGGTCAATTTTGGAGAAAACATGTTTAAGAGAATCAAATTTGATGATAACATGGACCTCAACATTCAAGAGTTAATGCCTCAACTTTTGGGTTGCAAAGACTAAAGCAAGGCACTGTCTTTCTATCATAGAATATCGGACTTTGTAATCAAGTAGAGTGCGGCTTATGTAATAAACTAGGCATTCTCTACCATCCTTATCACATTGTGCCAATAAGGCTGCAAGAGCTTGAGTGGAAGTAGTGGTGTATAGAAGAAAAGCCTTAGTAGGATCAGCAGGTTGAAGAATAGGAGGATTGGCTAAATAGGTTTTTTAGGTCTTCAAATTCTTGGCGACAATCCTTATTCCATTGGAAAGTGATATTATTTTTAAGCAATTATGTGAAGGGAAAGGTACAATCTGCAAGTTGAGAGATGAACCTACGAATAACTTGGATCTTTCCTTGCAAACTTTTTAGTTGGGAAACATTCTTAGGAGGTGGCATGTTAACAATAGCATCTATCTTCTTCGTATCCACATCAACGCCATGATGTGAAACTATGAATCCTAATAGTTTTCCACTATCCACACCAAAAACACATTTTTGGGGACTCAAATGCATGTTATACTTACAAATTCTCTCAAAGATTTGATGAAGGATCTTAACATGATATGTACGAAGAACAGATTTGGCTAATATGTCATCAATGTAATCTTCTAAAGTCTTATGCATATAGTCATGGAAGATGAGATTCATAGCACACTAATAGGTTGTGCCTGTGTTTTTCAATCCAAAAGGCATCACAATCCACCAAAAAGTACCCCAAGGGGTGGTGAAAGTAGCTTTGGATTGATCTTGGGGATTGATGAAGATTTGATTATATCATTAGAAACCATCCATAAAGGATAATAAAGCATGCCCTGCTACTGAATCCACTATCATATCAATATTCGGGAGAGGAAAGTCATCCTTTAAAGAGGCCTTGTTTAAATCACAAAAATCCATACACATCCTAATCTTGTTTTCAGCTTTGGCCACAATGTTTGAAATCCATGGGGAATAATCGATAGAACAAATGAATCCAACATCCAATAGTTTTTCATTCTCAACTTTAACAAGTAATGCCACCTTAGGGTGAATCTTTTGAATCTTTTGCTTCACAAGTTTAGCATCAGGAATTAGGACAATGTTATGGGTGACAATCTTAGGATCTATGCCAGGCATGTTAGAATATATCTAAGTAAATATCTCAGGAAATTAATGTAACACCTCAGCATATTGTTTTCACCCTTCTTTGTCAGGACATTTCCCTATCTTGATGATTTTATCTTCAACAAAAGGATCCATCTTGATATCAATGGTGTCATTTATTAGGAGATTACTTTGTTGAGGAGCATCTTTAATTGAGGAAATTCTTTAACTATATCATCATTATCTCTTTCTTTCCCAAAATAAAATTCCGCATTTAGACAATAGGGAATATTGCGGTTATGGTGATACCGAGGAAGGTTGTCATAAGCTCCCAGGAGTTCAGCTAAGGAATCATAAGTAGAAAAGACATCTAAAGTGAAGAGACAAGAAGGGTCACAATCAATATATTATGGATATTTTAGTGAGAGAGAAGCATAAATGACATTAAAACTAATAGATGGTCTCTTAGAGGCTTTAGTACACTTGAAAGGATCATAACTAAGCCCAAATGTTAGGTCACAAAAGTTGTTTTCCAAGGGAACTTTAATCCCTTATTCTTGAGCACCACATCCATTTTCATTATATCCACACCTCACTAGGATGTGAAAACCAAGACCATAAAGGTTAGTCATTTTCGAAGAAAAAGGAGGGTTTTAAAAAAGTGAAGGATCAAAATCCTATAGACTAGAAACTAATGGAGATGAAGTTTGAGAAGCTTCCACTAAGTTATTACTCAATGGCCCAAATAAAGTAGATTGCTTTTTAGGTTCTTCTTCTTCTTTCTTCTTTTCGACCTTAGGTTCTCTAGGGGGGATTTTGTATTCCCCTACGAAAGTAGAATTGAAATCAAGGGATCCCCAATCATCTTCTATAGGAATATTTTGAGGAGAGAAAGTTCTCTCAATCATAGAGTCGGGCTAAGAAGACTCTTCCTCAAGAACCTTAGGTCTACTTGAGGAAGTATTCGGAATTGATTTATATATAGGAGATAGGTTTGATGAACTGGTCACACTAATCCGAGTAGAAGATTTAGAGAAATTATCTAAGATAGTTGGGGAAGAATTGATTGAAGAGGATTTAGAGCTTGATGTTTGTAAACAAGCTTGTAATATTGCGTCACCTAACAAGGTGTATGTTGTGTTATTATGGATGAACTTGATTTGCCTATGCAATGTAGAGGGAATAACTTGCATACTATGAATCCAAGGTCTCCCTAGCAACAATTTGTATGTCAACTCTCCAGAGATGACATGGATAGGAGTAGGTAAAGTAAAATGTCCTAACTTAACAAGAAAGGTGATGATACCTAGTGAAGATTTAGCAACATTATCGAAGCTAGAGATAGTGAGAGGATCCGGCTTAATAAGAGATGTATCAACATTGATCTTATACAACAAGTTAATGCTACAAACATTAAGGATAGAACCATTGTCCACTAATGTTTATCTTATTGCACTATCATTTATAATAACCACAATCATTAAGGGATCATATTATTGTTGAACTTCACTAGAGGGCAACTAATCTTGTGTAAACACAATCTGCACCTTAGTTGTTGTAATATAGTGAATCAAAGAAGCCATATTATTGGATGTCACTATAGGTGGGACATTCAATGTTCTCAAGGCATCTTGTAGCATTCCATGATGAGTCAAGGAAGTTTGAAGCAAATCCCAAAGGGATATCTTGGCAGGAGTAGCTTTAACTTGTTTGACAAGATCATACTCCTTACCAAGGGTTTGTGAAATACAAGGTCCTTGAGGAAGAATGAGTTGAGGATTAGGTAGAGGAGTCAGAACAACCAGAGGAAGGTTAGGTTTCTTATTGTTTCTCATGTTATAGGTTTGGGAAACTACATTATAACTCTCCTTAGTTATTTGTCTAGCATAGTTATAAGGACTCTTAGTAGGATTCCTTCATTGAACCGTAATGATATATTTGTTTGGAGTGCTAAAGGAATCATGACTATATCCACCTTGAACTGTGAAAAGAGGTTGATTAGGAAGAGGTGAGCTTGGGTAAGGACAAGAACCTTGGACAACAAAAAGTGGTTTGCTATGTTCATTCACATTGATCATACTAATTAACCTTTTAGATGCATTATTCTTGTTTGAAAGTTTAGGCAAAGACATAAAGTCATCAAGGGCATCATCCAATCAAGCATGATCATAGTGATTGAAGGGCTTATCTTTGGATTCGAAAGGAGACATAACATCATAGAGGGAATCATGAGAGTCAACCATGTTGCCTGATCTAGTGGATGAATGGATAGGAATGTACCCATGACAGGAATCATTCAACTTATCTTTTTCATCACCATGAAATGGCATAGTAACAAGGTTGATTATTTTTTGGCAAAATGAGGGTTTAGAAGGCTTAGGGCTCAAAAAATAATCTAGAGATTGATTTAATTCATTCTTACTAAACTCATAATCAACAAAATTGCATACATAATCAAAAGAATGAACATTTTGCAAATAGAAATCTGACATTTTGAAATAAAAATTGCATGAAACTTAAACACATAATGCAAGGAAAATGAAAGAAACCTATCCTTTTATTTTTTATGTTTTGAAAGAAAATGAAATAAACTATATCTAGATCAAACAATGAAATGCAATGCAAATGAAATTGGATTCACACTACGTTCACCAAATATTTGTAGGGGAAAAAGTGAGACTAAGTATGGAAACCCTAATCTCACTCTCATACACACTCATCAAATACGAAAGACCCTAGGGAGGTAACACACGTCGGCTAATTCTTATGAGAAAGAGAGAGACATGGATTACCTCTTAGGTTGTCTATTCCTTTGTTGTAAATGAGAGAGAGGAATGATGCAAAATGCAATCTAACCTAGAAATCAAGTAAGGAAGCAAACCCTAATCTAAGAATGCAAATCAAAGAAGTGTTGATACACTTATGAAAAGTATAGATTAGAAGGAAAAATTAGAGGTATGCCTATGTCTAAAATCTAAGAAGGAATGTTCGATACCAAGGTGCCATACCACTATCCTGATTGTGCAATTCTGGAGCTGCAACTGGCAGGAGAGATTCTGAGAGTTGTAAAGTGTTGTTGTACCAAGTCCTATTGATAGAGGGAAGGACCACGGTGCCACACCACTATCCTGGGCAAGACCAAGGTGCCACATCCCTGTCCTTGGGGTTTTTGCAAAGATCTATAAATTAGAACTGTCCCTATGTGCTCTTTTGGTCTTGAAACTTCCAGAGATGCTTAGATCTGAACCTGTACCTGAAGCTGAAAAAGAGGGTTTGGGATGGCTATATAGGGTTTTACCTTAGTAAAACCCCTATGTTGGTGATTTATGATTAAATGATTCATTGGAGGAATAAGATGAAAAAGGGGCACAGGATAAAGAGCCCAAAGTTTTATAATATGTTTAAGTGATGAAACATGACCCTAGATTTAATTAAATTAATTAATTAAAAGTTTAAAGGGGAATGAGAAATTCAAGATGCAAGACACACTAAGGTGGGTGCTAACCTAAGTGTGAAATTGTACCACTGTAGCAAGGGTGTATAATTTATGACACTGCAACTCGCCACCTTGTTGTATACCATGTAATGCAAACCATGGTAGAGGTGGGCTAGAACACAGATTTACCAATCATATCAAATCCCTCGTGTCACCATCTTCTCCATCATAGAACCCCCTCCCACTACAAATGCATGTGACCTCTTGTCGGGATAGAGGAAGGCTCCTATCAAACCTACAAATATTGATGGTAGCAACAAATGCATCTCTACCATGTACTCCCAATAGATATCCTGCATGTCAATCTCCTCATCATTGAATACCCATCATAGTGTCGCTACCCCTACTACTGATTGGAGATCATACCGCACTAGCTCCCCTATGATAGGAATCCACAAAATTGGGTATACATCCTCCGGAGTCACTTTCATCTATCTAGTGGGAAGGTGAAAGATGTTGTGGTCTCTATGCCACCTCTTAGCTAGTATAGTAAGTAAGGCCATGTTCATTTTATAATTGGGCATGAATATAATGTGAGATAATCCACATTAGAAAGGTCTTCCCTCACAGAGAAGGTCTTCAGGTATCACTCCCAAGACATCAGTACACCCAAAGGCTCCTACACCACCATATCAACACAATGTCAGCTATATCTATCCAATTGATCCAATATCATCACTCAATCAATCAGTATCCTATCTTCTAAATGTGAGATCTTACATCAATCTCTTTGAGCATCTATCAATGGTGTAAGTCACGTTATCAATTTCAGGAGTTTCTATCACAAACTCTTATCAATCAGGTGGGTCAATTTAACCTATCCAATCAACGAGACAAGTCACGGTATCAATTCAATAGTTTCTATCACAAACTCTTATTAATCATGTGGGTTTTAATCTTAACCTAACCTATCAGTGTTGCAAGTCATGATATCAATTCAAGAGTTTCTATCACAAACTCTTATCAATCACGTGGGTTTTTATCTTAACCTAACCTATTAGTGACACAAGTCACGATATCAATTCAAGAGCTTCTATCACAAACTCTTATCAATTAGGTGGATTTTCATCTAACCTATCCTATCAGTAACGTAAGTCAGGATATCAATTCAAGAGTTTCTATCACAAACTCTTATCAATTAGGTGGGTTTTCCTCTTAACCTAACCTATCAGTGACACAAGTCACACTATCATTCGAGAGTTTCTATCACAAACTCTTCTCAATTAGGTGGGTTCATCTTAGCTTATCCTATCAGTGACACAAGTTACGCTATCATTCAAGAGTTTCAATCACAAACTCTTACCAACTCAGGTCGGTCAATATAACCTATCCTATCAATGACATTAGTCATGAGCCTATCAAAACACCTACAATTTTGATCATAAGCTCTTATCACTCAAATCATCATATTAGTGAAGATAGTCAGATAATTCAATGGTCATATTAAGATCAAATTTTTAAATTTCATAAATATCAGATCAAATCAAGTGCTATCGATCATCACAACAAGTATCAAGCATCTTCAAATACATCAACATCAAATTTGCATTAGTCAAAAATTTGAAATTTCATCAAAAAATATTGTCTCAAATGCACTAAAATAAAAAGTGTAGGTGCTAAAACAAATGCTCTATCATAAACTTCAAAGGTGACACATAATTCACCATATGCACTAAAACATTCGACTTAACAAGGCATGCATTCCTATCATATGCGCTAAACAAAATATCAAGGGTTCTCATTAACCTATCAAATACATCAAGATAAAAATTAAATGCACTATGAAAAAAATTGAATGCGCTCATAAAAAATCAAATGCCCCAAAAAAACCTAAAAAACTAGGGCATGTGAAAAAAGGGAAAAATGTGCAAAAACCACTAAAAATCTATCAAAAAGGCTTTAAAATCACATGAGGTAGAAAAATTCACTTACCAGAGGTCCATATGCTACTAGCCTTTCAGATCGACAAAGTTTCTCAAATCAGTATAGGTGATAGGGTGGCACCATTTTTGCTCTCCTCTTCTCTTCTCTCCAAGCTCCAAATCTCTAAATGACATGTGCACAAATGAGCTGGAAAGTGAACCCTAGGGATTTATATAGTGGGTGGTGATGTCAGCATGGTCTGCCACCTAGATGGTTGTGTGAGGAATGTGTGTGTTATGCTTGCACCAATTTTTTGCATATCACTGATGAATAATGATGAACAATAAATACTCAACAGAAACTGAGAGCGGGGGGGGGTGAATCAATATAGACAAAAACTTATTTAACAACTATAAATAGCAAAGACTGCACTAACTGGTGAACAACATCACCGTTCTAAATCAAGGCAATACCAGTAAAACACAGTGACTGTAAAAGTCATAAACCGGTAACACTTAGATCATCACAAAACCTAATATCTCATTTCCACTTTACCCATATGATTAAAAACTAATATCCCATTTCCACTTCACCCATATGCTTAAACAAGTAATACATCAGAAATATAATGACCAATGGATCAACATGCTTTTACCGATTAACAAAAAACACTAAAACATCACATGAAAAAGCATCACACATGATACACTGATTTTTCATGTGGAAACCCAACTGGGAAAAACCACGGTGGGGATGAATACCCACAAGTTGTTATTGAACTCTTCTGAATTCCACTCTGTTAGGAGCCTAGCCCGATTAAAGACTTTACAATAGGTTCTACTAAGAACCGATCCTGCTAGGGATCACCCGGTTAAGGGATGGCTAAATACCCATTTAAAGGTTAGAACCCTGTTAAAGGTTACCTCGCAAGAGGATTTGAAGAACTCAATGATTTTGAGTCACCCTGTTAAAGGATTTACAAAAATCCTGTTAGAGCTACCCATTAAAGGGATGTTCCAACTATTGAAATGATTAGAAGTCAACAGGTAATACACTAATCTAATAACAACACTCAATGCTAAGGCAGATCCACTTCAGTTCTTATACTTCTACAATCACACTTTGCAGATCTCTACTCACTGCTCCAGTTTGGCAAGAATCAAGTATCTCTTCAATTGGATACATACATAACATTTGCCAACAACTTCACAATGCAAATCATCATTGACCTTATAGACAACAATTAGGTCGGTAGCCAAAACCTAAAACCCTAAGTATCTAGGTTATCAATACAGTTGGTCTATGTTGGAATAATGATATATTTGTCATTAGTGAATAACACATAGTGAAAACACTTATTCGATTTTGAATGCTTACCGAGCTCATCACTCAGTCCACAGCCTATACCCGAGCATTCGGTAAAGCTTACCGATTAAACAGTTCATACCGAGCAGTAAGACTATTACCGAGCATATGAGACAAACAACAGTAACCGAGAAGTTAGTTCTTACCGAGTTACCAGTGGTTACCGAGTGACACTATATCTACCGAGTCACCGCAGCTACCGAGTTCCAAGCTACACTTCGGGACTAGTATGGACCGAGCTTCTACTCTTACCGAGAGCATGACGATGCCGAGTACTGTAGTGGATGCCGTGTATCAGAAGATCACCGAGCCAGCTTGAGGAACCGAGTATCTACCGACTCAGTAATATTTTGTTCACCTATGTAAGGCCGACTTAAGAATGAGTTTATGTTATTAATTTGTATGAGGCCGACTTTATGAAATGTAAATGTAATTATGGACGGTATATATATGTGATGTATTATACCATCTGTAATTCGTAATGTGAAAATGTATGTAAGATGTATGAATATGCGAAATTAGAAAGAGCAGAGCAGAAACTGCATTAAGGCAGCAGACCAGAACATTTTCGCAGAGTCAGTAAAGGAGCAGAATCGACATATCTATCTCAGAAGGAGATCAATACTCAAAGGATCTTATCAGTAATAAAGTTGTAAGTCAAGATCTACTATTTCATCCTAACAGTTGAATCAGTTTGTAAATCCTTTTACCGGGTAGACTTAACAGTCTTTTGTAAATCTCTTAACCGAGTGCATACTTCATTGTATGTTTGTAAATCCTCTAACAAGGTGGACCTAGCAGTCCAAATTTGCTTCTAACAGGGCAGATCATCAGAAGTGATCATTGTAAGCCTTAACCGGCCAACTTTTACTGCAGTACCAAAGTTTTGTGGGTACCATCCCCACCCCAGTTTTACTTTCTATTTGGATGGTTTCTGGGTCACCAAATCTTTGTGTTAAGTGTTATGAATGATTATACTTTCATGCATACAGTAGATTAAATGAATGAATGGTTTAATATATGCAAGTGCAGAAATGAGTTAAAAAGTTTAAGTGTTACTGATTCACCCCTCCCCTCTCAGTAACTTGGTTAGTCCTGAATATTTTCAACAATTGGTATCAGAGCATTGTGGTTCTCAGAGTAAAAGTTTGACAGCTTGAGAAAAGGTCAAGACAATGGAGATATTCAGACTTGACAAAGCTATTGAGAATGAAAAGCTAGATCTGGAAATGGCCATTGCTCAACTCAAAGAAGCAAGAGAACATCTTTCCCAATCCCTAAAAAGAAGAAAGGAACTAGCAAAAGAAATAAATGATCATGAGTATGTTGAAACAAAAATTGAAGATCTCTTTCCTACAAGTAGTTCAAATGAAGTAGATGAAGCAAACAATGCAATCAAAGAACTCCTAGAAAAGAATGGATTACTGCAAAAAGAAGTAAGGATGCTAAGAAGAGAACAGGAAATTCAGTCTGCAAGATTTTGTGAAATCCTGGAACAAAGGAATAAAATGCAAAATGAAATAGAAGGAAGAAGCAATGAAATTGTACAGCATGAAGATCTCACCGAGCAACTCTCCAATGCAAATGAAGAGATCAGAATTCTCAAAGAAGAGAATGAAAGTTTGAAAAATGAGCTAGATATTCAAAAGCAAGAAAATGAAAGGATGATGAAAACTCAAACAGACTTGGATCAATTAAATGAGCAAAATCTTCACAAACAAAAGGGTAAAGCTGGTCTTGGTTACAATGAAGAAGGTGAATCTTCCGAGCAAGGTAGCCAAAGAAATCAAAGACCTACATGCAATTACTGTGGTAAGACAGGTCACACATCAAACAAATGTTGGAGCAATGGAAAGACAAGATTCAAAGGCAAAAGCTACAACTGTAATCAGCATGGTCACAAGGCTAGTGAATGCAAGGAGAAACCAAAATTTGAAGGCAAATGTCACAAATGCAAGAAACAAGGTCACAAAGCATCAGAATGTAGAACAAAGATATTCACTCCTGTAGAACAAATTGTCAAAGCAATATTTGGTTGGGATTACAATACCTGGTGCAGATGTCATTATTGTGGAGAATATGGACACATTGGGTTGAATTGTACAAGGCATCATCTAAGGAAGAAAGATACAACCATAAGATGTTATACATGCACTGAACTCGGACATATAGCCAAGAGCTGCATGAACACAAAGAAGATTGAAGATGAAAAGAAAGCTAAAGCTGACAACATTCGGAAACAGATGAGACAGCAGTGGGTTCCTAAACCTACCGAGTAGGATAATTCAAGCAATGGTCCTATCACTCAAGAATTGGGTGACCCCACCATTACAAATTAGATCTATTAAAGAAGATAAGGAACTGCATCTTCAAAACCTTACCATAAGCAGTTCTAAAATACAAAAGCATAATCGATGAAATCAGTATTTCCGATACATGCAGAAAAGATGCAGATCGAGGAGCTTTTACTGAATAAAATGGGTAAATGGAAATATACCCCAGATGATATCAGCTCTCAAATTCCAAATGAGCTTCTAGTCAGGATTAGACCAAGATAGACTTCAGCAGTGCAAACTGTCAAAGACATTTATGCACAAACCTTAAAACAATTGTTACCGAACCTGACATATAAAGAAGTTAAAGAGGCATTAAAGAAGAATGAACACCAAATGACACTTAGGTTTCATACCTTCTTAGTTCTCTCCAAGCAGATAGAAGCAATAGTAAATAATGCCACAATTGTGTGGAAAAGGATATATAATCTGCCAATGCCATCTGACCCCACGGTAACAACTGAGGGTGAAAAAGAAGAGGATGAAGAGGAGAAAAAAGAAGAAGAAGCAGCTGAGGAAGAAGGAGACACGGTAATCATAAGTGAAGAAGAAGAAGGTGACATGGTGATAATAGGTGATGAAGAAGATGATCCTGAACAGGTAGCAGCAAAAGTCATTGCATCTCTTCCTCACTCACCGTAGAAAGGCGTTGCATCATCAGCTTCAGCCAGCAAGATTGTGAGCACAGTAGCTACATCTATTGCTCAATCCTTGCCAATCACCTCTCAGCTCCAGACTCCAATAGTTACCTCATCCACCGAGCTGCAGAGCATGCAGAGTGTTGCTTCTACCGAGCAACAAGTGATTTCTTCAGTCACCGAGATCACAACTTCTCCTGCAGCATGTATAGTAAGTTTTGCAACCTCTCCAGTTTTGACACATTCTTTTGCACCTAACTACACTCCTGCATGTACATCAATTTTGGAAATAGTCGGTACATCCATGAGTCTTCCTATTCCAGTTATAACAACTAGTCCAACCTTATCAACCATTATAACTACATCAAAAGATAAGGTAGTAAGCACAGAAGTAATACAAAAGACACCTTTAAAACTTCTGCTTACCGGCAAGGCTATAGAGGAAGATATAGATCTGGATAAAGAGATTGTCATACCACAAATAGACCTCAATACTGCATCAATTGATGAAATGAGATTGATCAGCCAGATGTTAGAACAGAAAGCAAAACAAAAACAATTAAGAAGTGAGAGAGACAGGGAATTCAACATCATAAATGGTGCAAAGACCATTCTTACAGATGCCTTAGGCATAAAAGTTGATCCCTCTCAACACATTTTGCTACAACTCGAAGAGGCTGTGAATAGATTCAATGAGGACTCATCAGGAGAAGAGAAACTGATAGAACGAACCGAGAAGAAATTTGATAACAAGGTGCTTGAGCACATTGCTCAGTAGATAGCAATAAAACAAGTTGAATTGACCACTAGTTTGGCCAAGTTAGAAAATTCTTTTAATAATGTAACTTCATTCTTTGCAAAGTTATGTGATGTCACCGAGTTCACAAAAGGAATCAGAGATCAACTGAAGAAAGTTGATGATGATCTGAAAGCAAGTGCACAACAGTTGCAACTTGACCCCAGCTCAAGCTCAACTCACCATTCAAAAATCAAAGTCCTATCAGATAAGCAATCAGAATTGCTTAGGGAAGATGCAAGGATCTGGTCTACATTGTTAGATATTCAGAATATGATCCTCCCTAACATGGATACAATGCAGAAACACATTACACATTCCAAAACATTGATCCATGATAACAGTTTTTCAGTTGCGGAGCATATAATTGAACTATCAGCCAAAGTTCAAGTTGCATTGTCTATTTGCACAATTTTGCAAGGAAATTGGGATAATGCGTTGGCTCATATCAAATAGGTACACTCAGAGTTTATCTCACGCTTTAATATCTCTATTTGAGTTATCTATTCTTTGGCATTATTGTCAAAAAGGGGGAGAATATGGAACATATTATTAGAGACAAGGGGAGAATGTAAATAACAATTGGTATAGAGATAAGTATAGAATCATGTGTATATTCTATGGGGGAGTTATGTATAGTGAGATATACAGGTATATACAGCAATCTACAATCGGTATCAATTTTGAAGAATCAAGTCAGCATGACAGATTCATTTGTTGTCTCATAAGTGTTTTTGTCACTAATGCCAAAGGGGGAGATTGTTGGAATAATGATATATTTGTCATTAGTGAATAACACTTAGCGAAAACACTTATTCGATTTTGAATGCTTATCGAGCTCATCACTCAGTCCACAGCCTATACCAAGCATTCGGTAAAGCTTACCGATTAAACAGTTCATACCGAGCAGTAAGACTATTACCGAGCATATGAGACAAACAATAGTAACCGAGAAGTCAATTCTTACCGAGTTACCAGAGGTTACCGAGTGACGCTATATCTACCGAGTCACCGCAGCTACCGAGTTCCAAGCTACACTTCGGGACTAGTATGGACCGAGCTTCTACTCTTACCGAGAGCATGACGATGCCGAGTACTGTAGTGGACGCCGTGTATCAGAAGATCACCGAGCCAGCTTGAGGAACTGAGTATCTACCGACTCAGTAATATTTTGTTCACCTATGTAAGGCCGACTTAAGAATGAGTTTATGTTATTAATTTGTATGAGGCCGACTTTATGAAATGTAAATGTAATTATGGACGGTATATATATGTGATGTATTATACCATCTGTAATTCATAATGTGAAAATGTATGTAAGATGTATGAATATGCGAAATTAGAAAGAGCAGAGCAGAAACTGCATTAAGGCAGTAGACCAGAACATTTTCACAGAGTCAGTAAAGGAGCAGAATCGACATATCTATCTCAGAAGGAGATCAATACTCAAAGGATCTTATCGGTAATAAAGTTGTAAGTCAAGATCTACTGTTTCATCCTAACAGTTGAATCAGTTTGTAAATCCTTTTACCGGGTAGACTTAACAGTCTTTTGTAAATCTCTTAACCGAGTGCATACTTCATTGTATGTTTGTAAATCCTCTAACAAGGTGGACCTAGCAATCCAAATTTGCTTCTAACAGGGCAGATCATCAGAAGTGATCATTGTAAGCCTTAACCGGCCAACTTTTACTGCAGTACCAAAGTTTTGTGGGTACCATCCCCACCCCAGTTTTACTTTCTATTTGGAAGGTTTCTGGGTCACCAAATCATTGTGTTAAGTGTTATGAATGATTATACTTTCATGCATACAGTAGATTAAATGAATGAATGGTTTAATATATGCAAGTGCAGAAATGAGTTAAAAAGTTTAAGTGTTACTGATTCACCCCTCCCCTCTCAGTAACTTGGTTAGTCCTGAATATTTTCAACAAGTCTAATCCTGATTGTTTAATCACATTTCATAGAGTAAAACAATCTTGAACAAATATCAAGATGTTCTCCATCATTCTTTCTTCATCACTTCTAGAAGCTGATAACCCATCACGTGCTCTCCACCATTTACTGAGATTTTGCACATTCCTAAGGTGGATAGAATCAACCTTCTTCATGCAAGATCCTCAAGAAGATTCTTCACGTGCACAAGGTTAACATGGCAACATGATCTGATCTTCATTTCAATGCTAACTCATCAGAGGATGTCATCGGTCGAATCACACAGACTTGGAATGCATCAGCCAGAAACCTTGATACAAACTTTCCATATACCGGTTCACTTTCTGCATATGCGGGTTCATTCCATCATACCGGTTCACACTTCATCATACCACTTCACTTGTACCATCATACCGGTTCACTTGCCAAATCGCTTACTTCAATATATCAATTCATACTTCAGCATATTGACATCAATGACAACATACAATACTATCATGTCATCATACTCGACATCTTCACATCTTCTCCCCAATATCTTCCATACTATATGTCTTCAATACTACAGATATCTTCTTTGCTTCATATCTTCTCCCCCTTTGACAACAATGCCAAAGTGGAGGCATAAGCATCCATGATCTACTATGTTGAACCCCCTAAGGAGTAGCATCCTTCAAAACACCAATCCAAAAAAGATTTAACAGTGCAATACCTGAGTGATGTGGAGCACATACCTTTAGTTCACCTCTTGAAGGAGAAGCACCCCTAATTCACCTCTTAAATAGGTAAATGTAGTCTTTGGTAGAGGCTTAGTGAATATGTCTGCTAACTGCTCTTTACTGGAAACATGTTCCAATACAACCTCTTTGTTCTGAACTTTCTCCCTCAAGAAATGATACTTGAGATCGAATTGCTTGGTTCTAGCATGCAACACCAGATTCTTGGAAATGTTAATTGCACTTGTGTTGTCACAAAATATCCTCACTGATTCAGATACAGAGATTTTGAAACCACTTAATACATACTTCATCCAAATTGTCTGAGTGCAGTTCATAAATGCTACTAAATATTCTACTTCTATTGTGGACTGAGAGATAAAACTCTTCTTTTTGCTCATCCATGAGACTAGTCTACCATCGAGAAAGAATGCACCACCTGTTGTGCTCTTCCAGTCGTCCACACTACCAGCTAATTGGCATCGGTTAACACTTTGAAATTGAAATCATTAATGTATGGATACCACAATCCATAATCTATAGTTCCCTTCAGATATCTAAGAATCCGCTTGACTGCTACCAAGTGGGATTCTCTCAGACTTTTTTAAAAACATGCAGCAATGCCCACCATGTGCAATGTCTGGTCTGTTGTGTACTACATAGTGCAACTTACCAATCATTGACCGGTAATATTTCTCATTCACCAATGCTGAGTCATCTTCTTTTGACAATTTACAACCAGTCATCATCAGTATACCAACCGGTTTTCTTTCTTCCATGGCAAAGGTCTTCAACACCTCTTTGACATACTTGGATAGAGTGATAAAGATACCATCTTTCATTTGTTGAATCTGTAGTCCAATGAAGAACTTTAACTCTCCAATTAGTGACATCTCAAATTCCTTCTTCATCTCATCTACAAATGCATGTCTCATCTTGTCATTTCCACCAAAGATTATGTCATCAACAAATACTTCATAGATCGGAATCTGATCTCCTTCTGACTTCAGATAGATATTTCTATCTTCACTTGTTCTTTCAAATCCAATCTTCACAAGATGGGAGTGTAAACATTCATACCATGCTCTAGGTGCTTGTTTCAATCCATACAAGGCTTTATGTAGCCTACACACCATATCACTATTTTTTGATAGGGAAAACCCATCTGGTTGTTCTATATACACTTCCTCTTCAAGTATTCCATTCTGGAATGTAGATTTTGTATCCATCTGATACACTTTGAATTCCTTAAAGGCTAGATATGCAAGAAACATTCAAACTCCTTCCAATCTAGCTACTGGAGCAAAGGTTTCTCCATAGTCTTCTCCTTCTTCTTGAGCATATCCCTTACATACCAATCTTGATTTGTTTCTTACCACTGTGCCATCTTCATTCAGCTTGTTTCTAAA
The DNA here is from genome assembly GCF_030272615.1 of Cryptomeria japonica. Lineage (NCBI taxonomy): Eukaryota > Viridiplantae > Streptophyta > Pinopsida > Cupressales > Cupressaceae > Cryptomeria > Cryptomeria japonica. Next base: position 343,997,547 of record NC_081409.1, read on the forward strand.
TACCCATTTGGTACCAATAACATTTTTGTGCTCAGGTCTGGGTACCAAAGACCATGTACCATTCTTTTCTATCTGGTCAAGTTCTTCTTCCATAGCCTTAATCCAGTCTTCATCTTTGTGTGCCTCTTTAAATGTTTTGGGCTCAAATTCAAAAATCATGCAAGAATTTTCTATGACCTTTCTTCTTGTAATAATTCCTGCATCCTTATCTCCTATGATCTACTTTGGATCATGATGCAACTTTACATACCTAGGAATGATCTTGACTGATTCCTCTTACTTTTCCTCTTCATCCTCATCTTCATCTACATTAGCATCTACTGATGTAGGAGTACTATTGCTTGTACTTGGTTGTTTTGCAACTGGTTCCCAGAAGGTTACAACCGATTCATCTACTGCTCGCTCACTGTCGGTTTCCTTAGGTTTCTCAGAAGTTTCATCAACTCTAACATTGACACTTTCAACAATTCTTTGAGTCCTATTTTTAAAACACTTGAGAGCTTTTCTCTTGGTGGAATACCCTAGGAATATTCCCTCATCACGTTTTGCATCAAACTTTCTATGGTATTCACTTCTCTTGATATAAATGTTTCTACCAAACACTCTAAAGTAGCTTACTATAGGAGTCTTACCTATCCAATACTCATAAGGATTTTTATCCTTACCTTTCTTGATGAGTACTCAATTCATAGTGTAGACTGCAGTGCTCACCGCTTCTCTCCAAAAAGTGTGAGCAACCTTTCCTTGAATTAGCATTGTTCTGGCTGCTTCAACTATAGTCTGGTTGTTCCTCTACGCTAGGCCATTCTGCTGTGGAGTCTGGGGGGTAGACAGTTGCCTCTTGATGTCATTCTCTTCACAGTACTTATTGAATTCTCTAGAAGTGAACTCACCTCCTTGATTGGTTCTAGGGCATTTGATCCTCTTATCGCTTTCCTTTTCAACTAGTGCTCTGAAAGCTTTGAACTTTCCAAAAGCTTCAGACTTGTCTTTCAAGAATGTGACCCACATAATTCTTGAGAAATCATTAGTAAGAATCATAAAGTACCTATCTCCTTGAACACTCCTAGTTTTCATAGGACCACACAAATCAGTATGCACAAGATCAAGTAAATTATCTTCTATGAAAGATTTACCTTTGAAGGTTGAGGAAGACATTTTCCCCAGTTGACATTCTTTGCACAAAGGATTCTCCAGTTTGTTCAACACAGGCAATCCTCTAACTGCGTTGATCTTACTAGCTTTCACAATATTATCAAAATTTACATGGCACAGTCTCCTATGCCATATCCAACTGTCATCAAACTTAGCCATTAAACATTGACTGATATTTGTATTCAACTGAAATAAGTTACCTTTTGTCTGCATACCAGTGGCCATCAGTTCACCACTCTTTCCTTTCATTTTGCACACTCCATCTTTGAATTCTAGAGTGAGTCATTTATCATTCAGCTAGGCAACACTCAAAAGGTAATGCGTGAGACCTTCTACCCAATACACGTTATCAGCACTTCTTTTTCCATTTAGAGAGATGGACCCTTTTCCTTTTACCATACAAGGTGCATCATTACCAAATTGGACTACACCTCCATCATACTCTTCCAGAGACATAAACTTTCTCTGGTCACTAGTCATGTGGTGAGAACAACCACTGTCAATAATCCACTCATTAGAATTATCAAAGAAGGAGACAAGAGCCTTTTTGTCTGACACATCTTCCTTAATGGATACAAACACTATCTTCACTTTCTTCATCTTCAGATTCATCATCAGTGACACCTTCATCAACTCCAACAAGACAGTTTCTCATGTTTCCTCCTTTGAACTTTTTGAACTTCTCTAGTTTGTCCTTATTATCACTATTGGGACAATTGACAATAATGTGTCCTATCCTATTGCAAGTAAAGCATTTCAAAGGGAGCTTACCTCTATATTTTCCAATTCCCTTAGGAAGTATCTTGGCAAGAAGAGATTCAAATTCCATTAGGATCTCCTCATCATCCATATCTCTACTTTGTCTAGGCTCACAACTGGTACGAGCTTCTTTACCCTTTCTAGATAGTGCAGCAGATGCTCTAAAGGATGAATCAATCTTTTGAACACTACCATCATAACTTTTTAGCTCATATGTGGTCAACTTAGCAATGATGGAGTCAAGGGATACCTTTGTCTTGTCAATAGATCTCAACTCCTGAATAGCGGCAACCCTTATTGCATAGACCAGCAATAAGGTTCTCAAAACTGTGCTAACAATGGTGGAATCATCCATTGTACCTCTTGCACTCTTAATGTCTCCAACAATAATTTTAATCCTTATCCCATATTGTTGAATGGTTTCTCCTTCAACCATCTGCATGTCTTCAAACTTTCCCCTAAGGCTCTCTTCCTTAGCTTGCTTCACATGCTCATCACTGCCATAGATAGATTCCAGAGTATCCCATACATCTTTGGGATTGTCTTTATCTTGAACATCTATAAACTCAATATCAGATACACTGTTGATAAGAGCTTCCATGACTTGCCCATTCTCATGAATTTCTCTTCTTTAATCATCGGTGAGAGTACCGGTAGGGACAACATAAGTATTCTCAACATAGTTCCATTGTTGACCACCCATGCTTTTAATGTATATCTTCATTTTGTCCTTCCATATCTTAAAGTTATCTTTGTTGAACTTAGGACCTTCCCTCTTCATCATTAGAATAGGATCTTTTCCTCAAGTAGTTAAGCTTACAACATAGAGGACCTGAAGAACGGCTTTGATACCAATTTATGAATAATGATGAATAGTAAATACTCAATAGATACTGAGAGGGGGGGTGAATCAGTATAGACAAAAACTTCTTTAATAACTATAAACAACAAAGACTGCACTAACCGGTGAATAGCATTACCGATCTAAATCAAGGCAATACCGATAAAACACAGTGATAGTAAAAGTCATAAACAGGTAACACTTTGATCATCACAAAACCTAATATCTCATTTCCACTTTACCCATATGCTTAAAACCTAATATCCCATTTCCACTTCACCCATATGCTTAAACAAGTAATACATCAGAAATATAGTGACCACTGGATCAACATGCTTTTACCGCTTAACAAAATACACTAAAACATCACATGAAAAAGCATCACACATGACACATTGATTTTTCACGTGGAAACCCAACTAGGAAAAACCACGGTGGGGATGAATACCCACAAGTTGTTCTTGACCTCTTCTGAAGTCCACTCTGTTAGGAGCCTAGTCTGGTTAAAGACTTTACAACAGGTTTTGCTAGGAATCGATCCTACTAGGGATCACCTGGTTAAGGGATGGCTAAATACCCAGTTAAAGGTTAGAACCCTGTTAAAGGTTACCTCCCAAGAGGATTTGAAGAACTCAATGATTTTGAGTCACCCTATTAAAGGATTTGCAAAAAGCTTGTTAAAGCTACTTGGTAAAGGGATTTTCCAACTATTGAAATGATTAGAAGTCAACAGGTAATACACGGATCTAATAACAGCACTCAATGCTAAGGCAGATCCACTTTAGTTCTTATACTTCTACAATCACACTTTGCATATCTCTACTCACTGCTCTGGTCTGGCAAGAATCAAGTATCTCTTCACTTGGATACATGCATAACATTTTCCAACAACTTCACAATGCAAATCATCATTGACCTTATAGACAACAATTAGGTCGGTAGCCAAAACCTAAAACCCTAAGCATCTAGGTTATCAATACAGTCATTCCAATCCTGACCATTTAATCACATTCCATAGAGTAAAACAATCTTGAACAAATATCAAGATGTTCTCCATCATTCATTCTTTACTGCTTCTGGAAGCTGATAACCCATCACGTGCTCTACATCGTTTACTAAGATATTGCACATTCCCGAGGTGGATAGAATCAACCTTCTTCATGCAAGATCCTCAAGAAGATTCTTCACATGCACAAGGCTGACGTGGCAACGTGATCTCATCTTCATTTCAATGCTAACTCATCACAGGATGTTGTTGGTTGAATCACACAGACTTGGAATGCATCAACTAGAAATCCCGATACAAACTTTCCATTTACTGGTTCACATACCGGTTCACTTTTTGCATATACTAGTTCATTTCATCTTACCAGTTCACACTTCATCATACCACTTCACTTGTACCATCATACCGGTTCACTTGCCAAATCTCTTACTTCAATATATGGTTCATACTTCAACATATTGACATCAATGACAACATACAATACTATCATGTCATCATACTCTACACATATGCCAACAATCACATCATTTTTATCGGAAGATCCATATCGAAAAAAATTTAAAATAATTTTTTTTTTTAAATCCTCAAAAAAATTGAAAAATCTTTTAAATCTTTAAAATTAGCTTGAACATCAAATTTGTCTCAATTCATCTCCCAAGGGGGCATCATTATCACATCAATATTAGTATCCAGTAATTAGTATCAAGGGAAAATATCAAAAAAATTGGCAGTGTCATCAAGGGATTTTTCTTTGAATCAACGTGTGGTCACACATCGCTTCAAAGAGAGGAAAAATATAGACACTCTCTTTCCACTTAATTAAATGAATTTTATATTTGTTGAATTATCATTTATCCAACTATTAATTAAATTAAGATTTAATTAATGCATCCTTTCTTCTATCTAGCTATTAATTAAATTCAATATATTATTCACTTAGCCTAATTCTTCTATTAATTTAAAATAAATCCTATTTATTTGATTAAATCCCTTTTCCACATTTTTATTAAATTTACATTTGATTAAATCCCTCTTCTTATATAAATAAACCAATATTTATTTATAAATCGCCAACCCACTTGTATTTTCCTACAAATGCAAGTTGCACCATTTAATTAAAATAGATTATTGTATTTTAATTGAAAATGCCAAAACCCACTTGCCAGCTAATCTTTCTTCTAGAATCTCCTAAATCCCATTTAATTAACCAAATCTTATCCTAATCATTGTCATATTCCTAGATAAAAGAAAATTATTTCTCAAATTGAAAAATGTTGGCAATTGACACTCATTGGATTCATATGTTGTCATTGATGGCAACAAAATTCTCTAGAAGGCATATACTGGTAGATACTGACATTTGGAGGCATACACCAGTAGATACCGGCATTGGAGTAATCAGGATCATCACCGACATTGGCACCGACATCCAACACTTCAGTGAAGCCGATATCAGTCTGGATCTGAAAGGTTTTATTTGTAAAATCATTTTGTAATTTTGTTATAGGGTCAACATTGAATATCTTTTGTAATGTATTGTAAGCCAACATAAGGCATATTGTTTGTAGAGGGTATATAAGTCAGTCTATTAGGTCATTTTGACATATTATTAGCGAGAAGAAAAAAAGTGATGCGAAGGATATGTATGTAGGTCATTTGTATGCAAAAGTAATATCATGCTATGATCAGTAGATGGTTTGTAAATAATTCTTGGAGGAAAGGAGATACTAGTAGAAGGGTTCAGGGTTTACGAATCAGTACATAACAAAGCTGGAACCAGAACTCTTTTTGGCATTGCAGATGCATTTTGTGAGTTCAACATTACTATTTTATCTTAGCAAAAGCTTGTAGTCAGTGAGACTCTTTTGTGTTGAGTAGTGTGCTCTAGGCAGTGTGCCTTCCTGCATGTGTAGGCCCCCATGCCATGTAATATCTTTCATATGGTGAGTGAATTGATATCATGGGTCACAAATCCCACTGTGGTTTTTCCTCTTTGAGGTTTTCCATGTATAAATTTAGTGTGTTATAGTGTTCATTCATGTGGGTGGTTTATTTACTTCATGTTATATGTTTCTTCATTTACTGGTTTATATGTGTATGTTATAAAAAGTTAAAATCTTGTATTACCGGCAGAACACTGATTCACCCCCCCCTCTTAGTGTTCTTAGATTCATTGTATTCCAACAATTGGTATCAGAGCCTAGTGCCTCGAAGGAAGTTTAAGAACTCGTGGAAGATCCTAAAACTGAAATCAATGAACATGGCTATGGAGAAGCAACTGGAGAGGCACTTGAGGATTATGATACTTTAATGATGAAGAACTTAAAACTGTAAGATGAATTAAATTCTGCTAATGAATTCATTCTTCCTCTGCAATAAAGGTTATCATCTTCTCAAGCTAAGAGGAAGGAACTTTTACAAAATTAGGATAATGAAGAGAAAAATGCACTTAAAGAACAATGTCAGAAACTGAGTTAAGCAAACATGCTCATGAAAAATGAAATGTAAGACTTGACTATGAGGATGTCAAAAGATATTGAGGACAAAAAAAAGAAGGAAGAAAATCTTGTTGTATCTCTGAAGAACGAATTTGAAGAATGTGGTAGATTGACTCATGAAAATAATCTGTTGAGAAATTATTTGGTACAATCCCAGAATAATGAACAAGAGCTTGAAAGATAAATAATGACTATGAGAGATGATCTAACTAATGCAAGTGAGTATAAAGAAAAATTTAGGATTAGTGTTGCACAGTTGGATGATTTATTGAAAAGACAAAGACAGAGTGAAGATTCTAGAGGACTTGGATTTGTACAAGGTGAAAGCTCCAATACTGCAAATGAAGATCAGTCAAAGGGTATGCAGAATTTATTAGACCAGAGGAAATTGGTAAGGCAATCTATTGCTTAAAATTTTAATGGTAGATGCTTTGTTTGTAATAAATTTGGGCATATGGATAAACAATGTAGAAATGGAGAAAATCAAAACAACAATTCAGTTCCCAGTCAATGCACAAATTGCAATAAATATGGTCATAAGTCAGAAGATTATAGAATGAATGTTAAATGTTATGCATGTGGGAAGTTTGGAAATTTAGCTAATCAATGTAGGTAAAGGAATGACACCGGATATTTCAAAGCGATTAGAAAGAACAATGTTACATGTTATGCATGCAACAAAATAGGTCATATAGCTAAGTACTACAGAAGCAAGACTAAACCGTTTAGCAATGATAAAGCAAATGAGAAAGGAAAGAAGAAGGTAGATGAAATACAACAAGATCACACCAAGAGGTGGGCTAGAAATTTTGAAGAACCAAGTGGAGATGCAACTACACCGGTAACTACACTTCTAACTCCACCAATATGCTAGAGAAATCCTACATCGATAGGAAATTCAGCTGGTAACTAAGGCATATGCCTTAGGGGTGGGAAAATTCATTGCAAGTCTTGCATATTACCTAGAAGAGATGTGGAAAGAGATTTGGAGACAGGTATTGATCATTCATGGAGGTTTATCTAGCATAAAAGTATGTAACCGACATCTAGTAAGGTGAACTGCTAAGCATTTTTGATAGTGATGAATTAGGGTTTACTCACTAATAAATAGGAAAAATGGACTCATTTTCACTCACCCAGGACTCAAGAAAACTAGAGTGAAGAAAAGGCAAATAATAGGTGATCAAGAGCAAGCAAAGGCATTCCAAAGGATTTCCAGGAGTTATCTGAGAAGTAATCAAAATCTTTCAACCAACGATCGTTATCCAGGCATTTCTTTGAAATGGCATCCATATCATCATCTTCTCCTACTTTCATTGTGAATCCCACTATTGTTGAGGTTAAGAATAGGCTTAGACCTGTTTTCAAGGAAGTTCCTCAAATTGCAATGAAGGAAGACTCTACTAGAGCATTTTCAAGTGTTATCGATGGCATGGTTTATGTGGAAGATGTCAGGGCCTATAGTCACTACACATTGGAGGATTTAGGCACTGAGGAAATCGAGGGAATTTATCAATCTATGATACTAGGCAACTTCGGAATAATCAAGATAGAATATCGAATCATTGAAGACCTAGGGTTAACCGGAATCCTGTATATTCTAAAATTCAAGGATGAAGTGATTATATATGTTCTGAGCAGGGTCCATAATGAATTCATTTGGCTAGACCGGCCCCATATGATCACCAAAGAAGCAATTCAGGTGGTCATCGACTTACCCAAAGTTGGACAGGAACTGGGAAAGAAGATCTCCAACACTGTGGTTGAGAAGCTCATTGGCGCAACCCATGATGGAAGATCAATGTGGTTCAGCACCATTAAAGATACCAATGTGAAATTTGCCAGCATGATCATTGGCTATAAGGTAGCTCAATCAAGTCGACTGAAATCTATTGCCAGTTCATGTATCCATGCTGCATATCAAATGATAAAGAATAATGGAAAGTATGACTTGTGTGAATGGTTAAGGAGTGAATTGATGTTAAATCTTGGCAAGATCGAAGGTGTTAAGAAAGGAACATTCCAATTTGGCAATCTTATTATCTTCTTGATGTTGTATTTCATGAATGAGCTACCAAGTTTGGGAAAGAAATGTTGGGCTCATGACATACCGGTAGGTATGCAGATCAAAGATGCAATCACCAGTCTTGGTAGTAACAGGGATGAGAAGCTTTGGGGATACTTTAAAAATTTTCAAGAGAACATCAGACCGAGGGAGAGAATCTCCAAACACATTATGGACAAATACTCCACTAATATTTACTTCATGGTAACAATAGATGAAACTCTCATGGAAGAGGTGGAACCTAGAACAATATGGGTCATAGAATTGGGGTATGAAGTAGATGACAGCATCTTGGAACTATATGCTAAAATGTTGTTTGATTCTCCTTTGGATGATAAGGTTGAACACTTTGGCACTACAGAGGAGAAGGCTCTTGAGGTTAAAATTGGTTTCAACAAGAAAAGGAGGGAAAAGAAAATAGACAAAATGTTTGCATTTGTTCAAAATGTAATTCACAGGATAGATACAAAACTAGGTTCTGGATTTAAACTGGTAGATCCACCGGCAACGGCTAGTGCTCCTAAGGTAAAGAGGCCTAAGACTTTCATTTCTTCTATTAATTTTTACTTTGATCTAGAGGAAAATCAACCTCTTGCATTCAGAAGGGTACAAAGGAAGAAAGCTAACAAGCCTCCGGTAGAAGAGAAGAAGGTGGAACCAAGGAGGAAGCTAGTAAGAAAGGTAACAACAACATCCATACCTCCAAAAAGGAAACCTACTCAGAAGAGGTAGCCTGCTTCATCTACTCCTGCAACCTTCAACAAGAAGAAAAAAAGTATGATAGATGAATCAATTGAATCTCGTAATGTTACCATCATCCCCCCAATGAATTATATGGAAATGATAAATGAGGTAACTAAAGATGGAATTTTGAAAAATGTGTCAAATTTCTATGAAGATTTAGATGATAATGAGCAAAATGAAATGGAAGAAGCAATTTTGTTACATTTAGATATATATAAGAAGGCTTTGGTAGAGATTTTGAAGGAAAATCCTTTATCATTGTATAATAAGTTAGATGCAAGGAGATTAGATGCAATTAGGAGGGACAAATATATTAAGGAAGTTGAACTTTTGAGTATGTGTGGTTCTATAAATAATGAGGAAATGAAAAGATGTATAGAAGTTGCAAATAGAATAATCTTTATCAAAAAACCTTAGCAAATAAACTTAATGATGGGTAGAGTCAATGAAATAATAAATGAGACCAGAGATGGTTGGGATAAATTCTTCCAAAAGAATCCTAATTTCCTTACTTCACAAGAAGAATTTGCTAAGGCAACCACTCCCACCATTCCAGAAAAATCTAAAGGGAAAGGAATTTTGGGAAGTTCAGATCAAATTTTGAGTGAACTGGTAGATAATCCTAAAATTGATGAGAGTGTATAAACTAAACCGACAGAGACTACACTTGTACAGTCTGAGAAAGGTAAAATGGATAATGTACATGATACTAATAACATTGTGGATAATAATCCACTGACAGTAATAGATATTGCACCAAGTGGCGAAGCCAACGATGCAAAAGAGGATGAGAAAAGGGATACACCAGGAGAGGATAAGGAAAATGAGATTGATAAGACACCTAGTACCATACTGGCAGTTGATTCCCCAACAAAACTTTTCAAAATTGACACTTCTCAAGTTGAGAAGAAATCAATCATAAAGATGAGTCCCACAGAGCTAATGATGATGGCTACTCAAAAGATAATGAAGGAAGGATCTGCAGACAAAGGAATAATAGATCATTCAATAACAGTTTTGCATAGATTGATTCCTAATTGTATGATTGAAAATAAAGAAAGCCCTTCCGACAAGCTTAAGGCATTGACAAAGCACATTTCTAAAAACGTTCAATCATTATAGTACATTTCCTATAGGAAAGCACTTGAAAGATTTACTCTGGCCAAGAAAGCTTCTTTTGACCAAATTATTGAGATAGAGAAGAGGAAGGTTGGAGAGAAACTTGATACTTATTGAAAATTCTTTGAAATAGGGTACTAACATCTACAGGGTCTATTGTAATATAGAGATTCTTACAACAAATGTAGATAAGAGGATAAAGGAGTTACAAGAAAAGATTACTAATATTGCTAATTCTTTTGATGGACTAACTTCATGTACAACATCCATTGATGGACAAATTTTAACTTTGGAAACCAAATTTGTGCTTTTGAAAAGGAAAGAGAAAAAATTATTCAGAGAGCAAGGAGTCTCAGAGGTTTGGTGAGTCCAAGATTGGATTCACTTGGTGTACATAAGAGGGAATGTATGGATATGCTTGCGAAGCCCACACCGATGGAAGTCACTGAGAAAGAAACATTAGCACATCTACTAAGTGGACTTGTATCCATATCTAGAACATTCAAAACCATCTGGGATACCTATATACAGTAGCTAGAGAAAGCTTACCTAGAAATCTTGAAATTGGTCAAGCTCCGGTAAAGTAATCTGTAATTATTCTTTCAATTCTTTCATTGGTCTTCGACATTGATGCCAAAGGGGGAGAATATGTATGTGAAAAATATGTATACAATCCTAGGGGGAGGATATCAGATAGAGTATATTGCACATAGAGTCAATTAGCTCAAGGGGAGCATGTTTTATGTTTCATGTTTTAGTTGAACGAGCAGGGAATCCATTTTTCACGAGTGTTGCCATCAATGCCAAAGGGGGAGATTATTGGCAATTGACACTCATTGGATTCATATGTTATCATTGATGGCAACAAGATTCTCGAGAAGGCCTATATCGATAGATACCGACATTTGGAGGCATACACCGACAGATACCAACATTGAAGTAATCAGGGTCATCATCGGCATCGGCACCGACATCCAGCACTTCAGTGAAGATGACATCAGTTTGGATCCAAAAGGTTTTATTTGTAAAATCATTTTGTAATTTTTGTAAAGGGCCGACATTGAATATCTTTTGTAATGTACTATAAGCCGACATACAGCATATTGTTTGTAGAGGGTATATAAGTCATTCTATTAGATCATTTTGACATATTATTAGCGAGAAGAAAAAAAGTGATGCGAAGGATATGTATGTAGGTCATTTGTATGTGAAATTAATATCATGCTATGATCAATAGATGGTTTGTAAAGAATTCTTGGAGGAAAGGAGATACTAGTATAAGGGTTCAGGGTTTATGAACCGGTACAAAACATAGCTATAACCGGAACTCTTTTTGGCATTGCAAATGCATTTTGTGAGTTCACCATTACCGTTTTATCTCAGTAGAAGCTTGTATTCAGTGAGACTCTTTTGTGTTGAGTAGTGTGTTCTAGTTAGTGTGCCTTCTTGCATGTGCAAACCCCCATGCTATGTAATATCTTTCATATGGCCAATGAATTGATATTGTGGGTCACAAATCCCACCGTGGTTTTGCATCTTTGAGGTTTTTCATGTATAAATTCAGTGTGTTATTGTGTTCATTCATGTGGGTGGTTTATTTACTTCATATTATATGTTTCTTCATTTACCAGTTTATATGTATATGTTATAAAAAGTTTGTCATGCCCAAACTTCTGGGCAAAAATGAAAGAACAATTTTATTTTTTACAACACTAAAATACTAGATGTTCTACGATCAAAAGATGTGATAACTAAAGTTGTTTACATTAAAGGTAACTCATGCATTAAAAGAATGGGTTCCTATAGTTAATTTAATTAACTCAACAATTATAGCATTTACATTTCTAACACTGAAATATTTTACCCTCGAAGTCATCACAACTTTATTAATTAATTAATTATTTTACACAAATAAATCTTCAATTTTTTTTATCAAGAGATAATAATCATCCCTAATAGTATTTAATTACTTTCAATACTAACAAAATAAATGTTAATGCATATTCCATTGTATTCATAAATAATTAATTGGGCAAATGTGAATAATGTTTTTAAATTCGTCTATTAAAGTTAACTAAATCAAATATAATAATTTCCTAGCCAACAACTTCACATTAATGTCAAAATAAATTTCCCCCCATCAAATATTTAATATTCGACAATAAATTACCCCTTTAGCTTTAAAATAATCATTATACTTTAACAATACCCATTAATGAATTTAATAAAAAGAAATTAAACCTAAACAAATATATATATATATATAGATATATATATATATATATAGATATATATATATATATATATATATATATATATATATATATATATATTGGCATATATATAGTTAAACCAATGGAAACCCATAATTAAACGTTTAAGAAAATTAACCAATATATATAAATATATATAGTTGCATATACATATACATTTTATTTCTCTTTTTTTTTTATATTAAACCCTAACTAGGTTTTACTTTTCTTTTATATCGTTATGTCTTATCCCTATGCTTCCTTTTGTTTATTACTAACCCTAACCCGAAATTGGGTTAGGGTTTTTATTCTCTTACTATCTTTTTGAATGTGTGTGTGTTTGTGTAGGGGGGAATGGATCGGCCGAAGCACAATGACAGACCAAGGAATGGTAGACGCAGAGGTTACTGGGTGTAGAGGGGAAACAGAAGCATGTAGAGGGGGAGGCTGTGGGCTCCAACCCATAGGATGATCGAGGTCTTGCCAGTGGGTCGTGGGCCACAGTGGCGGCCGAAGCCGCCACTGTGGGTCACGGTCCATAGTGGCGATTGAAGCCGCCGCTATGGGTCATGGCCCAGAGTGCGGCCGTGGCCGACTTGTGGGTCGTGGCCCATAATGGTAGAGGAAGCCACTATGTGGGTTCTAACCACAGTGCCATGAGGCACAAAACCTCCACATCAAATTTTTTTATTATTTTTTTTGTATAATTTTCTATTTATTTAAAGGTATATATATATATATATTTATGTTTTATATACATATATTAAATATATAGATATATGACTGTGTATTTATGTATATATATTTTATATGAACTAGATTTGTGAATAAATGTTTATTCATATTCATGCTTAGATTTGAACTTCATTGTATTTTTATTTTTTTAAATGCAGCATATAAATTTGTATATCTATTTTTTTTTAAAACAACAACTTAGTTTAAAGGAAGGGCATTAGATATATATATATATATATATATATATATATATATATATATATATATATATATATATATATATATATATATATATATATATATATATATATATATATATATATATATATATATCTGCAATATTCCATTAACTATGAGCAGGTTATTTTATGATCAAAATAGATTGTTTAACAACATGTAGTTTTTTTTTTTAAGAAATAAGAAGGCATAGATTTAACATTTCCTCTACAATGTGTATTTCCAGATTTACAAAATGTAGAGTTTTATAGAAATGCAATGTTGAACTTTCATTTCCAGATTAACATATTTAACAGTCATGTTTTATTTTACAGCAGTATTTACTTTTCTAATTTCTTATTTATCCATTACAACAACAAGATACAAATATGGAATAAGATTAAGACTAACTCTAAGAATTATGAATTTTTTTTGTTTAATCTATAATAAAAAATAAACATTTCTTTTCTATTAGCAGCTATACAACTAACATAACACATTGCAGAAAAAGATAAGATTAAATAAATAATTTGACTTAAATGTTTATCAGCCATTTTTCATTATAACATGCATTTCTTTTCAATAGATAACAAATCAAAAAACAAGATTACCATTCCTACTCTATTTCGAAGTAATAAATAACTATATAGGAATAAACTTAAATGATTCTTTGATTTCTTTGCAATGAATATACTCAAAGTAAATATACATTTTTTTTATTCCTTTATGCAACAATAAGAAAGTTACAAACTCAAGCCTCTTCATTTCTACAAAATGAGGACTTGTTAAAATAGATTTTTCTTTCAATGCCCAAAGCATTAAATAGGAAACTTGCACAAGCTTGACTTTACTCCATCCTTTATTCCCAAAGCAAACCTGCAAATAAAATTTATAGGTTGTGACTATGGAGGCTCACCTCCCAACCTAGGCTTACATAAAGCCACCCCCGAGCTAGGAGAACCAAGGCTAAATAGGTTACAAACATCTCAAACATAAAACAAGAAGAAACTCAACAACACTTGAACTCCCGACCCAAGGATAAACAATGTCACCAAGTGACTATTTTTTTTTGTCTAGTGAAGGTGGACCGGAGAGATCTACAAGAAGGAGAACCAATGCCTTTACAAGGCTACCAAAGTAATACCATCACAAGTCACATACTTGTCCCAAAATACCCTTATGTCACCCATGGTATACATGCCCATATCTCCCCTTATGACCCCCTTTGTATTAATATAAAAATATTCCAAGATGGGTCCCATAACCCTTGTGTATCTCTCTCTTCTAAGAAGAGAGTCTCTACACTCTTAGGCTATCAAGCAAACCTTCACCCCCAAGGCTACTCTACCCTCCCAAGGGTGAGTATGGCCTTGAAAAACCCAAAATACATAAACCATACAACACATAAAAAAAAACACAATGAAGAACTCCAAGACTGAACTTCCCAATCTACATAAACAACAAGAAAAATGCACATACAATCTTTCCTTCACAATGACAATAAAATGCAATATGCAATGAAGAAATACTACCAACCTTAATCCTGCAAATGGGATGAGGAAAGGTTGAAGGAGAGTACTTTTTCTTTCCAAATCTTAGAAATGCAACTCCAAAAACCAAAACTTCCAACAAGAATTCTAAGTCTCCAAAAAATGGAGAGTGGGTGATCAAAATACTAAGTTTGAATCCCTTCCCTAAGTAGAATTTTCTCACACTTTCCAACCTCTTGGAAAGGGTGTGAGATTTCATAGGTTGGTCTTCCCAACCTCTTATAGGATCTCTAAGCAAAGCAACCCAAAAAGGTAAAAAAAAAATGGGGAAGAGCAACTATCACTCAATTGGAAGGTTGTCTAACCTAGGAGAAATCCTCAAAAGTTGAATTTCATCCATCTTGGAAAACTCAACTTTTGAGGTGACTTGACAGTCACATGTGAGTGGACACATTGTTAAAAATTACCTTTACCCATAGGTATAACATATGGACCTTTAAAAATACCCCTAACCTAGCCTTAGGAGTTAGTTTGACCCTCTATAAACTCACCTAAAGTTTATCTACAAGTCAAACCTGAGTTGACCTTTCTAATGGCTCTCTATCCAAGACTCTTTTGGGACCACACTACAATATTTTGAAAAATGCATTGGTTATACTAATTTCCTCCAAAGGACATGTCACTTCCAACTCACTTCACAACATGTGTCAAGTGACACCATAAAAATACAGAATACTTAAATGCACATGGCAATGCCCCTTTTTTGAATTAGCAAATTTAACAAATTCAATCTAAACCACATTCAAGCATTCACATTTACAAATAAAACACATTACACATGAGGTATTGTCTCTCCAAATAGATAAACCTTGGCTTCACAAACGTACATAGGTTTAGCTTGATTCTCTGAATAGTTTCCATGGTCACATGGATTAGTTTTCTTGCACATCTTAGTTTGCACATTAGTAATCTCGATTAACTACATATAATATTAATATATGAAAAGAATACAGTTTATATACTTTGCATACAATTTTAATCATAACAATCAAATTACCAATTATCCAATAAAATCCAGATAAAATAATTTACTCAATGGCATCATCATAATCATCATGAAATTCAATCATTCATAAGGCATGCATCCATAATTTCTAACATCATAAATAAAGTACCGCAAATCAGAAATAAATGACATAAACCAATCAATGTTATCCAATCACTGGAACATATAGAATCTATATCCATAATGCATTGAAATAAAGTGTCAATAATAGGTCCAACATGAAAAATAGTTGCAATGCTATGCCGGCTCGAGGTAGGGCCTCACAAAGTTAAAATCTTGTATTACCGGCATAACACTGATTCACCTCCCCCCCCTCTCAATGTTCTTGGATTCATTGTATTCCAACAAAAAAGTATTCAAAATACATTTAAGGCTTTATTTTCTCCAACAAGTTAGCTTCCAAAGTCTTCCAAAATTTTGTAAGGCTCATACATAAGCCAGTAAGGGTTTTCTCCCTTCAAACAAGTTAACTTTCAAAGTCTCCAAAAATAATTTAATGCTCTTACAAGACTTACCTTTTTCAACACACTAACCCACTTGGCTTGTCCCTAGTTTGACCATGGTTAAAATTTGCACAAGATTTTACCCATTGGTCAATAACTTTTTTCATTGGATAATAGCTTTATCCAATAACACAACCACATGAGGGTAACCCTCATGTATTCTCAAGCATTTAATGCTTAGGCCATCTCCTCTCAAGCCTTCTCATGGTGACATTTTTCAACTTGGGATTGGGTTGAAAATATCAGATGGACTCAAAATATTTCAATAATATCCCTTCATAAGCCAGTTCGATCTTGGCCATCCAATTGAACATTTCTTCTATAAATAGGCCTCATTTCTTCATTGTTAAGGATCCTAGGTTATTGAGTCCAGGTTATCTAGCTTTCTTGTTTCCAGGTTATCAATAAGTCTTCTTTGTTTTCCTCTTTGCAAGCTTAGTTATTTACAAGCATTTTAGCAATTAATTATCAGATTGGTATAACATATCATGTTAGCTTAATATCACCTTAGCATCATAATCTTTTATCATATCCTGGCTTGTCCATATCCATATCATAGATCTTAGTTGCACTTGCACTTAGATATTTTTATCAATTGAATGCCTCATACTTTAGGTAGTCATTCTAGAGATCAAGTTCTCATGCAATTTGAGAGCCATCTTGATTTGAAGAATCCTTGGAGATAGAGAACAATGGAATGGTTTTAGGAGACTAATGATTTAGTTTGTTTTTCTCATTAGATCTCAATTTTGTAATGGTTCATTGATATGTAAGATGTTTGGCCTCTTGATTGACTAACCCTTATTTCTTGCATACACCTACCAATAATAGAACATATTAAATATCAATAAACATATATGTGTATGCATAAAATAATACTTGTTGTGAAAATAATTTATATGCACACATATATACAAACATATGCACATAATAATTTGAAACTTAGCTATCCACTAGTAGGTGTCACATCAACTAAATCCCACATATGCACACACTTTGACCTTAGGCTAGGAGTAATGTGAGCTAACTGTGCCTACAAATATACATGAATATATAATCTTACATATGTTAGGATCGGAAATAATTTCTAAAAAAATTAAATAAGTGAATTTTTTTGAATCATTTATTATAAATATACCATGTTATCAGGTGCTAGATTTTGGTCATCTGCTACCATCGTATATGTCACAACAACTATGTCTACATTTGTGTCCTTGACAAACTATAGGAATGATGAGTGTAGTGGGTTATGTATTTAAGAGGGGATAGATTTAGAGTCTGACTATAATAGATCTCCATAAAACTATACTTTCTCATCCCATGTGTTGTCCTCAAAATCTGATTCTCTTTAACATCCTTAAAATAATATGATTGAACTCAGTGCAGAAGAGACATAAAAGATAAGGAAATTCTCAAGACAACATATGACAAGGTTTGATTGAACCTTCTACACTTCGGACTTACTCAGAGCCCAGGTGGGTATACCTTTGTGAATTAAATTCACACTTTCAAACATAAACCCACAGCAAACCAGTCCAGGAAACTAGTGGATCTATTCACCTTGAAATTAACTTAAAACAAAAGAATGGAAATTATACTTAAATTTAGCATTTCGACCAACAAAACATACAATAAACAACCTCAATCAATACCCGTGCTTTATCCAAGGTCACAGAGTCATCTAAACTCAGATAATACTCCTCAAACAAAATATCTTTACACATCCCATTGGCTTGGTTTCTATTTATCCTTGTATATGCCTGACACCTATAAGAATTTATGCATTCCAAATTAAACTATGATCATCAAGATTCAAAGTCTCTTCCAAAGAGTTTACTGGTATGAGTGATCCCCACATCTTTAATTTCCCTCCTAAAGAGTAAATCTAGCAAACACTTCTACTGAAAATTGCCTTGCAATCCCATTCAAACAAAATAACCCTGGATTATTCAGAATGAAAACAGTAAACAAATTGTAAACACACTTGAAGATGACACAAAGCTTCACTCAAAACCGATGGTCTATATATTGATATTAAGTTCAAGAAATATTACAAGAAGTTTTTGAATATTCTCCATTAGACTTAGAAAAGCTCAGATAAATTTCTGCAGCATTTTCTTACAATTCTTTTGTGATCCCTTTTCCTCTAGTCCTCATATCCATTTATAACAACATCGATGCACAAAGCTTCGGACTTCTTCAGGAGAGTTTGTTACAATCATTTCTTTCAAAAAAAAGAGGTTACAAGCTTTTCACAAAAATAGTTACAAGCTCCTTTCGGCCTCTGCAGTTTCTTCAACAGGTTGTTTGGTTGCAACCTCTTCTACCTTTTTAGGGGTGCTCTCCAACTATTCTGGATCATGGGTGACATATTTTGTCATCCACTCATCATACACATCTTCTGTCAGCCATGAGAAATTAATCACTTTATCCTTAGCCTTGGTCAACCTTTTCCAAGAGTTTCTCATTTTGTTGACTTCTGAATTGAGAAAACCATAATGTGACTTAATTTTCTCTATCTCTTGTATTGTCAAAACAAAGAAATAAGCATCATCTAGATCAATAATTCCCTTAATTCTTGCTGACAGCTTGGCTTCTACCTCCTTAAGCCACATTTGTTTGTCTTTCAGCTGATCTGGGTTAGCAAAAACTCCTAGGAGCAACCTAAAAACTTGATCAGCATATTCCTTTTTGCACAAATTAACTTTCCTATCAACATTATCCACCCCTGCTGCTAATTGTACTAAATATTTAGTGATGTTAGAAGTGGATCTAATGATAGGATTGGCCCTTTCTTCATCACAAGATACACACATAAACTCTAAATCTTTCTCCCGAGGCCTCCATTTGTCAAAAATAGGTGTCAAAATGGCCTTGTCTCCCCTGAGCTCATTCCATATATCGAAAATTTTACCTACATTGTTGTAGAGAAATGAGGCATTCATTGTATCCACAAAACTGGAAATTGTAGCCCTTACTTTCTCCTCATACTTCTTTGCATATAAGGCCTAAGCCTGTTTTAAGTTTTCTAATTCTTGAGGAGTAATTTCAACCATTTGAGAGCTGGAGGGTATTGGAGATGGTGGAAACTCAACGATAGGGCTAGTAGGTGGAGGTCTTGCAGGAGAAGAGGAGATCATCAGTGTTCAAGACTCACCTTGATGGTATTGTCTAGTCAAATGGCTTTGCAGCTTAGCAATGATGCTATCCTTACCTCTTACCTCCTCCTTAGCACTATTATAGGCCTTCAAAACTATTTCCAACTTGACTTGGAGGATCTCTTTCTCTTTGGCTTCCTTTTCTACTACTGCAACACTAAATTTTGCAGTCTTGAGCACAGTGCTAGTAGCTTCCACTACCCCTATACTCTGCACTCTTTTCACCATCATCCCACCAAGGTAACTTGACCCTGGGGTATCTTTGCTCTTCTTACTCTCATTTCTCTTGAGAGACCACATGACGAATGCAGCATTATCCTTACAAAAAGTAATTCCCTCCATGGGTCTGGTCTCCTTCCTCACTGCGTCTAGTACCAGGGCATCTGCTATATCCCACTCGGGTAAAATAAGCACTCTAGCTTGTGCCACCATATCTCTCCCTTGCTCAGGGGTGATGGTTTTGAACTCTTCCATCATCTCTTGCTTTATTTCCTTTTCTACTAGGGCTGGATCTTTATTGTGCTGCTCACTTTTTCTCTTTTCACATCTAGCATTATATTTATCTATGTTCTATTTCCATATAAACTGCATAAATGCTTCTGATGTGACAAAATTGTTGTCAGCCAAAAAGGCATTACTTGCTTGCTTTATCTCAGGATCCCACTCCTGGCCTTCGAGTTCAGTGGTGGTAATGTCCATTTCAGCAGCAAGGGGTTCTTCTGGCATCCCTTCCTCCACTTCATCATAAGTGTAGGCAATTTCCCCTAGACTGCCTAACTGTAGGAGTTGCTCAGCTGCTGCTTGCTCATCTCCTATATGGATAGGGGATTGGGATGGGGAATAGAAAGGTGCATCTGATTGTACTTCTTTCCCTACCCTTTTCTTCTTTGGGCTCTCTTGGATGTCAATGACATCTTGTATCTTCCTCTTTCCTTTAGAGGTAGAGGGCTCCCATGTTGTAGGCATCAACACACTATAACTAGATTTCTTGTGCAGTGTATAATCACCAGGAGGGATTTCTTTGCTGGGAGCTGACCTACTTAGGATCACTCTCACCTTTTCAGGGTTGCTTTTGATTACAGCTTCCCTCTTCTCCTTCAGGGTCTGCATCACATCCTCAACGCAAACAATTAAAAACTTTATTTTCTCCTCGAGAGGGAAGAAACTAGACAATGGGTCATAGCTGGCATCAAACTGATGCACAAAATCCAAGGCTTTCTTATAAGCCACCCATTTCTCTTTCCTCAGCTCCTGCTCATCTAGATCAAACTCATTTTTGATGAGGTCTTCAGGAAACTAAAATTGATGAGGCCTACCTCTGCATGCTGCTTTCTTTGTAAACATGTCATTGAAGAAGTCTTCTAGATCAGCACACCTGGATACTACAGTAGACAAATGATAAGGCTTGAGAAAGTCCTCAAAGAAATTCCAACCTCCTTTTGTTATTACAAGATGGTGGACTATGGTAGCTGTAGGGAAAATAGTCCCTTTACCCCTGCCTGTCAGCTCTGCCTCTTGTACACCACCAATTTGTCTAAGGATCTCTGCAATTCCCACTTTGAGAGGGACCTGGTAAGGTAGCAAGAATGGGGTGCCTCTAAAACCAAACACTCTGAAAACAGTCGAGACTGGATACAAATAAATGTCACCCCAATTGTGAACAATTTTTATGTTCTCTGCGAATTCTTTTGGTCTTATGAATTCCAAAAGAACCTTGGGGATTCTTGGGTTTTTCGAGCAGAGGAGAGTCCTAATCTTGGATGCAAAGTATTTGTCAAAATTCAAGAAACTGGCATCCTCCCTATCCCATGGCAACACAGTACTCCATAGTTGTACTGGCGTCTTTTCTCCTTCTTTCTCCTTGACAAGGTCCAATCCACTAGCAAAGTAATCACCACCTTTGAAAAGAAATAGATGCATCAGGAGTGAGTACCATCCGAAAGGTCTATCCACCTTTCCATTCTTTATTCTTGTTAACCCTCCAGGGATAGCATCAGCAATGAAGGAAGCATAATCAAAGGTAATTGCAAGAGAAGGATCCAAAATCTGAGCAATCATTAACAGGGAGTGATTTGGCATATTTGCTTCGGCATCTTCTCCCAAAAGTTGGCAAAGTGCCCAATACATTTCTTTAGCCCTAAGGGTGAACATACTCAATGAAAAGGGCTCTTCTGTGTTGGGTCCTACAACTGTCAACCCACCTATCTTCACAAAAAACTCCTTGAGAGGCCCGTTCATGAGATGACTCCTCTGTGCACTATAAATTTGAGCTAATGACTTGAAATTTATGGGCTCTAGAAAATTGGTGAACTCATTAAGCCCAGAAGCATTCCTGAATTCTCCAGCATTAATCTCAATAAGGGTTTTTCCATTTATATCCTGAATGCTTCTTGTGACTGGATTATAGTTGAGTGCAATTTGGGTAAACAAATCTATGTCCATAAATACTCCTAGAACTACCAATTTCCCAACATCTAATTCCCAAATGCTGTTTTGCGGGGCCAGAGAATTTCTCATTTCAAATCCAATCTTAAATAACCCCAACCCAGACAATCCAACCTGTGGGTCTCTCAACCAGTTACCATTGTCATACAGTCCTTCTCCTATCTTTAAACAGGGAGCTCTAGGCACTAATTCCTTTGCCTTCGATGCCTGATTAGTTGACAATGTCAACTGTTCCAAAAAATCATGACAGACACTTCTTTCTGAATAATTGAGTTTACTAGAAAATTCTCTTTTAGGAGCCATTTTAAAAAAAACCGTAAGGAATGAATACCGCTCCTAAATACTTCTATGACAAATCAATATCTTCTCTGAAACACACCACAGAAGAATTGCTACACAAAAGTATGAGAAAACCTGTTCTTTACTTGAAGGAATTTTCTCTGCAACTGAACTAACTTGCTCTATACCTGAAGAAGATAGCTTTGCATCCGCTCCTCTGCAAAAATTCGTTAAAAGATATCTTCACCCAGTTTGTGGGAAATCATATATTATACCCAGGGTCTTAACTACAACATTGATTCCGCATGCTTCGGCCATCCCTTCAAAATTGAATTCATAGGAGAATTCATATTTTTCGCTCCAACGGGTCACAACGTTCCTACAAGTCTTTCATTTCACTCTTTCGCAACTTCACGAAGCATAGCTATCGGGCAGCTTGGTCTTGCAAAATAGTGCCAACCGTCCGATCAAAAGAAACTTGATCGAGTGTTATACTAACTAACAGCTTTGGCTCCGTGCTGGGTCCAGCATCTCTATTGGCTATGTGCTACCACATGGCGCTCAACCACTAGCCTTGAAATTTCTTTCGCATTCGACTTAACATTGGCCGTGTGTCTTTCTCTTATACCACTGGGTCCACCTTGGCGGGCCCACAGCTTTCTTCTAAGACCACGTGTCGTTAGACACGTTGCCATCCATCATGACACATCGATGGTTCTCGTTCACTTTCGCTATTTCGCAGGGTATAAAGCACGAGCATCTTACCCTTGTGAAATAGCACGGGCTATCAGATCATTTTTTAGTTGATCAGCTTTTAACCATCTGAATAGGCTCTAGGAAGGGTGGGCCCTCTGACTCACTTTGAACACCTAGGGTCCAGTAATCTTCAAAGCTGACATGTCACTTTTTTACTCGCCGAGAGAAAGCATTGGGTTCCAATTAATTCTTGACACCTATATCTGCCAGGTCATCTCCTAAGTTGTGACCTGACTCACCTCTGGGGCCTGCCTTTTAACCTTTAATCCTAACCTGCTGACTATTGTGGCTTATGCCACATGCCACCATTTTACTTGCTCTCATCAACCAGCTAAATTGCCTAGTTGGCATGCCACGTCATTTTCGCAACTTCACTAGTTTTAAACTATGCACAACTTCGCCTAGCAAAATAGTGAAAGTCATAGATCCATCTAGAAGATGCACACTAGTTACTGGACCCGACAACTTTAGGAGGAATACACATAAGGCATAATTTTTTTGCGATTAATTAACATGACCGCCTAGGCAAACGACAAGGGGGGACACTTCCTACGATCCTATGACCCATTACTTAAGTGGATAAAGTAATGAAAGAATAGAAACCAGAGGGTTTTAAACAGACATTATGCGATTTAAAATCAAAAACCCTAAACCCTCAAGACCCTACACAGAGCCGAAGCAATTGAAAAAGTGCCCTACTCAAAATTTCAAAAAACCATAGCCAATTATGGGAAAAGAAAAACCCATTTTTAATCAGTGATAACAGCGGCTCTGACTGGGGATGGTTGATCGCAAGGTTAACACAAGAAAACTCAAAAACTCTGGAGAAACAGACCAAAACAGAAAAGAAGGAAAGGAACAAAATATGTACAAACAAAGGACCTACCGTGCATGGACATTAAGAGAAATAATGTTTTAGGAATTGTCCATGCACTGGAAATTCCTGTATTTCATCATTCATATTCTTCAAGAAATATGAATCCTTACCATTTAAATCATAAACCACAAAAGGGCCAATCCACAGTGATTCAAATTTCTTGTGCTTTCCCTTATCCTATCCTTTTGCATTCCACTGAAGAACCATGTCATCAATTTGAAACTTCCTTAATGATGTCCTTTTATCAAAAAGATATTTTGACTGCAACTGGATCTTCTGATTTCTCTTATGGGCAGAAGTCCTAAGCTCCTCCATTTCTACAATTTGGATCATTCTATTTTCCATTGGTTTAGATATCTCCATGTCCTCATTTTGCAAAAACTTATAAACTGGAAGAAGATTGTTCACCGGCAATCTCGCTTGAGCACCATAGACTAGTTCAAAAGGTGACATTCCGATGGATTTCTTAACTGTTATTCTATCTGCCCACAGAGCTAACTTCAGTTTTTGATCCCAAGATCTTTTGTTCTCTTCCAGAATTTTCTTGATGATATTCAACAAGCTTTTATTGCTGGATTCTGCTTGTCCATTCCCCTGAGGGTGATAAGGTGAAGAGTATGACATGAGTATATCGTGACTAGTACAAAAGCCTACAAACTCTTCTGATCTGAAACACATGGCATTATCCATCACTAATTTTGTAGGTGTTCCAAATCTAGTTACAACATTATCTATCAAGAAATCAATGACAACTTTACTAGTAGCTCTTCTTGTAGGGATGGCTTCTATCCATTTGGTGAAATAATCAGTGGCCACTATGATCCATCCATGACCTCTCCCTGACCTCTCAACAATCTCTCCAATAAAATGAATGCCCCATTAGACAAAAGAATCTTCTATAGAGACTGGATTTAGGGGTAAGGTTCCTTCATATTTTAGCTTGGATGAGAATTTCTGACTATCATTATAACTGAACATGCTCTCCAGCTCTACCAGCCCTTTAGGTATTTCATTAGTTTCCAACTAGACCACATCATTTCCAAACACTATCTCTCTATTGTCTACCACTTCCACCAATGCATTACAATCAATCTTTTGTCCATCATAATCATCAACACATTGAATAAACCTAAGAATGTCTTCATCATCAGCAAAAACTTGCCAATTGTACACATTGTCAAGAATGGTAGGCCTAGATTTTATTTCCATAGTGGAGATACCGGTTAGGGTTGCATCATTATTTTTCAAAGCGACATTAGCTAGGAAGTCTGCCATAATATTATTTGCTCGTTCTATCCAATTGATAGAAAATGCATCAAAATGTTCAATAATATCCCAAACAGCATGCTTATACTACTTTAATCTATCATTCTTGGATGCATATTTAGATCTGACTTGAGAGACAGCTAATTCTGAATCCCCCATTACTTTCAACAATTGGATTCCATGCCTTTTTGCAACCTCAAGTCTTAATAATAGGGCTTCATATTCTGCAGTATTATTTGTGCACTGGAATGCCAATAAAAATGAATACTTAAAAGTTATACCTGATGGGGACACAAAAAGAACCCCTACCCCTGATCCTTCCTTGGAGCAAGCTCCATCAAAATACATCTGCCACAATCCATACTATTGTGCTTGTAACTCGATCACAATAGGGTCAATATTCTTCAATTGAGGTAAAACTGGTTGAAGTCTAAAGTTATCTAGGTCTACATTAATCATACAATTAAGCATACTAGGGTCTACATTTTCTATCACCCTAGGAGCTTGTGGCTCTCTGTACAATTTGACCTGATTACCATTAATAGGAATGGTGGCATAAGATAAGTCCAGTTGGACACTTCCCCCTACTGTTGCTGCCCACTGTCTGGAAAGTAGCATACCATAGTGGGGTTTAGTGTCAGTAACAATAACATCCATTTTGTAAGTGGCTTCAGGGAAGGCTGCTATTTTTACTTCTACATCTTTCATTGTACCTATCACAGGCACTTCTCTATTATCCATGGCATAGCACTTCCCATACATAGTGGTTACTGATAACCCTAATTCTTTCATAACACCATAGGGCATTACATTAGCAGCAGCTCCTGAATCTATCATGCAGTTTTTAATCAACCGGTTATTGACTAACAAGGTAACATAGAGGGGATCTACCTCAGAAGGCTCTTGAGTGATAGTGGTTCCAACATAAACCTCTGGGGTTTGGAACTCTTGATCCTTTCCAACTTTAGCTGAACCGATGGGTAAGACTATGTCACTATCAGATATACTAGAGAATAAAGACAAAGCTGCATCCTTATGTTCTTTAATCTTTAGTAATTCTACTAATAAAATAGTGACCTACATTTGAGTAAGAGCTTGGGCCATGTCAAATGTAGAACTATTGCATGTTTCAGTATTAGCCCTAACTCTTTCTATTTTGAATTGACTTGCCTTTTTCACTGTCTCTGCTCCTTGTACATCACTAACATTTTTATTATCTTTGCCTTTGGGTACATCTTTAGCTTGTTCCCCTTTTTCTTGACCAACCTTAGGAACAGTAATAGCACTACTTGATGCCCCCTTTTTTGTAACTTCCTTTACAAACATAGAGCCCGACTCACCCTGATCAGTGTCTCTCTTGGTGCTTTTCAAGTTATAATTGTGTTTTGCTTTAACAATTGCAGCTTTAGTGAGATTTCTAACTTCTTCCTCACTAGGCCTCCTAAGATGAACCTCTTCATCCTCAATTGTCACCACATTCAATGTAGGATGCCAATCTAAGGTTAGCTGTCCTTGCACTAACCTTTCATTATCTAGCACATCACTATATCCACTTTGCACGGATTCCTCATCACTTTCTATGATAGTTTCAAACATATTAATGTCAGGCTCTGCTTCTGGTCTCATAGATTCTTCAAGAGCTTGAGCCACTGCACACTGATGAGGAGAATGTGGTCCATCACAAGCAATACACCAGGGAGTATTTTCTATATTGTGAACATTTTTTCCTTTCAAGGGATTTGGAGTGTCTTGACTTTGGGTAATTTTGGGCTTCTCAATTTGAGGTTTACCATCCTTCCAATTGGTATTATATGGCATATCATGCAATCTAGGGGGTCTATCTTGCCAATTATAATGAGGTTTATCATTTTTGCTAACCTTGGCAGTCAGATCTTTCATAGCCGTAACCAATTTCTCTATCTTATCATCCTCCTTAGCAACTTTATTAGGTTGTGGTTTGGTTTCTTTCCATAATCTACCATCTGTCCTTCTTCCTAACTTCCCAGATGCTTTTCTATTACTTTCTACATTTATGGCAATTCTAAAAGCATCTCTCAAATTATGTGGGTTCTTATCCCTCAAAATATAGGCCATCTTGGAATCAAATGCATTGCAATATGTATTAAGACACATGTTATCATCTAGCCTTGTCACTTGATACAATCTGTGCATGGCCTTCTGGAATCTGACATTGAAATCAGTGACCATTTCATTTTCATATTTTCTAATATTGTTGAATTCATTTAGCATGAAACTCACATTAGTCTTGTCACCATACTACTCTTGAAAACAATTTTTAAAATCTTCCCATGACCCTATGCTATTAACGGGGAGACCTCTGTACCAATCTCTTGCATCATCAACCACGGATTGAACAAACAGTTTCATAATAACATCTTCATCTACTATCTCATAATCATTTATTAGATCCCCAAAGAATTTCAGGTGCTCCTCAGCACTAATTGCATTGCTCCCAGCAAATTTATGGAGTCTTTCTCTTAACTTAGTGGGAACATGATTGGGATATCCTAGAATCCCATCAAAGAACAATTGTCTATATTGTTCTAAATTGATTGGTCTTCTTTGAAAAGGGGTAATAGCATTGTTATTTCCCATGGTCATTTTAGCTTTTGGGATTGGAGATTGTGGTATTTGAGTGCACTATTTATTCATAGGGATTTGACTTAGTGAGGCAATATTAGCTTGTACTGTAGGTTGAGTATTGGCCTGAGGAAAGGAAATGTGTTGGGAATTAGGCTTGCTAAGATCTTCTGATGAGAATGTAATAGGGGGAGCCTTTAAGTAATTAATCTTTCTTTTTACTTCTTGATTCGCTGCTTCTAATTCAGCCTTTTCTAATTCCATTTGGAGATCTTCCTTTTCTTTCCTCATCCTTTCCATTTCTTTCTCATGTGCTAAAAGCTTATGAGAGATCTCTTCTGCAGTTTTAGATTCTATTCCATCATCTACCCATTTCTATTTTCCTTTATCCATATTAGCTTTAGGAAGCTGGGAGTCATTAAATACTTCCCTAGTTGTCTAGGCTACTGACTTACAAGCTTGTTTAGTTTTGGGGATTAGAATTTCTATAATCACAAGGCTTTCCTCATCACTTTTTTCTTTCTCCTTAGCAAGTATTTCAAGATCAGCTACCTGTCTAAGGAGCCTATCTCTTTCCATTAATTTGGCTTTAACTTCCCTCTCCTTATTTGCTTCCTTTTGGGCTCTTAGGGAGATTAAGTGATGGACTCTTCTATTTAAGTCTTCAATCTCTTGAGACACTTTATCTTCATCAGGGAAGTTTTCTTCAGAGTCTGATGCATTAACTTGATCTATGTCAATCAAACTAATGTTTCCATCAATTGTCCTAGGAACGGAGTGCCTAATTGCATTTGAGCTAGTTCTATCTCTCACAGAAACACTAACATGAGATAAATCTTGATTTAAAATGGGTGCATTATCAATATTTCCAAACAATCCCGAATGGAAACCTAATATATCATGTTCTGAATCTCTGGAAGATGAATTAGACTTTGCATAAATAGGTCAATCAGACATCTTACTAGTATTATTGTTTTTCTGCACCCAAGCAGCATTTGATGGCTCATGCAACATAGATCTCTTCTGGCCTCTCTGTGCTGGCAGACCTTCTTGCAAGGTTTCTTGAGGATGTTTCTTCATGAATGATCTCATTTTTTTTGCTCCTTGCATCTCGCTTGTCTTCCTTTTAGAAATATTTGTATCTCACAAGGACTGGTTCAAAAGTAACAGACTCGCCACCCACAAAACTATGGGAATTATGAAAATAAGCAGTCTAATCCACAAACACACAACAATTTTCTTTATAAGCCTCAACACAGATCTGCGTTTATATCTTTATTGTGACTCTCCCCAGCAGATTTACCACTTTTGTTGTCCTCAAAATTTGATTCTCTTTAACATCCTTAAAATAATATGATTGAATACAGTGCAGAAGAGACATCAAAGATAAGGAAATTCTCAAGACAACATATGACAAGGTTTCATTGAACCTTCTACACTTCAGACTTACTCAGAGCCCAGGTGGGTATACCTTTGTGAATTAAATTCACACTTTCAAACATAAACCCACAACAAACCAGTCCAAGAAACCAGTGGATCTATTCACCTTGAAATTAACTGAAAATAAAAGAATGGAAATTATACTTAAATTCAGCATTTCGATCAACATAACATGCAATAAACAACCTCAATCAATACCAGTGCCTTATCCAAGGTCACAGAGTCATCTAAACTCAGATAATACTCCTCAAATAAAATATCTTTACGCATCCCATTGGCTTGGTTTCTATTTATCCTTGTATATGCCTGACACCTATAAGAATTTATGCATTCTAAATTAAACTATGATCATCAAGATTCAAAGTCTCTTCCAAAGAGTTTACTGGTATGAGTGATCCCCACATCTTTAATTTCCCTCCTAAAGAGAAAAGCTAGTGAACACTTCTACTGAAAATTGCCTTGCAAACCCATTCAAACAAAATAGCCCTGGATTATTCAAAATGAAAACAATAAACAAATTGTAAACACACTTGAAGATGACACAAAGCTTCACTCAAAACCGATGGTCTATATATTGATATTAAGTTCAGGAAATATTACAAGAAGGTTTTGAATATTCTCCATTAGACTTAGAAAAGCTCAAATAAATTTCTATAGTGTTTTCTTAGAATTCTTTTGCGATCCCTTTTCCTCTAGTCCTGGTATCCATTTATAACAACATGGATGCACAAAGCTTCAGACTTCTTGAGGATAGTTTGTTACAATCATTTCTTTCAAAAAAAAGAGGTTACAAGCTTTTCACAAAAAACAGTTACAAGCTCCTTTCGACCTCTGGAGTTTCTTCAACAAGTTGTTCGGTTGCAACCTCTTCTACCTTTTCAGGGGTGCTCTCCAACTATTCTGGATGATGGGTGGCATATTTTGTTGTCCACTCGTCATACACATCTTTTGTCGGCCATGAGAAACTAATCACTTTATCCTTAGCCTTGGTCAACCTTTTCCAAGAGTTTCTCATTTTGTTGACTTCTGAATTGAGAAAACCATAATGTGACTTAATTTTCTCTATCTCTTGTATTGTCAAAACAAAGAAATAAGCATCATCTAGATCAATAATTCCCTTAATTCTTGCTGATAGCTTGACTTCTACCTCCTTAAGCCACATTTGCTTGTCTTTCAGTTGATCTGGGCTAGCAAAAACTCCTGGGAGCAACTCAAAAACTTGATCAACATATTCCTTTTTGCACAAATTAACTTTCCTATCAACATTATCCACCCCTGCTGCTAATTGTACTAAATATTTAGTGATGTCAGAAGTGGATCTAATGACAGAATTGGCCCTTGTTTCATCACAAGATACACACATAAACTCTAAATCTTTCTCCCTAAGCCTCCATTTGTCAAAAATAGGTGTCAAAATGGCCTTGTCTCCCCTGAGCTTATTCCATATATCCAAAATTTTACCTACATTGTTTTAGAGAAATGAGGCATTCATTATATCCGCAAAACTGGAAATTGTAGCCCTTACTCTCTCCTCATACTTCTTTGCATATAAGGCCTGAGCCTGTTTTAAGTTTTCTAATTCTTGAGGAGTAATTTCAACCATTTGAGAGCTGGAGGGTGCTGAAGATGGTAGAAACTCAATGATAGGGCTAGTAGGTGCAGGTCGTGTAGGAGAAGAGGAGATCATCAGAGTTGAAGACTCACCGTGATGGTATTGTCCAGTCAATTGGCTCTGCAGCTTATCAATGATGCTATCCTTACCTCTTACCTCCTCCTTAGCACTGTTATAGGCCTCCAAAACTGTTTCCAACTTGACTTGGAGGATCTCTTTCTCTTTGGCTTCCTTTTCTACTACTGTAACACTAAATTTTGCAGTCTCTAGCACAATGCTAGCAGCTTCCACTACCCCTATACTCTGCACTCTTTTCAGCATCATCCCACCAAGGTAACTTGACGTTGGGGTATCTTTGCTCTTCTTACTCTCATTTCTCTTGAGAGACCACATGACAAGTGTAGCATTATACTTATTGAAAGTAATTCCCTCCATGGGTTTGGTCTCCTTCCTCACTGCATCTAGTACTAGGACATCTGCTATATCCCACTTGAGTAAAATAAGCACTCCAGCTTGTGCCACCATATCTCTCCCTTGCTCAGGGGTGATGGTTTTGAACTCTTCCATCATCTCTTGCTTTATTTCCTCTTCTACTAGGGCTGGATCTTTATTGGGCTGCTCACTTTTTCTCTTTTCACATCTAGCATTATATTTATCTATGTTCTGTTTCCATATAAATAGCAAAAATGGTTCTGACGTGACAAAATTGTTGTCAGCCAAGAAAACATTACTTGCCTGTTTTATCTTAGGATCCCACTCCTGGCCTTTGAGTTCAGGTCCATTTCAGTAGCAAGGGGTTCTTCTGGCATCGCTTCCTCCACTTCATCATAAGTGTAGGCAATTTCCCCTAGACTGCCTAACTGTAGGAGTTGCTCAACTGCTGCTTCCTCATCTCCTATACGGATAGGGGATTGGGATGGGGAATAGAAATGTGCATCCGATTGTACTTCTTTCCCTACTCTTTGCTTCTTTGGGCTCTCTTGGATGTCAATGACATCTTGTATCTTCCTCTTTCCTTTAGAGGTAGAGGGCTCCCTTGTTGTAGGCATCAACACACTATAACTAGATTTCTTGTGCAGTGTATACTCACCAAGAGGGATTGCTTTGCTGGAAGCTGACCTACTTAGGATCACTCTCGCCTTTTCAGGGTTGCCTTTCATTACAACTTCCCTCTTCTCCTTCAGGGTCTACATCACATTCTCAAAGCAAACAATTAAAAACTTTATTTTCTCCTAGAGAGGGAAGAAACTAGACAATGAGTCATAGCTAGCATCAAACTGATGCACAAAATCCAAGGCTTTCTTATAAGCCACCCATTTCTCTTTCCTTAGCTCCTGCTCATCTAGATCAAACTCATTTCTGATGAGGTCTTCAGGAAACTAAAATTGATGAGGCCTACCTCTGCATGCTGCTTTCTTTCTAAACATGTCGTTGAAGAAGTCTTCTGGATCAGCACACCTAGATACTGTAGTAGACAAATGATAAGGCATGAGAAAGTCCTCAAAGAAATTCCAACCTCCTTTTGTTATTACAAATTGGTGGGCTATGGTAGCTGTAAGGAAAATAGTCCCTTTACCCCTGCCTGTCAACTCTACCTCTTGCACACCACCAATTTGTCTAAGGATCTCTGCAATTCCCACTTTGAGAGGGACCTGGTAAGATAGCAAGAATGGGTTGCCTCTAAAACCAAACACTCTGAAAACTGTCGAGACTGGATACAAATAAATGTCACCCTAATTGTGAATAATTTTTATGTTCTCTGCAAATTCTTTTGGTCTTATGAATTCCAAAAGAACCTTGGGGATTCTTGGGTTTTCTGAGCAGAGGAGAGTCCTAATCTTGGATGCAAAGTATTTGTCAAACTTCAAGAAACTGGCATCCTCCCTATCCCATGACAACACAGTACTCCATAGTTGTACTGGCATCTTTTCTCCTTCATTCTCCTTGACAAGGTCCAATCCACTGGCAAAGTAATCACCACCTTTGAAAAGAAATAGATGTACTAGGAGTGAGTACCATCTGAAAGGCCTATCCACCTTTCCATTCTTTATTCTTGTTAACCCTCCATGGATAGTATCAGCAATGAAGGAAGCATAATCAGAGGTAATTGCAAGACAAATATTCAAAATTTGAGCAATCATTAACAGGTAGTGATTTCGCATATTTGCTTTGGCATCTTCTCCCAAAACTTGGCAAAGTGCCCAATACATTCCTTTAGCCCTAAGGGTGAACATACTCAATGAAAAGGGCTCTTCTTTTTTGGGTCCTACAACTGTCAACCCACCTATCTTCACATAAAACTCCTTGAGAGGCCCGTTCCTGAGATGACTCCTCTGTGCACTATAAATTTGAGCTAATGACTTGAAATTTATGGGCTCTAGAAAATTGGTGAACTCATTAAGCCCAAAAGCATTCTTGAATTCTTCCGCATTAATCTCAATAAGGGTTTCTCCATTTATATCCCGAATGCTTCTTGTGACTGGATCATAGTTGAGTGCAATTTGGGTCAACAAATCTATGTCCATAAATACTCCTGGGACTATCAATTTCCCAACATCTAATTCCCAAATGCTATTTTGCGGGGCCAGAGAATTTCTCATTCCAAATCCAATCTTAAATAACCCCAACCCAGATAATCCAACCTGTGGGTCTCTCAACCAGTTACCCTTGTCATACAGTCCTTCTCCTATCTTTAAACGGGGAGCTCTAGGCACTAATTCCTTTTTCTTCGATGCTTGATTAGTTGACAACGTCAACTATTCTAGAAAATCATCACAGACACTTCTTTCTAAATAATTGACTTTGCTAGAAAATTCTCTTTTAGGAGCCATTTTAAAAAAAAATGTAAGAAATGAATACCGCTCCTAAATACTTCTATGATGAATCAATATCTTCTTTGAAACACACCACACAGGAATTGCTACACAAGAGTATGAGAAAACCTGTTCTTAACTTGAAGGAATTTGCTCTGCAACTGAACTGACTTGCTCTATACCTGAAGAAGATAGCTCTGCATCCGCTCCTTTGCAAAAATTCTTTAAAAGATATCTTCACCCGGTTGATGGGAAATCATATTTTGTACCCAGGGTCTTAACTACAACATTGATTCCGCATGCTTCGGTCGTCCCTTCAAAATTGAATTCATAGGAGAATTCATATTTTTCGCTCCAACAGGTCAC
The DNA here is from genome assembly GCF_030272615.1 of Cryptomeria japonica. Lineage (NCBI taxonomy): Eukaryota > Viridiplantae > Streptophyta > Pinopsida > Cupressales > Cupressaceae > Cryptomeria > Cryptomeria japonica. The sequence goes on from NC_081409.1 coordinate 344,031,609, forward strand.
AACGTTCCTGCAAGTCTTTCATTTCGTTCTTTCGCAACTTCGCGAAACATAACTATCGAGCAGCTTGATCCTGCGAAATAGCACCGACCGTCCGATCAAAAGAAACTTGATCGAGCGTTATACTAACTAACAGCTTTGGCTCCGTGCTGGGTCCCGCTTCTCTATTGGCTATGTGCTACCACATGGCACTCAACCACTGGCCTTGAAATTTCTTTCGCATTCGAGTTAACACTGGCCCATCAGTTCGACCTTGGCGGGCCCACAACTTTCTTCTAAGACCATGTGTCGCCGGACATGTTGCCATCCATCATGACACATGGATGGTTCTCATTCACTTTTGCTATTTCGTAGGGTATAAAGCACGAGCATCTTACCCTTGCGAAATAGCATGGGTCGTCAGATCATTTTTTAGTTGATCGACTTTTAACCTTCTGAATAGGCTCCGGGAAGGGTGGGCCCTCTGACTCACTTTGAACACCTGGTGTCCAGTCATCTTTAAAGCTGACATGTCACTTTTTTACTCACCGAGAGAAAGCACTGGGTTCCAATTAATTCTTGACACTTGTATCCACCAGGTCATCTCCTATCTTGCGACCTGACTCACCTCTGGGGCCCACCTTTTAACCTTAAATCCTGACCTGCTGACTGTTGTGGCTTGTGCCACATGCAACCATTTTACTTGCTGTCATCAACCAGCTAAACTGCCTAGTTGACATTGCACTTCATTTTCGCAATTTCGCTAGTTTTAAACTACGCGCAACTTCGCCTAGCAAAATAATGAAAGTCGTAGATCCATCCGCGAGATGCACACTAGTTACTAGACCCGACAACTTTAGGAGGAATACACATAAGGCATAAATTTTTTGCAATTAATTAATTTGACTGCCTAGGCAAATGACAAGGGGGGACACTTCCTACGATCCCATGACCCATTACTTAAGTGGATAAAGTAACGAAAGAATAGAAAACAGACATTATGCGATTTAAAAACAAAAACCCTAAACCCTCAAAACCCTACACAGAGCTGAAGCAATTGAAAAAGCGCCCTACTCAAAATTTCAAAAAACCATAGCCAATTATGGGAAAGAAAAACCCATTTTTAATTAGTGATAACACCATGTAGTTTCTTCTTGAATGAATCTAGACCCTCTGATGTGATATAAAACTAATCATCTTGTATCTCCTCTTTTGCAACAACTAAGTGGTCTATTGGTGGATCATGCTATGCAAAGTGATCAAAATGTTATGAATGTACAGATGTTTGACTCGATCCCACAACCTGTGACTCTCTAAGAACATCATGCCTAACCTCATCTAATGGTATTTGAAGGTGGGATGTGTTAGCCCTATATTTTTGCTTGTTCCTAAAGCCTCATGATTAGCTAAAAATCAGCTATTTTTAATATTTTAATGCTGAAGTTTTTGTGGCCAAACTCCATATCAGTTGAGAGATTTTAATTCTTTAATATTCGAGTTACCCATATGTCCAAATAATTAAAGCTCAAGTCTTATGTTTCATATGCCAAAATTATTTCTGGGTTATGCTCTACTTGGCTCATTTATTCTATGGTTAAAATTTCATAAGAAATTGAGGTTTCACTAAAAAGTTATGAAGGTTTTTCTATGGCAGCCCAAAGGAACAATTATCATTGAACTTGAACCTTGAACCTCCTTAGGTTCAAGCAGTTCAAAAGGTTCAAAAGGTTCAAAGGTTCAACGCACAGCTAGATATGAAAAAAAAGTGATAAATCAAATATAATGTGGGTGCAGTTTGTGTTTTGAACCTTCTGATTGAACCCCGTAGGTTCAAGGTTCAAGCGGTTCAAAAGGTTCAAGCAGTTCAAATTTCGGGTTCATTGTAATTTTTAGTCTTTGAACTTGAACTTTGAACCTTCTTTGGTTCAAGCACGCAGGTTCAAGGTTCAAGGTTCAATTTCAGAGGTTCAAATTCAGAGTTCAAAGATTCATCAGATGCAGATTCAAAGTGTGTGACTTCAAAATTTCAGCAAATTCAAAATCCAATAATATTGGCATGTTTAATGTTTGTAATTTTCAATGTAATCTGGAACCACAGATTTTGTGAGACAAAAAAAATCAGTCTCGGTGCGAGGGGAGTAACTTTTAATTGAACCGTTGGATCGGGCTGAAATTTTGACAGGATTTATAAAACCTATTTTTCTAAATCCTCACCAAAGTGATCGGAAAAATATTATCTCAGTCAAAAGTTATTTATCTCTGAGTACGGGTCTATAAAAATTCTGAGATAAAAAGATTTGAAGATTTAAAACAAAAAAAAGTTATCAGGAAGAGGATAAAAGATAAAAGAAAAGATTGATTAATTATCTTTTCAAGAATCAGTTATTGATAACTAAAAGTATTTTTAAAGAAAGAGAGAGACTATATATATGAGGAAAAAAGAAAAGAAAGGGGTTCCGAAAACTATGATTTTGGGAGCAACAGATAATATTTTGGTTATCATATGAATTGTTTGGATTATAGAATGACTGGTTATTAATGAAATGTTGTCTTATCTTTGAATCTGTGCGTACTTAGATTTGCAATCTTTCTTAAGTTGATTATGGGCATAATATAATTTGATGATCAACTACCTCTGTAATCCTTTTCAATTCATGTTTATTATTGGTTGTTGGATGACTCACATTGTATTGATTTGCTTGATCCCCCTTGCTCTGTGAAGCATGAGAGAGTATCAATCAAGCCATTAGTCTTCACTGAGTCTCTATTTTGATTTGAATTTATACAGTAAGAATGTTATGAGTTAGAGTCTGTGAACTCTCTTTCGAATATTCTTTTCAGAAATTTCGTATGTGTGCAGTTTTGAAGGCATTTATTTGTGTTGATGGATAAATGTTGAAGCCTTTCGATGCTTTCTGGTTAAAAGTGTTAGCTTATCAACTGTATAAAAAATTCATTGTAAATATTCTAAGAGGGAGTTGTACCTTTCAATTCAGAGGAAGATTATCAATTCAATGATAATCTATCCAACTTTTGGTGCTCTTTGTCCTTTATCTCGGGCATTTGGAGTTAGTATATGTATGTATTTGTTGAGGGACAAATCTATTCACTAACAAATTTTTGGCGACTCTGCTAGGGAATCGGAATCAAAGATCAATGCATTTTGTTTCCTTGGATTTTTAGATTTATCTCTGTGTGTGCAGGATTGGCGACTCTGTTAAATCATCATGCAAAATCAAAAGATTGCAAAAATGGTGAAAAGACCAAATCCCACCATCTTGGAAATTCTGGAGATGGATGATAAAGTGTTGCATGACTTTTGGGATCGCTGCAAAGAAAGTATCACTGAAGCTGTAAAAACAAAGAAAAGTATGGAAGATGACCATGCATCTGCACTTTTATGGATGAGCCTATGCACTCGGTTTCACAAGTTGAAAGAGCTGGAAGAAAGAACAAATTTGCTGCAAGCATATGAAGAGAGAATATCACAACTTAAAGATGAATTAAGAGTTGATGATGAAGATGCTCCACCTATTCCATTTTCTTTTCATTCTTGCAAATTTCCAATCTTGTGTGAGCAAGAAACCCAAGGAGTAATGATTCAGCCTCATGAAGATTTAATATATGATCAAGACAACATTGGAGGACTTGTGAGCTTGAATGATAAAGATTTGTTGAAATCTTTTTCCTCTCCAGAAGTAGAAAGTTTCAGTTTTGAAATTATTGAAAATCAGCTTATCCCATCAAGTTTTAAAGAAGAAAGTTTTCAGATCAACACATAGCCAGAATATGCAGCCTTCAATTTTATAGAAGAAGATGGTAAGAATGATTCTTTGCAAGATTTTGATGAATCTATTATGGAGTCATTTCACTTTGAAGATGCAATGATATTACTTGAAGATTTATCTAGTGAGGTTTGTGTTAGAAATAAAATAAAATCTTTCTTTGTTGAATATTTTTTTGAAAATATGAAAGAAAAAGAAGCTTTTAAAATTAATCTAGAGCAAGAAAGCTGCCAAGTTGTTAAAGCATTATAGTTTCTAGAATTTTCAGGGGTTTTGAAAGACATTTCTTTCTGTGAAGAGGAAATCATATGTCAATTTTTGTCATCTATTAAAGGAGAAGACTCTTCTATAGTAAGCTCAGGTATTGATGCAATTCATGCTTTGGCTATGGATAGGGAGTTTTCAGATTTGATTGCAGTTAATAAGGATGAAGTTTTTTCAGCTAGTGTAGATCCTATGCTTGGTGAAGTCTTTCTTTATTCCAAGCTCGATATAAATGCTGAAATTCCTTTTAACAGTGGTGATTTTAATAGTAGAAATTCTAAAGATGATGCAGTCATTCCTGCAAAAAATTTCTGACTGTTATTATTTGCAATCAAAAATAGAAAAATGCTTCAATAGTACCATATAGGCAGTTCAAGAAAATTCAGAAATTTATGATGAAAGGTGGTTTTTTGAAGATGAGCATATATACAAGTTTTTCTTGCACATCATTAATCTGAGAGTTAGTAGTGAAGCAGTTGCCAGAGGATCATTATTCTTAGCTACATTTCATGGTCACAATCCATTGCTGAGGAAAGGCTCATATTTTTCCCAGCCACTTAACAGTTTTGCATGAGTAGCCTAGAGTTTGCCTGTGGTAAAGGGATTTCCCACCCATGTACATACTTGCAAATAAATTTTTGGTTTGCCGTAAGATTTAATGGTTTTGGCTTGTTAATTTTCAGTTCTTGCCATGTTCCCCTCTCTGCAAGTAGCTCCCCATGCTCTGTTTCTCTTTGACTCTGTTGCCCAATGGATGATACACACTAATCTCTCCCAAAGACATTCTGGATTCTCCTAGATCTTTACAATCCTGGTCCCCAATTAGAGCCAATGTTAGCCCTATATTTTTTCTTGTTCCTAAAGCCTCATGATTAGCTAAAAATCAACTATTTTTAATATTTTAATGCTGAATTTTTTGTGGCCAAACTCCATATCAGCTGAGAGATTTTAATTCTTTAATATTCGAGTTACCCATATGTCCAAATAATTAAATTTCAAGTCTTATGTTTCATATGCCAAAATTATTTTTGGGTTATGCTCTACTTGACTCATTTATTCTATGGTTAAAATTTCACAAGAAATGGAGTTTTCACTAAAAAGTTATGAATGAAGGTTTTTCTATGGTAGCCCAAAGGAACAATTATCATTGAACTTGAACCTCCTTAGGTTCAAGCAGTTCAAAAGGTTCAAAAGGTTCAAAGGTTCAACGCACAGCTAGATATGAAAAAAAAGTGATAAATCAAATATAATGTGGGTGCAGTTTGTGTTTTGAACCTTCTGATTGAACCCCGTAGGTTCAAGGTTCAAGCGGTTCAAAAGGTTCAAGCAGTTCAAATTTCGGGTTCATTGTAATTTTTAGTCTTTGAACTTGAACTTTGAACCTTCTTTGGTTCAAGCACGCAGGTTCAAGGTTCAAGGTTCAATTTCAGAGGTTCAAATTCAGAGTTCAAAGATTCATCAGATGCAGATTCAAAGTGTGTGACTTCAAAATTTCAGCAAATTCAAAATCCAATAATATTGGCATGTTTAATGTTTGTAATTTTCAATGTAATTTGGAACCACGGATTTTCTGAGACAAAAAAAATCAGTCTCGGTGCGAGGGGCATAACTTTCAATTGAACCGTTGGATCGGGCTGAAATTTTGACAAGATTTAGAAAACCTAGTTTTCTAAATCCTCACTGAAGCGATCGGAAAAATATTATCTCAACCAAATGTTATTTATCTCTGAGTACGGGTCTATAAAAATTCTGAGATAAAAAGATTTGAAGATTTAAAACAAAAAAAAGTTATTAAGAAGAGGATAAAAGATAAAAGAAAAGATTGATTAATTATCTTTTCAAGAATCAGTTATTGATAACTGAAAGTCTCTTTAAAGAAGGAGAGAGACTATATATATGAGGAAAAAAGAAAAGAAAGGGGTTCCGAAAACTGTGATTTTGGGAGCAACAGATAATATTTTGGTTATCATATGAATTGTTTGGATTATAGAATTACTGGTTATTAATGAAATGCTGTCTTATCTTTGAATCTGTGCATTCTTAGATTTGCAATCTTTCTTATGTTGATTATAGGTGCAATATAATTTGATGATCAGCTACCTCTGTAATCCTTTTCAATTCATGTTTATTATTGGTTGTTGGATGACTCACATTGTATTGATTTGCTTGATCCCCCTTGCTCTGTGAAGCATGAGAGAGTATCGATCAAACCATTAGTCTTCACTGAGCCTCTATTTTGCTTTGAATTTATACAGCAATAATGTTATGAGTTAGAGTCTGTGAACTCTCTTTCGAATATTCTTTTCAAAAATTTCCTATGTGTGCAGTTTTGAAGGCATTTATTTGTGTTGATGGATAAATGTTGAAGCCTTTCGATGCTTTCTAGTTACAAGTGTTAGCTTATCAACTATATAATAAATTCATTGTAAATCTTCTAAGAGGGAGTTGTACCTCTCAATTCAGAGGAACATTATCAATTCAATGATAATCTATCCAACTGTTGGTGCTCTTTGTCCTTTAGCTCAGACATTTGGACTTAGTATGTGTATATATTTGTTGAGGGACAAATCTGTTCACTAACAAGATGAAATAAAAAAAATTGTATGTAAGAGGTCCTCTACCAAACAATGAGACATCTACATCTGGAAAGAACTTATTGAGATACTTTATATGTCTTGTGGTGTCAGGATGTTGGCAATAGAATAATGATCATTGGCCATATGAATAGATTATGTGCCTATGGATGGTCTTGATCATGGTCGACTCATCATATATTTGCCCAGTTCATTAGAAGAAATGGTAGTAGCAACAACTACAATATCTCTGATGTTATCAATCTAGGAAGCAGTGACCACCCAATCTAATGTAGGGGTGAGAGATGGTGATATGGGAGGAAACTTATGACCAACCAATTGTTTGTACACTAGCACCTGTCAATCAACTATGTGATACAACTCTACCATGCTCCAATAAAAATTACGTGGGTAAGTTGAAGTAGTTGACTTTGAGGCCCAAATGGGCCTTAGCATACAAGTGCTGAGAAAAGTATAATGGAATGTGGTCATTATTAGAATAATGACCATGTGCAACAAGGAACTGAGGATATATGATACGAGCTAGTATTGCATATGTACATCGTGTCACCTAGTATCCTCTTATTAGTTACTCTCAAATATGCTCTAGGTGCATCAAAACATTATAGAATGTATCCTTATGCATGCCATCATAAGGGGGCCATCCACTATAGCTCTCAACCTATGTATTCCTTTCTCAGTATAAATAAAAATATCACCATACTCAAGCATTGCCTCTTGAGGTGCAGGTGTTGTAGGTGCACCGCGATTAGCCATCAAGAGGTGTCATAATGTTGCAAATTATGTAATTTTGCATGTAAACACATGTGAAAAGAATGCAATTTAATCTATAATATTTTTAAACACTATATATTAAGAAGTACATAACTCATTTACACATGTATAGCAACACAAATTTAAATATTAAATATTAAATATTAAATATATTTAATAATAATCAATGTACAAAAACATGTACACATACTAACTAAGTAAACTTAAAATTTTGCACAATTGAATACATAAATAATGTAACCTTTTGCATGTACACAAAAAATTTATTTGACGATAATTTAAATGAAATAAAAGTAGTACACTTATGCCAAATTCAAACCCACGTTTACATATACATAAAAGTGATTATATTAGCAATATAGATAGAAAATTATGGTACCATGTTATTAACATGTGCTAATTTTCTAACATATGTCATAATTTAAGTAAGTTCCCTAAACCCTAAACAATAATTTAATGTCAATCAATAATTTCCTATAATAATTTGCTAATTATCATTTATTAGTATGAATATAGGACATCACATTTTCCCTAATTTTGTACATCATTTTTTTATCATGTAACTTTAGTTCTATTAGTTATACTTGTTCTCTAGAGGTTATTCAATCTTAATTATAAATGTAAACATTGAAAATTGGTCTATAGAGAATTAATTAAATACATGTTGTTTAACTAATAAACCTTTTATTACTCTACTATATTAGTGAATTTAATTTATTTATATAGTTCAAATTTCTAATTTTTCCCACCTTAGTTCATTTCTTTCATTTTAATTAATTAAATGGAAAAATAAAATTAATTTGTTTATTTATTTTTTCATTCCCATTAAATTTGAATTTTTAATTTAAATTGGACACATGTTTCCTAACCCTTAACCACCTAACCTAACCAATTTTTAGCCTAACCCATCCAATCTAATTATGGATTTACTCTCATTTGGAGTACAATTGTCCATTCTCTCTTGAGGCCACATGGCATCTTTTCCACATGTCCTCTATATCCATGCCACTTGCCTTATTGTTGGCATTTGTTAGAGATTTTTTTCCACTTGTCCCCCTAGCGATGACAAGTGTCCGATCTCTCAACCTCCTCTCTAACTGTATCATTTTCAATTGTTGATCTCTCTAGACTAAATCTTCATCATTGGATCCTTCCACCTAAACATTTTCATTGGAAAGTCTATAAATATATCTCTTTCCAGCCATGAGAAGACCCTTAGCATCATTAGCATCATAATAACTTTAATAGATCTTAAGCATTCTAGTAGTTTTTAGCATCATAATATCTTTGTATTTGGATAATGGCACTCATTGCATTTGCATCACAGAAGTCATGATAATTTATAATTGCATCTTTTAATCATATAATCGCATCATTTCATTCTAGTTTCTCAGGTAGTCATCTTGTAGATCATGCAGCTGAAAGCTAACCTATAAATTCGCAACATCCTCGAGAATAGAGAGCAATGGGATGATTTTAGGGAATTTCCTAACTTATTTATTTGTTATACTCTCTAATGCAATGTTTAATTGAATCTATGTTTAATGATTTTTAATAGATTAATTTACATATTTTTGAACACATTAATTTTGGCACCCACCATGGGGCCTTGCCCCAATTTTGAACATTTTTTCACCATATTTTTCTTGGCAGGTGCATCCAGAGACCTAATTTAGTGTTTTGGTGACAAACGTTAGTGAATTGAGCTTGCAAATTAGAGCATAAAGCCTCTATGCTAGTGAAACCATCGCCCAAAACAACACATTCATATCAGACTGTGATTCTTCTGATGGTATGATGAAAGAATAAGTATCCGGTAGAATATTGAGAAGGGGGGGTGAATCAGTATACTGAAAAACTGATACAAACTCCCAAACTCAAAAATAAACTTATCAACAAATCACTCAACCAAGATAATATCTCAAATATTACCAACATCAACCAACATCGACCAGTTTCACTGTAATGACAACCTAATAGTAAACATCTTCAATCATGTAAACATAAAAAATGCTTAATCATATGTCAACATATTCATCTCTCAATGCTTCCAGTTATCATGCCTTATCGGAATAGTTAAGTAGTTAATCAAATCAACAAAAAAGAATTCACCACTTGATACAAATATTTATACATTGAAAACCCAAATAGGTAAAAACCACAGTGAGATGAGACTCACAAGGATAGCTATCTGAACTCTTTTGAAGTTCACCCTGTTAGAAGCCAAGCCTGTTAAAGCTTTTACAATGCGTCCTATTAAGAACTAATTCCAATTAGGAATCACCCGGTTAAGGGATTTACAAATATGCTTTGATGAAAAGAAGAATGCCTTGTTAGGAGTAACCTCGCTAGAGGATTTGAGAATCCAAACTAATGAACCACCTTGTGAGAGGATTTAGAAAGTAACCAAGCTTGTTAGAGCTTACCTGGTTAGGGGATTTCAATTTATGTTGTAATTGTTAGAAAACAATAGGTTTTCTTGATATTTTTGAAGAGTACTACATCTGCTTGATTAGATCCTTCTTAAGCTTCAATCTGCCTTTACTCAAACTGTAGATCCATCCACCGGTTTGGCAACCGCACACTTAACTGGTTTCTGCCAATCTTGTCAACTTTTCCAACAAAACAAAACAATATCATCGACCTTAAATACAAATCAACTAGGTCGGTAACACAACAAAAAACCTAATTCTCATCATCGTGATTACAAATAAGTTAGTAAAATCTTGACCCTTAGAAATCATAACAATCTCTTCACATTAATAAGGAAAATTCCAACCACTCCATGATCACCGCTTCATCGGACTTTGTAACTCATCACACGCTATGCATTAGATGCAATCCACTTTGCTCATTTCCAAGATAACAAATGAACCAAATCAATCTAAACTAATCCTCATTCAATGATCACACGTGTCTCCACCATTACTGCTCAACATTAGATCTTAAACCAACAAACTTGATTAGTAAGGTTTAACAAAAAATAACTGGTAGGGTTTACCAGTTACATAACATAGACAGGTTTAACCCTTTACACCGGTTCAACTTACAAACTACCATATACTGGTTTACAACATCTTCCTTAAATTTTATTATACTGGCTATAAGACAATAGCAATAACAACAATAACATCAGCAATATCATGAATACCATTCACCAGTTCAATTGACATCAATGACAACATATCATTAATGCAATCTATATGAAAAATGCCAACAATCTAAAAATGCCAACAATCTCCCCCTTTGGCATTGATGGTACTACAAATATCAATGCCTCTAATTGTTGTTGTGAATTGGTGAATATGAATCATGGTTTACATTACCAAGTACTCACCATGCTCTGTTTGGCTTCAGTCGGTCGTTTCGCCTAATCAGACACATAATTCTTCTCCTCAGTTACATAATTCTTCTCCCCCTTTGACAACAATGCCAAATTGAAATTAAAACATGTAATTCCAAATTCTCATTGTGCATCAACATACTGCAACTTGATGCTTCCCCTGTTGAATACATCCACTTCCAAAACTAATCAATCCATGTAATATTTTGCAAATAATTCAGGGACTGATGCAATCAACATCATGTTCAACTGACTCCATGAAGAGGGACAACCCCCAACTAACTTCTAAGATACTCAAAAGTGGTCTTAGGCAGACGTTTGGTAAAGATATCTACAAGTTGCTCCTGGGTAGAAACATGCTCTAAGATAATATCTTTACTTTGAACTTTTTCCCTCAAAAGGTTATACTTCAATTCAATGTGCTTAGTCCTTGCATGCAAAACATGAATCTTAGAAATATTTATTGCACTTGTATTATCACACAAAAATCTTTATAGTTTCTGAGATGTTGATCTTAAAACCTTCCAAAATGTGCCTCATCCAAATAGCTTATGTGCAATTCATGTAAGCTGCTACATACTCTGCTTCAGCAGTAGATTATGAAGTACAACTCTGCTTCTTACTACTCCATGCAACTAGCCTTCCTCCTAGAAATAATGCTCCACCGGTAGTACTCCTTTGGTCATCAACATTTCCTACCCAATCGGAATTAGTGTATGCCTTCAAATGCAAATTCCCTCCATATGGATACCATAACCCATAGTCAAGTGTACCTTTCAGATATCTAAAAATTCTCTTGGTTGCTATCAGATGTGCTTCCTTTGGATTTTTCTAAAATCTAGCAACTATACCAATTGCATGGGCAATATCTGGTCGATTGTGAACAACATAGTGTAATTTGCCAATCATTGACCTGTATTCCTTTTCATCTACATACTTAGATGCATCTTCCTTGGACAATTTACAACTTGTAACCATTGGAGTTCTAACTGGTTTACAATCACTCATGCCAAAAGTCTTCAAAACCTCTTTCACATACTTGGATTGAGTAATGAAAATACCAATCTTCATCTATTGTATCTGCAAGCCTATGAAATTTTTTATTTTCCCTACTAATGACATCTCAAACTCATTCTTCATTTTATCTGCAAAAATTTTGCTCATGGCATCATTACCTCCGAATATAATGTCATCAACAAATACTTCATTGACTAGTATTTCATCTCCTTTAGACTTGAGATAAATGTTGTTGTCATCACTAGTTCTTGTAAAGCTTATCTTCATCAGATGTGTATGAAGTTGTTCACACGAGGCTCTGGGTGCCTGCTTTAATCCATATAAATCTCTATGCAATCTGCATACCATGTCTTCCTTATCTGTCAATGCATAACCATCAGGTTGCTCTATATAAACCTATTCTTCCAATATCCTATTTAAAAATGCAAACTTAACATCCATCTGGTATACCTTGAATTTCTTATGAGCTGCAAATGCAAGTAATGTTCTAACTCCCTGTAGTCTTTCTACTGGTGCAAAAGTTTCTCCATAATCCTCTCCTTCTTCTTGTGCATAAATTTTGCAAACTAATCCTGCCTTATTGCAAACTACAACACCATCTTCATTTAACTTGTTTCTGAACACCCATTTAGTACCTATAACATTCTTGTTTACCGGTTGGGGTACCAGGGTCCAAGTGTTCTTCTTCTCAATTTGATCCAATTCCTCCTCCATTGCTTTCACCCAATGATCATCACCAAATGCCTCCTTAGCACTTCTTTGTTCAATGGTGGAGATTACATAAGAGTTCTCTCTAATTCTCCTTCTAGTTAGTACTCCAGCATCCTTATCCCCAATAATCTGCTCAGGACTATAATTCAGTCTCACATATCTAAGAATAACATGATCATTCTCCTTAGGTTCAACTTCTTCATTGTCTTCTTCCTCTGAATTTATTTGTTCCGGTTGAACAAGTACATCAAGATTTGTTTTACTAGTTTCTAATTTAACAATTTCAGGTTCCAAAAGCAAAATGCAAGGATCTTCTTCCTTTCTTTTTGAACTAGTTCCTTCTAAAATTTCAGGACATTCATCTACACAAACATCAACACTCTCAACAATTCTATGTGTCTGGTTGTTGAAGCATTTGTAGGCCTTACTCTTGGTGGAATAGCCAAGAAATATGCCTTCATCACTCTTAGCTTCAAACTTGCTTATTTAATCACCTCTTTCAATAATACATTTGCTACCAAATATTTTAAAATAACTAACATCAGGTGATCTTCCATACTAGTACTCATAAGGTTTCTTGTCCTTACCTCTTTTCACCAGAACCCAGTTCATTGTGTAGACTATTGTACTTACAGCTTCTCTCCAAAATATTTTTGCTACATTTCCTTGTATCAATATAGTTCTAGCTGCTTCAACCACTAACCGGTTGTTTCTCTCTGCTATGCCATTCTGTTGTGGTGTCCTTGGTACTGAAAGCTACCACTTGATACCATTCTCATCACAATACTTAGTGAACTCCTCAAAAGTAAATTCACCGTCTTTATCTATTCTCAAATATTTTATCCCTTTTCTACTCTCTTTCTTAGTTAAGGCTCTGAATACCTTGAATTTACCAAAAACTTCATTCTTATCCTTCAAGAATGTGACCCACATCATCCTTGAACAATCATCAGTGAAGATCATGAAATATCTATCACCTGAAATGCTTCTAGTTCTTATTGGTCCACATAGATCCGTATGAACCAAATCTAACAAGTGCTCTACTAGGAAAGACTTTCTCTTGAAAGTAGAAGAAGTCATCTTCCCTAACTGACATTCTTTACAAAGAGAACTAACCAATTTGTCTATCTGAGGTAGACCTCTTACAGCCTTAGACTTGCCCACTTTAAAAATATTAATAAAGTTTATATGACAAAATCTCCTATGCCAAAGCTAGCTATCATCTATTTTTGCAATCAAACAATTGCTAAATTTATTATTAAGATGAAATAGATTACCTCTGGTCTATTTCTCGGTAGCAATCAATTCACCTTTGTTGTCAAATATTTTGCACATACCATTTCTAAACTCCAGTGGGTATCCTTTGTCATTAAGTTGTGTCACGCTTAGAAGATTGTGCTTTAGGCCTTCAACCCAATAAACATCATTAGCACTACTCTTCCCATTAAGAGAAATAACTCCCTTACCTTTAACCATACATGGTGAGTCATTGCCAAATCTAACAACTCCGCCATCAAATTCCTTCAAGGAAATAAATTTGCTCTGATCATCAGTCATGTGATGTGAACAACCACTATAAATGATCCAATAATCAAAGTTATCCATCATGGACACTAGTACCTTTTGATCTGATATCTCTTCCTTAATAGCTACAAACACAATATCTTCACTAGCATCATTATCAAATTCTTCATTAGTAATACCACTATCAATAGCAACAAGACAATTTTTCTTGCCTTTACCCTTATATTTCTTAAATTTGTCTCTCTTGTATTCATTTTCACCATTAGGGCAATTAGTTGCTATATGACCAGTCTTATTGCAAACAAAACATTTCAATGGTAGCTTACCTCTATATTTCCCAGTGCCTCTAGGCAGTCTTTTTGCCAACAATGCTTCAAGCTCCACTAAATTGTCTTCATCATCAACATCTCTGCTGGATCTAGATTCATAGCTATGGCCGGTATCTCTACTTCTTGTCATAGATGGGTTAGAGACAAAAGCTCTGAATGTAGATTCTAATTTTTGTATACTACCATCATAGCCATTTAGTTCAAAAGAAGTAATTTTGCCAATGATAGAGTCAAGAGTTACCTTTGTTTTGTCAATGGATTTCAGCTCTTGAATAGTTGCAACTCAGATAGAATAGATCGGTAGCAGGGTTCTCAGTACCTTAGTGATCATTATGGCATCTTCCACTTTCCCTCCTACACTCTTTATTTCACCAACTATCACTTTTATCCTTTGACCATACTGCTAGATATTCTCAGCTTCAGACATTCTCATGTCATCAAACTTTCCTCTTAAAATCTCCTCTTTATCAATCTTAACATGTTCATCATCACTATAAATCTCTTCACATTTTTTGCATACTTCATATGCATTTTCAAGACCATGAACATCTACATATTCAACATCAAACAGGGAAGTGATAATAGCCTCTAATGCTTGATGATTCTCTTGTTGTTCTTTCTTCTGATCATCAGTCAAAGTTAGAGTAGGTGCAATATACTTAGTTTCTATATGATCCCAATACTAACTACTAAGATTCTTAATGTAAATCTTCATTTTGTCGCTCCATATCCTATAGTTATCTTTGTTGAACTTCAGACCTTCTTTCTTCATCATGATGTACAAGATCTTTTCCTCAAGCTTTTAGGATTTTAGGTTAAAGAGGACCAGAGATGCTCTTCTACAAATTGATGGTATGATGAAATAATAGGTATCCGGTAGAATACTAAGAGGGGGGGGGGGGTTGAATCAATATACTAAAAAACTGATACAAACTCCCAAACTCAAAAATAAACTTATCAACAAATAACTCAATCAATATAATATCTCAAAGATTACCAACATCAACCAACATCAACCAGTTTGACTATTATGACAACTTAACAGTAAACATCTTCAATCATGTAAACATAAAAAATGTTTAATCATATGTCAACATATTTGTCTCTCAATGCTTCTAGTTATCATGCCTTATTAGAATAGTTAAGTAATTAATCAAATCAACAAATAAGATCATAATCACAAAATCACTCACCACTTGACACAAATATTTATACGTGGAAAACCCAAATAGGTAAAAACCACGGTGAGATAAGACTCACAAGGATAGCCATCTGAACTCTTTTAAAGTTTTCCCTATTAGGAGCCAAACCTATTAAAGATTTTACAATAAGTCCTGTTAAGAACTAATTCCGGTTAGGAATCACCCGGTTAAGGGATTTACAAATATGCCTTGATGAAAAGCATAATACCCTGTTAGGAGTAGCCTCACTGGAGGATTTGAGAATCCAAACTAATGGACCACCTTGTGAGATGATTTAGAAAGTAACCAAGCTTGTTAGAGCTTACCCGGTTAGGGGATTTCAATTTCTGCTGTAATTGTTAGAAAATAACAGTTTTTCTTGATCTATCTGAATAGCACTACATCTGCTTGATCAGATCCTTCTAAAGCTTCAGTCTGCCTTTACTCAAACTACAGATCCATCCACCAATTTGGCAATACACACTCAACTGGTTTCTACCAATCTTATCAACTTTTCCAACACTTAACAAAACAATATCATCGACCTTAAATACAAATCAACTAGGTCGGTAACACAACAAAAACCTAATTCTCATCATCAAGATTAAAAATAATTTGGTACAATCTTGACCATTAGAAATCATAATAATCTCTTCACATTAATCAAAAAAATTCCAACCACTCCATGATCACCGCTTCATCGGACTTTTTAACTCATCACACGCTATGCATTAGATGCAATCCACTTTGCTCCTTTCCAAGATAAAAAATGTGCCAAATCAATCTGAGCTAATCCTTATTCAATGATCACATGTGTCTCCATGATTACCAGTCAACATTAGATCTTAAAACAACAAACTTGATTGGTTAGGGTTTAACAGAAAATAACTAGTAGGGTTTGCTGGTTACATAACATAGAAGGGTTTAACCCTTTACACCAGTTCAACTTACAAACTACCATATACTAGTTTACAACATCTTCCTTAAAATTTATCATACATCTATAAGACAATAGAAATAATAATAATAACATCAACAATATCATGAATACTGTAGATCAGGAAATTGAAAATCATCAAAACAATAGCAATTAGGACAACCACAAAACCTAAAGCTGCTATGAAAGCAATCCTAATCCAATCAATAAAGACATAAAGACAAGATATTCAAATCAAATGAAATCGAAGCAAACTGACACAGATATCTCCTTCATGTGGCTCCATTGTTCTTCTTTCACCTTCAAATTTGATGTGGATCTCACCTACAAGTGCAAAATGCAAGTGGAAAGCAAGTTGTTGAGAGATGAAATTCCCAGCATAAGGTTACTTGAAAATGTGATTGATTCCCCTTTCATTGAAGAAAATCGTCCAATTTATAGACAAATTGGAGAGAGGACAGGATTAGCATGAAGAGATTTGAAAGGAAATTCAAATCAAGAATGGCAAAATTATGACAAATGTGTGACATTTTCTATGCAAGGTGTATGACAAATTATGCACAAATTATGACAAGTTGCTATGCAAGATGTATGACAAATTATGAAAAGATTGAAATGCTATTCCCATGACAAAAGGGAAGAGAGAAAATAGCCTCCATGATTGCAAAAAATGGAAGCATAAACATAGGAGAAAATGAGGGAATGAAATTAGGGGAAATATTAGAAAAATTAAAGAAAATAGGAGAAATAGAAATTAGGAATTAGGAGAAATTAGCAAATTAGAAAATTGAGGAAAAAGATGAAATAGAAATTAGGTGAATTAATTAGTAGGTTTTCATCCATTAATTAATTCATAAAAGAGACCTAGGACTAAATAAATAGATTTATTTAACCCACAAAGAAGAAGAAAATGATTAAATGAACAAATCATAAAACCCTAGAAATAAGAGGACAAGGAATTAGTTCAAGACAACAAGAAACTAATGTAGGTTCGATCATGATTCTAATTGACAAAGGACCAATGTTGATAAATGATTGAGATTGGTTGACAAAAATCAATGACAAATTGACCAAGATTGACAAGGAGATCAAATTGATAAGCACCAATTGACGACGAACAATGACTAATCGATCCAAATTGACATGATTGAAAAGGACAAGGATCGATGACGAATCGATCACAAAATGACAATATTGACAAGGACAAGGATCGATGACAAATCGATCACAAAATGACAAGGCTGACAAGGACAAGGATCGATGAGGAATCGATCGCAAAATGACGAGATTGACAAATTGATAAAAGCAAATGATTACTAACAAGCTAAAGATGATTGAAAGATTGACAAGAGGACAAAACCCTAATTCTATCATCGATTAGGATTGACGATGTCCAAAATGATGATAAATGAGCATGCACCATGATGCGACAGGATAAGATCGACTAAAATCATGACTGAAGATTGCTATCGACAAGACTTGATTTGAAAGAGATAAAAATGAGGAATGCAAAAGAAGAACTCGATGCTCGCAAATGATAAAGACCAAGTGCGCAACATAGAAGAAATGTTAATGCGATGCAAGAACCCTAAAATAAGACAATGCGCAAATGTTAAAGTATGACTCCACAAGCGTTGACCATTTTTAGACGTCTACAAATACCATTCACTGGTTCAATTGACATCAATGACAACATATTATTAATGCAATCTATATACAAAATGCCAACAATCTAAAAATACCAACAACTTCTATAGTAGTTGATTCTATCCCCCATTTTGACTTACTTTTAGCGCATTGCTTTCATAGAATTGTATATTGTTTTTTCTGAATAGTGCATTGGTTTTGAAGAATAGCACATTGCTTTCACATAATAGTGCATTGGTAGCATAGACTAGAGCATACATGATTTTTTTTAGTGCTTTCATTTGTGATTACAAAATTTTTAGTTTTATAGACTGATTTACACCTTTCTAGTTTCTGGTTGCTTTTTACGCTGCCAGAGACTAAAGTTGAAAAACATTACACAGTCAAAGACCTTTATTCAATACTACTAACGTTGTTTACAGTCACTGGAGTATTTCATTTCTTTGTTTAATTTAGGCACATAGTTTAGTTAGGGGATCAATAAACATGTCTTATGTGTCTGAGATGAGAGATGAGTATGCTCTCCCCTTCATTAGGTGATCAAAAAACTAGATTCATAGAATTTTTTATTTCAAGTAGTGCAATAGCTTTAGCGAGTTTGCCTTCCCGAGTAGCTCATAAGGTCAGGTGAGAGGGGAATGACCCAAGTGGGAAGGGATACAACCAATTTCATCTAACCCACTATAAAATAAAAGTGATTTCTATGAAAATTAAGATCAATGGTAGTGCTTGGGAATAGTTCTCCTCTATACCTTTGGGCATATCAAACCATTTTTTTCAAGGCTGGGAGACCTCTTAATTGATTTTATACCTCGATGCATCAAATCTTTTCCATTAATAGTACCATTAGAGTAGACGCCACCTTTTTAAGCCTTGGTGTGATAATTTCAATGCAAGAGGATAACTAGTTTCCTCCCCAAGACATTCACCATATGTATTTCCTTGAGACGAGATAGAACTTTCCAGCTTTGTATATGCTATTTATAGCTTTATGAAAAAAGGGTGATTGGGTTATACTTCCAGTCGTGGAGGCCTCTATCTACCCTCTCCAATAAATCCCAGATTGTTAAACACTCCTTAAGGTGTTGAGCATCCAAGGTGAAGAAATACCAAGATGTGGGATGAGTTATCACATTGTATCAAATCCTTAGGCTAGAACTACTTGAAGTGTCTTCTATGTGTAAAACCTATGAAAATCTTGGACTTTATTTGAGGCTTGAACATGCACTTGGTGTTTATAATGTAAGACAAAACAATCTCTTGGATATCGGTTGTTGTGTTTTTAAATTCTAAATCAGAATATCATCCACTGAAACACATAAAAATTCAACATATAGTAAACCTCAAATTGTCAAACTATTTGAAATTAGACATCATACAAAAATTTAGTGTATCACAAACATATAGTAGTGAATAAATTGAAAACATTAGCACATTCAGACTACATTTTAGTGCATTGGTATCAGAGATTAGAGCATCATTGTCGCAAATTAGCACATTGAAACCCCAAATTAGTGCATAGAATAAATAAAGTAATATATTGCATCAAACCCAGTTTAGCGCATTGGGAAGACAAATTAGTACATTGGGAGGACAATGTAGTGCATTTTGTAGTTAAAATTAGTGCATTGATTGAGCAGTCTAGTGTATTAAGATTTTGTTTTAGAGGATTTGTTCATTTTCCCCATAGACAAAAAGAAAACCACAATGTTTCACAAAAAGTTAAAACATATATTCAAACATCCTTTTCGAAACTTACAATTCATCTCTATCATCATCAGATCATTCATAAATATGGTGAGATCTAGTTTTTGTAAGTGGAAATTTTCACAAATAGCAGAGATCAAATCATCCTAAGTGCATAATCACTATGTTAATATATGATCTTTGTCATAGTCTCTCTATCAAGATTTTATTATCCCTCATCACAAGACTAAACTTTGGATCAGATTTTCCATTGTCTTATTAATAGGATAGATCATCCCTATTTGACTTGGTTAAATCACATTGAATTAGCATCTACACCCAAGATCAAAGCATAAAAAAATTATCATGTGCATGCTAGTTCTAACCATGAATTAGAAAAATAAACTAAAACAAAACTAAAAAAATCTTCAATGGCAGAAGAAAACCCTTTCTTCTATCGAGCTATGCATGAGTATGATGATGAGGAAATAACTGAGGAAACAATCAGAGAAGCATAATAGGATCCTAGGTTTGGAAAATTTATAGAAAAGGTGTTGCTATCTGATAAGGAAAAATACTTCCTAATGTTGGCTAAGTTGGGTATGAAACTACCTCAAAACATTGATGTTACACAATTGAAACAAAATGGAGAAACAAGTGCTTCTCAAAATGATACCAATTGACCCGAGGACACACACACTCACAAAAATAATGAAATAAGAGATAATAATGAAACAATAAATAACATAGATAACCCTCTTCTGGCATTGACACAACAGATTCAAACTCTCGAATAATAGATTCACGATATGCAATGAGGGATAATTAAGAGTTATTCATTAGATAATATTTTTCCATACCCATTCGATAGGAGTTTGAATATGTTAGCGTTTCCACCTAACTATGAAATTATAAAATATGACAAGTATAATAGGAAAAATGACCCTCAAGATCATGTAAGGGAATTTTGTACCATGAGCATGGAGTTTGCACACAATGAGACTTATCTAATGTGACTATTCCAATAGAGTTTAGGTGGAAAAGCAATGGAGCGGTTCTCAAAGCTACCACCGAGTATCCAATCATTTGAGGAACTAGTAGACAAGTTTGTTTCTCAATATTGTATAACATTGAACATGAAATAACCATTCTTTATCTCCACAATATAAAACAAAAAAAATGAAGAATCATTTGTTGCTTTCTTACAGAGATGGAGATGATTGTTTGCTAGATATCCTCGCACGATGCCAGAAAAGGAAAAGATGGACATCTTTATTGACAATTTTAACAACGAAATGAACTATAGACTTAAATTGAAATGTCCACCTAGATTTGACAAATTGATTGAGAATAGAATTAGGATTGAAGAATCTTTGGTCAAAAGAGGAGTACTAAAACTTTACAAAGACGGGAAAAATTCCTGCAATAAAAATAACAATGATAAAAGAAAATTTTGGGTGAGAAATAAGAATTGTGTCAATGATGGAGTGGATGATGGCAGTAATGCAAAAACAAAACAACCTATTTTTAATCTATCAAGTCACACAACAGTGACTAAACAAAACCAAAACAAACTCAAACCACCTTCCACCAATTTTCACAGAAAATTCACACCTCTTAGTGAACCGCTTGAATCAACTTTAAAAACACTTCTTGCACACAAGATGATTACATTAATAGTGGCATGAGATTTTGAACCTATGGTTAAGCCATCTTGGTGGAATGACAATCATTAATGTGATTATCACAGAAACAAAAGACATAACACAAATGATTGTCAAAGGTTTAAACACGTTATCAAAGACTTGATAGAGGATGGGGTGATAACAATAGATGGTCACAAAATGAATGAAGCACATGTCGCATTTAAAACCCCACTTCCAACTTATTCGAAGAGTGAGCCATTAGCATCAAAGGATACTAAATGAAAAGAAAAAATTATTTATGCTCATGCCTATGAAAATGTAGAATGTCATTGTGTTCAAGGAGAAACAATCGCTTGAACCCACCAATGTAACCATGAGAATAAAAGATAAGGCGACATTATGTGGTCCAACAATTGATACACCATCCACTTAAAAATGATATAACCTTTTGGATTAGTTAGAAAAGACACCTGTTTAGATATCCATATTAGAGCTCTTAAATATTTCATTGAAACATAAAGATATTTTGGAAAGGGCTGTATTGGATACAACTATTCCTAATGATCTAGGTGTTGTAAAGACGTCAATCTAGGATCTAACCCTAAACTACTCTTTATTCATAAATAAACTTAAAATTTCAATCTCTAAGCATATTTTATACAAGATATAAACAAACATCGAATATATCATAATAATGCACATGAATAATACAATATCCAATACTAAGAAGTTCTTATTTCCTACTAAGGCTTCCAAATTGCCTTAAGATTATACAAGAAGATGCATCCGTCGATCTTTAGTCTGAGTCGCTTCCTTCTGTCTTTTGAACGTAGATGAGAACAAGAATCAGGCACTTTTTCTGCCCAACCTTGAAGCTTACGCTTCCTTGGAATTCTTGGTCAATCAAGAATACCCGACCCTGCATGAATTGGTTTAACCAAAGAATTTTAAAGCAAGAGGGAATCTAGTGCATGCCTAGATAATATATGCATTTTCATTTTTCCTACTTCATTCTAAGAAACAAGCATTCACTATCATACTAGGATGAGGTAGACAGCATAAATAAGGAATTTCCATCTTTTTCTATGGATAATTCAAACAATAACTCGGCCAAGTATATGCCATGGACAGCAAAATAATAGTTGGAAAAAACAACTATTCTCCCTAAAACATCCACATTCAGCACCCATCCCGAAAGGTAAATTTTTCTAACTCAAGCTTAACCCTAGCTTGATTCCCTCAAACACAAATTCTATTGAGAATACAATCTTTCTTTCAAAACAAAAATAGAGATATCATTTTTGTTTACTAATCATTGTTTTTCTAATATATCTATAGAATACAAACTTTCATATTTTGGAAAACGATAAACTTTTATAAGCAATAATCCTAAAATCAATCTTTTGACTAAAATAAAGTACATACAAAAGAAGGTGTTAAAAATGTATGAAATTAATCTCATATGTAACCAAAAGTATGCAAACACATTGTAAAAATATAATTAAAACTAATTATTTTTGTGCAAAATACGATATTAACAACATCTTTTCTCTAAATTCTTTTCTCCTATTCCACAATGGTTTACAAAGCATTTCAAATACAATATTAATAATTGATACCCATTTGGACGTACATATCTATTATCTAAACTTCCATTTCTACACATTTTATACCAAATTTAACAAATAAAATAAAACATAAACAAAGGATTCTAACATCTTGGAAACTTAGAGTAGATTGTAAGCTTTTGACCTTGTCGTTCTTCATCAAATGATTCCACGCCTTGATCGCAAGTCTCTCTTTCTCTCCAACTATTCTTATCTATATCCAACTATCTCTCTATCGCTCAATCTCTACGATATTATCCAACTATCTCTCTATATCAAACTACTCTTCCTCTATATCAAACTACTCTTCCTCTATATCAAACTATTCTAACCCTCCCTTCAAGAAATTATCTCTCTTCTAATCTCGTGTGAGAAAGAATAAAAAAATGTGTGTGTGTATACGTTTACTTATTCTAATATTTGGCTATGTTTGCTGCTATCCTCTGGGTCTTATTTACGGTTCCACTATTTCTACTATCATGTGGTTGTAACTATAATCTCCACATAGTTCTATGAATTAAATACCACCCTTGTTTTGTGGCAAGCTCGAGTCTTTTATCGTTAAACCTTGCAATGGTTTTAGTTTGAGCTTTACTTGCTGCATGAGTCGATGCTTTTTATCTTGCTGCGTGGAAATGGAGAAGTAACTCTTCAATTTTACACGTGCTGCGTGGGATAGAGGAAATGTAACTGAGTTTTTTTTTTAACATGTGCTAAGGCTTTTTCAATGCTTTTCCTATTATTTCTGCTAGTTCTTCTCAGCTAATTCACCGAGGATCGGGGTTGCATGCCTAGTCACCCACCATGGGTCGTGGGAGTGTTGAGTCTTTAATCGTGCTAGCACGTGAGTAATTGGTTTGGTAACGGCTACCATGGGTGGAGGAAACCAACTAACTAACCGATCAAAACGGCTCTTCCATCGGCTTCTATTAGTCATTTTTATTCTTTCAACCCGCCATCTTTTACTTTTTTAACATATTTAATAAAGTGATATATAATATTATATTTGTAATATGGTTTTTTTTCTTTTTTATGTTTTATAATTTATCTATAAATGAATTTTCATTAATATTTAAACATTAAACTTTGTTTTTAATAAATTCTTTGATAAACCTTTTCTTTGATAATATATATATATATATCGGATTTTCATTTCCTAATTTAATTTCATAAATACATATTCAATATTTACAAATAGATGATCAAATTATTATTAGACAAATTTCGTATGAATAGACAAAACATTTGACGAAGTCAAATTTCACAATAATTGGATATTGATATATGTATATGATTGAATAAATTTTCTCATATATATATATATTATACTATTATTCAATTTACAAAATTTAAACTCGTAAGTACTCTTTTCATACATTTATACATATCTAAAAAGAACATTAAACCTAGGGTCAATATTCATTTTTGAATCGTTTATACATTTGATCTCTTTTAACAATAAAGCATAATATTTCACAATTACTCAGACAACTTAGATTTAATTCAAACACTACTCACATCATGCAATTAATGCACATGTATAAACATTTAAATAAATCTACTTCTCATTCCAAATTCATCATTTCAATTTGAACAAACACTCAAATAAGGTCATTTAAATCATCCATATTTTCAAGATGCAAATTATAAATCCTAATATGGTGTGTGAGAGATTCCCTTTTCCATCGAATTCATTCAGTTAAAAGCAATCACCTTTGACCTCCTTCACCTCATCCTACATTACTTGCACTCAAAAATTTATCAGTATTGACAAACCCAAAAGAATATTAAATGTTGAATTTCATATCAATTGTAGGAGTAAAAAGCATACTATATTTCCTCATACTAGATTATGAATGATCTAATCTATTTTAAATTTCAAAATCATATTACATCTTTAAATTGCACAATATTAAATAAAACGATTCGTGAGATCCTTCCCCTCTAGGAAGAGACATCGTCTCGATGTCTTGCCACTCATCAATATTCACAAAACCATAATATCTCACAAAATGTCAATCTTACCTCAAATTCAAATAATAATACCAAGAGCCCACAGGCTATCCAAGTTTACATCATAAAATAATAATAATTGTTTCAAAATATCCAAAATTAAATAGTAGTTATTTCCTAAGTAAGCAAATGGGGAAAATGACAGTCAATCGTCTCAGCATCCTCCCATGTAGCACTATCATTAGAATATTGGTCCCACTGAACCTTATACTGAGTGAAATCTCTGCAACATAGCTTCACACTATGTTGATCTAGGATTCAGATGGGCTCCACTAGCACCACCCCTGGATCTTGAACCTGTGAGGATTGCCAATCAAGAATATGAGATGCATCAGCATTGTAAGGTTTCAATAAAGACACATGAAACACATTATGGATTTGAGCTAGAGTAGGGGGTAAAGCTAATCTATAAGAAACTGGATTGATAACCTCTAGTACATCAAAGGGTCCCACATATCTTGGAGCCAATTTTGATGATTTTCCAAATGAGATAGAGCTCTTATGAGGTTTGACTCTCAAAAAGACTTTATCTCCTGCAGCGAATTGTCTAAAAGTTCTATTTCGATCTGCATAACTCTTCTGTCGATCAGCTGCTTCCTTCAATCTACTCTTAATCAACACCATTTGTTCATCCATTTCTTTGAGTAAATCTGGACCAATAATGATCCTATCCTCTAGTCTATCCCAGCTGATAGGTGTGAGACATTTTCGCCCATAGAGTGCTTCAAAAGGTGCCATACCTAATGATGCATGAAAGGAGTTGTTATAAGAAAATTCAACTAAGGGCAAGTACTCCTCCCATTTGTACTGCTGATCCATGTAATACATTCTCAAAATATCCTCCACTACCTAATTAACCCTTTCTGTTTGGCCGTCAGTCTAAGGATGATATGCTGAGCTAAAATTTAGCCTTGTTCCCAATGCTGCATTCAATGTTGTCCAAAATCTGGAAGTCATCCTGGTATGCCTATCAGATATTATAGTTTCTGGAACTCCATGTAACCGAAAAATTTCTTGCACAAATTTCTTGGCAAGAACAAATGATCCATCTTTTAGATTACTAGGTATGAAATGTGAAACTTTAGTCAACTTGTCCACCACTACTAAGATAGTGTCATGTTTAATCTTACTCATCGATAATCCTTGGATGAAATCCATACTGATTACCTGCCACTTGTATTCTAGTATAACATGTTGAAATAGAAGTCCTATTGGATGAACATGTTCAGCTTTTACTCTTTGACATTCCAGACATTGTGCTACATACTCAACCACTTCTTTCCAGAGTTTAGGCCAGAAATACAATGTTTTCAAATCAGCTACCATCTTTGTTATTCTAGGGTGTCTTGAATAAGGTGTATTATGCATCTCATGTAAGATCAACTTCCTCAACTCTCCTCCTTCTGGTATATACATCCTTCCTTGATATCTCAAAATACCCTCTGGTTCTATCTCGTATCTATTATAGCGATGGTCTGAAGAGTCTCTTTCCAAGGCTTGTTTAACTCTTATATAATGTTCATCTTCAGAAAGATTCTACAACACTTGTTGCTTCAAATTTGTCCTTGTTGTAACCATTGCAGATAGGTGTCTTCTTCTGCTAAGAGCATCAGCTACTCTATTTTCCTTCCCTTGGATATATTTGATACCAAAGTCATACTCACTTAGAAATTCAAGCCACGTTCTCTGTCTTGCATTTAGGTTAGGTTGTGTAAAAATATACTTCAATCCTAAATGATTTGTTTTAAGCTCAAAAGGCTTCCCTAAAAGGTAATGCCTCCACATTTGTAATGCATACACAATAGCTAGTAGTTCTAAATCATGTGGAGCATAATTCATCTCATATTGCTTTAGATTTCATGATTCATATGCAACCACCTTTCCTTCTCGCATAAATACTGCTCCCACACCTTCACCCGAGGCATCTATAGTTACTACAAAATGTCCATTGGGATCTAGTATTGTTAATACTAGTGTTGCTATCAATTTTTGCTTCAGGAGTTGAAATGATTCCTCGCATTTCTTAGTCCATTCAAACCTTTTTTCCTTTTTCTGAAGTGAGGTAATTGGTGCCGCTATCCTAGAAAATCCTTCCACATATTTTCTATAATATCCTGCAAGTCCCATAAAACTTTGAACTTCTGAAACATTCTGGGGCATTGGCCAATCTACTATTGCTTCTATCTTTTCAGGATCAACTGAAATTCCTTCGATAGATATGACATGACCTAAGTATTGCACCTTTTCCTGAAAGAAGGCACACTTAGAGATTTTACCATAAAGTTTACGATCTCTCAATTGTTGCAAAACTATCCTCAAGTGCTTCTTATGTTCTTCTTCATTCTTAGAATAGATCAATATGTCATCAATGAAGATTAAAACAAAGTCATCCAAGTATTCTCTGAAAATACTATTCATGAGGTTCAAGAATGCTGCTGGGGCATTAGTTAAACCAAATGGTACAACTGTGAATTCATAGTGCCCATACCTTGTTCGGAATGCAGTTTTAGGAATATCTTCATCCTTAATCCTTAACTGATGATATCTAGATCGAAGATCGATCTTGGAGAATACAAATGCACCTTTCATTTGATCAAATAATTCATCTATCCTTGGTAGAGGATATCTGTTTTTGATGGTTACTTTATTCAACATCCTATAATCAATGCATAACCTCAAAGTACCATCTTTCTTCTTTACAAAGATCACTGGTGCACCCTACGGGGATATGCTTGGTCTAATAGAACCTTGCCTAAGCAATTCTTGCAATTGAGCCTTAAGCTCATACCGTTCTGTCGTTGTCATTCTATATGGAGCCTTAGATTGCGGCTCCATTCTAGGTAAGAGTTCTATAGAAAAATCAAACTCTCTCTTAGGTGGTAACTTGGTAAGATCTTTTGGAAAAATATCTAGAAACTCTGCAAGGATAGGATAATCTGTAGGACTTTTCTCTACATTATTCAAATCATTAACCATGATGGCAATGATGGAACATCCTTTTCTTTGGGCCTTCTTGAGTTGCATCGCCGAAATGTATCTCAATTCAAGAGGACTTTGAGATTTGAGAATTTCAACGGAATTCCCAAAATCATCCATGCAACTAATGACCTTATCTTCACAGTTCACTATGGCTTTATGTTTAGTCAATCAATTAATACCTAAGATTACATCATATGATCCTAGTGGTGCAACATAAAGGTTAACTTGGGTTTGGAAACTAGGAAGTTCTAATTCACTGCAAAATAGACAAGTATCTACCCTCTTTTCTACTCGATTTCCATACTGAACCATCCATGAATTTGAAATATAACCGGGTGAACTCACAAAGCTAGTTCCCACTTTTTGGTACGTCCTGATTTTTGCTGAAATCATACATTTTTTAGAAAATATAATGATTTAAGCTTTAAGAGGTCCCATTTTAAGTAATTAATTGAACAGATTTATATCAAAATCTCTTTGATAAAAATTTCTTGGATAGAACCTCTCTACTTCTAAATCATACTTGCAATGGAGTCTCCTTTGCATCTATCAAATGCTGATAAAAAACCAATTTTACATTAGCTTTTGGGGGGTCAAATTAATTCTTTTAAAAATTTTTTTTTTAAAAGTATTTAGTCCTTATTATAAGCTTTCCAAATAGTATAAATTTTAATATATTTAATTTCATTAATATATTTTTATTTTATTTCTTATGAATGTAGGTTTTTCACCAAACATGAACTTCTTTGTTCAATCCATTGGGAAAAATAGTAAACTAATTCAAAAAAATTCTAAAAATATCTATGCATTAGGTATTGATGTTTTTTTTCTAACAAAAAAAAGAAAATTGAATTTTGATATATATAGAACAAGTTATGTGTTCAAATGTACACCTATATCTAAATTATTATTAGTCAAACTTCAAAACTTAATAAAATGAAAAATATTCAACATATCACTATCAAACCAATTGCATGCCCTGGGTATTGATGTTACAAACCAAAATTCAAAAGAATTAAGTTTTTATCATTTATAGAAAAAAAATTATGCATTTCGGGGTACACATCACTCTTAAAAAATGTTTTTTGCTGTAAAAAACTACTTTTTGAGGGAGATGGAAAAATCAATAAAATTTAATTCACACAAATTTGAAAAAAATATATTTATAATCTACAAACAAGATGTTAAAAATCACTAGTTTATATCATCTTCAAATTCTTAACGGTTTCAAAGTTATAGGTGTCGGAAAGTGAAGGTTTTCTTCAAAATATACATATAAGTGTCAAAGTTGGTCAAAAAGTGGGAACCAGTATTGTGAGTTCACCCAACCAGGTTTAACAGATATTCTAGAAACTACTTGTGGATAAATAAAACATTCAGTAGCTCCTGTATCTATTAAAATAGAAACTGATTGTCCAAAGAGCTTACCTGTGATATGGATAGATGCGGCTTGGAAATCAACTTGATGATTGTCGACAGCAACGTGAATCCGATGTTGAGGGGCTCCTTTCTAATATGATCCTCTCTGTGCTGAGGTACGTTGTGGACAATTAGAGGCGTAATGACTCCCTCCACAATTATAACACCCATCCCTAGGACTAGGATGGCCACCTGACCTTCCTCTGTCCATATTTTGTCGAGCATTGGTGTTATAGTTTGCTTTCTTATTTCCATCCTGATTTGCTCTTCCTTTTTCCTGGGTGTTGGGTCCCCTCTTAAGATTTCTTATCTGCCGATTGTTGCTATTGTGATTCCTTTGGAAATTTCTATTCCCAAAATTTGGTCGGTGGTTCTCATTCTTTCGGAGGTTCCCCAACTGCTGTAACTTCTGCTCTTGCTTAGTCGCCTTTTCAAATACCTCCACCATAGTTAATGGATTATGGATATCCACCTCCACTCCTATATGGGTTCTTAATCCCAAAATGAAATTTTGAATGCGGAACCTTTCATCCATCTAGTATTGCGGAACATACTTAAGGAGATTAGTAAATTTCTCCCAGTACTGTGTTACCGACATACTACCTTGAGTAAGGTTTTGAAATTTTGTCATCTTTTTGTCGAAGAATAATTGTGGAAGCCACCTTTTCCTGAAGGATTGTAAAAACAAATCCCAAGTGATCTCTCTTGGTTGTAGTTTCCTTTCTAACTTTTCATTGTCCCACCAAGTAGCAGCTTCACCAGACAACTGATAAGCAACCCAAACTACCTTGGTTTCATTTTACATATTACGGAGACCAAAATATTTCTCCATTTCAATTACCCATGCCTCTGCAGCATCGTCAATTATTTTTCCATCAAACTTTGGCAAGGCTATCCTTTTCAAATCCTTTGCCAGCTCTTCTTCTATTTTGGCTTGGTTGTCGATTTGCTCCTCAACCCTTGGGGCTTCCTATCAGACTTGTCCAACCCTTCGAACCTCTTGTTCGAGATCATTCATCCTTGCACTTTGCTGATTGAGCAGATCAAGAATTTGATCTAACCTTTCATTCCCATTACTTGACCCCGCCCTTGTGGTTCTTGAGGCCATTTCTATTTACTAATTCTACAACAGGGAGATATTGATAATTCTTAGCGATAAGAGACATTTTTGCTATGCTACGTCTTTCGTAACTTTTATAATATTTCCTAACTTATAGCCTTATAAAGTAACTAGAGAGTTTAATACTCCTATTGAATAATTTAAGAAAAACAATATAAATTTAAAACATAACAATATCAAGTAATTTCATTCTACTTCTTTCCCATTTACTATATAAGTTAGGTTCAAAGTATACATATAGATATCATTAAGGAATACACAATTTTTAACTCAAAATACAATAGAAGACATCTTTATTGATAATAGAAGAGGATACATCTTTATTTTATAGTAGAAGAGAATACATCTTTATTTTATAGTAGAAGGGATTACATCCTTATTCGGTAATAGAAGGAAAGACATTTTATTAAAGTGTTGTAACATGTTACATCACTCATCGAGAGAAGTCAGGGGAGTGGATTCTTCTGACTCATTTGGACTTAATGGGGTATATCCTTCCAATTCAGTCTCACTTAGAGGGGTATAGCCCTTAGATTCCTCAAAACTGATCACTATTAGCCTGATAGGTGAATATTCCAGCTCAGGCTCTTTTTCTTTTTCAGGGATATTCTTCTCAGTATGACATTCAGTAGGGTCCTTTCCTATTACAATACTCTCTTCTGGGACTAGTTTTGATTCAAAACAGGCATCATCTAAAACTGGCTTAACAGGTGATTGAGGATCCTTTTTAACCCTCAGGTAATGGGCATATCCTGCTACTGACTTTCAGGCTGTCTGCTTGGTGCGAACCATTTTTGTAAAACATAAAGCTATTAATTTCTAGATTTATCTTAGAGAAGTGACTCATATAGGTCCTAGTGTTATAAACCTAGGCTCTGATACCAAAAATGTAAAGATGTCAATCTAGGATCTAATCCTAAACTACTCTTTATTTATAAATAAACTTAAAATTTCAATCTCTAAGCATATTTTATACAAGATATAAGCAAACATCGAATATATCATAATAATGCACATGAATAATACAATATCCAATACTAAGAAGTTCTTATTTCCTACTTAGGCTTCCAAATTGCCTTAAGATTATACAAGAAGATGTGTCCATCGATCTTTAGTCTGAGTCTCTTCCTTCTGTCTTTTGAACGCAGATGAGAACAAGAATCGGGCGCTTTTTCTGCCCAACCTTGAAGCTTACGCTTCCCTGGAATTCTTGGTCAATCAAGAATACCCAACCCTATATGAATTGGTTTAACCAAAGAATTCGAAAGAAAGAGGGAATTTGGTACATGCCTAGATAATATATGCATTTTCATTTTTCCTACTTCATTCTAAGAAACAAGCATTCGCTATCATACTAGGATGTGGTAGAGAGCATAAATAAGGAATTTCGATCTTTTTCTATGGATAATTCAAACAATAACTCGGCTGAGTATATGCCATGCACAGCAAAATAATAGTTGGAAAAAGCAACTATTCTCCCTAAAACATCCACATTTGGCACCCATCCCGAAAGGTAAATTTTTCTAACTCAAGCTTAACCCTAGCTTGATTCCCTCAAACACAAATTCTATTGAGAATACAATCTTTCTTTTAAAACAAAAATAGAGATATCATTTTTGTTTACTAATCATTATTTGTCTAATATATCTATAGAAGACAATCTTTCATATTTTGGGAAACGATAAACTTTTATAAGCAATAATCTTAAAATCAATCTTTTGACTAAAATAAAGTACATACAAAAGAAGGTGTTAAACATGTGTGAAATTAATCTCATATGTAACCAAAAGTACGCAAACACATTCTAAAAATAGAATTAAAACTAATTATTTTTGTGCAAAATACGATATTAACAACATCTTTTCTCTAAATTCTTTTCTCCTATTCCACAATGGTTTACAAAGCATTTCAAATACGATATTAATAATTGATACCCATTTGGACATACATATCTATTATTTAAACTTCCATTTCTACACACTTTATACCAAATTTAACAAATAAAATAAAACATAAACAAAGGATTCTAACCTCTTGGAAACTTAGAGTGGATTGTAACCTTTTGACCTTGTCGTTCTTCATCAAATGATTCCACGCCTTGATCGCAAGTCTCTCTTTCTCTCCAACTATTCTTATCTCTATCCAACTATCTCTCTATCGCTCAATCTCTACGATATTATCCAACTATCTCTCTATATCAAAATATTCTTCCTCTATATCAAACTACTCTTCCTCTATATCAAACTATTCTAACCCTCCCTTCAAGAAATTATCGCTCCTCTAATCTCGTGTGAGAAAGAATAAAAAAATGTGTGTGTGTATACGTCTATTTATTCTAATCTTTGGCTATGTTTGCTGCTATCCTCTGGGTCTTATTTACTATTCCACTATTTCTATTGTCATGTGGTTGTAACTATAATCTCCATGCAGTTCTATGAATTAAATACCACCCTTGTTTTGTGGCAAGTTCAAGTCTTTTATCGTTAAGCCTTGCAACAATTTCAGTTTGAGCTTTACTTGCTGCATGAGTTGATGCTTTTTATCTTGCTGCATGGAAATGGAGAAGTAACTCTTCAATTTTACACGTGCTGCGTGGGATGGAGGAAATGTAACTGAGTTTTTTTTTTAACATGTGCTAAGGCTATTTCAATGCTTTTCATATTATTTCCTCTAGTTCTTCTCAGCTAATTCACCGAGGATCGGGGTTGCATGCCTAGTCACCCACCATGGGTCGTGGGAGTGTTAAGTCTTTAATCATGCTAGCACTCGAGTAATTGGTTTGACAATGGCTACCATGGGTGGAGGAAGCCAACTACCTAACTGATCAAAATGACTCTTCCATTGGCTTCTATTAGACGTTTTTATTCTTTCAACCTGCCACCTTTTACTTTTTTAACATATTTAATAAAGTGATATATAATATTATATTTGTAATATGGTTTTTTTCTTTTTTATGTTTTATAATTTATCTATAAATGACTTTTCATTAATATTTAAACATTCAACTTTGTTTTTAATAAATTCTTTGATAAACCTTTTCTTTGATAATATATATATCGGATTTTCATTTCCTAATTTAATTTCATAAATACATATTCAATATTTACAAATAGATGATCAAGTTATTATTAGACAAATTTCATATGAATAGACAAAACATTTGATGAAGTCAAATTTCACGATAATTGGATATTTATATATGTATATGATTGAATAAATTTTCTCATATATATATATATATATATATATATATTATACTATTATTCAATTTACAAAATTTAAACTCGTAAGTACTCTTTTCATACATTTATACATATCTAAAAGGAACATTAAACCTAGGGTCAATATTCGTTTTTGAATCATTTATACATTTTATCTCTTTTAACAATAAAGCATAATATTTCAGAATTACTCAGACAACTTAGATTTAATTCAAACACTACTCACATCATGCAATTAATGCACATGTATAAACATTTAAATCAATCTACTTATCATTCCAAATTCATCATTTCAATTTGAACAAACACTCAAATAAGGTCATTTAAATCATCCATATTTTCAAGATGCAAATTATAAATCCTAATGTGGTGTGTGAGAGATTCCCATTTCCATTGAAGTCATCCAGTTAAAAGCAATTCTACCTGATTCATGTTCTCACCTTCGACCTCCTTCACCTCATCCTGCATTACTTGCACTTAAAAATTTATCAGTATTGACAAACCCAAAAGAATATTAAATGTCGAATTTCATATCAATTGTAGGAGTAAAAAGCATACTATATTTCCTCATACTAGATTATGAATGATCTAATCTATTTTAAATTTCAAAATCACATTACATCTTTAAATTGCACAATATTAAATAAAATGATTCGCGACAGGTGTTGACTAGTTCTAGGCCATGGTGAGACATTTAACAACCCCACATTATCTATCTTTTACTGAAGATGATGATATGTCCTTACAACATCTACATAATTCTCCTTTGCACATTTAATTCCTTATCCATAAAATGTGTCTTAATAGATGGAGCAGGTTTAAATATATGTCGATTAAATTTTTTTTTTTCTCTTGGGTTTTCAACACATGTAGTTGATCCTCAAAAGAGGATCATAATTAAAGCATATGATGAAGAAGAATGTTCTTCCAAATAAATAGTGGTGTTGCCAATTAGGATACAACTAGTGCAGAAAGATATAGTATGTCAACTCCTAGACCTAAATTTATCTTATAACATACTTCTAGGGAGATTGTAGATCCATGAGATGTAGGTTGTTCCATCAACCTACCATCAATGCTTGAACTTTCTATTCCATGGTAAGGAATTCATAATTCTTGGAGACTCAAACCCCTTTCAATATTGCAACACAATTAAACCTACAACAAATGTCATTGTTTCATACAACAGAGAGGCATCTTCTTCAAATCCACCACCTAAGGATAATGCATTTACATCCACTCTAGCCAATTTTGAGAAGAAACTAAAACGGAAAGGTAAGGGAATAGGATGATACTCATTACCAGAGTTACCACTTTCTCCTAAATCATATTGGAAGCCACCAAAATCAAAACAATAGCCTATTTCAAAAACACTCAAAATATTTGATGGATCATTTGTCAGAGTGATAACTTTATCTAAATAAACTGAAGATAAAGATATTCTACACTAGTTGTACAAAGATGAAGAAGAATCCAGACAAGAAATAAATAATATCAACATCTTAACTGAGAAATATGGGAAATGATTTCAGATCTTATAGAAAATGGGATATGATGGTAGTGGTCATGTGGGAAAAAGAAAACAAGGCATTCGAGAACCTCTATAGCCTCACTCTCAACACCCCAAAGACTATTTTGGACTAGGATTTGGATAACATATCTTAGTTCAAGAAGAAGAAGAAGAAGAAATAGTCCAGCAACAAAAACAACAAGAATAAGCTCATTCACAACAAGAAGAGGAGGATAAATGAAGACAAGAAGAACTTGCTACCAAGAGGGAATAAGCTATTGACAATATTTATGGATTGTAGCATCATAAAATTGTGATCCCTACAATTTCGAACACATCTTAATTTCTCACCTATGCGTTTGCATCTCTCTACTCGACTAAGACTGCTTTGTGCACATTAATTCTAAGATTATCTTATTTCAACCCTTATGTTACCTAAAGACCCTATCCAGGCCCCAAGATAGCATAGGATAGGGGCATGGTGCTCCTATCCCCCTTATAACAAGGTGTGGCACCCATGTCCCCCTTCTTAGGGTATCCCTAAGATGGGTCTATCCAGTCCTCTAAGCATAATTTTCTCTTTGGGGATTTAGATTCTCCTTTGTTGGCCTTTGATGGGATGAAAATTAATCCTCTTAGGCATTTATAAAAGGAGACATAATTACCTCATTTGACATTTCAAGCATTCAAGTCTTCAAGCATCCATCAAGTTCTTTTTTTCATGTGTCTTCTTCATTTATCCATTGGAGCAAAATTAAAACATTCATTTGCAAGCATGTATGTGTGTTAGGGTTTTGTCATGTTACATGCCATTCCATACAAAATTTGTGATTACATTCAAGAAGAAAAGCAATCATCATCATCAAATTGCAGATCTACATGGTATAAATTTCTATCATTTACATTTAAGCATTTGCAATTACTTTCTTTCAAGGTTGATTCCTCAATCGGGGATTGATTGAGGCAAACCCCTATCCACAACCCTTCTTCTAATCTTTTCTATGTGTAGGTTGTAGGTGCACAACCATAATTGCAGGTTTGGAGTCCATTTGCAAAGACGGAAAAAATCCTTTTCGACGTGCAGATTTTTTGGGGGACCGTGTGCACTTTCAACATGGTCCCAACGAATTTTCTCCAAATTTGTAGGGCAGATCCGTATCAGTCTAAGTACCTCATATTCAAAGTTGCAACACAATCTCAAACA
Source organism: Cryptomeria japonica (assembly GCF_030272615.1). Lineage (NCBI taxonomy): Eukaryota > Viridiplantae > Streptophyta > Pinopsida > Cupressales > Cupressaceae > Cryptomeria > Cryptomeria japonica. The sequence continues at coordinate 344,068,096 of NC_081409.1, forward strand.
CATAGCTCCTTATTTCATCCCTTTTATCTCTCTTTTCTACGTAGTCAATAAGTCAACATATCTATTTACAAAAGAGGGCAAATTGCATTCCAATCCTTGCAATCCACTTGGTATTCATATCCTTGTTCCCCTTGGATTTGGATCTAGGGGTTAGTGCAGGATCAAGGAGGGCCAAAAAGTGGCGATGTGAAAAAAATAGCCTTCCTCACTCACCTAAAAACGTGAAAATCCGTGTTGACTTTTTGCTTGGCCTAGGGGTCAGTACACCTTGGCCTAGTAATTACCTATGCAAATCGGATATCCGATTTTTATTTGTAATTTTAATTTAAAAAATATATTATATGTTACATATTATATAATATATAATATATAATATATATAATGTAATAAAATATTATATAATATATATTATATAATATATTATTACATTATATATATTATATAATATAATAATATATTATATAATACGTATTATATAATATATTATTATATTATATTATATTATAATATAATAATATATTATATAATACGTATTATATAATACAATATTATATTATATTATATTATATAATATAATATAATATAATATAATATAATATAATATAATATAATATAATATAATATAATATAATATTATATTATATTATATATTATAATATATATAGTATAATACAATACGTATTATATAATATATTATTATATTATATATGTTTTTGATTAATTAAAAATAGGTTTTAAGGGACCTGAAACCCAATTACATTCAAAAGATATTCAAGAAGGAAACAAGCAAGACAGCTACAAAAGACCAGCAAAAAAAAAAAACTAGCAGCAGAGAAAAGGACAGCAAGAGGCTAGCAAGAAATTGACCCCAAGCCCAACATTACAAGAAAATTAAAAACTCTTCATAGTTTCTTCAGCATTCTGCACCAAGAGCATCATTGCCTTGGTTGCTTCCCTCAGGTCGTTGTTTTCTTGTCCAATCTGACTCTCTTTCATTTTCATGTCCTTCTCAGTAGTAGTCTACCTAGTTTTGCACCTAGTGTTCTAGTGGGTTGGGCTGGAAGTTTGAGTATCTTCAATAATTACCAGGTTCTACTCCTATTTTTTCTTTTCCAGATGATCCACCAGTGCGTTCATATTCTGGGATGAAACTTTAAGGACCTGGAGACTATGAGTCATAAGGCTTTTCAATGCTTTCTCATTACGGGCAATCCGAGTGTTGACGTTGTCTTTGTCCTCCTCCACCTGTTCTTTCATAGTTTTAATGACATCCTCCAAATGTTTCAGGTTGCCTTTTATCAGATCTTTCTCCAGCCAGTCCTCCATCTCCATTTCCTCCTCCGCTTCACTGTTTTTCATATCCTCATTCTATTTCCCAGAGTCAGACATCTTGATCAGCTTATTGATCTTACCTTCCAGCTCCCTTTGCTTACCCTGCATGTTGGTGATGTTTTCAACAACCCATTTCTAGAAATTGAAGAATTCAAGGGTGCAGTTGTGGGCGATGTCCAGGATGGTATCCAAAGAGTCCTTGCTCTGTTCAGTCTCCATAGCATTAGGGTTGTCACCCTCCTTAGGATTCAGAGACTCATTCTCGCTTTCTGAACCCTTAGGGTTAGAGTGAGGATTCTCAGAATTACCCCCTTCCTCCCCTTCACCATAGTTCTCATTCTTGTTTGGCTCCATTTCAGTATCAGTGTCCTTATCCTTTCCCTCTTCTTCATCACAATGCATCCCCTTTCCTTCATGCTCTGTTTCAACTTTCCTTTTTTTATGAGTAGGGGTGTTGGGCTGATCCCCATTCCAATCAGAGACTTTGCATTTCTTAGATGTATGAGCATTGATGATCAAGGGATCATCCTTGGTATTAAAATCAGATATCCGATAAAATATAAAAATTAGATATCCAATAAAATTGGATCTCTGATTTTCTGAGACTTTTATATTTCGACAGTGACAGCCCGTGAGTGATTTTTAACTCACGAGCCACGCGATTTCATCCAAATCTGATATCTGGTGCACCCAACATCCGGTGTTTTGGCAAAAAATTGCTAAAAAATAGATTGAGAGGTAAGAATTTTATCGTTTTCAATCATTTTCATTCATTTTTTGTATTTTTTGTTAATGTTTATTTGATTTTTCATTGAAAATATGGTTTTTTCATGAGAACTAGGTTTTTTTAAATCAAATACCTAATTGTTTAAATTTGTTAACTAAATTTAATTGTTTACATTCAATTAGGTTAAAAATGGGGGATAACAATGAAAACCCTGACCAACCACAACTACAACAACCAAACCCTCATTTGCCAAGCCCCCCCTCAATTCAGGATTTGATTGCACAAAATTTGAATGAATTGAGGGGGATTGCAGAAGTATATCATAGGATCCCTCGTCTAAACCCAATGTTTGATCCTCTCACGTTGATCATAAAAAGTATGGAAACCATGACTGAGGAGCACAATGCCACCCTTTTGTGGCGATATTTTATGAGGGAAAAAAATGCAGATGCTTGTCGTATAAGGATATCAAGGATCTCAAGATATCCAAAGCCAAAATAGCCTCATTGTTTGTCAATCCCCATACTGGTCAACCTGTAGATCCCAAAAAAACAAAAATTTCTATTAAATGGTGCACAAATGATGGGATTGTGAAAAACTTTTGGGATCATTGGTGGATGGTTTGCGACAAACCACCCAACAACAATCTTGATATCCCCTTCTATTTCATAAAAAAATTGTATGTTGAGTTTGTTTTAAACAAACATATGAACTACTTTGACATCCTACCTTTCCAAGGTGTAGTTTAGGTATGCCCCAAAATAGACTCGGGGCAGTCAAAGTAGTCCAGAGCCCATATGTCCCCCCTCCTCTTGTTGATCCCCCACTTGTAGTGCAGCATCATGATATCACTTGTGAGGTGGCTTCACGGACCATATTGGCTATTCACTCTGTGAGTAGCCTTTTGGTTTCTCAGGATGCATTAGTAGCTCAACCTACTCTTGATGGTAGTGGTTCATCTGATGTCATTGACATGTCATCCTCGGCTCCACACATATGCATGCCCCATAGTTGTGTCATATGTGGGCACGTATGCTTGGGTCCAGTTGGACAACTCATTGATCCTCCTATGGACAGTGCAAATTATGAGGTGCATGAGATGCATGATGCACCAGATGTTATTACATAGACTGGAGGATACCCTGGGGAGTCCTCACATGCTAGAGGTGAGGAGGCACCATCATCGTACATTGATGATGTAGTGGTAAGAATTGTATTTTCACAGTTCATGTTATATTTTAATTAAATATTTATAAATTAGATAATATTAAGTACTAATTTTTATTTACATGGTCTATTTAACAGTTGATGACTGAGGATGAGTTGAGACAGATTCAGGAGGGCACCTTGTTGGCTATTTCATTTGGCCTTGATAGCTTGACAATACATATATTATTGCACCTAGTCATTTGTATTTTATTGTACATACATGCTCATCATTTATATTGGTATTAATTAGATTATGTAGTAAATTGCATGTATATCTTATTTTACTCTTGTAGGGCACAAGCAGCACGAGTGTGGGGCAGTGTGACTTAGGATCTGGTAGTGTAGTTGGAGACAAGGGAAAGGTAATTGAATGCAAATATGATTGAATGAATAGTTCAAATAACTTATAGTGATTATACATGTCTAGACATAGATTGATAGTTTCATATACTTGTTGTGTATATATATAGAGAATTCTTGGCTTCACATCCTTGATGACTACACCCAGTATACCTGAAGAAGAAGAAGAGATGCCTCAAGTAGATGTGTGTTTATTTTATTTTTTGATTAGTAGATATAATTTGTTATTATCGGTGACAATTATATGCTAACTTGTATCAATGTCATGTTTCTAAACATATGTAGGTTGTGTATGAAAAATATTCAAAACATACCTCCTCTACCGAAGACATACATCAAAAATATTGCAAAGCTAAAGAGAGAATGTGGAGATGAGGTAAACATGAATAGTTCAATTATAGTTCATTTTTATGTTAACTTTTTAAATGTGAATTATATAATATAACTAATATTAATCATGGTTTGTTTTTCTAGTGCAGGATCCTTCACAACCGAGTAGTGCAGTGAAGAGGATCGATTTTGATGATCCATCAGTAGCTTAGGATGTTATAGATAGTTTTGGGATGCTTACATGTCTAGTTGGCATGTATATTTTATATATGGACATAAATTCACGTATTTAGACATACATTTTGTTTCAGTTGGCGTTTATGCCATATTTGTGTATGGACATACATTTGTAATCATTTGACATTTTTATATAGACAGAAGTTGATATTCGATCATATAAATTGTTGCTCATCTATGCGTGGTGTTATCATGGAAATCTTTAATCTTCATTCCAATAATTAACAATGGTTAATAATGGCTATTTAATGAACAATACAATTCATTTCATTTCATCATAAGTGTTGTTTTTATAATGAACAATATAATTCATTTAATGAACAATACAATTCATTTAATCAACGATACAATACAATTTATTCAATGAACAATACAATTCATGAACAATACAATTCATTTAATGAACAATACAATACAATTTATTTAATGAACAATACAATACAATTCATTTAATGAACAATACTTGATACAATTAATTATTACCCTATGCATGGTCCTTTTCTTCCCCCCACCTCAATCGAACGCTCGGGGTCTTATTAGGGCAGCAATTTTTCGGTTGGCAAAAAAATCATCAATCTCACTCAATCGAATGTTGTCGCATGGCTGATTTCTCGTTCTGCTCATTGCAATGATGAACCATCGGCTCTGACATGTCTAGTTAGGCATTATTACCCTACGCATGCTCCTATTTTTCCCCCCACTCGATCCAACACTCAGGGTCATACCCTACTGACGTCATCCCTTGAGTGCCCTAAGTGCTCAAAATTGTCAAATGTTGACGAGCCCTAACTCAGAATCTATGGCACCTGTGAATGATCTGTTTGAACCTACGAGGCCATAAGAGCAGTCCCTACAAAATCCTATCTCGGTTTTTCAAGTTACCCTACGGTTTTATTAAGGCAGCAATTTTTCTGTTGGCGAAAAAATTGTCAGTCTCACTCAATCGAATGTTGTCGCATGGCCAATTTCTCGTTCTACTCATTGCGATGACAAACCATCAGCTCCAACATGTCCAGTTAGGCATTATTACCCTATGCATGCTCCTATTTTTCCCCCCCACTCGATCCAACACTCGGGGTCATACCCTACCGGCGTTGTCCCTTGAGTGCCCTAAGTGCTCAAAATTGTCAAACGTTGACGGGCCCTAACTCGAAATCCATGGTACCTGCAAATGATCTATTTGAACCTATGGGGCCACGAGAGGGGTCCCTACAAAATCTTATCTCGGTTTTTCAAGTTGCCCTACGGTTTTATTAGGGCAGCAATTTTTCTGTTGGCAAAAATATCGTCAGTCTCACTCAGTCGAATGTTGTCGCGTGGCCGATTTCTCGTTTTGCTCATCGCGATGACGAACCGTCAGCTTCAACATGTCCATTTAGGCATTATTACCCTATGCATGCTCCTAATTTTCCCCCCAGCTCGATCCAATGCTCGGGGTCATACCCTACCGACGTCATCCCTTGAGTGCCCTAAGTGCTCAAAATTGTCAAACTTTGATGGGCCCTAACTCGGAATCTGTGGCACCTATGAACAATCTATTTGAACCTACAGGGCCACAATAGGGGTCTGTACAAAAGCCTATCTCAGTTTTTCAATTTTCCCTGTGGTTTTATTAGGGCAACAACTTTTCAGTTGGTGAAAAAATCGCCAGTCTCACTCAATGGAATGTTGTCATGTGGCCGATTTATCATTCTGCTCGTCGCGATGATGAACTGTCGGCTCCAACATGTCTAGTTAGGAATTATTACCCTATGCATGCTCCTATTTTTCCCCCCACTCGATCCAACGCTCGGGGTCATACCCTACCAGTATCGTCCCTTGAGTGCCCTAAGTGCTCAAAATTATCAAACTTTGATAGGCCCTAACTAGGAATCCGTGGCACCTGCAAATGATCCGTTTGAACCTAGGGGCCACAAGAGGGGTCCCTACAAAAGCCGATCTTGGTTTTTCAAGTTGCCTTATGGTTTTATTAGGGCAGAAATTTTTCGGTTGGCAAAAAAATCGTCAGTCTCACTCAATCGAATGTTGTCGCGTGGCTGATTTCTCATTTTGCTCATCATGATGACGAACTGTCTACTCTGACATGTCTAGTTAGGCATTATTACCCTACACCTACTCCTATTTTTGCCCCCCACTCGATCCAACACTCGGGGTCATACCCTACCGACGTCGTCCCTTGAACACTAAAATTATATATAAACAAGCATTACAGTGTAGACACATAATGATCATGAATATTTCCATGTATTGTATACACATAATTACCATTACACTTGCGTGTGACATCCATGAAGGGATATGCAAACATGATTTTTTTATTTATTATCAATACAACTACACTAATGTACTCATGTACATATACATGGACATTATCATCAATATAACTAAACCAATATGCTCATGGACATTGCATATCCATAACAATGTTACTTCAATTCGCATCCATATACAAATACAACATCCCACTTCATCTGCATCAAACATCCTCATGTCCTAAGAGAAAAGCTTACATACAACAATGCCTGCATATAAATGAAGACCAAAATAAGTAACCTTTTTATGCAGAATGAATGTGCTACAAGAAACAAATTATAACACTTAATACAAATTAGTTTGGCAAATTATAAATAGATCATTTCAAACATTTTTAAGATGCACAAGATTGTATAATTACGAAACTTACCAGTTTCTCTGCAAATTATACAAGCATAACTTTGAAGAAAGACACATGTTGATTAAAGCCCTTCTCATTGCATTTCTCTACATGGTTGAAGACAATGGTAGATATGGTCATTTATAAATAGCAATACAGTCACTTGACTTAATGTTTATGCCAAAAAATTTATCTCAATAATGCACAAAAGAATACGTACCATCACCAAGAGAGGCTCTTGTCAACGGTGAATGATCTAGCATGAACCTGTATATCATCAAAAATCATAATGTGATGTACTATTGTATATCATCAATAAAACCCTTCATGAACATAAAGGTTTTGTGATAATTATCTCATCAAAAATTGTAAAGCTCATCAAATGCATGATAATAAGTCATGTTGCAAAAATACGTCCCTTCCGATTATATCGTGTACCCGCTATGTGCATGCAAAAACCGTGTTGCCAAACAAAAACGTTCATCAATAGTCCTGCATTTTCAAGACATCCTTAATATACATGTACTAAAATTGATCATTAAGGTTTAATGATCATTGTTCGAAATGAAATGCATGATAAAAAAAATAAGGCACCATTAAAGACCTACTACTCAAGTGTTCCTGAAGGGTCATCTCTTTGTTTAAGAGTATCTAGTATTGCTTCATGATCAGCAGTAGTCACTGTCCATAGCTCTTTGGTCTTTGGTTTTTCTTGATGCTTCAACAACTTGACATTTGTAGCTATAATAAGGTGTGAATAAATTATAATGGTTTTGTGTCTCTCATAGTCTTCAAATGTAGGTATGTCATTCTTTCTAATCATGTATGTTTGCAACCAAGTTCCCACAACAACAACTGAACCTTTAGGATATGTGAACCCATCATCATATGTCACTGGTTGTGTTAGCTTTTGTTTTCCCTGTACACATCATGCCAACTAATATTTTGATCTCTCTTCATTCCCTTGCGGTGCAACAACTGCAAAAACATGTCCTGGCTGTACAAGATCTGATAGATGATCATACTCAAGTGAGCTTTCCATGTCATCATTTGACAAGGATATTGTTTGAGATAAAGGAGTTAGATAGTAGGGAACCCACGTATGAACCCACTCACTTGACTCGCACTAATCCCAATCACACCGAACACAAATCTGACAAAAACAAGCCAATTCTCGTGTCCAAATGGTTCTTGTACTTGCATCTAAGCTGAGAATTGAATGCATCTTTGAAGAATCTTTAATTGTTTGACAATCCAATCAATCTCCCATTGTTCCCACCTCAACCAACCAAAAGAATCTGCTCACTGCTGAATCAAGTGTACCTCCATGTGACAATGTTGAACTACACCAATCAACAATAGAACATGCATTAGAGAAATTTGCACCTGAAATCCTCAATTGCTCCTTAACTAGAGCTCTCTTCAAACATGCACCTGCTACATCATGCTCTCCCTTCCCATTCCCTACCTCAAAAAGACACCAAATATGAGGTATGTACCTCTCCACATGCATTCTACTCAACCAATAAAACATACGGGCATTCTTGAATTGACCCCTTAGGACACCATATGACCCCTAACAACATGATTTGGTGTCTTAAGGGGTCCTATGGTGTCGGTAGGGGTCATATGGTGTCCATAGGGGTCATATGGTGTCTTGGGACACCATAGGACCCCTTAAGACACCAAATTGTGTTGTTAGGGGTCATATTGTGTCCTAAGGGGTTGTATGACACAATATGACCCCTAACAACATGATTTGGTGTCTTAAGGGGTCCTATTGTGTCGTTAGGAATTATATGGTGTCCATAGGGGTCATATGGTGTCTTGGGACACCATAGGACCCCTTAGGACACAATATGACTCCTTAGGACATAATATGACCCAAAGCGACCCAATATGGTGTCATTAGGGGTCAAATTGATAGGGAGGTAGTGAAAGGGGGTTGCCCAAGTGGTTTGTATTTTTACTAAGTCATAGGTCCTTTTCTAGTTTCAAGGTGTAGTCACCAAAAATAGAGAGCAAAAAGCTTATAGGCAACCTAGCAACTCTCCTTGATCCACCTCCCTAAGTCAAACACTCCCTAGTTGCTCAAGGGATTCAACTCCATTATTTTAGGCTTTGTAGTCTAACAACTTACTCTCTCAATTGGAATTCATTTCCTCTATCCCTGACCTATTCTCTGACTATACAATATCTCCTTCTGATGAATTACAAGTTTGTGTCAAGTTGTACCCCCATGTGTGTCTTTGGTCTTCTATGGTTTGGAGCGTAGTAATCCTTCACAAGTGCTACAAATTGACTTATGGAGTGTATCTCACCAAATGTGTTAAATGCATGCAAGATTAACTTATTTCAACTTGATTTGATGGGTTTTATGCTTTACAACATTCCTTTGTGTACCCGATTTGACAAAAAACCATATTTTAGGCCTAAAACGGGCTACAAGGAATTAGCCCTCTTTTTGGGGTTTTGTGCTCATCTTGCTCCAACAATGGACTTCCAGAAAAAAAGAATCTTATATTCTAATACCATTTTGGATGTTCTTAAGGATTTTCTAAGTCTTAGGGTCCATTAGGCCTCCTCCATGACTGTCCCAAAAATGGGTGCAAAAAGAAGGGTTTGCTAGGGTTTTGATGGCAAGAATCAACTTACAAGCTAGAAACCTTCAATGTGAATCATGAAAACTTAGCTATACCATGCCACATACTAATTAGTCCACAATAAATCAGTTTTACACCTTCAAAGGTTAGAGAACAAGGTTTTACAAAAGATGCTCATAAGGAGTGTGCAACATTTACAAGTTTTCCCTTTCTTGCTTTCCACAAACACATCATTTCATGGGTACCAATTGCATTCAAAACATGTAAACATGTCTAATATTAGTGACAAAAGGGAACCACATTATCCTTGCACAAAAAGGCATTAGCCAATTACAAACCAATGAATCATTCACTATCAAAACTTGTTATCACTGCACTTTGCCTCTTTCACTGCATTTTCACTTCAACTTGCATTTACCACTGTCAAAACTCTTTTTCAAAGGTTTGTCTAATGCCTTTGATCAATTCTCTATCTTTGAATGTTTGTTTAACTTCATACCTACTATTTAGAAGAGGAATATTGCATAAACAACTCACTAAAATGCAAAAATCAGTCACAATTGACTGTTATAGCTAGTTGGGCGTTACAACTTTGCCTAAAAGACCATTAACTGATCTTGGAAGACTTGAAACCCATGGGTATTGTCAAACACCACTCCTTGTTCTTGTTTGCAAACAAATAAAAGGAGATACAAGGTTTTACAAGCACCAATATATGGTGGAGAGTAAGCAAATAAGTGGAAACCAACACCAAAACAGTGACTCACTATTTTTTACACAATTTTCACAAACTAAAAAGTGCAACCATATTTATCATGGCTTAGAAAGCCTCTTTTCTTTTACATACAACTTGAACATCAAGAAAAGTCTGTCCACCTAATGAATGCATTGGCTATAGAAGAGCAAAGCATCAAACTTCTTCAAAGACCCTAGCCAAATAGCACACTTGCCTAGGGCTCCATGGCCACAAAACCTCTTGCACCTGCATTTTTGAAATAAAAACTTGTATTTACATATCTTACAAGTTGACCAACTGGTTCTTGGGAAGCCATGAACATTTAGGGCTTCAAGAAGCCAAGTTGGTCAAGCATCCTTGCCAAATTCCTAGAAAAGGCAGTGAAACTGTCAAAACCAATTAATTTTGCTAAGAACTCAAAACTTAATGAAATTTGATGCCACCAAAGGGAAAAGTTTCAAGAAACATAAAAGAAATTGAAAATGTAAGAACAGTATGACCAAGTACAGCAGATGTATAGACTGTTGCTCACATGGAGTTAAAACTTAGAGAAAAACAAGCTAAAAACTAGTGCAAACTTTCAAAATGCTTCATATCTCCATGACATCAACCCTTACAATGGTTAAAGAAATAGAATAAATATCTCTACAAGTCAGTTATCCTCCTGTACAAATAGGTACATGTCCAAGAGCACTCAGATTTGACATTTTCATGTCTAAAATGACAACTTTCAATGCCTAGATGATGCAAGGTTGATCTCAAAGACTACCAATCACCTAAGAAGACTACTCAAACCTTAAAACCAAGCACAAAGCATGTCTAAAAACTTTTCAAAACAAAAACACATTGAAAACTCACTTTTCCCAACATTTTGCCAAGCAACTCCAAACTGGCAACTTTGAGCAAAAAGATGAAAACAGGAAACATGAGCACACAATGAGTTCAAAACTCGTCCAAACAGCTTAGAACAACTCAAAAAAATGTTAGACAAACTTTCCAACTCAAGACTAATAAAAATCAAACCTACTATCAAACCTGTGATGAAATGAAGCTAGGTTCTCCTGCACCATACTCCCCTGGTGACAAAGAAGTCATGTGACTCCTTTGGGTAGAAAAGAGAGAGGAATACCACCCTTGTGGAAGTCACTTTGAGGTATCCAAGTGGCTTCAGAGGCTGGCTAATCCTTCCACTTGATCAAATGTCCAAAGTAGTCATGTTGTTTAGTCTTCTTGATGATTCTGGAATCAAGTAGCTGTTTAGGAATGGGAAAAGAAGAGGAGGGGAGAGATAGATCAGAAAGGGAATGTGAAATGTCTGAAGCTCTCTGAGTTTCTTCTAAAGGCCACCCCTTGAAAGGTACCAAATCTGCAACATTAAAGATAGGAGACAAGGAAACATCAGTAGGTAAATCAATCTTATAAGCATTAGGACCATACTTAGCCAAAATCCTGCAAGGCCCTATTCTTCTCATCTATAACTTGGTAGGAACTCCCTTTTGCAATATGGACTTGTTGAGATGCACCATCACAAAATATCCAACTGAGAATTGGACATCCCTCTTTGAAGCATCCACCCTTGCCTTGACTCTTGCTGTGGTGTTCTGCAAAGACTGCCTAACTTGTTCATGGATCTCTTTCAGAGACTATGCCATATCCTCTGCTGTCCCACTAACATGTTACAAGTTAGTCACATCATGTAACTCAAAAAAACCTTTTGGATGCATACCATAAACAATCTAAAATGGACTCTTACCAGTGGATCTATTTACACTATCATTATAGGCAAATTCTGCCTGTGGAATGAGCTAATCCCAGCTTTGTCCATACTCCTTGGTGAGACATCTGAGTAGATTACCCAATGTTCTATTCAGCACTTCTGTTTGGCCATCTATCTATGGATGATAAGCTGAGCCAAAAGACAAGTTAGTACCCAATTTCTTCCACAAAGTCTTCCAAAAATGACCCAAAAACTTAACATCTCTATCTGACACAATGCTAGATGGCAAACCATGTATCTTGACAACTTCTTTAAAGAAAAGGAAAGCAATATGACTAGCATCATTAGTAGTTTTACAAGGTATAAAGTGAGCCATTTTGCTAAATAGATGTCAACAACCACAAAAATATTGTCATACCCTACTTTTGTCTTTGGTAAACCTACAACAAAATCCATGCTGATGCACTCCCATGGCCTAGAAGGAATGGGAAGTGGCTGATATAAACCAGCATTAGTGCTATTACCTTTGGCCTTCTGACATACCATACACTGCTCAACATACCTTCAGACATCTCTCTGCATCTTAGGCCAGTAATAGAAGCGTTGAACCAACTCTAAGGTCTTATTGAGACCAAAATGGCCACTCAAACACCCATTGTGTTTCTCTTGGATAAGGTTTTCTCTCATGGAACCTTTAGGAACACACATATGTCCTCCCCTAAATAAAAAACCATTATGCAATGTATAGTTAGCATACTCACTATGGAAATGATTCTCAAAAGCGTGACAAACTTTATAAGCAACAGTAACAGCAAAATCATCATCATTAGGATACAAATCTCGAAAGAAATCAATACCAATACTCTTAACTTGAATCTCCTAAATATTCAATAATCTCCTACTCAAAGCATCAGCTACTTTGTTACATTGGCCTTTCTTGTGCTTAAGAGTAAAGGTATATGCTTGTAGGTATTCTACCCATTTCACATGCCTATGGTTGAGTTTATCTTGACAATTCAGAAAACTGACTGCCTGGTTGTCTGTATACACAACAAACTCTTTAGGAAGAAAGTAATGCCTCCACTTTCTGAGTGCCTGCACCAATGCATATAACTCTAAATCATAGGATGAGTACTTTTTCTTTGCATAATTCAATTTCTCACTATATAAAGAAACTGGTCTATTATCCTGACTCAAGACTGCACCTACTGCAAGATGACTGGCATCACATTCTATAGTAAAGAGCTTATCAGAACTAGGAAGGATTAACACTGGCTGTGTAGAAACTCTAGTTTTGAGTAACTCAAACCCCTTATTGGCTGCTTTTGTCCATTGAAACTTAACCTTATGACCACCCTTTATTGTATCAAACATGGGTGCATAAATTTCACTAAACCCCCTGATAAACTTTCTATAAAACTGGGCTAGACCATGAAAACTCCTAACCGTACTGGCTGATTGTGGGGCTGGCCAACTTGTTATGGCTGCAACTTTAGATTGATCCATCTTAAGATCTCCACTAGACACAACAAAACCTAGATAGACTAGCTCTTGCTTCATAAAATCACATTTCTCAAGATTTATGGTTAATTGCTCATCAGATAATCTTTGCAAAACAATAGCTAAGTGTTTCAAATGCTCCTCTTTAGTCTTACTAAAAATGAGAATATCATCTAAGTAGACTACCACAAACTTACTAAGAAAATCCTGCAATACTTCATTCATTAACCTCATAAAGGTACTGGGAGCATTAGAGAGTCCAAAAGGCATAACCAACCATTCATAAAGACCCTCATTTGTTTTGAAAGCAGTTTTCCACTCATCACCCTCTTTTATTCTTATCTGATGGTAACCACTCTTTAAGTCTATTTTTGTGAAATACTTTGCACCCACTAAACAATCCATCAAATCTTCTATCTTGGGAATAGGGAATCTGTACCTTATTGTGATTTTGTTTATGGCTTTGGAATCGGTGCATAGTCTCCATGTTTCCCCTTTCTTAGGTGGTAACACTATAGGCACAACACAAGGACTTATACTCTTTCTTATTAATCCTTGATCCAACAACTCTTGAATCTGCCTAGCTACATCTTTGTTTTGTTAAGGAGTCATCTTATAGGCTACTTTGTTTGGCAAAGAAGCTCCTGGTATAAAGTCAATCTGATGACTAATGGCTCTAGGAGGAGGTAATGTTGCTGGTTGTCCATCACTTATGATGTCCTTAAAGTTATCAAGAATTTGCTGCACTTCTTTTGGGATCTCAACTTGTTTTTCTTTCTTCTCCTCCTTAGGTTTCACTACAAGTGCATAACCAATCCCATCTCCCTGTTTCATGGTTTGGATGAACTCTTTTTCATTGACTAATAACACTTTAGGTGCTTGTGGTTTGTTGTTCTTTGTCTCTTCACTAAGGGACTGTATTTTGTAGACAATGCCATTCTTTTGAAAGGAATATGTGTTTTTTTCACCATCATGGTGTGCCTTTCTGTCAAATTGCCAAGGTCTACCCAATAGTAGATTGCAAGCATCCATAGGAAGGATGTCACATAGTATCCTATCCTTATATTCACCTATGTTGAAGTCTATCCATGCTTATTCATTAACTAGGACATGTTTCCCCTTGTTTAACTAGGTTACCTTGTAGGGTTCACTGTACCTCATTCTAGGTAGGTTCAATTTGCTAACTGCCTCCTCTGAGATAATGTTATCTATGGAACCTGAATCTATAATCACCTTACATACCTTGCCCAAGATTTTGCACTTGATCCTAAACAGTGCTCTTCTCTGAGACACTTCACACTTGTGAGGTTCTTGCATCAATACTCTCCTCATCATTAAACTCTCACCATATTCGGGTGCTAGGTTTATTGTTGGAGTTCTTGTACTACTTTCTCCCTCCTGAACATAGTTCACTCTCTTTTCACCTCCTTGGTAGGAACTAGGCTTTTCTGGACACCTATAAGCAGGATGACCCAATTTCTGACAGTTATAGCATTTCATGGTGGAGAATTAAGACCCTCTACCTAGTCCACTAGATCTACCCCTTCCTGGGTTGCTTGATCCCCTACCCCTATAGTTGGGCTTGCTCTAAGAATCCCCACTTTGCTCTATAAGTTTAGATTCTCCTTGGGACCTTTGATCTATGTGTCTTCCTCCAAAACTGCCTCTATGGCCTCTACCATCTTTGCCTCTTCCTCTACCTTTGTTATGCTACTCTTGCTTCTTCGTACTTCTTTCCTCTACCTTAAGTGCAAGTTGATAGCACTTCTGGATTGTTGTAGGACACAACAAACTTAACTCTTCCTGAATGTTCCATCTCAAACCATTGAGATACCTAGCAACCTTGACATTTTCATCCTCTTGGATCTTTGACCTAAGGCATAGCTTCTAAAACTCCTCAGTGTAGCTACTGACATCTAACTCTTTTTGCCTAAGGTTTTGCCTTTTCCTATGAAGTTGTATTTCATAGTCCTCAGGAATGTAAGTCTCTCTGATCTTGGACAACATTCCCTTCCAAGTTGCTATGGGCTTTTTGCCCTCTTTCTCAGTTCATCCTGAATGAACTTCCACCATGTTAAGGCAGCTCCTCTCAACCTGAACTTAGCCACCTTCACTTTCTGGGCCTCTGTCACACCATCACATTCAAAATGGTTCTCAAGACTGTCAATCCACTCCATGACCACTTCTGGGTCCATTTTACCACTAAATAGTGGGACTCCTTCTAGTGTTCTCCCACTCAAAGCCTTCAAGGCTTTCAAAAAGGGTTCATTCTCTATCACAGGGTCTGGTAGAGGGATTTCATCCTCTATAGCTAATAGCTTACCCCTATCTTTTGTTCCATCTATCTTATTGCTGGCTTCATCTGCCTTCACTTCTACTTCTCCCAATTTATGCTCTAGGAGGTCTAGCTTTAGTCTGAGTAGCCTATTTTCTTCTTCTCGATCTTCCATTTTCTTGCCTAACTCTACATTTGTCATCATGGTTGCCAAATTTATACTTCTTCCCAAGTGTAACTGGGCTCTGATACCACTATGATAGGGAGGTAGGGCAAGGGGGTTGCCCAAATGGCTTGTATTTTTACTAAGTGATAGGTCCTTTGATAGTTTCAAGGTGTAGTCACCAAAAACAGTGAGCAAAAAGCTTATAGGCAACCTAGCAACTCTCCTTGATCCACCTCCCTAAGTCAAACACTCCCTGGTTGCTCAAGGGATTCAACTCCATTATTTTAGGCTTTGTAGTCTAACACCTTACTCTCTCAATTGGAATTAATTTCCTCTATCCCTAACCTATTCTCTGACTGCACAAGATCTCCTCTTGATGAATTACAAGTTTGTGTCAAGTTCTACCCCCATGGGTGTCTTTGGTCTTCTATAGTTTGGAGCGTAGTAATCCTTCACAAGTGCTACAAACCGACTTATGGAGTGTATCTCACCAAATGTGTTAAATGCATGCAAGGTTAACTTATTTCAACTTGATTTGATGGGTTTTATGCTTTACAACCTTCCTTTGTGTACCCAATTTGACAAAAAACCATATTTTAGGCCTAAAACGGGCTACAAGGAATTAGCCCTCTTTTTGGGGTTTTGTGCTCATTTTGCTCTAACGATGGACTTCCAGACAAAAAGAATCTTATATTCTGATACCCTTTTGGAAGTTCTTGAGGATTTTCTAAGTCTTAGGGTCCATTAGGCCTCCTCCATGACTGTCCCAAAAATGGGTACAAAAAGAAGGGTTTGCTAGGGTTTTGATGGCAAGAATCAACTTACAAGCTAGAAACCTTCAATGTGAATCATGCAACCTTAGTTCTACCATTCCACATACTAATTAGGCCATAATAAAGCAGTTTTACACCTTCAAAGGTTAGAGAAAAAGGTTTTACAAAAGATGCTCATAAGGAGTGTGCAACATTTACAACTTTTCCCTTTCTTGCTTTCCACAAACACATCATTGCATGAGTACTAATTGCATTCAAAACATGTAAACATGTCTAATATTAGTCACAAAGGAGAACCACATTAGTCCTGCATAAAAAGGCATTAGGCAATTACAAACCAATGAATCATTCACTATCAAAACTTGTTATCACTGCACTTTGCCTCTTTC